>NC_092743.1:88394798-88994798 GCF_047496795.1 Chiloscyllium punctatum | reverse complement strand
TCCCAAGGCATAGATGAGGCATTCTCCCTCCAGGAGTCGGGTGGTTAGGGCTTGGCGATGGAGGAGGTCCGGGACCTGCACGTCATTGGGGGCGTGGGAGGGGGAGTTGAAGTGTTTCACCACAGGGCAGTGGGGTTGGTTGGCACAGGTGTCCCTGAGATGTTCTCTGAAGCGTTCTGCAAGTAGGCGTGCTGTCTCCTCAATGTAGAGGAGACTGCATCGGGTGCAATGGATACAGTAAATGACATGTGTGGAAGTGCAGGTAAAACTCTGATGGATGTGGAAGGTTCCTTTGGAGCCTTGGACGGAGGTGAGGGGGGAGAAATGGGCACAGGTTTTGCAATTCCTGCGGTGGCATGGGAGGGTGCCAGGAGGGGAGGGCATGGACCTGACAACTGTCGTGAAGGGAAGGTCTTTACAGAAGACAGATAGGGTTGGAGAAGGAAATATGTCTCTGGTGGTGGAGGCTGTAGGTGGTGGAAATGGCAGAGGATGATGCAATGTATATGGAGGTTGGTGTGGTGGAAGGTGAGGACCGATGTGGGGGGGGGGGGGGGTCGTGTTCTGTCCTTGGTGTGCATGGATAGATCGGGTTCGAGGGCAGAGGCAGGGAAGTGGAGGAGATGTGCTGGAAGGGGAAATGCGACCTTTGAAGAAGGAGGCCATCTGCTGTGTTCTATGGTGGAACTGGTCCTTCTAGGAGTAGATGCGGCAGAGGCAGAGGAATTGAGAATAAAGGATAGTGTTTTTACAGGAGGCAGTGTGGGAGGAAGTGTAGTCCAAGTAGCTGTGGGAGTCAATAGGTTTGTAGAAGATGTCAGTGTTGAGTCGATCACCATTAGAGACGGACGCCTGGAGGAAGAATGCCTCATCTTCCTCCTTGGGACCCTCCAACCACATGGGATTTCACCAGTTTCCTCATTTCCCCTCCTCCCACCTTAGCCCAGATCCAACCTTCCAACTCAGCACCACCCTCATGACCTGTCCTACCTATCCATCTTCCTTCCCATCTATCTCCTCCACCCTCCTATCCGACCTATCACCATTCCCCCCACCTTCATCTACCTATCACTATCTCAGCTACCTTCCCCCCCCCCCCCCCCCCCCCATTTATCTCTCCACACCTTTGGCTCACAAACCTCATTCCTGATGAAGGGCTTATACCCAAAATGTCGATTCTCCTGCTCCTCAGATGCTGCCTGACCTGTGTGCTTTTCCAGCACCACACTCTCGACTCTGATCTCCAGCATCTGCAGTCCTCACTTTCTCCTATTTCTCGGTGTCTGTCAATGGCTTTTTGATTATGTATGTATTTAGACACCCACATTGTTGGACTTCAATTCTTTCTTGCTTAGCGAGTTTTGAGAAGTAGCAGAGACTCAAACAAACAGTTCTGCCAACCATCCAACCCAACCTTTGTCATCACTAAACAAAACAAATTAGAGGAAACCTTCAAGACCATCAATAATATCCTTACTGGCATAATATCCTTACTGGCCTCCTCACTAAAGAGGAGGAAAACAACAACACACTGCCATTCCTAGATGTCACAGTAGAGCGAACAGCCAATGGGCAACTTCAAACCAGTGTCTACAGGAAAACAACACATATGGACCAAATATTGAACTACAGAAGCAATCATGCCAACATCCACAAATGAAGCTGCACTAGAACATTATTTCAGCACAGAGGATCTACACAGAGCAGAGGAAAATCATCTATACAGTGTATTCAAAAATGTACCCAATCCGCAATTTCTCAGCAACAAATCCAAACAAGCAGACAAAATGCATCCAGAAACCCTAGCCACTCTCCCTACATCAAAGGCATCTTGGAAATGACTGCCAGATTACTCAGACCCCTTGGCATCACGGTAGCCTACAAACCCACCAACACACTAAAACAGCAGCTAATGAACTTGAAAGACAACAAGCAAAACTGATGTCATTTATGAAATACCTTGCAAGAACTGTAACAAACACTACATTGGATAAACAGGCAGAAAACTAGCCACCAGGATACATGAACATCAACTAGCCACAAAACAACATGACCCTCTCTCACTAATATCCTTCCATATAGGTAAGGAAAGACACCACTTCGACTGGGACAACACATCCATCCTAGGACAAGCCAAACAGAAACATGCACGAGAATTTCTACAAGCATGGCATTCCAACCAGAACTCTATCAACAAACACATTGACTTGGATTCCATTTACCATTCACTGAGGAAAAAAAAACAGAATTGACATCGCCATGAAATGACATCACCACAGGAAATGACATCACCAACCCAAATATATAAATAGAAAGCAGGAAACACAAGCAGTGCTTCGTCCAGAGGCTCACTGAAGATGTTACCTCTTATGGTGATGAAACGTCTGAAAATGAACCTACATCCAGATTCTTTCTTGCTTTTCAACATTTAGAAGCTACACTGAACAGTATAATCCAAAGTGGCTGGTCTACATTAAAATTCATACGTCACAATGTTGAAAATTGACAATCTATCAAGTTCTCACCATAGTTTGATACCTGTATTGCTTACAATGTCACGAATTGTTGTGACTTGTTGTCCAAACATCCAAGTTCTGATGAAATAGATGATGGTTTGAGACCACAGCACTGATGCTTGCAGCAGGCCCTTCATTTCATCCCAGTAACTGGAGTACCCCACTCATTATCCACACTCACCATCTCCTGCCATCCGACAGTTTTCTAAACAGGCAACTTCATCATCAACCAATAGTCTTTTAATGAGACACCTTAGCAAACCTTAGTGGGCGGCAAGGTGGCACAGTGGTTAGCACTGCTGCCTCATAGCGCCTGAGACCCGGGTTCAATTCCCACCTCAGGCGACTGACTGTGTGGAGTTTGCACGTTCTCCCCGTGTCTGCGTGGGTTTCCTCCGGGTGTTCCGGTTTCCTCCCACAGTCCAAAGATGTGCAGGTCAGGTGAATTGGCCATGCTAAATTGCCTGTAGTGTTAGGTAAGGGGTAAATGTAGAGGTATGGGTGGGTTGCACTTCGGCGGGTCGGTGTGGACTTGTTGGGCCGAAGGGCCTGTTTCCACACTGTAATGTAATCTAATCTAATCAAACCTCTTTGGAAGACTACAAATAACATCCATAGCCATAGCCTGTCCACTACCTTTATCACATCTGCAAAAATAAATCTCATTAAGCTTTATCCACATTTTATAAATTAGATTTAACAAGGAGTACTGAGTCTGTCCCTGATCATCTCAACATCTTCAAGGTGACCAGCCACTCCATCTTTAATGCTAAATTCTAGTTATACCTAACAACAGACCTTAGGCTCACTGTTCTCCAAATCCTGGGTTTTTTTCTCTCGCTCTCCTTAAAGCACAGACAAAATTTTTCAAAATCAAGGAAAACTCCCACATCAAGAGAACCACACAAGACTATAGAACATAGAACAGTACAACACAACATAGGAACAGGCCCTTTGGTCCACAAAGTCTGTGCCAACCATGAAGCTATTGTAAATTAGTCCTATCTGCCTGCACATGGTCAGTCTCCCTCTATTGCCTGCTTGTTCATGTGTCTGCCTGAATGCCTCTTAAACTTATAATAACGGTAACCATGATATTCTCATCTACATCCTTCAAAACCCCAAGATGGACTGCACCTGGTCTGTTGTTTAGCTTATATTAATCTTTGTCAGCCTTGTCCCTGATTCAACATTAGCTTCCATGGCCATGCTGACTCATTTCTCTATCTCAAATGATTGTACAAACCAATTATTCAAAATATCTAATTAGCTTCTTATTTTCACAAAATAATCATAACCAGTTTTCAAGCTCCCCCTTCCCCATTCCCAACATTCTACTTCCCCGACCCCATACTTTTCATCCTCTCTCCTTACAGCTCTCTCAATCTGTTCTGTCAATCTTTGTCACCCTTTGGTCAGAATCGATGCTACATCTTGTACTTTTTGTCAGATCTTTCTTTTAGCCTTATATTGTTTGCTATTTCTTTAGCAGCCGTTAGCAATTTTAAAATTTATCAAATAGAGCGCTTGTCCCCGATTGGATTGAATCTGTATCACCAAACAAATCTTCTGTTGTTCACTCTGAGTTTGACCATATTATGATCATTATTTGATAAATATTTACATACTGTTAGGCTTGTTAATTAAATCTGGTTCAGTACTCATTACTAAATCTAATATGCTCCCCTCATTGGTCCAATAGTATATTATTGCAGAAAATTATTATATTACTCCTTTCAGGAAACTCACTACCTTTCAATATATAACAATCTGCTTATCCTAACCTACATGAAAAATAAAACTGCAATTAAAATCACTTTGCCCTTGTTACACGCTTACGATAAACTCTACATTTATAAATCCACAGCATGCATTTTATTTCCCAGAATTCCTACTTTTGGTCAGAATGTGTGCTACATCTCACAATTTTTGTAGAATGTTTCTTTTAGTTTTATGTTAGGCTTATCATCCAGTCAGACATGACATGCTTTACCAGGCTGTACCTTTGTGTTGAAAACCTGTAGTTGCTTATGGAAGAGGGGGTCCATCCAGGTTGGGCGAGGATTGCCTGGAGAAGGGGAAAATCCTTGTTCTTGGGATGGAAGATGGGTGCAATCAGGCAATATATTGTCATTAAAGAAAAGAGTATACCTGGGATCAGCGAGATGTACTCCTGTGCCTCCTGGTTTACAAACTGTTGATATTTACTTAATCCCCAACCCTCCCCCACATCTCCTTCAAGATGTTGGCTTTTGACAAGAGCTGGGTAACCAGGCTAATGTTCACTCCGATGGGATTTTGCAAATCTTTTCCCCTGTTTGAAGCTTAAAAAAAATTCCCAATTCAGTTAGCAACGGGAAATGGTTTGTTGAAGGGTTGGCTAGGGGAGGACATCTATGAAACCAGTGGGTATGGGAGCCATCATTGCTACTTTGCAGCTCACCACCCCAAAATTTCAGCCCGAGCTCCTCCCTTGGGACCTGACCTCCACTGTGGGGAAACCTTGCACTACAACATTTAAGTAGCTTCTTGGCAGCTGGTTGACCACTTATAGAGTCATAGAGATGTACAGCACGGAAACAGACCCTTCAATCCAACCTGTCCATGCCGAACACATATCCCAACCCAATCTAGCCCCACCTGCCAACATCCAGCCCATATCCCTCCAAACCCTTCCTATTCATATACCCATCCAGGTGTCTTTTAAATGTTGCAATTGTACCAGCCTCCACCACATCCTCTGGCAGCCCATTCCACACATGCACCACCCTCTACGTGAAAAGGTTGCCCCTTAGTTATCTTTTATATATTTCTCCTCTCACTCTAACCTATGTCCTTGAGTTCTGGACTCCATCACCCCAGAAAAAAGACTGTCTATTTTCCCTATCCATGCCCTAATGATTTTATAAATGTCTAGAAGATCACCTCTCAGCCTCCGATGCTCCAGGGAAAACAGCCTTAGTCTATTCAACCACTCCCTATAGCTCAAATCCTCCAACCCTGGCAACATCCTTGTAAATCTTTTCTGAACCCTTTCAAATTTCACGACATCATTCTGATAGGAAGGAAACCAGAATTGCATGCAATATTCCAACAGTGGCCTAACCAATGTCCTGTACAACCGTAACATGACCTCCCAACCTCAGTACTCAATACTCTGACCAAGAAAGCATACCAAACGCCTTCTTCACTATCCTATCTACCTGTGACTTTATTTTCAAGGAGCTATGAATCTGCACTCCAAAATCTCTATGTTCAACAACACTCGCTAGGACCTCACCACTAGGTGTATAAGCCCTGTTAAGATTTGCTTTCCAAAATGCAGCACCTCACATTTATCGGAATTAAACTCCATCTGCCACTCCTCAGCCCATTGGCTCATCTGCTAAGATCCCATTGTAATCAGAGATAATCTTCTTTGCTGTCCACTACACCTCCGATTTTGGTGTCATCTGCAATGTTCTGCCCCAATTAAACCAGGAAGTCATACAGTTTGTGACCAGGCATTTTCGGACTTTTAAAACATAGAAACATAGAAAAAGAAGCAGGGGGAGTAGGCTTTTTGGTTGTTCAAGTCTGCTCCACTAATATGGTCATGGCTGATCATCCAAATCAGTTTGTTATTCCTACTTGTACCCCTCAACCCCCCGCCATGGCTAGCTGAAGATGATACTGGACTAACTGAATCCAGAGTGGAACATGATGGACCATAGCTTTATTGCTCTTTTTGCTTACTATCAGGGTCAGTCATTGAGCACATTCCCAATAGGCTGCCAAAGTACAAAAAGATGCTAAAAATTATTTTTACACAAAAGTGTGTACTACAGTGGCACTACTGGAGCAATTTCACTACAAACATTAGAGAGAAAGATTCATCCCTTTTATCTCAACAAAGCCCCTACAGACACTCAAACCTCAGTGAAGCCTCGAACTTTGTGCTGAAGCTTGTTGCTCACCTGGCGCAAATGTAATCCGTTTCCCTTTTGACAAATTTCTATACAATTACTCGATTCTATTTTCTTTAGCTAATGTATCTCCTTGAGAATACTTAATTGGTCGACATCCACAAACATTCACCTTGCCAACCACTGATGTTCAGTAGCAGTAGTGTGCACCATCTATAAGATGCACACTGCAGAATCCCACCAAAGCTCCTTAGTCAGCATCTTCCAAGCTCACGACCCACTGTCATCTGGAAAAATAAAGGGCAGCAGATACATGGGGACATCACCACCCGCATGTCCCCCATCAAGCCACTCAATATCCTGACTTGGTAATATAACACCATTCCTTCAGTTTTGATGGATCCAAATCCTGGACGTTCCTCCCTAACAGCATTGGAGGTCCATCTATAGCTGTCTGAACTGCAGCAGTTAAAGAAGGTAGTTCACCACTAACTTCTCAAAAGCAACTAGCGATGAACAATAAATGCTAGCTCAGCTAGTGATGTCCATCAGAAAGGAAACTGAAAACCAGCTGCCAACTTAGTTCATTTATATCTGAATATAGATTCCTTAAATCATGTCTTCAACAACCTTGTTGGATAAATTCCCTTCTGACAACTCCACAGCTTTCTGCTTTTGAACCTTTCTTCTCAGAACTTTATCCCAGTCCTAACTGCTTGGAGACTGCTACTGACACCAATTCTGTTGTAATGGACCTCTTTTCTCTGAATGAACCTTTCTCTTGTTCTCTCTCTCTCTCGGTTTTAAAATTCAAGTCAGCCAACGCTTTATCAATTATTTTCAAAGGAGGCTTGCTGTTGGTTTTCAGCGTAAAAGATCCCCAAGGAAACAATGATTATAACGTGGTCAAATTTAGCATTCAGTTGAGAGGGAGGATCTTGGGCCAAAAACAACTGTACTAAACCTAAATAAAGGACACTACAAAGAAACAAGAGAAGAACTGGTTGGACTACACGAGGAAAGGCTTTAGCAGGAAAAGCCAGTTGAGGAACATTTGAAGATGTTTAAGAAAATAGTTCATGGTTCACAGCAATGAAGAAGAATTCTAGGAAGGGGATTAGCCAAACACGGTTAACCAGGCAAATTAATGATAGGATCAAATTGAAAGAAAAACATACAATGTGGCTAAACTTAGTGGTAAGCCAGAAATTGAGAAAGCTTTAAAAACTAACATAAGACAACCAAAAAAAACAATAAAGAGGAAGGACTATGAGAACTAATTTGCAAGACAGCTAGAGCTTGTTTAAACATGTAAAAGAGAAGGGAGAAGCCAAAGTGGCCATCCGTCCCTTAGAAAATGAGGCTGGAGAAATAATAATGGGGAACCATGAAATGGCACAAGAATTGAATAAGTACTTTATATCAGACTTCACAGTAGATGACATAACTGGCTTTCAAAAAGCCATGGCATGGTGACTCAGTGGTTAGCTCAGCTGCCTCACAGCGCTAGGGATCCTGGTTCAACCCCAGCCTCGGGCAACTGTCTGTGTGGAGTTTGCACATTCTCCCTGCATCTGCATGGGTTTCCTTTGGCTGCTCTGGTTTCTTCCCACAGTCCAAAGATGTGCAGGTTAGGTGATTTGGCCATGCTAAATTGCTCATAGTGTTTAGGGATGTCTAGGTTAGGTGCATTAGTCAGGGAAATGTAGAGTATTAGGGTAAGGTAATCAGTATGGGTGGGAATACTCTTCGGAGGGTCACTGTGGACTTGTTGGGCCAAACGGCCTGTTTCCACTCTGTAAGGATTCTATGATAATAATCAAAATCACTAAATATTCAAGAGTCAAAAGGAGGAAAGTTAATAAAGATGATAGTATCTCTAGAGAAAAAGTGCTAGGGAAATTAAAGGGGCTAAAGACTGAGAAGTCCCCTGGACCTCATGTGGATGCATCCTAGGATTTTAATGGAAGAAGATTCTTAGAGGACCTGAAAGGGTAAATGTGGAAAGGTTGTTTCCCCTTGTGGTGAGTCCATAACCACAGAGCTTAATCTCAGAATAAAGGGATCACACATTTAAGACAGAGATAAGGAGAAATTCTTTCTCTCAGACAGCAGTGAGTCTGTGAAATTGTTTACCACAGAGCTTGTTGAGGCTGGGTTGTTAAGCATATTCAAGGCTCAGATCAGCAGATTTTTAATCAGTAAGGGAATCAAGGGTTATGGGGAAAAGGCAGATTAGTGAAGTTGAGGATTATCAGGCCAGCCATGATCTCATTGAATGGTGGAGCGGACATGATGGGCTGAATGGCCTACTTATGCTCTGACATTTTATGCTCTTATGGATTTCTCGTAAATGCTTTTTAACACAAAATGACAGTAAAACACCAGGGCAGAGTCTTGCAGAACAAAAAGTGAAATCCAGTATTTCCTCTGCTTTAGAACCGACATTTCCAAAAAAAAAACAATATGATGAACTTTGATCAGAGTAACTGAGATGGTTTCATTCAGAAATGAACGCGCTGCCACTGAGCCAGCCTAGCACTATTTCATAGTACACATCAGAATATGCCTTTACTTAGAAAAGGCCCTACTTTGCTTCCTTAAGATATGATGATCTCTCGTACAGAAACAAGTTGAAGATGTATGTACTCAGAAGAATAATTCTATTAACAATTTGCAATAGTTTGACAATTTTGCATATTATTGGGTGACTTAAGGCTTTTCATAGAAAATTATACCATGGAAGGTGGCCAATTCTGTAAGTGCCAGCCTAATTCCACTTTCAAACCGCTGTCAGCTGTTAAAAGAAAGTGGAAATCTATCGGAGTTGGCCTCAGCCAGGAGTTGGGTGATTTATTTTTGGTAATTATATTAAATGACCAGCAAGTCATCAACTGGACATAATTTAAAGGATAAGGGATTGCCAAGTTTATTAAAATAATCTATCACTAATTTCTGCGAGTATGTGGGAGAATCATATTTATCAAAACAAGTTGCTCTGCATATCCCACTCAACAAGTTTGTCTACTAATAACAATGACCAGTTTAATATATGTAGAGTCACTAATTCATTGGAGACTGCATGTTACTTTCAAAAATCTAAGTCAACAATTAAAACTCCTGCTCAAGCGAATGTATTTTACACTGTAAGAGCTGAGCATAAAATTGGAACTTTAAAACAAAAACACAAAGCTGATAACTACACCTGAGTGGGCTAATACAAATGAGCTGTGACTGAGTGAGCCCATGATCAAACAAAGCAGCTTGCTCCTAGCTGGCAGTATGTTAGCTGATTATATCAGGAAAGGTCCCGTTAACCTTGAACAAAGCCAAGCAAAGCTGGTTAACAATTCCTGAGGACCACAACTTCCTGGATGCATTTGCTTTGATGCTTCCCCAGTGCAAGATAAACATGAACAAATATAACCATAAGAAGCCCCATTTGCATTATTGCGGAAAGCTGATGGCAGACCAGATATAAAAGGGATCATGTTCCAGAGCTGACCGAGGTAGGAGATGTTTTGTTTCTTCTCCATCAGCTTTTACTGCTCAGAAACTGAAGCGTGGCAAAACGTTTCTTCACATTGTTTTTGGTCGGCCTGCAGAGGACACAAACAAATTCTCACCATCTCTGGGTGACAGTGCTTCATTATATTGTGGTCTTATCAAGTCAGGTTATCCACAAACTAAACAGTCAACCAAATTAACCTCCACAACCACCTGATGAAAGAGTGGCGCTCCAAAAGCTTTTAAATAAATCTGTTGAACTATAAACTGGTGTGGTGTGACTTTTAACCTTGTCCACCCCAGTCCAGCCCTGGCACCTCCAAGTCAGATTAAGATCAGTATGTGCCCAGCCACTGATATATACAGTAACCAGTTACTAAAACACATAGCACTGAGCCTCCTGATAGCTCAGTCAAATAGGATGTCAGTAAATGACTCACAGAGACTTAATTGGTTTTAAGTTTTATCCTTGATCAATGCTAAATTATATGTTCCCACCTACAATGTCTTAGGTGTTCCCTAGAATACCAAACTTTCTTGGTTTTGAGGGGGAGAAATTAAATTAGGGTAGTTTGCTGCCCCAACTTGTTATCAAGCTGGCTGCAATGGAAGTTGCTGGACACACTTTCCTCATTCCTGAAGAAGGGCTGATGCCCGAAACATCGATTCTCCTGTTCCTTGGATGCTGCCTGACCTGCTGCGCTTTTCCAGCAACACATTTTCTGCAATGGAAGTATCTATGACTGGCCACTGGGGAATGTTCATCACCACAGGCCAGGGCCTAACAAGGAGCCATTACCTTTAGGAAGATGGAGGAAGGAGAAGAGAATTCAAAACAAAACATTAAAACCTTTCATGGTTCAATAGAACAGACAACCAACCAGCCAATCCAGATGCAGGTTGCATTAGTTCATTTATACCTTGCAAATAGTAGGGCTGGACAAAGTTAAAAATCACACAACACCAGGTTATAGTCCACAGGTTTATTTGGAAGTACAGTACAAGCTTTCAGAGAGTGTCGCTCCTTCATCAGGTAACGAGTGGGATGTTACAGTTTCTGCGACAGGAAGGATAGAAATCAAATGCAAACTGCCAGAGGCACATATAAAAACAGACATGTGGCTTGGATTACAAAGCAAAATTAATAGATTCTTTGGTGTTATTTCAATAATAAAGGTAGCATGTAGAAGAGAACCAAAGAACTGCAGAAAAGGCATCATGGCAACCAAAAGCTTCTCCAAAGAGTTGATTTTAAAGAGGATCTTCAAGTCAGAAAGGAAAGCATAGAGGTGTTTCAGAACACGCAGGTAAAGTTTCAAATATCAGGTTGAAGGTGGGGTAAGGAAATACAAGAAGTCCAGAGAATCTGTTGGGGAGAGGTGGCAATTAGTGGTGGTTATAGAGCTGGAGGACATTGAAAAGGAAGGCAGAGAATTGCACTTAACACGCTAATCAGCTAGGAGTCATTGTAGGTCAAGGACGACTTTGTGGCAGGATCAGTAATGGGCAGAAGATAATAAACATTGTTAATGATTAACTTCTTCCAAGTATTCACAAGGAAAGGCATGAATAACATTCCCTTCACTAACATTGATAATGTTCATAAAATTAACTGTCGCTACCTCTGGAGCAGGTGGGACTTGAACTCGGACCCTCTGCCCAGGGGTGTGTAATGACATCTCTGAACAGGTTGATTTGAAAATATCTACACAAAATTAATGACCAGTATCAGCTAACATGGCTCAAAACATAGAAGTCTTCAGAGATAGATGGCAATCCCATGTTAATAACAGACGCATTGGGAAATTCTGAGTGTGGATCAGAAATGACTGAAAAATGTTCGTTTATCGGAGTTGCAGCAAATTGGGTGTGCCTTTGGAGTCACTGTTGAGACCAAAATGTTTTGTAATTTATGGAAATGATTTGGATTTAGAAACTCGATACAAATGGCCAAAATGTGGAGATGATACCAAATTGGGGGTAGAAATTCAGAAATCACACAGAGTTGTGTAAAACATTGAAGCAGGCAGAGCAATGGATGATCAAAGTTAATGTAGAGAATGAAAAGGACTACACACAGGAGGAAAGCAATATCAAGCACCTCATGAATTAAGAATCGGGTAGGACTCTTGCTAGACTCTGCACTCAATCAATGCAGGGCACCAATCATCAAAACATGCTGAATTATACAACCAAGGTAGTAAAATACTAACTGAAGGAAGTCAGAGATCAGACTTTGGCTACTGAGGCCATTTGTGACTTCAACCTAGCAAGTTAAGGCCTTTGCAAAAGCCAAAATGAGATTTGTTAGTTCAGTTGGCCCTGCCGGGTTTGGTTTCCCTCCTTTGTGAAGGGTACCCTGCTCCCTTCCTCCAATTTGCAAAAAAATGGGATGTCAAAAATAGGGGCAAGATTTGCCTATCTGGTTCCAGCTAGCTATTTCTAAAAGGTTTGCAGAGTCTTCTCCATGGAAATTGGGCCCATTACCTCTAGTCGGCTTGAATAATATGTTCAGTTCTTGTTATTGAGACATAAGAGATAGTGCAAGAGAAGTGCTGGACATGTGTCTTACAGCAATTAAAAACTGGAGAAAATGGGGCATTTTGTGCTGGAAAGGAGGTCTTCAAGAGATGATCTCATACAGACCAGATAGTTTCTTAATGGAATGGAAGAGATCAAATTAGTCAGTAATTTCAAATTAAATTGGGGGAGTACGTCAAATGAAAATTATCAAACCAGAAACAGACAACCCAAAGATTAGCAACAGGAAAAAGTGATTAATACATGGAATGGACATCCAGATGGTGGAATTACTTAAGCAAACGGATGCTTCGTTGACAGAGAATTTGCAGGAACTAAGATGCACTGAACTATCTCTTACTCTGTCATAAATGGACGATCAATGTACAAGTGAGCCAGATTTTCCAGGGCAGTCCAAGATTCAATTCATTTTTGTTTTCAGTCTTGGCTCAATAGTAGTATTGTCAATTCAAGAGGTCCAAGGGGTCAAGTGTTACTCAATAGCGTAAGCACATAATGAGGTTGCCACCACTGCAAAGTGATAACTTTCAAATGGAACGTTACATCAAATGCCCCACCTTCCTCCACAGGTAGACATTAAAACATCCAGTGGCACTTTGAAGTGGAACAGGAAAGTCTTTCTGCTGCCCAGCATCAAGATTTATCCTTCAATCGACATCTCTCATCCAACATGCAGTCTGTTCTGATATAATGCGATAGTTCCATTGCTGAGCAATCCCGCATTTTAAGAAAATCGCATAGAAGTGGCACCATTTAAACTAATAGGACCCGAACTGTGTTATATCTAATACAGGTAAGGAAATTTCACATTCTACAAATAATGGTCTAAATTCTGCAATCGCATTATAGCCAATTCTCATTGAAGAAACGTGGATTATAGCAGAACCAACAATACCTGCTCATTTGCCTGCTTGTGGGATCTCGTTGTCTGCAAATTGGCTGTTGTGTTTCTGTATGTTGCATCAATCATTGCACTAAGCACTTAATTGGGTGCAAAGTTCTTTAGGATTTTCAGAGGTTGTGAAAGTTACTCGAACACATCTTATCTATCTCATCCACATGCATCTCCCCTCAACAATCTGTAAACACAATGTACACAGACAACAGCCACCACCTTTCTTGACCTGTCCAATGTCTCTAAATCGTGTCACTTTTCTAGGCTTTCTGTACCCACACCGCCCTCAAAGTCTCTCCCCACAGGGTTGCGAGCATTTCAGCCATTGCCTTCTGGAGCCCAGCAATCATTCACACTTTCAGGTAGGGAAAGCTGGTAATAAAACAAAAGTAACTTAATATTTTTTTTAAAAACCATTCACAGAATGTAGGCATCACTAGTTAAGCCAGCATTTACTGCCCATTCTAATTGCCCAGAGAGCAGTTAGGAGTAGAGCACATTGCTTTTGGTCTGGAGTCACATGTAAGCAGAGAAGAACAGATTTCTCTTCCTTAAAAGGATATTTGTGATAAAGATGGGTTTTCACAACAATAGATAGTGGTTACACGGTCACCATTAGGCTAGCTTCATTTCCATTCTCATTTTCTTTTACTGAATTCATATTTCACCATCTGCCATGATGGGAATCGTACCCATGGCCCCAGAACAACAACATACACTTTTGGATTACAGTACTAGCCAGTGACAAGCTGATAATGATATATTTAAAGGATAGTCAAAACTCCAAAGTGTTCTGCAATTTCATTGCCCTGGAATCAACTGACAGATTAAATACGGCTGGAGAATTATTATCCTACTATGGGATGGGTTGGCATAACACTTTCCATTGCGATGAGGGATTGTTATCTTACCAGGTTTAACATGAATATTATAGACTGCCTAGAAATGTACATGATGGCATGACGCTGCACCAAACTGAATTCCTGCCTCCGGCGGAACTCCTAAGGACATGTTCTTCATAATGGACAACACAGATTCCCCATGTTAAAAAAGTTAGAAATTCACAGTAAGTTATTAGGTTACTGATTAATTTTGGCCTTGCAGTATAGAACCAGAGGACTCAATGTCATGCAAGGGCCTATGACTGCTAGTGATTTCAGCTCTTAACGGTAAGTTTTACTGACAGTTTAGCAGACTGCTGTGCTGTAATCTTTAAAAAGCCATAATGTTTCATTTAATAAGATCGCATGGATCTAACTTACATTTAAACTTTGTATTTTTCTCTCAGGAAATTTGTGATGAAGCTGTGCATGTATAAATACATACAAAATTAGACTTGCTGTTTTTAAATGGACCAATACTGTACTATAACATTTGATGACAATAATGGTTCAATTATGTTTCATTTTAATTACAGTTGAGGAAACACTTAATTTTATGAGTTTTGTTTTCAAATTGAAGAGGCATTAATTTTTCTAAATGTAAAATTAAGAGCACAGGTTGTTGTGCCTCAGAAATTGACCCGAAGGTTCCACTGCATTCTAAGAATCTTCTGTGAAAGATAACTCAGTAAATAAAGGAGATCATAACTGGGAGGGTAAAGCAGCCCTGCTCTGTACCTCAACTCAGGTATTCAGTGTTTGGGACATGGTACAATATTCAACACGCAGACAAATCACAGGTGCTCCCTAAACACTCAGGTACATTTGTAGTAATTTAGTAAGACAGGAATAAGCAGGTGGTTTCCAGCCTAGAGTTAATTACCAGGCAGCTGTTAGAGTTCTTGGGGGTCGGTTAGCTCAGTTGGCAGAACTGCTGGTTTGCAATGCAGCGATGGCTCAATTCCTGCATTGGCTCTCCCTCTCAACCTTTCCTCGTGTCGGAGGTCTGATGACCTTCAAATTAAACCACCCCAGACAGTTCTCCCTTTCCGGAACTGTGGTGACTTTACTCTTTTTCAGAGATCCACAGAAGGTGTTCAAAAGAAACCTCAGAGCTCTGTGTTTCTTCTCTTTCATCAACAACACAGGGGTCATTGGAGACTCAGTGCTCCGGAATTGGTGGGATTTTGGGTGAGCGGTTGCAGTGTAGGTGGCTTGTAAACAGTGGTCACCTCACTGCCTGATGTCCACTCCCACATTGATTGCCTTGGATTAGCATACCCACCTCCCACTCCTGTCCTCCACTCGAGGTGACAAACATAGAACATAGAAAAGTACAGCACAGAACAGGCCCTTTGGCCCACGATGTTGTGCCGAGGTTTAATCCTAATGTCAAATATGGTAACTTAACCTACGCACCCCCCAATTCACTGCTGTCCATGTGCATATCCAGCAGTCGCTGAAATGTCCCCAATGACTCTGCTTCCACCACCACAGCAGGCAACGCAACGCATTCCATGCGTTCACAACTCTCTCTATGGGTGGCACAGTGGCTAGCACTGCTGCCTCACAGCACCAGAGACCCGAGTTCAATTCCCGCCTCAGGCAACTGTTTGTGTGGAGTTTGCACATTTTCCAAGTGTCTGCGTGGGTTTCCTCCGGGTGCTCCAGTTTCCTCCCTCAGTCTAACAAAAATGTGCAGGTCAGGTGATGTGGCCATGCTAAATTGCCCGTAGTGTTAGGTGAAAGGGTAAATGTAGGGGAATGGGTCTGGGTGGGTTGCTCTTTGGAGCGTTGGTGTGGACTTGATGGGCCAAAGGGCCAGTTTCCATACTGTAAGTAATCTAAAAAAAAAGAACCTACCTCTGACATCTCCTTTATACCCTCCTCCTAATTTCTTCAAACTATGACTCCTCGTACCAGTCAATCCTGCCCTGGGGGAAATTCTCTGGCTATTGACTCCATATATTCCACTCATTATTTTATACACCTTGATCAGGTCTCCTCTCTTCCACCTTCCCTCCAGAGAGAAAAGTCCGAGCTTATTCAACCTGTCTTCGTAAGGCAAGCCCTCCAGTCCAGGCAGCAGCCTGGTAAACCTTCTTTGCACCCTCTCCCATTTTCCAGCCGTCCCTTTACCTGTGAACATCTGCCCCCATACAGCTTTCGAAAGTTCTTGCCTAATACCGTCAAAATTGGCCTTTCTCCAATTTAGAACTTCAACTTTTAGATCTGGTCTATCCTTTTCCATCACTATTTTAAAACTAATAGTATTATGGTTGCTGGCCCCAAAGTGCTCCCCCAGTGACACCTCAGTCACCTGCCCTGCCTTATTTCCCAAGTGAAGGTCAAGTTTTGCACCTTCTCTAGTAGGTACATCCACATACTGAATCAGAAAAAATGTCTTGTACACACTTAACAAATTCCTCTCCATCTAAACCTTTTTGATTTTAGATTTAATTCAGTTTCAGATTTATATCAGATAAACAGATTTTTATTAAGCAAGGTATCAAGGGATATGGACCCAAGGCAGGCATATGGAGTTAGGCCACAAATCAGTTATGATCTTTATGTCTGTCAGATCTGGCTCAAAAAGCTGAATGGTCTACTCTTGTTTCTATCTGAACTGTGGATTAAATAGCCATTTATCTGAAGTTAACTAATTAAAAGCAGTTTTGCAAAATGGTTAACAAATAAACTGAATCAAACACTTGTGACATCTAACTGGGTCTTGTTATCAACAATAAGAAATAAATTACCAATAAAAGACATCTCAAACATATGAAGCTACCTACCTAGTACATGATTGATTGGTTAGTGCCTATGTAAATAAACAACAATCTAATTAATGGAAGTTAAACAGTTAGCACAGCAAGGCTACAGTCATCATGGTTCAACAAGGTTCCTAAAGAACAATAGGAACAAACACTGTTAAACAAATCATGTGCACTTTAAGTCATTTTAGATAAACGCAGTGTTTTTTGAAAACAGCACGCTTGCCTTAAAAGTGCATTTAATTCAGGTTTCTGAGAAATACAATGAGTTGTTGGACAAAAACACGGGTTTTTTTTCTATTCTTTCTCCCTCAGACTGTTTGTCCTTTTCCATGTTGTTAAGTAACTTTGCAAACTGGAGTTTTATTTCCATCTTTAAACCCGTGCTGGTGAATGGTGAAGACAGACTTCCTTTGCTGTTATGGGTTCCGGCATTATGCCATTGACATTTTTAGTATGATTCCTATGAACTACTTGCTGATTAGCTTCCCACCCCACTTTTCAATTGATTTCCTAAAATTGTTCTATCCCCAGTGTGGAAGCAGTTTTTACTGGCCTGCTGGTGAACAGCCATTTAGTCTCACCTAGCCTAAAACCCCTTGCCCTGGGTGGCTCCTAGCCTGCTAGAACATTCTGTAACAACAACATAGCTTTTCCCACATAGCTCCTGAATTGTTTATCTGCAGACACCTGTTAAGCAAAATAACAATCCAGCCAGATGTTATCAATGAGTGAATGTAGTATCTGGAGTGTGTATTGAGTCAAGGTCTGAAAACAATAGCTTGTTACGTACAGTCCTGCGAAACTGTCAGCTCAGCATCTGTCGTAATATATGGGTCTGCTGCGATCAGGAATGCTTTGGAGTAGCACCGGACCACGATTATGAAAGGTGTGCTTCCCATGATATCACGTAATAAAGTTCGTCAATGCTCAAAGTCGGAGTCTGGAGAATTTTTTCCACAATCTGGCGTCAGTCAACAGGATCCCTTAATTACGGGATTCTGAGTGAACCTAAAGTATAAAGCAGCTGCCTGTGTGACCCTAACCTGAGTCCATTTGCTGATCCCAAGTCTCTGTGACAAGGCGGGACCAGGAAGACCACTGCCATAGGGCAGAAATCATTTTAAGGCAACCGTGAGGGATTGATGACAGCGCCAGTTTTTGTTTGTCTGTCTTTGTGTGTTTGTTGTTCATTTCTGCATAGGTCATAGATCTGCGCTTTGGAACTGAGGAAGCGATAATGAGGTTGATGACTTCTAAACATAAGAATGACGGGCCAGCCCCAGGGCCAAGTAAACCATGTCCTGCTGAGAAGGATGGCCCATGCCCATTTGTCCCCATGAAGAAAAAGCAGAAGTGCCACGGTAAATATGGTCAATGCAAAAGGAAGGTAGGAGACCCCCTGGTGCTATCAGGGTCATTGGCTGATATTGTTCGACAATTTTATGTTATTCCTTTCACTTCCAACCATTCTTGGCAGTGTGGAGGAATAGAGGGATCTGGGTGTGCAAGTACATAGATCCCTCAAAGTTGCCACCCGAGTGGATAGGGTTGTTAAGAAAGCATATGGTGTTTTGGCTTTTATTAACAAGGGGATCAAGTTTAAGAGCTACAAGGTTTTGCTGCAGCTCTACAAGTCCCTGGTGAGACCACACTTGGAATATTGTGCCCAGTTCTAGTCGCCCTACTATAGGAAAGATACAGAGGCTTTGGAGTGGGTGCAAAGAAGGTTTACCAGGATGCTGCCTGGACTGGAGGGCTTGCCTTATGAAGACAGGTTGAATAAGTTTGGACTTTTCTCTCTGGAGGGAAGGTGGAAGAGAGGAGACCTGATCGAGGTGTACAAAATAATGCGTAGAATATATGGAGTCATTAGCCAGAGACTTTTCCCCAGGGCAGGATTGACTGGTACGAGGAGTCATAGTTTGAAGATATTAGGAAGAATATATAGAGGAGACGTCAGAGGTAGGTTCTTTACGCAGAGAGTTGTGAATGCATGGAATGCATTGCCTGCTGTGTTGGTAGAAGTAGAGTCATTGGGGACATTTCAGCAACTGCTGGACATGCACATGGACAGCAGTGAATTGGGGGGTGCGTAGGTTAAGTTACTATATTTGACATTAGGATTAAACCTCGGCACAACATCGTGGGCCAAAGGGCCTGTTCTGTGCTGTACTTTTCTATGTTCCATACAGGTGGTTCCACGATAACTGGCCTAATGGAGGCTCCTTCAAATTGGAAAAAGATTGATTACTGGAGGACATACATTGAGGGTGGGTCCGGCCACCTCTCCTGTGATAATGATTACGTGCTCCAGTGTTTAAATAAATTTAAAGAAGATGCGAAAGGCCATCAGCCCCATAAAAATAAAGGTCGCCATCAGCTGCCCAACAATCTTTTGACTTCTGGGCCCCCACCTTCTGCCCCACCACCTTATACCCCTCAGTATCCTAAAGTTCACGTCCCCACCTCGGACCCTGACCCTCTTATGGTGGAAATTGTTGCTTTTGTCACTACTCTTCCTCCAGCTCAACCCCCGATAATCCCCCTGGGAATTACCCCTTCCACGAGCAACCAGGGGCCTTGGGGAGGGCAACACTGGTAAACGGGACCAGGAAGAATCCGACTCCACTGTCACCTCCGCTGCCAGGTATGCCCTCCGCTCGAAGACAACGTCTTCCACAGATCAATATCCTGGAGTAATGATCTGTAACACACCTCTTGACAAGCCTTGGACCCATGCTGAGGTCCGTGGCATGCTCCAAGACACCTCTGATCCACTCAAACGCCTGACACTATTTTATAATTGACCAATACAAATCTGCAGTATTTACAATTGTTTGCCCCAAGATGTCTACACTTTGATGTGTCTGGCTTACAGAACCCACTGGGCAGCCATTAAAGCCTCCCTGGTGTTCCCCTCGACACCGTGGGCATCAGATGCCCGGGAAGGGTGGCTTCAGGCGACCGTTAGGCCTGCAATTATGACAGCAGCACAGCAAAGTTATGTGCTAGGAGAAGGTGAGGACTGCAGATGCTGGAGATCAGAGTCGAGAGTGTGGTGCTGGAAAAGCGCTGCAGGTCAGGCAGCATCTGAGGAGCAGGAGAATCGACTTTTTGGGCATAAGCCCTTCATCGGGGAGTTTTGCGCTGTCTACAAAAGCTAAACGGGCCTATGCTTAATTTCCTTATTCGCTTTAAGGAAGTTTGGAAATCATCTGCAGGCATCCCTCTCTCAGGAAATGATCGTTTAGCGGTCCAGACACTTTTCAATTGCATGCAGCCCTGCCAGGCCCAGACCTTCAAATCCCATAACGTCAACTGGCAGGAAATAAAATGGGATCCCCTCCTCACTGCCCTTACCAGTATGGATCGACGGAGTCTTTTCGATTATAAGAAGGAGAAGGAGGCTTATCCCCGATTAACACAGGCACAAAATCAGGGACAAAACCGGGGACAGGGATGGCAACGTACAGATAAAGGCAAAAGACAGATGCAGAGCATGTGGGAAAATAGGCCACTAGGCGTGAGAATGCTGGTCCAGTCCCCCTCAACATTTGTCACAACTTCCCCGACAGTGACAGCCTCAACAGGCTGCATTCACTCTTCACGACCCTTTTCTCCACAGCCCTTGGGGTGTCTAGGGGTGCTGCATGAGAAAGGTTTTGCAGGCCGCCTCGATATAACTCTCCCACTCCCCGTCGGAAACACCCCATGATGGACGTTGAAATGGGGGGGGGGGGTCGTTGTGTCTCGGTGGATTCCAGAGCCACCTAATCATCTGCACCTCCCTCAGCGGCCCTTCCTCTCAGCTCCAACACACAGTTTCCACCGTGGGCAAATCCGGAGTGCCCATGGTTGAACTCTTCTCGACCCCCTGTTATGGTTAGTCGGTTGATGGACCCAACACTGTTATAATCTCTCCTTCCGAGGTAAAAACAAGGACTGCAGATGCTGGAAACCGAGGAGCAGGAAAATTGACGTTTTGGGCAAAAGCCCTTCAAAAGGAATAGAGGCAGAATGCTTGCAGGGTGGAGAGATAAATGAGAGGAGGGTGGGGATGGGGAGAAAATAGCATAGAGTACAACGGGTGAGTGGGGGTGGGGATGGAGGTGATAGGTCAGGGAGGAGGGTGGAGTGGATAGGTGGAAAGGATGATAGGCAGGTAGGACAAGTCATGAGGATGGTGCTGAGCTGGAAGTTTGGAGCTGGGGTGAGGTGGGGGAAGGGGAAATGAGGAAACTGGTGAGGTCCACATTGATGCCCTGGGGTTGAAGTGTTCCGAGGCAGAAGATGAGGCGTTCTTCCTCCAGGCATTGGGTGGTGAGGGAGTGGCGGAGAAGGAGGCCCAGGACCTCCACGTCCTTGGCTGAGTGGGAGGGGGAGTTGAAATTTTGGGCCACGGGGTGGTGTGGTTGATTGGTGCAGGTGTCCCAGAGGTGTTCCCTAGAGCGCTCTGCTAGGAGGTGTCCAGTCTCCCCAATGTAGAGGAGACCACTTTGGAAGCAACGGATACAATAAATGATATTCGTGGATGTGCAGGTAAAACTTTGGTGGATGTGGAAGGCTCCTTTGGGGCCTTGGATAGAGGTGAGGGAGGAGGTTTGGACACACGTTTTGCAATTCCTGCGGTGGCAGGGGAAGATGCCCGGACAGGAGGGTGGGTTGTTGGGGGGCGTGGACCTGACCAGGTAGAGACAGGAGGGAATGGTCTTTGTGGAAGGCAGAAAGGGGTGGGGAGGGAAATATATCCCTGGTGGTGGGTCTGTTTGGAGGTTGCGAAAATATCATCAGATGATTTGGTTTATGCAAAGGTTGGTAGGATGGAAGGTGAGCACCAGGGGTGTTCTGTCCTTGTTACGGTTGGAGGGGTGGGGTCTGAGGGCGGAGGTGCGGGATGTGGACAAGATGTGTTGGAGGGCATCTTTAACCATGTGGGAAGGGAAATTGCGGTCTCTAAAGAAGGAGGCCATCTGGTGTGTTCTGTGGTGGAACTGGTCCTCCACTCCTGGGAGCAGATCCGGCGGAGGCGGAGGAATTGGGAATACGGGATTGCATTTTTGCACATGGTAGGGTGGGAAGAGGTGTAATCCAAGTAGCTGTGGGAGTCGGTGGGTTTGTAAAAAATGTCGGTGTCAAGTCGGTCATCATTAATGGAGATGGAGAGGTCCAGGAAGGGGAGGGAGGTGTCAGAGACGGTCCAGGTAAATTTAAGGTCAGGGTGAAATGTGTTGGTGAAGTTGACAAATTGCTCAACCTCCTTGCGGGAGCACGAGGTGGTGCCAATGTAGTCATCAATGTAGTGGAGGAAGAGGTGGGGAATGGTGCCGGTGTAATTACGGAAGATGGACTGTTCCACGTAACCAACAAAGTGACAGGCATAACTCCAGACCAAAGGGGTAGGCTACGTAGAACAGTCCACAGAACACACCAGATGGCCTCCTTCTTTAGAGACTGCAATTTCCCTTCCCACGTGGTTAAAGATGCCCTCCATCGCATCTCATCCACATCCCGCACATCCGCCCTCAGACCCCACCCCTCCAACCGTAACAAGGACAGAACCCCCCGGTGCTCACCTTCCACCCGACCAATCTTCGCATAAACCAAATCATCTGACAACAGTTCTGCCACCTCCAAACGGACCCCACCACCAGGGATATATTTCCCTCCCCACCCCTTTCTGCCTTCCTCAAAGACCATTCCCTCCTGTCTCTACCTGGTCAGGTCCACGCTCCCCAACAACCCACCCTCCTGTCCTGGCATCTTCCCCTGCCACCGCAGGAATTGTAAAACTTGTGCCCACACCTCCTCCCTCACCTTCATCCAAGGCCCCAAAGGAGCCTTCCACATCCATCAACGTTTTGCCTGCACATCCACCAATATCATTTATTGTATCCGTTGCTCCCGATGCGGTCTCCTCTACATTGGGGAGACTGGACACCTCCTAGCAGAGCACTTTAGGGAACATCTCCGAGACACCCGCACCAATCAACCACACTGCCCTGTGGCCCAACATTTCAACTCCCCCTCCCACTCAGCCGAGGATGTGGAGGTCCTGGGCCTCCTTCACTGCTGCTCCCTCACCACCCAAAGCCTGGAGGAAGAACGCCTCATTTTCCGCCTCGGAATACTTCAATCCCAGGGCATCAATGTGCACTTCACCAGATTCCTCATTTCCCCTTCCCCCACCTCACCCCAGCTCCAAACTTCCAGCTCAGCACTGTCCCCATGACTTGTCCTATCTGCCTATTTTCCTTTCCATCTATCCACTCCACTGTCCTCTCTGACCGATCACCTCCATCCCCACCCCCATTCACCTACTGTACTCTATGCTATTTTCTCCCCACCCCCACCCTCCTCTTATTTATCTCTCCATCCCTCAGGCACTCTGCCTGTATTCCTGATGAAGGGCTTTTGCCCGAAACGTCAATTTTCCTGCTCCTCGGATGCTGCCTGAACTGCTGTGCTTTTCCAGCACCACTCTAATCTCTCCTTCCTGTCCGGTTGTCCTTCTTGGCCGCCAGATGCTTTACAAGCTGAACGCCTCCATTTTTTGCTCTTCACAGGGTCTCACCTTGGAGCTCCCTGACTCTAATTACCCCTTTTTATAGGCCGCCATGAATGCTCTTCCACCTCCGTCCTCTCCTACTCCTTCACTGTTTGCATTGACATTCCTGGGCAGCCACTCTTATCTTACCTCTTTCCTCCCACATTTGTTGCATACCCCACTGTCCCCCAACGCTGCCTTCTTTCGTTGGATCATTCAGATAGTGCAGTGAAGCTTGCACAGAAAGCAACCTGTCACTGACCTTACTGACCCTGACCCATGTTATTCCACTATTGCAGACCCCACCTCAATCTGCCTTCCACACTGACATTTTATTACGCTGGTAATGAAGGATTAGCTGCTGAACTTTGGTTCAATGCCGACCACCAACCGCTTTTCTGAAATAACCCTGCCTCACTTTCTCATGTTTCAATCATTGTAAAGCCCTGTGGCACCTGAAGGATTTGGGGTCCATGGTACATAGACTCTGCAGTCTGCCAAAAGAATTTAAACCCCTGGACCCTGCAGATCCCGACTCCATGCAGATTGCCAGCGTAGGGCAGGAGGAGTTTTGCTTGCATTGTTTTCCCTCATCTGAAGAAACTACCTTTACCTTACAGGCCCTGCCGCCCGCCCTCTCCTGTGACAGCCCCTTATTACTCAATAATGTGCCATTATCATTATGGGCACAGCACTCCAATGATGTAGGCCTAGTCATATTGGCTCCACCTCATACAGTCACTGTGAAACGTGGGGTCATCCTACTGTCTATTAGACAGTACAATTTGTCACCAGCTGCCAATGAAGGTATAAAACCAGTTATTGATTCCCTCCTACGGCAAGGCATTCTGGTGCCTACCACTAGTCCCTGCAAAACTTCTATCCTCCCTATTCCTAAGCCAGGAAAATCATTACAGTGGAGATTTGTACAGGACTTATACAGTCAGAGTTATAGAGATGTACAGCGAGGAAACAGACCCTTTGGCCCAACCCGTCCATGCCGACCAGATATCCCAACTCAATCTAGTCCCACCTGCCAGCACCCGGCCCATATCCCACCAAACTCTTCCTATTCATATACCCATCCAGATGCCTTTTAAATGTTGCAATTGTACCAGCCTCCACCACTTTCTCTGACAGCTCATTCCACACACGCACCACCCTCTGCATGAAAAAGTTGCCCCTTACGTCTCTTCTATACCTTTCCCCTCTCACCCTAAACCTATGCTCTCTCGTTCTAGACTTCCCCAACCCAGGGAAAAGACCTTGTCTAGTTTCCCTACCCATGCCCCTCATGATTTTATAAACCTCTATAAAGTCACTCCCTCAGCCTCCGTGCTCCAGAGAAGACAGTCGTAGCCTATTCAACCTCTTCCTATAGCTCAAATCCTCCAACTCTGGTAGCATCCTTTCTGCGGGCAGTCAATGTCATTGTTGTCCCCTGCTTCCCAGTGGTGCCTGACACCAATGCTATCGTTACTAGACTCCCACTTGTGTTTCCTATCATTGCTCTCTGCTTGGCCGTTTTCTCCATTAAATTGTTAACAGTCAGGTAATACCTTTTTGCTTTTACTTACGGCGGCCCCCAATATACTTGGAAACAGCTTCCCCAAGGATACATGGAGATCCCCACTGTGTACGCCTCCGCGGTACACCAGACCCTGAAAGACCCCCACCTGCCATGTAAAAGCACCTTGGTTCTGTATGCTATTGATTTATTAATGGCCTCCAGTACACCTGATGCCTGCATGTATGACACTGTTGCATTGCTCCGCTGTCTGGTTCAGGATGGACATAAAAGGTCTCTGTTGAAAAGATGTAGCTCTGCCAAAAGACAGTTCAATATCTGGGCTACAAACTTTCATACAGTGTCAGAGCAGTGTCCCAAGATCGCATCGCAGTCATTGTTAAGCTCTCTCTTCCCACTACACAAACTGAACTTTTGTCAATTTTGGGCATGGTGAATTACTGCAGACACTGGATACCAGACTATGAAGTCATTGATGCGCCTGTCCACCAGGCGTCCTCACCAAACCAGCTGACCCAGGTGAACTGGACACCTGAAATGGCACAAGTCTTTCAGGAACTCAAATGCTTAACCTCAGCGCCTGCTCTGGGCATCTCTGATTATATGCAGCAGTTTCAGCGTTACGTTAACAAAACGGTGGGATATGCAGATGGATGAGGATCTCCGATGCCCTATAGCCTTCTTTTCTGTCCAGATACGACCTGTTGCAAGGGGGATGCCGGCCTGTTTACGTGCTGTGGTAGCTGCTGCTGTAATGGCAGAAAAGTCCACCCCTATTGTACTCGATTATCCTTGCACAGTTTCCGTTCCTCATTCGGTCTCCCTGCTGCTTAATTCAGCAGCAACTCAGCACTTTACAGCATCATCGAGAACTGGCTTTGAGGTCGTTCTACTTTCTCGCACTAATCTTACGTTTCAGCATGTGCCCTGCTTTAAACCCTGCCACCCTTCTCCCTGTTATACAGTACTCCCCGGCAGAGGACCATGATTGGCTGCATGTAGTCCCAGAAGTTGTCACTCTGCGCGCCTGACCCCTCTGAAACTCCGTTAGACAACCCAGACATGATCCTTTTCACAGACGGCTCCTCTTTTTGGCCCTCAGATCACCAAGTGCTCACTGACTATGTGATTATGCACACCTTTTGAAACCCTTGAATCCACTGCGCTGCCAGAAGGGACTTCTGCGCAAGCAGTCCAACTGTTTGCCCTTACCAGAGCCTATATCCCGGCTGACAAAAGGTCTATTAACATTTACACCGATTCCAGATATGCTGTTGGAGTGGTACATGATTTTGGAACCCTGTGGAAGCATAGAGGATTTATTGCCTCTTCTGGAAGGTCCTTGCAGCATGCTTTGCTCATCAACAATCTTACAGGCTGTTATGCTCCCCTCTGCCGTAGCTGTGATAAAGTACTCCGCCCATACTGTCACTGATGACCCAATCGCCCAAGGAAATGTTTGCACTGACCAAGCTGCTAGACAAGCAGCTTTAGCTCCCACTGTCTGGGCAGTATAGTTCCAAAGGCACGGAAGCAACAAAGGTTTTAGATAGAGTACAGAGAATACAGGGCGCACAGCAACATGCTTCACAAGCCAAAAAAGACAGCTGGAGGTGCATAAGAGCTAAGGAATAGACAATAGGTGCAGGAGTAGGCCATTC
The DNA here is from genome assembly GCF_047496795.1 of Chiloscyllium punctatum. Classification (NCBI taxonomy): domain Eukaryota; kingdom Metazoa; phylum Chordata; class Chondrichthyes; order Orectolobiformes; family Hemiscylliidae; genus Chiloscyllium; species Chiloscyllium punctatum. The sequence continues at coordinate 88,968,043 of NC_092743.1, read as the reverse complement.
TGCCCTTCAAGCCTGCACCACCATTCAATATGATCATGGCTGATCATCCTTAATCAGTATCCTGTTCCTGCCTTATCTCCATAACCCTTGATTCCACTAATCCCCTTTATGGCAAATGATGCATCCTGATAGAAGCTTCATTTGCCCTAAAGCCTCCTTGCATGTTCTTGCACTGGCCACCCATGGGGTTGGCCATGCAGCAAAAAGGAGGGATGATACATGCAGTACAACAAAAGTGGTACACACCAGGCTTTGCCGCATCAGCACAAGTGCTACTTTCAAAATCTCTCATGTGTCTACAAAATAAAAATGCTAAACCTTGAGTAAATTATGGTCATCAGCCAGTCCCAGACAGACTCTTTAATCATTTACAGATTGATTTTGTTCACATGCCAGTGAAGCAAGGTTTTGAGTACATGTTGGTAATTGTTGACACATTTTCTAAATGGGTAGAAGCCTTCCCCGCACGGAAAGACGATGCTAGAATAATGGTCAAATGCCTCATGAAAGATGTTGGAATTCCAGGAAGCATTAACAGTGACAGACACTCACTTTACCGCAGCAGTCAGAGACAATGTTAGTGTAGCTCTAGGCATCACGTGGCCCATATCCCTCTAAACCCTTCCTATTCATAAACCCATCCAGATGCCTTTTTAATCCTGAGATCCTATATAAATAGAACTGACTATTAGCAAAAACAAAATGGCTTACAATTTGACCAGGATGGTTCAAAGAAGTTTACATAGCAAATTACTTAAGTATTGAGATCAGAATGCTCTTGAATGCATGCAGTTAGTTGATCTGGACTGGTGGATTGCAGGACAATGGGTCACATAGTGTCAGTCTTTATACCTGTGTCTCATTAATCCGAGGTAAAAACAATGACTGCAGATGCTGAAAACCAAATACTGGATTAGTGGTGCTGGAAGAGCACAGCAGTTCAGGCAGCATCCAACGAGCAGCAAAATCGACGTTTCGGGCAAAAGCCCTTCATCAATCCTAGCTCACTGATACAAACGAGTGGTGTATGTGAATCTATCCAACTCCAATATAAATGTAAACTGACGAGCTCATGCAAATGTCTTGGACTGATGAAGTCACAATAGACTGAGTCATGCCAGTTTAGAAGCAACTTGTTGAAACATGCTATTGGAAGTACGTATTGCAAGCATGTATAGACACAGGCACTGTCTTCTAAGTAAAACCTGGAGATATTGTTCAAGCATAATGAGTTTCTACAAAAGTTGCTCTTTTTACCCATGTACACCCCAATTATTTTTCCCCTTTCTTTCCCTCCTCCACTAAAGCATTGTGACTATTTTTGGAAGGCAATATAAAATGCCAAAAGCACTCTTTGTGTGTATCCCAAAAACGGTGAGTTGTGTGGGGGAGGGGTTCAAATGAGAGCTAAACCCAACCCAAAATAATGCCTGCATCACACTAGAGTTTGCGTTGATGTGCCTTAAATTAAGGTGAGTCAACAGCACAGACTGGGATGAACAGGAAATATTTCTGACCCATATGATAGATACTTCTCTGTTACTAAATCATTCTTTATAGCAAGCATCCTATTAAAATATAAATTCACAGAGTATTAAAACCTACTTAAAATGAATGCTATCAAATAAAAATTGCAAAAGCTGTGGTTAATGCAAGTGGGCAGGAGATTTCCCGAATATTGCATAAATTATCATCCTGCCACTAAGCTGTCTTACTCTCAAAACAGCATTGATAATTATTCAACTCACTGAGAGTTAAATCAGAAGTTAAAAGGTTTTTAAATGATGCTGTCACAGGTTGTCTACTGTGATTCTGAATAAACTGTCAAGATCTAGCCTTCTGCTGCAAAGGCTCACTGAGTGATTGCCTGCAAGTTGGAGCATGAGCCATAAAAATCAAGTTACTTTCAACCTCCCAAAAGCCCCCACCTCCAGTCTCTGATCAATGTTCATCTGCGCACCTGAACTGTCAGCATTCCCAAATTTTAGGGGAATAACTAAGTGTTTCTCAGAGGCACAACAGGATGCAGCTTATATTCAAGGAAGTTATCTTAAAAAAAGACATTTAAGCTTGAAAACACAGAGATAATTGATAAACCTGTCAAATTTAGAGAACAGAGCTCAGAGGGCCAGATTTTAGCCATTCGAGGTGGAAATAAGAAGGTGGTTTCAATTCTGGGTCATACCACAAACCCGGAAGTGACTGCCTCTTTGACAGGGTCTGAGAGTTAATTCCTTACGAGATTCATCTGTCATCCAATTAGCCAGCAATGGTGCAGGAATGGAGGCCGATCAGTCAAATCACAGGCATTGATGATACATTTCACTGCTGTTTGCTAACTAAAACATTACCATGAAAAGTTAAAATTTCTCACGTTTCAGGAGGGCAGGAGCCCAGGATAGTAGGCTCATAATGCTTTTATTTACAAGAATTAGTGACAATGATATAATGTCTCAGCCATGCCCAGCCCCTTTAATGGTAATGATTGCATCTTCTCACAGAGATTTTCCTAACCAACATGTTCAGAGATGGTATGACATGTCTCTGGAGGAGGTGGGACTTGAACCTGTGCCTCCTGGCTCTGCTCCACGACAGCCACTTTTCTCCTGCCCTCTGGCTCAGTTCTCATCTGGTCAAGGTCAGGAAATTCCAGAACCTGACTGGGTTGAATTGCATCTGTATGTCCTGGAGATTTGCTCTCTAAATTTGACAATTTTGTCAATTACCTCTCCACTTCCAAGCCGGTAACTGACCAGAGATCATAAAATTGCCTCCTTTTGCGCAGAGTGAAAAGTCAGCATTCCAACTGATCAAGAGGGTTTCCCACCCTGAGAGCTGGCCTGTGAAGATTCTGAGTTCTGTTTTTTCAGTCAGCATCAAGATAGATTGCTGAGATTCCAAAGAAATTCCTGTGTAAAACTTAAAACTGCAGACCTGATCCTCCCCAGGCATCCCGTTTCTAACAGGAAAGTTACACTGGAGAAATTAGCTCAGGGAGAGGGGCACAGATCACGGCTCTCCATCTCTAGTTCCACTCTCCTGGGGATGACTTTGCAAATAAAATGGCTTGTGATGCCTTACACTGTTGAATATCCTGCTAAGACTAAGGTTTTCATTTGAGTCAGTGGGAAAGAGCACGAAGAGTGTTCACTAGCCCCAGAGTAGGTGACATACTCAAGAGCAGTCACAATGTTATGGCCTCACTTAGCTTCTTAAAGTCCAGCCCAAAACCCAGACAGAATGTGGCCACAGCGGTTTGCAACTGGACATCTATGCCCACTTGTTTTACCCAACTTTAAATCTCTGTGATCTAGTTAGTCTCAGAAGATCAAAAAAATGTCAGATAGGGCTGATCAGGCCTGTCTGATTTGCATTCAATTTATAATTGAGCCTTGCTCAATCTCAGAAAGGATTAGTAACACTCATCGAAGGAGCAAAATTGCATCAAATGGATGGTAAGATCCAATTAGTCTGTACCTCAGGAAATAACACTTGTAATTGCAACTGTAGTTGCAGGGGAAAAGCCATTCCCTTTTGGTGGGTTTTGCCAACCCTAAAGTCAGCAATGCTGCTTCATATTACTTACTGAGGTAGCAACCCATGTATGGCTGTCATTGAGCAATAGCAGTTCATGAGGCAGTAACATGAGCAGTTTATCGGAGATGACTACATACCCTGTCCCCACTGAAAGAACTGGCTTGCCCCACTTTCAGTTCAGAAATTGTAGCTCCATCAATTTAAAATGACAAGAGGATTTTTTAAAATGGGAAAATATGAGCAACATTTATGAGTGCACGTAGGAGCAGGGTCTACTTACTGCAACATCTGGGTGGATCTGTGAGCAAGTTGTGACAGGAATGCACTTTCTTAATGAGAGAAAAATGTACAAACAAACATTCATTTTGTCCATTACACAGCACCAAAATCTTCTGGCAAAACTTAGACCTATTATTGATTTGCCAGTGCCTGCCATAGTCAGGTAGTTATATACGTATTGATTTATCAATAGCAACAGGTCCTACAACTTAATTGTAATGTCTAAATTTGGCCCAAAACTATCTTAAGGGTTTTTTTTTGCAATCTTCGATTTAAACTGCAGGATTACTAGTTGATACACATGCTAAGTTTCAGTATTTGTCCACTCATTTATACCTTCAGACTGATGACAGTCTCAATCTTGCCTCTTCTGCTTCTCTCACCTCAACTCCTCTTCATGCTTCATACCTCTTACCTCTTTATTCTCTTTCATGTGGGTTTTACAGTGTGTTTGAGAAGAGAAAGGACTGACTACAGATGTACACTGCAGTGGGAATGTGGTTGTGGGTAAGATTACACCCTCAAGACTCCAGAGCCCCCTCTTTCCACGTGATTTTGCCTGACTGTCCCCACCTGCTCACTTTCAATTACCCAAATAGATCAAAATGACAACAGAAAAGGCTGGGAATGCCCAGCGACTGCAAAGTGAGAAACTGAGTTAACAGTTGAAATTATCAAAATGTGGCGATGGGCATCTTCCATGTCACTATACCCTACTGCCATTAGTGAAAAGTCAGTGGATTTACCTCCAATTAGCCAATGACATGTTCTCCAATGGGCTTCTCACCCTATTGTGAACAGAAGTTCTGCCCTACTGGAGATACAAGGTGCACAGCAATTAGAATATGCACTTATGAGAAGGTAAGTGTTGTTTTCTGACCATTCATGGATGAGGGTCACAACAATGAAAGAGAAGAACGACATAAACAGGTTGGCGGCTATGGGGTGTGGGTGACAAGGGATGTCGGAGGCAAGGGCAGAGGGGTAGCTAGGAGTGTTCCCCTCATGGATGCCCCCAAGATTGCAGCAAGTAGCACTACAACAATCCCATGCCCCTCCACTCCCAAAACAAAACCCCAAATTCAGCAGACAGATGGTTCTGTCTTCCCTTCTGGGAAAGCTATCACATTTCTCACCTGCCAGGTCTGCAGGAAATTGAGCTGACAGTGGGTTGAAGCCCCGAAGTGACCATTAATTGATCACTTAAGAGCCAGAATGGTAGTGAGCCAGGAAGGTCGATCATACACCTTACCACCCAGAATGTGTTTGCCGATGTGGCAGGAATATGGTGGGTATCTCACTAGTGCCAACCTGTAGAATTATTTGCCATCCATTCCACCACCCATAGGAAGGGAAACATCCTGTCCAGTGTTTGTATGTATCAAAGAGTCTCACAAAAGGTCATCAATTTGAAACTCCATCTTTTGTGCACAAGTGCTGTCATGTTATTGTATACACACCAGGCCAGTGAATCTTTAAAGACAGTTACATAATATTACAACATGATACTCTGGTATGAAGTTACTCACTTTCAGTCACTCCCTACTCAGCTTAAAGTCAATGTAGTGTGTTCAGTCAGTCAGCTACATACATGAAATGTAAGCACAGAACCTAGACTATATGGGGAGGCAATGGCCTAATGGTATTATTGCTGGACTGTTACTCTAGAGACCCAGGAAATGTTCTGGGAACCTGGGTTCAAATCCTGCCATGGCAGGTGGTGGAATTTGAATTAAATAAATATCTGGAATTATAGAGTCTGGTGATGACCATGAATCCATTGTCAATTGTCAGAAAAACCTATCTGGTTCGCTAAAATCCTTTAGGGAAGGAAACTGCCTTCTTTACCTGGTCTGGCCAAATATGACTCCACACCCACAGCAATGTGGTTGACTCAAAAGTGTCAGCGCCACCCTCATCCCATGAATGATTTTTTTAAAATCCAAATTTGACAGTGCAAAACATTATAAAAGGTTACTGCTATTAATAAACTTCAAGGTAGCTGTCTCAAAAAAAGACTTTTTGGTATATGTAAAAACACAGATTATGAGATAATGGCAGTGGTGTTTGACCCAAGAAACTATGTCATAGTGACAACAAGTGGGCAACAGGAGCTGGTGGCAGCCAATAGTGACAGCAAACTCATGGTAGATAATTCAAAGCAATAGCAACAGTGACAGTTGTGAAGAGTTCCTCTCCTAACAGTCATTACTCGTCACCTAACCTGAGTTCAGAGTGAAAGTTACAATTACAACCAAGGCCAAAGGCAAAACTGAACTGAAATGCAGAAACTGCAACATAGGAACTGTTGCAAGTAAATTTTCTGTCTCAAAAAAAAAGGAGGCTATTGTGTGTCCAATTCAACCGGCAGCAGTTTGCAAGAGACTCTCTCATGTGGAAAATTGATCCCAGATTGAAATAGAGCCAAAAACAGTAATAAAAAAACAAACTATTTTTCATATTACCTATGCAGTCATCCCTCAACTCTGCCATTTTATTTTCCTCAGAAATGGCACAAAACTAGAGACTATACGTCACTCCAATACATTTTCATGCTATGAATGCCATGTGCAGCTAGAATTTCAGCTATCTTAAAATAAAATAATATTTAAAAATTAGTCTGGATCACTAAGGAGTTGATGAGGAAGGTACGCAGTCAAACTCCCAAGTGTTTTGGGAAGCAAAGGATGAAGAAGCATCATATCCTCAAGTATTTCTAATGACAAAAACAAAAATCCTGACATTTTCCAGATTTTTGAAGAGCATCTTAGAGTCAACTTCAAGCCAGATATGGTTGAGTTCACATCATACAAGGAAAAGCCAGATAAAACAATCAATTTATAAGCAGGTATTGACAAAAAATATGTGTCATAGAGTCATAGAGATGTACAGCATGGAAACAGACACTTCAGTCGAACCGGTCCACGCCAACCAGATATCCCAACCCAATCTAGTCCCACCTTCCAGCACCCGGCCCCTATCCCTCCAAACCCTTCCTATTCATATACCCATCCAAATGCCTCTTAAATGTTGCAATTGTACGAGCCTTCTCCACATCCTCTCGCAGCTCATTCCATACACGTACCACCCTCTGCGTGAAAAGGTTGCCCCTTAGGTCTCTTTTATATCTTTCCCCTCTCACCCTAAACCTATGCCCTCCAGTTCTGGACTCTCTAACCCCAGGGAAAAGACTTTGTCTATTTATCCTATCCATGCCTCTCATAATTTTGTAAACCTCTATAAGATCACCCCTCAGCCTTCGACGCTCCAGGGAAAACAGCCTCTCCCTGTAGCTCAAATCCTCCAACCCTGGCAACATCCTTGTAAATCTTTTCTGAACCCTTTCAAGTTTCACAACGTCTTTCAGATAGGAAAATCAGAATTGCACGTAATATTCCAACAGTGGCCCAACCAATCTCCTGTACAGCCGCAACATGGCCTCCCAATTCCTGTACTCAATACTCTGACCAATAAAGGAAAGCATACCAAGCACCTTCTTCCCTTTCCTTTCTATCTGTGAATCCACTTTCAAGGAGCTATGAACCTGCACTCCAAGGTCTCTTTGTTCAGCAACACTCCCTAGGACATTACCATTAAGTGTATAAGATCTGCTGAGACTTGCTTTCCCAAAATGCAGCACTTCACATTTATCTGAATTAAACTCCGTCTGCCATTTCTCAGCCCATTGGCGCATCTGGTCCAGATCCTGCTGTAATCTGAGGTAACCCTCTTTGTTGTCCACTACACCTCCAATTTTGGTGTCATCTGCAAACTTACTAATTGTACCTCTTATGCTCGCATCCAAATCATTTATGGAAATGACAAAAAAGTAGAGGACCCAGCACCGATCCTTGTGGCACTCCACTGGTCACAGGCCTCCAGTCTGAAAAACAACCCTCCACCACCACCCTCTGTCTTCTACCTTTGAGCCAGTTCTGTATCCAAATGGCTAGTCCTCCCGGTATTCCATGAGATCTAACCTTGCTAATTCTTCTCCCATGGGGAACCTTGTCGAACGCCTTACTGAAGTCCATATAGATCACACCTACTGCTCTGCCCTCATCAATCTTCTTTGGTACTTCTTCAAAAAACTCGATCAAGTGTGTGAGACATGATTTCCCACGCAAAAAGCCATGTTGACTATCCCTAATCAGTCCTTGCCTTTCCAAATATATATACATCCTGTCCCTCAGGATTCCCTCCAACAACTTGCCCACCACCGAGGTCAGGCTCACCTGGCTTGTCTTTACCGCCCTTCTTAAACAGTGGCACCATGTTTGCCAACCTCAAGTCTTCCGGCATCTCACCTGTGACTATCAATGATACAAATATCGCAGCAAGAGGCCCAGCAATCACTTCTCTAGCTTCTCACAGAATTCTCGGGTACACCTGATCAGGTCCTGGGGATTTATCCACCTTTAACCGTTTCAAGACATCCAGCACTTCCTCCTCTGTAATGTGGACATTTTGCAAGATGTCACCATCTATTTCCCTACAGTCTATATCTTCCATATCCTTTTCCACAGTAAATTCTGATGCAAAATATTCATTTAGTATCTCCCCCATTTTCTGTGGCTCCATACAAAGGCCGCTTTTCTGATCTTTGAGGGGCCCTATTCTCTCCCTTAATGTATTTGTAAAAACCCTTTGGATTCTCCTTAATTCTATTGCCAAAGCTATCTCATGTCCCTGTTTTGCCCTCCTGATTTCCCTCATTAGCATACCTCTACTTCTTTTATATTCTAAGGATTCACTCGATCTATCCTATCTATACCTGACATATGCTTCCTTCTTTTTCTTAACCAAACCCTCAAATTCTTTAGTCATCCAGCATCCCCTATGCCTACCAGCCTTCCCTTTCACCCTGACAGGAATATACTTTCTCTGGATTCTTGTTATCTCATTTCGGAAGGCTTCCCATTTTCCAGCCGTCCCTTTACCTGCGAACATCTGCCTCCAATCAGCTTTCAAATGTTCTTGCCTAATATTGTCCAAATTGGCCTTTCTCCAATTTAGAACTACAACTTTTAGATCTGGTCTATCCTTTTCCATCACTATTTTAAAACAAATAGAATTATGGTCACTGGCCCCAAAGTGCTCCCCCACTGACACCTCAGTCACCTGTCCTGCCTTATTTCCCAAGAGTAGGTCAAGTTTTGCACCTTCTCTAGTAGGTACATCCACATACTGAATCAGAAAATTGTCTTGTACACACTTAAGAAATTCCTCTCCATCTAAACCTTTAACACTATGGTAGTCCCAGTCAAAGTTTGGAAAGTTAAAATCCCCTACCATAACTATCCTATTATTCTTACAGATAGCTGAGATCTCCTTACAAGTTTGTTTCTCAATTTCCCTCTGACTATTGGGAGGTCTATAATACAATCCCAATGTGGTTATCATCCCTTTTTTATTTCTCAGTTCCACTCAAATAACTTTCCTGGATGTATTCCTGGGAATACCCTCCCTCAGCACACCTATAATGCTATCCCTTATCAAAAATGCCACACCCCCTCCTCTCTTGCCTCCCTTTCTATCCTTCCTGTAGCATTTGTATCCTGGAACATTAAGCTACCAGTCCTGCCCATCCCTGAGCCATGTTTCTGTAATTGCTATGATATCCCAGTCCCATGTTCCTAACCATGCCCTGAGTTCATCTGCCTTCCCTGTTAGGCCCCTTGCATTGAAAAAAATGCAGTTTAATTTATTAGTCCTACCTTGTCCCTGCCTGCCCTGACTGTTTGATTCACTTCTGTTCTCAGCTGTACCCGTCTCAGATTGATCTCTTCCCTCACTATCTCCCTGGGTCCCACCCCCCACCTTACTAGTTTAAATCCTCCCAAGCAGTTCTCACAAATTTCCCTGTCAGTATATTAGTCCCCTTCCAATTTAGGTGCAATCCGTCCTTCTTGTACAAGTCACTTCTACCCCAAACGAGATTCCAATGATCCATAAAAGTGAATCCTTCCCCCATACACCAGCTCCTCAGCCATGCATTCATCTGCTCTATCCTCCTATTCCTGCCCTCACTAGCTCGTAGCACTGGGAGTAATCCAGATATTACTACCCTTGAGGACCTCCTTTTTAAATTTCTGCCTAACTCTCTGTAATCTCCCTTCAGAATCTCAACCTTTTCCCTTCCTATGTCGTTGGTTCCAATGTGGACAATGACCTCCTGCTGGCCCCTCTGCCCCGTGAGAACATTCTGCACTCTCTCTGAGACATCCTTGATCCTGGCACCAGGGAAACAACACACCATTCTGATTTTTTTCTCTGCTGGCCACAGAAACATCTGTCTGTACCTCTGACTACAGAATCCCCTAACACAATTGATCTCTTGGAAGCCAATATACCCCTCATTGCATTAGAGCCAGTCCCAATAGCAGAAACTTGGCTGTTCGTGCTACATTCCCCTGAGAATCCATCACCCGCTACATGTTCCAAAATAGCATACGTGTTTGAAATGGGTATATCCACAAAAGACTCCTACACTAGCTGCCTACCTCACTTACCCTTCCTGGAGTTAACCCATCTACGTGACTGTATCTGAGACATTTCCCCCCTTCCAATAACTGCCATCCATCACATACTGTTGCAAATTCCTCATCGCTTCTATCTGTCCCTCCAACAGATCCACTCGATCTGATAAGATTCGCATCCAACAGCATTTATGGCAGGTATAATCCGCAGTAACCCTTAAACTCTCTTTAAACTCCCACATCTAACAAGAAGTACATATCACAGCAAAGGCCATTTTTGCTCCTTCACAAACTACAGACCCAGAAAATAACACCGTCTTATTCCTCCAGAAACACTGCCCCAGGTTAAATTAATAGCTATAGCTTATATTTTAAGTTTAATCAAGAGACTTATCTCCAAAAACATATAATCAAAAAAGAACCCACTGTACTCACTAATACAGCCTCTCTCTTGGACAGACTTAAAACAACAATTAACTTATCTGATTCTGTGTTGTGAACTTCACCCAACAGTTCCTCCAAGATTAGTTGTGAATTTCACTGTTTGTTAATTTTCCCAGATGCACTCCGATGTCCAGCGATACACAAATTCAAACAGCAAAGGCAGTAACTGCGCAGGTTTTTTCTCTCTCTCTCTCCTGCACCGTCCTCACCATGTGCTTCCATTGTCTGCTCTTCTCCCTTTTAAAAATGCTGTTGTTTTGACTTTTTTTTCTAAAGTTCCAAAACAATGCAACAGCATATAAAACATTAATTGTTGCTCCTGGAATTCGAGGAAATCACCTCCAACACCTAAAATACCCTCAAAATAAAAAAGGAGCAGCTCTTACAGCCAGAAATTTTTCCCATCCTCCATCTTGGATTACCCAGAATCCGTGAAATTTGATTTGGTCAAAGCAAACTTGGATGAAAGGTTTATGGAACTGATGATCGCCTCTCCATTAAATTCTACAGAAAGGCATATCTAGATAAAACTATAATTGAATCACTACTCAGAGGAAGGGTGCAAGTTCAAAGTAATTTCTACAGGCCGGCAGCATCTTCAGGTGCTTGACTGCTGTCATCAACAGGACGAGTAAAACACTCAAATCTTGTAAGAATAGTGGCTTGCCTCTCCCATCAACAGTGTTCAATGTTTCATGACACATGCAAGCTATGTTCTACAAGAGGATATTGGGCTAAGATGTTCAAGAGTCACCCAAAGTGTGACACAATGCTCCACAGCAGCATGTAAAGGATAGCAAGACAAGGAACCATGTCAAGGATGTTTCCCAAAGCTCTATCCAATGTCCACAAGAATATCAACAATGTCCCAGAGGTAACAGCAACATTACAGCTTACAGGTCCCAGTCAGAGAGTATGAGTGGTCAACATGGATGCTGTCTGAAAAGCTGAAGCTTTTATGTGAAAAAGAAATGAACATTGTGTGCTATATACCAAAACCGATACTGGTGCAAGTGCAAGCACCATCCATTTATGTGTCTGAGTGAATATGTAATCATAAAACGTAGTCATGACACAATGCAGTAATGATCTCAGGCTTTTCAGAGATGCTTAGGCCTTCATTGAAAGATTTAATCCAGGCATTACGACAACACAGGTTACGATTCAATGAGTCGATTTAATCTTGTTATGATGAAATAAGATTTGAATTTTTTTTATTTAAAACTTTTTTTTTACTTGAAACCTTCGATGCTGGGAAAGAAAATTGCAACTGAGGGGAAATATTTTCAGATACATGTGGAGCAGTTGTCCTTGCAAGGTGATACACTCTCACAATTAAGCAACAGACCGGTGTGCCACATTTTGAGAAAAACACAAGGACATAAATAATAAGAGCAAGAGTAGGCCATTTAGCCCACCAATCCAACTGTGATCTCAAAATCACTTTTCTACTTCCCTCCCGTAATTCTGAACAACAATTTTGTAAATAACTATTCTGTCTAACTGAGCTTGGATTATATTCAATGACCACACTTCTTCTGCTCTCTGGGGAAGAGAGTCAAAGGACATAGGTGAGGAGAATGTCTTCTTTCAGTCACAATTGGGAGATCCCTTATTCTTAAACTGTGCTCAATGGTTCTAAATTTCTCTAGGAGTGGGGAACATCACCTCAACATCTACCCTGTCGAGTTTTATGTGTCTCAAATATTAATATTGCAAAGGCTCATTGGGAATAACAGGTTCATCCAGTACTTGATGATTCACAATGAACTGCATGCTTAACATACCACGATTAATATGTAATAGGTGATTACGCACTCGGTCTGCTGTAAAAGACAGCTGCCTTAACTTCAGTAGAAAAGCAAATGGAGTCATGTTGTTGTACCTGTATCACTAAGGTGTGATTTTTTTTAAAAATACAGCAATCCCAGTGACAATATAAACTCAAGGTATGATCATTTTAACTGATGGTCCCTGGCAAAGTGGTTTCAATGTCATTGATCAAAGATTTGTCTGGCTGTTTGTTTCATCTGAGGAAGCATGCTGCTGTGGACTTGCCTGGTTGATCTGGGTGGGTGGCTGTCAGCTTGAGAACAAAGCCTGTTGGCTGACCAGGCCAATTGCCTGCTTGTGTAATCTAATTACATTCCCAACAGCTCCAAAGTGGCAAGTGGAGGGCTCTCACGGTCAACATACCCAAGTGAAACCTGCAAGGGAGCACAATGATGCTGGGATTGTAATACAGCATCACCTTTAGAGTCTTTAACCCCCTACATGAACCCAAATCTGCCTTCTGTTGGCTTTCAAAATTCACATGCTACAGTTTTCGAACAGCACTGCACAAAAATGGCATTGAAACAGCACGCCACACCCCCAGTACTGTATAAAATGGCATATTTCCATAGCACCAGAACCCCAGGGCATAAAATATAACAAACTCAGGAGTACAATTTTGTGAAAGTATTCTAAAGAATCAATGTCCTCTTGAAAATACATTTGGAAAAAGGAAAAGCTAAACCAAACACATGATTCAATAATCATGTTGAAACACATGCTTACATCACAAGTGTGGTTAGGAAGGACATGCACAGTTCTTCCCAAACAAAAAGATAATTGTTTGTTTTCAGCCTCGTTTTAGTTTCTTCCCCAGTTGAAAGAGAAATGTTTTCACAAAGACAAATACACTTTTGAGGAACTCACTGTAGTGAGAAGGAACCTGAACTTCTGAAAAGGAATGTCCATGAGAATGAGCTGCTCTTTTTAACAAGGCTACAAGGTTGTACTGCAAGAAAAATATTCTGATCTATGGATATAATTTGTCACAAATCAAATAACTCCACTTTGGTACTGATCAACAAAAAATGAACATCCTAAACATGTTAAAACGCACAGTGCAGGAAGCGAATACACAGTAAATATTCACAATGTTTATCCTATGTGCCTGCACAGATTTAATCTAAGTTTTTAAAAAAATTCTTCATGAGGAACATGTGTCAGAGATCTATAGCATAGGAAACAGCCATTGGTCCATCGTATCTACGCTGATCAAAAATAACAACCTAACTACTCTAATCCCATTTAAAGTCCTACAGTTGTACAGCATAAAAACAGACCCTTCAACCCAAACTGTCCATGTCAACCAGGTTTCCCAAATCCCTGAATTAGATGCATTTGGCCCATATCACTTTAAACCTTTCCTATCCATGTAGCTGCACAAACGTCCAAATGTCTTTTAAATGTTGTAACTATATTCGCTTCTACCACTTCTTCTGGCAGCTTGCTCTATATATGCACTATTTTCTTTGTGAAAAAGGTGTCCCCGGTCCTTTTAAATTCTTCCCCTCTCACCTTAAACCTAGTTCCTCTGGTTTTGGACTCCTCTCCCCTGAGGTAAAGATCTGGTCTAGTTACTGTATCCATGCCCTTCATGATTTTATAAACCTCTATAAAAGGTCACTCCTTAGCTCCTAAGCTTTGGGAAAGAAGTGCCAGCCTATCCAGCCTCTCCTTCGAACTCCCAGTCTCGGTAACATCCTGGTAAAATTTTTTTTTGCACCCTTTTCAGTTTAACAACATCCTTTCTAAAGCAGACTGACCAGAATTGCACACAGTACTTTGACTGTGGCCTCACCAATGTCTGTACAGCTGTAACACAATGTCCCTACTCTTGTACTCAGTGCTCTGACTGATGAAGGCAAGCATGCTAAATGCCTTCTTCACCACCCTGTCTACCTGTGACACCACTTGCAAGGAACTATGTACCTGCGTCCCAGGTCCCTCTGTTTGACAACACTCGCTAGGTAGCCCATAGTCTTGTAGGCCTTGCCATTGCAAGTGTGCATCTAGCTACTACTAAAATGTTATGTACATTAGAGGCAGTGAGTTCCAGATTCATAGGATCCTGGGTAAAAATATTTTTCCTCACATCCCCTCTAAACCTCCCACCCCTTACATTAAATCTACAGCCCCTGGTCATTGATCTTTCCACCAAGGGCAAAAGTCTCTTCCAGTCTACAAAGCTAATGCCCCTCATAATCTTAAATATCTCAGCCACCTCCGTACTCTACCCCCAACCCCCAATCCCACCATCCAGCCCACACCCCAACCTCCAAATCCCCCCAAGTCTCCTCTGCTCCAAGAAAAGCATCCTCGGTCTATCAAATTTCGCTTCATAATTAAAACTCTCCAGCTCAGGCAACATTCTGGTAAATCTCCTGTGCACTCACATCCCTCCTATCATGTGCATTCCAGAATACTCTGCTGCTAGCTAGGTTCGCATTCCTTTCCATTTATAATTGCACTTGAAATTTTCAAGAAACTATTGAATATAATCTTCAGTCTCTTATCAATCTAGTGTGTGCAGTTCACTACAGTTAAGGCCGAGTGATAGAAACTTGACAAGTTCCATTTAGCCACAAGTTAACTACAGTTTTACACTGAAAGCTACTTATTGCCTCTGGAATGTTCATTCCAATAAAAAGTTGTGTATAAAATTTCTACTGACACGACAAAGCCACCTCATGCTAAAACTACTGTGACTTAATCTCTGCTATTCAGCTATAGCAGCAGGTCAATGTAAATGTTCAGTGACAGGTATTAAGGAATGAAAGCACAAAATTTTGCAACAAACCAGACATTGCATCAAGCTCAGGTCACCTTAGTCCAGTCAAAACTCTCTTCCTGCCTCCAGGAACTGGTATCCAAGTTAGGAGAGATATCCTAAAGACTGGTCATGCAAAAGCTTGACACAGAATCATATCTACCAGTCACCATCCTAGCTTCTTTCACCATTCATGATTATGACCCATGCCACTGGCAGGAGGAAACCAACGTAAGTAAACACACAATGAAAGTGAGTGTCAAAGCTTTCTGAAGTTCTCAATCTACAAGTTCTGACAGTCAGCATTTCCTGTCTACATACTTCCCTATCACTGCCAAATCATTACATCTCCATACTAAATCATCTAACTGTTGTCATGGGAGCTGGTAATATTGCCCAAAACTTAACACTCAAAACTCATCTTGGTGTATAGAGTTAAAATTGTGTCCCATGACTGCATATATCACTAACAAACAGCACTAAGGTTAGAAACAACAGATCTTTGACACAATGGATGGTAAATATAGCCATGCCAGAATGATCCACAACTCAAAAATAAATTCTTTAAATAATGTAGGAGTTGCAAGATGATGACAGATCCCCACACCCACCCCCCCAAACCAATAGATTTAAAAGTCTGACACAGCGCCAGAGTGTGGTTTTATTACCTACAGTCAAAATCTGAGTGAAGGATATTATTTACTAAGATATAATCAAGCTCAGTTCACAGCCAAACATTGTTAAAGGTGCCAACTTTCACATCAGATAATAAACTGACACCCCTTCTCCCTACTCAGATCAAATGAACAGATAATCTTGGATGAGAAAGTTGAGCTAAAGTAAAAGAGGGGCCCAGGCAAAAAGCAGAGGCCTTCCCTTAAGAGTATAAACAATAAGCAATACATTAGCCTGTTTTGGAATCAACACCCACCATGTTGGAAATTCCCTGATCCTTCTCTTACTGTTCTCAGATAAAAGCAAAAGGAAAACACAGGCAGCCCATTTCAAACTGAAGGCAACAAATGAGTTCACCTCCATTGAGGTGAGAAGAATGTGCCGCGTGGTGATAAGTTGAATTTGATCACAAATTTTTAATTCAGGTGGAAATGTTCTGTAATGTATTTTGACCAATGTTGTGAAGGAAGCATATTTTTGGGAGAAAAAAATGCAGCTTTAAACATACACAAAGGGCTAGACTTTATTGGATGCCATACTCCATGCCCACTTGGCAGCAACTTAACATGGTAATTGCTTTGAGGTGAGATAAAGTCCCAGCTCTGAAAGGTGCCAGCCAATTGGTTAGTCGACAGTTCTCTAGTCCAAGTGGTGTCAGCTAACGGCAATGGTCATTGCTGGGACATCGGGCAATCTCACCACAGTGAGCAGATAAGCAGATTCTGGGTATAGGGGTGTCAAAGAAGGATTGTTGAAAGGTCACAATTAACAAGCTTCAGTGGGGGGGTGGAGGGGTGAGGGTATGTATGGTATGTGCTTCTGTTGGAATAGTGAGATCTATAAAAGGAGGTTTCTCCTTGCCCAACGCCAGCTTGGACAGGTAGACCTGGGTCAAAATCCTGGAATTCCATTCCTAACAGCATTGTGGGTCTACCTACACCAAATGGATTGCAGCAGTTCAGAGGTTCACTTTCTCAAGGGTAACTAAGGCTGGGCAATGAGTACTGGACGAGCCAGTGGTGGCCACATCCCATGAGTGAATTATAAAAAAAGTGTTTTGGCTTCCTGATCAACATGAGTTATGAATGTGTAAAATAGCAACAGGAATTGGAATGAGGCTCTTTAGTCGTTAATTGAGAGCATCAAGAGATGGAAGTCCCCTGCTCTTCCTGGCCCCAGTAAAATTTCAGGCAGATCAGTGGGAGCAGGAAGGCTTCCTGTACCCTCCTCAACCTCAAAATCTGTTTATGGGACACAAAAATCCAGCACAGAGCTGTGAGAGAAGAGTGCTTTGTTAAGAATTGGAAGAAGTTATTTTCAATTTTGAAATTTTGCCAGAACGGCGAGGAGAGAAGGAGCGGTGAAGTGAGGGCTGCCAGGAAGGGCGAGTTTTCCCGCATTAAAAGGGACTTACTTTGGGAGTCGGGCCTCCATTTGCTGAGAGGTGCGAGGGAGGAGCGAAGGACTTCTGGGAAGTCATATATTTGTGTGATTGCATTACCCGAAACACTACTCGGGTAGTGTCTCCAACCCATCCTCCTCCTCTAACCAAAACAAAAAGGTTCTGTGCGCCAGATTGGTAAGGTAACAAGTTTATTTTTTATTCCTTATTTTTCAACAGTCTCTTTGGGAATTTAGAATAGTGGGAATGGAGGTGAGGGCAGGTGAATGTTCCTCCTGCAGAATGTGGGAGGTAAACGTCACCACTAGTGTCCCTGCTGACTACATCTGCAGGAAGTGCACCCAACTCCAGCTCCTCGAAAACCGCGTTAGGGAGCTGGAGCTGGATGAACTTCGGATCATTCGGGAGACAGAGGGAGTTACAGGGAGGTAGTCACTCCTCAGGTACAAGGAAAAGGCAGGTGGGTTACAGTCAGGGGACGGAAAGGGAACCGGCTGGCAGTGCAGGGATTCCCTGTGGCCATTCCCCTCAACAATAAGTATACCGTTTTGGACACTGTTGGGGGGGACAACTTACCAGGGGAAAGCAGTGTGGTACAGGGCTCTGGCACAGAGTCTGTCCCTGCTCCTCAGAAGAGAAGGGGGAAGAGGAGCAGAGCAGTAGTCATTGGGGACTCCATAGTTAGGGGGACCGATAGGAGGTTCTGTGGGAACGAGAGAGACTCACGGTTGGTGTGTTGCCTCCCAGGTGCTGGGTTTCATAATGTCTCTGATCATGTTTTTGGGATCCTTAAGGGGAAGGGGGAGAAGCCCCAAGTTGTAGTCCACATAGGCACCAACGACATAGGTAGGAAGAGAGATGGGGATTTAAGGCAGAAATTCAGCGAGCTAGGATGGAAGCTTAGAGCTAGGACGAACAGAGTTGTTATCTCTGGTTTGTTGCCAGTGCCATGTGCTAGTGAGGCAAGGAATAGGGAGAGAGAGGAGTACAACACGTGGCTACAGGGATGGAGTAGGGAGGAAGGGTTTTGGATTCTTGGATAATTAGGGCTCTTTCTGGGGTAGGTGGGACCGCTACATGCAGGATGGTCTTCATCTGAACCAGAGGGGTACTAATATCCTGGGGGGGGATTATTAGCTAAGGCTATTGGGGTAGGTTTAAACTAATCCAGCAGTAGGATGGGAACCAAAATTGTAGTTCGAGTATAGAAAAGGTTGAGAGTAGAGAGGTCCGAAATCAAGTTTCAGGGACGCAAGATGGCACTGGCAAGCAAGAAGTTGGTTTGAAGTGTATCTACGTCAATGCCAGGAGCAACCAGAATAAGGTGGATGAATTTGCAGCATGGGTTGGTACTTGGGATTTCGATGTTGTGGCCATTTCGGAGACATGGATAGACAGGGACAGGAATGGTTGTTGCAGGTTCCAGGATTTAGATGTTTCCGTAAGAACAGAGAAGATGGTAAAAGAGGGGGAGGTGTGGCATTGTTGGTCAAGGACAGTATTACAGTTGCAGAAAGGATGTTTGGGGACTCATCAACTGAAGTTAGAAACAGGAAAGGAGAGGTCACCAAGTTGAGAGCTTTCTATAGGACTCCAAATAGTTCCAGAGATGTAGAGGAAAGGATAGCAAAGATGATTCTCGATAGGAGTGAGAGAGACAGGGTAGTTGTCATGGGGCACTTCAACTTTCCAAATATTGACTGGGAACACTATAGTACGAGTACTATAGATGGGTCAGTTTTTGTCCAGTGTGTGCAGGAGGCCTTCCTGACATAGTATGTAGACAGGCCAACAAGGGGCGAAGCCACATTAGATTTGGTACTGGGTAATGAGCCCAGCCAGGTGTTAGACTTGGAAGCAGGTGAGCACTTTGGTGATAGCGATCACAATTCTGATATGTTTACTTTACTGATAGAAAGGAATAGGTGTATACCACTGGGCAAGAGTTACAGCTGGGGGAAAGGCAACTACGATGCGATTAGGCAAGAGTTAGGAAGCATAGGATGGAGAAGGAAACTGCAGGGGATGGGCACATTAGAAATGTGGAGCTTATTCAAGGAAAAGCTCCTGTGTGTCCTAGATAAGTATGTACCTGTCAGGCAGGGAGGAAGCTTTAGAGCGCGGGAGCCATGGTTTACGAAGGAAGTGGAATCTCTGGTCAAGAGGAAGAAGGCGACTTATATTAAGATGAGATGTGAAGGCTCAGTTAGGGTGCTTGAGGGTTACAAGGTAGTCAGGAAAGACCCTAAGAGAGAGCTCAGAAGAGCCAGGAGGAGACATGAGAAGTTGTTGGCGGATAGGATCAGGGTAAACCCTAAGGCTTTCTATAGGTATTTAAGGAATAAAAGAATGACGCGAGTAAGATTAGGGCCAATCAAGGATAGTAGTGGGAAATTGTGTGTGGAGTCAGAGGAGATGGGGAAGCACTAAATGAATATTTTTCGACAGTATTCACTCTAGAAAATGACAATGTTGTCGAGGAGAATACTGAGATACAGGCTACTAGACTAGGTGGGATTGAGGTTCACAAGGAAGAGGTATTAGAAATCCTGCAGAGTGTGAAAGTAGATAAGACCCCTGGGCCGGATGGGATTTATCCTAGGATCCTCTGGGAAGCCAGGGAGGAGATTCCCGAGCCTTTGGCATTGATCTTTAAATTGTCATTGTCCACAGGAATAATGCCACAAGACTGGAGGATAGCAAATGTGGTTCCCCTGTTCAAGAAGGGGAGTAGAGACAATCCTGGTAATTATAGACCAGTGAGCCTCACTTCAGTTGTTTGTAAAGTGTTGGAAAAGGTTATAAGAGATAGGATTAATAATCATCTAGAAAAGAATAATTTGATAAGGGATAGTCAGCACGGTTTTGTGAAGGGTAGGTCATGCCTCACAAACCTTATTGAGTTCTTTGAGAAGGTGACCAAGCAGGTGGATGAGAGTAAACTGGTTGATGTGGTGCATTTGGATTTCAGCAAGGCGTTTGATAAGGTTCTGGATTAGTGGTGCTGGAAGAGCACAGCAGTTCAGGCAGCATCCAAGTAGCTTCAAAATCAACGTTTCGGGCAAAAGCACTTCATCAGGAGGTTCCCCACAGTAGGCTAATGTACAAAATGCAGAGGAATGGGATTGTGGGAGATATAGCAGTTTGGATCAGTAATTGGCTTGCTGAAAGAAGTCAGACGGTGGTGGCTGATGGGAAATGTTCATCCTGGAGTCCAGTTACCAGTGGTGTACCGCAAGGGTCGGTGTTGGGTCCACTGCTGTTCATCATTTTTATAAATGATCTGGATGAGGGCATAGAAGGGTGGATTAGTAAATTTTCAGATGACACTAAGGTCGGTGGAGTTGTGGATAGTGACGAAGGATGTTGTAGGTTACAGAGAGACATAGGTAAGCTGCAGAGCTGGGCTGAGAGGTGGCAAATGGAGTTTAATGCGGACAAGTGTGAGGTGATTCACTTTGGTCGGAGTAACTAGAATGCAAAGTACTGGGCTAATGGTAAGATTCTTGGTAGTGTAGATGAGCAGAGAGATCTCAGTGTCCAGGTACACAGATCCTTGAAAGTTGCCACCCAGGTTGACAGGGTTGTTAAGAAGGCAGACAGTGTTTTAGCTTTTATTAATAGAGGGATCAAGTTCCGGAACCATGAGGTTATGCTACAGCTGTACAAAACTCTGGTGCAGCCGCACTTGGAATATCGTGTACAGTTCTGGTCACCGCATTATAAGAAGGATGTGGAAGCTTTGGAAAGGGTGCAGAGGAGATTTACTAGGATGTTGGTTGGTATGGGGGGGGGAAGGTCTTACGAGGAAAGGCTGAGGGACTTGAGGCTGTTTTCGTTGGAGAGAAGAAGATTGAGAGGTGACTTAATAGAGACATATAAGATAATCAGAGGGTTAGATAAGGTGGACAGGGAGAGCCTTTTTCCAAGTATGGTGATGGCGAGCACAAGGGGGCATAGCTTTAAATTGAGGGGTGATAGATATAGGACAGATGTCAGAGGTAGTTTCCTTACTCAGAGAGTAGTAAGGGTATGGAATGCTTTGCCTGCAAAGGTAGTAAATTCGCCAACTTTAAGTACAATTAAGTCGTCATTGGACAAGCATATGGACGTACATGGAATAGTGTAGGTTAGATGGGCTTCAGATTGGTATGACAGGTCGGCGCAACATCGAGGGCTGAAGGGCCCGTACTGCGCTGTAATGTTCTATGTTCTATGTTCAACTTGGAAGAGGAGATAACTCGCCAATTATATAATCCGCCTGATTTTCATTTGGAAAAAACAATTATCCTCATTCAGTTCAAACTAATTAAAACAGTCAAAAGTCTGAAATAAAGTAATAACAACATAAATAGAAATGTTCTATTACTACATGAAGATCAATGGCACTGATTGTTTCACTGAACATTCTGGATGAAGGACTTATGCCCGAAACGTCGATTCTCCTGCTCCTTGGATGCTGCCTGACCTGCTGTGCTTTTCCAGCAACACACTTTTCGACTCTGATCTCTAGCATCTGCAGTCCTCACTTTCTCTTCCTGATTATTTCACATCAATCTAATTAAAGCAGTTGCTTTGGGCATTCACTAAGCTGTTAAGTAAAGCAGCTTATTTATTCATATGTGGTCTAATCTCACTAAGTGCATTCTGACTCAGCCTTAAAAGAAATGAGACCATAAGACATAGGAGAACCCTTAATCCCCTTGATACTCAAGAATCTATCTATCTACCTATCTCAATCTTAAATATACTCAATGGCTGGCCTCCACAGCCTTCGGTGGCAATAAATTCCATAGATTCACCATGCTCTGGCTGATGAAGTTCTCCTTATCTCCATTTTAAAAGATCTCCCTTTACTCTAAGACTCTGCCCTCAGGCCTGAGTCTCTCCTGCCAATGGAAACATCTTCCCAACATCTACTCTACCCAGGCTATTCAGTATTCTGTATGCTTCAATTAGATTCCTCCTCATGCTTCAAAACTCCGAGTATAAACCCAGAGTCCTCAAACATTCCTCATATATTAAGCTTTTCATTCCTTGGACCATTCTAGTGAACCTCCTCTCAACCCACTCCAGGGCCAGTATATCCTTCTTGAGATATGGAGTCCAAAACTGCATACAATACTCCAAATGTGATCTGATCAGAATCTTATACAGCCTCAGAAATACTTCTCTGCTTTTATATTCAAGTCCTCTCAAAAGAAATGCCATCATTGCATTTCCCTTCCTAACTACTGACTCAACCTACAAGTTTACCTTGAGAAAATCCCAGACTAGAACTCCCAAGTCTCTTTGCACTTCAGATTTCTGAATTTTTCTCCCCATTTAGAAAATAATCCATTTCTCTATTCTTCCTACCAAAGTGCATGACCTCACACTTTCCCACATTGTACTCTATCCTCCACTTCTTTGACCACTCTCCTAACCTGTCCAAATTCTTCTGCAGCGTTCCTGCCTGCTCAATGCTACCTATCCCTCTATCTATCTTTGTATTATCGGCAAACTTAGCCAGAATGCCCTCAGTTCCTTCATTTAAATCGTTAATGTATAAAGTGAAAAATCGTAGCCCCAACATGAGCCTTGCAGAATACCACTTGCCACTGGATGCCATCCTGAGAAGGACCCTTTTATCCCCACTCTTTGCTTACTGCCAGACAGCCAAGCTTTTATCCATGCTAGCATCTTGTCTCTAACATCATTGGCACTTACCTTACTCAGTAGCCTCCTATGCGACACCTTATCAAAGGCCTTCTTGAAGTCCAGGTTGGGCTCTCCTTGGCCCAACCTGCTCATTACTTCCTCAAAGAATTATAGCAGATTTGCCAGGCATGACCTCCCCTTGATGAAACCATGCTAACTTTGCCCTATTTTACCATACACTTTCAAGTATTCAGAAATCTCAACCTTCACAATGGATTCAGGATCTTACCCATGACCAAGGTTAGGCTAATGGGTCTGTAATTTTAATTGACCAAATTGAAGTGTGTGTGTGCAAAAGGCACAGATATACAATTCAGATTACATGGAAAGGTAATGGTCATACCCTGGTTAATCGTTAGGCCTTTGAGCAAAATTGACTCATCCTATATAGAAGCCCCGCAGATGGTTTACAGAGTGACTAGCATTGTAGTGCTCAAGAAAATATTCAATGCAAGGGTCTAGACCTGGAACAAAACATTTATTTGGACATTTTGTTCCCCTCATTGACTGGTAAAATTTTATCCCCAGCATACTGCAAAAATGAATAAAGGTCCACACTAGGATGAGCACATTGGGTCAGAATTTTAAAATCACATCAAATTTTGTCTAGCAATTAACAGCAAACTTTCAATGACAAGATACTTGTTTTAATTGTGAGAATAATTCTGCAGTAGGCAGGCACCGTTTAGGTAGTCACTTACCAATATCGAGGACTCTTTGTTTGGCAGTGTGCTGTCGAGAATGCCAGTATTTCCAATATCTCAACTGCTCATCGCGGTTCTTATCTTCACTGAATACCACCATTATTACACTCTGGGGAAATGGATTATGCAGATTATATTCATGCTACCTCATGATAAGCAACAAAGCACTTAGATTTATCATTTTTTTCTGGCCTTATATTCTTCTGATAGTTTCCTAATCTGAAGAAAATTACTCCATTCCCACCTACTGTTCCTTACTGCTAGCAGGAAACACAGAATTAATTCTGTGAAATTTTCCAAAAAAGAGAAAAAATGCAAAGGGAGGATTATTAAAGAACATAATTTGTGCATTCCTTCCATTCCATTTCTCATCCTCGGCAATTAAAAGTCTCATTACTCATATTCTACTCTTTCAACAGGAATCTGCCTTTACAAATATGTTTTGCATGCTGTCTATTTGCCTATGACTTATCATTTGCATAGACCTTATATTCAGTTCCACAAAAACATAGCAAGCTGGCATTTTCAATAAAAAACAACACAAAACACTGCATTTACTATCTTATACAATATCCAGGTTAACAACACAGGGTACAAACTGGAGTCTAATGTATGCCTTTGACGTTACAGTAGTATTTAACATAATTACTTACTTAGGACAAGCATACACATCAACAAAAAGATTATTCTCACGCAAAACAACATAATTGTATCAGTAAGCAAATGATTCAACAAATGTTTAATTTCAGCCATAAAGCAGAAGCAAAAAGCTATTGGTTTCAGGCCCTATGTCACTACCAAATAATTTGGGGTTGAGTGACATCACTTGGATTAATGTCTTCCTATTAATTTGGGGTGGTTACAGACTGTTGGAGGAGAAGGTGAAGTCCAGGACCATCCTCAGGCTTAGGCTTTAAAGTAGACGAGCAGGAGGCCAGAAGAGCACAGCAAGCCAGGCAGCACCAGGAGGTGGAGAAATCAATGTTTCAGGTATAACCATTCTTTGGATTCCAGCATCTGCAGGTTTCTTTTGTGTCATAGACTTAAAGGTAACACTATTCATTATATATTAATTTGAAATACTGCTCTTCATAGTAATCATAGCTACACCAAGCTCTCTGACTTATATTCAATAAGAATTTGATTATATTCTTCATGTGTTCAAGTACACATACTCTTGATGTACCTTCCAAAGAGTAGGGAATTCTAGTGTAGTCTGGTCAGGTGCTCGTTCAGTGTTAGAAGTGAGGTGTTTTCGAACTCTGCACACTCTGTGGTATTTATACAGAGTGATGTGCAGCTCCATGATAGCACTGCAACCTTGCTCCAGAGACCAAATACCCCGACACAATGTCTATGAATGCATTAGTTGCTGTGCAGCATTTTCTTCAAAATAACAATCAGTGACCCTTCCAAAAGTTCACAGGCAATAGGAGTTCCAATGGGTACAAATATATCGTACTGTATTAAATAGACTTTCAAAATAGGTAGGTCATAAATGATGGTTGTGGATGGAAAGAAAATGGCACATGTATAATGGTGATCTTCAGATTGACTCTAAAAATATCATTGCACAGCGCTTAGAAAACTTGATTTGGTATCCAATTCAACATTCATTTACTGAGTTGAGAAGAAACTTCTTCACCCAAAGGGTTATGAATCTGTGGAATTCCCTGCCCAGTGAAGCAGTTGAGACGAACTCATTGCATGATTTTAAGGCAGAGTTAGATAGATAAAAGGATGAAGGGTTACAGAGGGTGGGCAGGCGAGTGGAGCTGAGTCCATGAAGAGACCAGCCATGATCTTGTTGAATGACAAAGTAGGCTAAATGAGCCGGATGGCCCACTCCTGCTCCTATTTCTTCTGTTCTTATGTGATGACACTTTATCCTGACAGATCTTTATGTAGAGGTGAGGGAAACCCATTGTTCTCTCAGCACACTTTACCCTTACTCTTTAATTCAGTTTGCCAGCCAAATTACTCAGCAAATCATTAATGGAAAGGATTTTAGTTAAAGGGGGTCAGAATTTCTCAAAAATTCCTGATATTTCAGCAATCACAAGAATGGAGAGGAGACTTGGGAAGGCTGCCCGAGTCTCAGACTCTTAACTGGAGGCCCTGCTGTGAGATCAGAGAGTCTAAACTGAATTGATACTTAGAACATAGAACATAGAACAATAGAGCACAGAACAGGCCCTTCGGCCCACGATGTTGTGCCGAACTTCTAACCTAGATTAAGCACCCATCCATGTACCTATCCAAATGCCGCTTAAAGGTCGCCAAGGGACTTCTCAAGGGACAAGAAGAGGAAGCCATAAGGTGTGGTTCAAGGTGGCCAAGACAATGAGCAGGAGTAATGTGGTCCCTCTAACCTCAGTACAGAGGTTCAAAAAGGTATAAGGACCTCAGGAGAGCAGGGAAGATCAGTGACATAACATTCTCAGGCAATTAATCTCACATTCTGACTTTCTAGGATTTTGTTTCTTGCACAACAGTCCTTAGACCAACAGGCCTTGTAGTTCTGCTCATTCCTCCCTTTCAAGTTATCTCAAGTTCAAAGTCCAAAGATGTGATTGGCCATCCAAGGATGTCCAGGCTAGGTGGATTGGCCACGGGGAATGCAGGGTTACAGGGATAGGGTGGGATGCTCTTCAGAGGGTCAGTGTGGACTCAATGGGCAGAATGGCCTGCTTCCACATTGTAGGGATTCCATGATTCTTCTATGATTCTATGATTCATGTGCCCACATAAAAAACAACCACAGCATGCCCCAGTCATGTTCCACAAATGTCCTTCCCTAACCTTCAGACTATTCATTCTTCAAAATTATAACTCTCTGCTCCATCCTTAGAGGAGAAGAGTGTGCAGAAGTCTAAGAGAGTGGAAAAGAAAGAAATCTTTCAATGATGTCTAGCTTAACAAACCCAGCAACGCAAGCCGTGCCGAAGTATGATAGCTGGAGACTCCTGAAGCACTAGTACTCACAAATGTGGAGAGCTGACCATGTGTGTGTGGAACCTGTCTTGAAGGTCTCATTTCCTTTAAGCTGGATCTCTGTATCCATCTTTTCTGCCCTCTGGAGCAGCACGGGCTTAAGAAGATGGCAGCTAGTGCTGCTCTTCTCACTGCTCATCAGAGTAGCACAGTACAGCTGCATTAGCAGCTCCCTCATGATAATCAAGGCTGACAGCGAGGAAGTGCAAATTAAGATCAACAGAGACTGGGGCGGACAAACTAGAGTTAGAAATTACTTGTCAAACAGTGAGTGAGAAGGAGTGCATGGCTGCAGCTCTTCAGTTCCATGCTTTTATGTTTCCCACAGAGTACTCCCTCCTCTGTTCTCAACTAGACAAATGTGGCATAGTCCACTCTGCTCAGGAAACATACACACTGGGTTCAGTTCTCAAATCATCGAACAGAATCATAGAAACCTTACAGTGCTGAAGCAGTCTGCACCAACCCTCTGAACAGCATTTCACCCAGACCCACACCCCTTACCCTATCACTGTAACCCAGCATTCCCCATGGCTAACTCTCCTAGCCTGCACATCCCTGCACACTCTGGGCAATTCAGCATGGTCAATCCACTTAACCTGCACATTTTGGACTGTGGGAAGAAACCAGAGCATCTGGATGAAACCCACACGGGCTTGGGAAGAATGTGCCAACTCCACACAGACAGTTGCTGGAGGGTGGAATCAAACCCAGGGAATTTGAGGAAAACATTTTTAACTTCTGATAAGTGGTAGAGGCAAGTACCCTCACAACAATTAGGTAGTATTTAGACGGACACTTAAAATGTCATGCCACAGAAGGCTATGGGCCAAATGCAGGAAGATAGGCTGAGGGCAGATAGGAGTTTGATCGCTGGGGCAGACACAATGGCTTGAAAGGCATCTTTTCACGCTGTAAAACTCTATGACTATATTTAAAGTAGAAAATATTCTACCGTACTGGTATTCCTCGCAACGTTTTCAAAACATCACACAGAATTTTAAATATTTTCCAATGTGCTATTGTAAATGTGAACAAGAGAGCTAAAACATTTTATGAAACTGTATGTACCTGGGAGGGTTGGTCTCTGTTTTGCCAACATTTAGAGAACTGTAAACTAATTACTCACAAAATAATATCACCTGGGAACACGGGGCTTTTGGAGAGGAGAATTATGGTGAATATTAATTTTACGTTCAAGGTGGCTGAATGCTACAGGTCAGGCAAATAAACAAATTCCAGAAATTCCAGACACCAAACGTAACTGGGATTCTTGGAAATGTTGCCACTGGAGAAAAGGTAATTACTGACATTTTCACAATTCTAAAAGGATATAGATAAACCCTACCTCAAATTGTGTAACTGAAGCTGGGAATGGAATGGAAACAGAGAGACAGAGGTGAAAAGTGAATATTTTAGATTGAACATGGGTGTGGAGAAATGAGCAAACCTGAGACAAGTTAGATCACTTTTAAACAAAAAAAGCATTCGAACAGTAATTTTTCAAACTTTGGAAATGGTCCAGCTCTCTGCATTCCTAAGCTTCAGAGAAGGGCTTTCCTAGATTCCCCAGCTTGTGTTACATTGTATGGCCTCTGCTGATCAGCACAGAAGCAAGTCTTGGCTGCATTGTGAAGACAGACCTCTCTCTCTCTCAGTGCTACTGAGGCTGTCAACTCGATTACTCTTCTTCTTTCTACTGTAGGAGAAAGTGAGGACTGCAGATGCTGGAGATCAGAGCTGAAAAATGTATTGCTGGAAAAACGCAGTAGGTCAGGCAGCATCAAAGGAGCAGGAGAATCGACGTTTTGGGCATAAGCCCTTCTTCAGGAATGAGGAGGGTGTGCCAAGCAGAATAAGATAAAAGGTAGGGAGGAGGGACTTGGGGGAGGGGCATTGGGAATGCGATAGGTGGAAGGAGGTTAAGGTGAGGGAGATAGGCTGGAGAGGGGGTGGGGGCGGAGAGGACAGGAAGAAGATTGCAGGTCAAGAAGGCGGTGCTGAGTCTGAGGGTTGGGACTGAGATAAGGAGGGGGGAGGGGAAATGAGGAAAGTGGAGAAATCTGCATTCATCCCTTGTGGTTGGAGGGTTCCTAAGCGGAAGATGAGGCGCTCTTCCTCCGGTGTCATGTTGCCATGGTCTGGCGGTGGAGGAGGCCAAGGACCTGCATGTCCTTGGCGGAATGGGAGGGGGAGTTAAAGTGTTCAGCCACAGGGCGGTTGGGTTGGTTGGTGCGGGTGTCCCAGAGGTGTTCTCTGAAACGTTTGCAAGTAGGCGGCCTGTCTCCCCAATTTCTGGATTAGTGGTGCTGGAAAAGCACAGCAGTTCAGGCAGCATCTGAGAAGCAGCGAAATCGACGTTTTGGGCAAAAGCCCTTCATCAGGAATAAAGGCAGAGAGCCTGAAGCGTGGAGAGATAAGCTAGAAGAGGGTGGGGATGGGGAGAAAGAAAGGAGAGGGGGGAGTGGATAGGTGGAAAAGGAGATAGGCAGGTAGGACAAGTCCGGACAAGTCATGGGGACAGTGCTGATGGATAGGAGGCCACATCGGGTGCAGTGGATGCAGTAAATCGATGTGTGTGGAGATGCAGGTGAATTTGTGATGGATATGGAAGGAGGGAAGTGAGGCGGGCGGGCGGGGGGGGGGGGGGGGGGGGGGGTGTGGGCGCAAGTTTTGCATTTCTTGCGGTTGCAGGGGAAGGTGCCGGGAGTGGAGGTTGGGTTGGTGGGGGGTGTGGACTTGACGAGGGAGTCGCGGAGGGAGTGGTCTTTCCGGAACGGTGATAGGGGTGGGGAGGGAAATATATCCTTGGTAGTGGGGGTCTGTTTGGAGGTGGCGGAAATGACGAAGGACGATATGATGTATCTGGAGGTTGGTGGAGTGGTAGGCGAGGACCAATGGGGTTCTGTTCTGGTGGCGATTGGAGGGGCGGGATTCAAGGGCGGAGGAGCGGGAAGTGGAGGCGATGCGGTGGAGGGCATCGTCAACCATGTCTGAGGGGAAATTGCGGTCTTTGAAGGAGGAGGCCATCTGGGTTGTTCGGTATTGGAATTGGTCCTCCTGGGAGTAGATGCGGCGGAGACGAAGGAATTGGGAATATGGGATGGCATTTTTACAGGGGGCAGGGTGGGAGGAGGTGTAATCTAGGTAGCTGTGGGAGTCAGTCGGTTTATAATAAACGTCTGTGTTGAGTTGGTTGTCCGAGATAGAAATGGAGAGGTCTAGGAAGGGGAGGGAGGAGTCTGAGACGGTCCAGGTAAATTTGAGGTCGGGGTAGAAGGTGTTAGTGAAGTGGATGAACTGTTCAACCTCCTTGTGGGAGCACAAGGTAGTGCCGATACAGTCATCGATGTAGCGGAGGAAAAGGTGGGGCGTGGTGTCAGTGTAGCTGCGGAAGATGGACTGTTCCACATATTCGACGAAGAGGCAGGTATAGCTGGGGCCCATGGGTACTCCTTTGGTTTGGAGGAAGTGGGAGGATTGGAAAGAGAAGTTGTTCAGGGTGAGGACCAGTTGTCAGTCAGTCAGAGGGTGTCAGTGGAAGAGTATTGGTTGGTACGGCAGGAAAGGAAGAAGCAGAGGGCTTTGAGTCCTTCGTGATGGGGGATGGAGGTGTACAGGGACTGGATGTCCATGGTGAAGACAAGACGTTGGGGTCCGGGGAAGCGAAAATCATGGAGGTGAAGGAGGACGTGGGTGGTGTCCCGAACGTAGGTGGGGAGTTTTTGGACTAAGGGGGACAGGATTCTCCTGCTCCTTTGATGCTGCCTGACCTGCTGTGCTTTTCCAGCAACACATTTTTCAGCTTCTTTCTACTGTATACAACTTCAAACCTCAGAAGCATGGCTCTGACTGTATTTGAGGTTGACAATGAGTAAGTGAAGATACAATCTCTCTGTGAAAACAGTTAGTTACCTGTTTACAACACACTGACCTTATAGCCAATGGAAGTGATTTTGGTTTTGAGATTCTGTTCGACAAATGCAAATGATGTCCATTGAATTATACCCACTTTGAATGAAAATATTGTGCATTTTCTAAATTGGTTTCTTTTTTTCAATGATGAAATTGAAAAAAAATTGCTCAAGTCGGAGTCATTTTGATCAATTTGTCACAAAAGCGAATTTTATTTTTGGTGGTTTTTTACAACTTCAGTTCTCTTCAAAGTGCTTTTACATCCAGTATTTTGAAGTACTTCTAATGTAAGAAGTATGAAGAGAGTTTTCAAGTAACAAGGTCTCATGAACAGCAATACAATCATGGGCAGATCATCTGGATCATGGCGAAAGTGAGATTGATCAAGAAATAAATATCAGCCAGGGGTACAGGAGAACCGGCTCTTCTTCAGGATAGTGGCATGAGATCATCTTCATTTGCCAGAGAACACAGAACAGTACAGCAGAGGAACAGGCCCTTCGGCCCACCATGTCTGTGCTGACCGTAATAAAGGTAGGAAGGCTTAAGTTTAGTATCTCATTGGCCACTGTAGCATAGGGCCCAGTCAGTGCTGCACTTGGGAGTGTCAGCCTAGAGATGGAGTGAAACTTGAGTGCACATTCTCCTGAAAGTGAGCACCTGACCAAGGCTGACACACTAAGTATATGGGGTCAAGATGTCTCTTTGTGAATTACAATAGGATTGTACTCAATTAGAGTCATAGAGTCACACATCACCTTTGGTTCAACTAGTCCATTCTGAACATAATCCTAAACCAGTCCCACCTGCCTGCTCCTGACCCATTTCCTTTCAAACTTGCACTGAAAGTTTGTTGTTTCAATTTGTGGTCTGTTCAAAGTTGGCTAGTCAATGTTGGCCAGCAATGTTTACATCTAGTATTGTACATATTGGTGGGTTGGGGGGTGGTCGTGAAGGAATACACTGTTGAGTCACTTCATCCATGTGGAAGACACTAGACTGGAATGCAATGAGTGCCAAGTCAGAAAAGTAGTCCAATACAAAGAGGTGGACATAAATGAATGGTTTGGATGTGAACATAGGAGGTATAGTTAGTAAATTTGCAGCTGACACCAAAATTGGAGGTGTAGTGGACAGCGAAGAAGGTTACCTCAGATTACAATGGGAACTTGATCAGATGGGCCAATGGGCTGAGGAGTGGCAGATGGAGTTTAATTTAGATAAATGTGAGGTGCTGCATTTTGAGAAAGCAAATCTTAGCGGGACTTATACTCTTAATGGTAAGGTCCTAGGGAGTGTTGCTGAACAAAGAGACCTTGGAGTACAGGTTCATAACTCCTTGAAAGTAGAGTCGCAGATAGATAGGATAATAAAGGAGGGGTTTCATATGCTTTCCTTTATTGGTCAGAGTTGGTTTGTTGGGACATGGGAGATCATGTTGCGGCTATACACGGTGTTGGTTAGGCCACTTTTGGAATATTGTGTGCAATTCCTATCGGAAGGATGTTGTGAAACTTGAAAGGGTTCAGAAAAGATTTACAAAGATGTTGCCAGAGTTGGAGGATTTGAGCTATAGGAAGAGGCCTAATAGACTGGGGCCGTTTTCCCTGAAGCATCGAAGGCTGAGGGGTGACCTCACACAGGTTTATAAAATCATGAGAGGCATGGATAGGATAAATAGTCAAAGTCTTTTTCCTGGGGTGGGGAGGTCCACAACTAGAGGGCATAAATTTATGATGAGAGGGGAAAAACATAAAAGGGACCTAAGGGGCAACTTTTTCATGCAGAGGGGGGTGCGTGCATGGAATGAGTTACCAGAGGAAGTGGTAGAGCTGGTACAATTGCAACATTTAAAAGTCATCTGGATGGGTAAATGAATAGGAAGGGTTTGGAAGGATATGGGCCAAGTGCTGGCAAATGGGACTAGATTAGGTTGGGATATCTGGTCGTCATGGACAGGTTGGACTGAAGGATCTTGTTTCCATGCTGTTCATCTCTATGACTATGGCGCCATTTGTTTATGAGGTAATGGTCACAAAAGAGTTAACATATGGGCTATGGTGAAGATCTGTTTCATGATCCATCCTCCAGTGCAGATGACTGAACATTAGACTTGCCGAATGAGGAGGACTGGAGAGCGCTCCCTGTGTAGGTGATTGTTACCCAGGCATCAAGTGACTATTATAACACCATGCAGCTAAGATAGTTGACTATCACTGATGCCCCTGGGTTAAGTCCTCTTTCAGGAAGCAAGGGAGATTGGTTGAGGATGTAAATGAGCGGGAGTGATGAGGGAAATTCCAATTTGGAAAGGTTGTTCAAGATGGCAGCTAATCATCCTTGGAGAGAAACTTGGAACCATGTCATATGACCAAACAAGTCATTGTAAACAACTCACACCAGTCTCCATAAAAATAATTAAAATTTCAAAGCCAGCAGCAGAAGCAGAATAATTAATAATGACCATGCAATCATTAATCTTTGCACTCTGAAGGCTACCAACTCATTTTCATCTTTGAAAAAAGTGAATTATTTGAGCAACTGAAGTGAGTGTTGGAGGCCTAGTTGACTTCAGAGCAGAGTCCAATCCCAATTCACATTCTACAGTCATTCATATACACTCCAGGCTGGCATCTCTTCACAGAAATCAGAATCACATTGCACTTCTGAACATTAATTCTGCTTCTCTCTTTGCAGACACTGCTGGACTCACTGAATGTTTCTCGCACTTTGTTTACAGTTTGAATTCTCCTCAACCCAAGAGTGCAATGGTCCATTATACAGCCACCTTCAAATTTTGGTTATTACCTTATGCATAAAGAACAAGGTGAGTTCACATCAATTGCCTAAAAGCCAAAGAGAATCAGAGCTGCTTACCCTCACTTTGCTGATTGGATGGCGAAGGCACTTATTGGCTCCAGTTTCCCTGAGTGTTATGGAATAAAACTGTCCTTTATTCAAGTACGTCATTGGCCCTTCCCCCTGCTTCTGACGTAATGATTTTGTGGCTTCCAACATGTACTGGAATGAATC
The DNA here is from genome assembly GCF_047496795.1 of Chiloscyllium punctatum. Lineage (NCBI taxonomy): Eukaryota > Metazoa > Chordata > Chondrichthyes > Orectolobiformes > Hemiscylliidae > Chiloscyllium > Chiloscyllium punctatum. Next base: position 88,934,281 of record NC_092743.1, on the reverse strand, counting down.
TCTGGGATAAAGCAAGAGCCAATGATGAGAGGATACACACATACAGGATTCCTACAAATCCAGTCTATGCACATAATGTGGAGTTATACTTTAAAATCCTCCCTTACATGAATTGGCTGTAATTTGTTCAGTCAGCTTGGTCACTATGGCTAGTTATTATAGAGATCTTTGTTAGAATCTCAAATGACAAATGAGATATTCATTTTTTTATTAAATGCAAGATATTAAACCAAGAATACAAGTCTAAAACAAACCAACTTGCAAATGGCTTTGTATAATATCAATGAAGTATTGCCATTGGTAAAAATACACAAACTGCATCAAAGTTAGTTGAGGCTTGGAAAAGCCAGAGCTGTGTATTTAGGGCCATCGGCCTTTCCCTGGAATAGTTCTGAGAAGTGAAAAGAGGTCATCAACTTTGTCCAGGAATTCACTTCCTCAGCTAAAAATTAAAGAACTTATTTCAAAATGGTATGACTTGAGAAAAAAGTTCCAGCACACAGCAGTCGAAGGCAGTTGACTTTTCAGATGCGAATTCTTCACCAGATTCATGGTGACATGCTGCTTCCTCTTCAAGAGCTCATTGATTTACTCTGGGTCATTGGCTTTTGCTGCTTTTTTCAGGGCTTTATCTTTTACTTGTGAGAAACTGATTGCATTTCTCAGGATTGGCGCTGCTCTCCCCACCTGAGGCAACTCTATCTGGAGAACAGGCGAAGGAAGGATTGGGGGGTGGCAAGGGAAACAAAGCATCTTCAACAGTACAGAAAACTGTTCAATACTGGCATCCTTCAATTTGTTTCCTGTTAGATTTCCTTTCTTGAAGCCATTAACTCCTATCTGAGATATCACCTTTCAACACTAGGCACCCATTAATACTACACATATGTCTAGTTATTTCTATTCATGTGGGCATTGCTGGCAAGGCCAGCATTTGCTGTCACTTGAATGGTGTGGCTTTTGAGTTTCCCAACAGGGCAGTTGGGAAGGTTCTACCTTCTAGGAAAGAGAATACTTCACTCTAACAACCCCTTCAGAGAAAAATAATTCCCATCTGATTTAAAAATAAGACTCTGTCCCCTAGATTTAGACTCTGTCACACAAAGGGAACACCCTGTCAGTATCCATCCTGTTCAGTGACCTGAAGATCTTATGTTTTACTCCAATTACCTCTCTCCCAATCCTCTGAGCTTCAATGAGTAGAGGCCTAACTTGTTTCTTCCTAAGATAAGCCTTTCATATCAAGAATGGACTAGAAAAAGAAAAGGCAGAAAAGAACCACAGCACACATGGCTATGGGTCTGAACTCACAGTTCAGCAGTATACTTTCCCTAAAATGGCAGTTGTGAACTAAATGAGCTTTTACATCAAGATATCTTTATTAATTGAATTGAAATTCTGATGCACTGTCGCTTTCTGTATGTTAGCCCATGTAACTTGGAACAGGACCATGTACCACGAAGAGTTAGGTTCTTGTTGAGACAGATGCCTTGAAGTTTATTAACAAGACTGTTAACCCAGCTACAATGTCACATGACTTAACCAGAGTCTGGGTTCTGTGCTTACTGATGTTACTGTACACTACACAGATATAGCTGACTAAGCAAAGACACTACATTGACTACATTACAGAGAGAAAGTGTGAGCAACTGAGGTGAGGTGGATATCTATATACCAGATCAACATATATCATGTAACTGTCTTAAAAGGTACAGGCATGTCCAGTCTGGAATTTTTACCACAACACAACAAATCTCACCAGCTTCCATGGGTGAATTTCATCTCGTATTTCGAGACATTAGCCCCGGCCTCTGGATTGCTAATGCAGTGACATTATAATTACACCCCTGTCTCCCCTCTGTATTTAACCAAACACCTAGGCCACATACCCACTGGATTAGTTTACCTCAGCCAAGGAGACAGAGCATTTCATCCAAGCTTGAACCTCATCTGATGCTTGTAGAAACAGGGCAGAAACATCAAGCCATATAATGCACTGCACCAGTGAATTAACAAATAGGATCTAAAATTCTTACTGAACATGGCATCCAGATATTCCCATAACATTCAGTTTCAAATCTATCGATCCCTTTGGAGATTCCAAATGCCTTACCCTCCTGCATGTTCATAGATGAATTCTTCATCACCTAATGAAGAGTTGTGGTATTTCTGCAGTTAAAGGAAACAAGAAGTATAGCATTAGCTATACATTCAGTAACTGGTCACATAAAATGAAGTTAAAGATTTTAAAAGCAAATCATTAGGAAAGCTTAGACTGCCTGTTCTTCCAGTTAGCATGTAAGTCATCCCATCTTATCATTTGCAGTGTATCAATTCATATTGTGATGGAAAGCACAAAATGAGAAGGAAGAATTTCACTGTCATGCATTGTATACCTCCTTTTCCCATTAGTTACAACAGAAAACAAAAAGATTTCCTGTAGTGGCTCCTGTATCAGTTGGATGGTATTACAGAGCACAGTGCTTATTTGAGACGTGGGTAAAGATCTTTAATGTCTGCGATGTGAGAAGGAGTTTTTTTTGTGTACATCAGACCCAATTTTATAAACGAATCAGGATCTATAGTGCAATTAACTGATTTACTTAAGTGATTAATCAAAAATCAAACAAGGTTATTCACACAATATTATTCACACTATCAATGGCAAAGAGTATAGCCTTACATTACAGCACTTGTAACCCAAACACTTTACAAAGCTTGAAGATACAAACAGACCTGGGAGTTCTATCCAGGATTACCTCAAGGTAAACTTACAGGCTGAGTCAGTAGTCAGGAAGGCAAATGCAAGTTGGCATTTTTTTTGATAGGACTTGAATATAAAAGCAGAGATGTACTTCGGAAGTTCTACATGCTCTGATCAGACCACATTTGGGAGTATTGTGGGCAGTGTTGGGCCTCATATTCTCAGGAAAGATGCACTGCCCCTGGAGGGGGTTCAGAGGAGGTTCACAAGAATAGTCCCAGGAATGAAAACTTAACGTACGAGGAACGTTCGAGGACTCTGGGTCTATACTTGATGGAATTTAGAAGGATGAGGAGCAATCTAATTTAAACTTACAGAATACTGAATGGTCTGGGCAGCATGGATGCTGGGCAGATGTTTTCATTCGTATGAAAGGCTAGGACCCAAGGGCACATCTTTACAGTAAAAGGAAAGCCTTTTAGAATGGAGATAAGAAGAAACGTCTTTAGCCAGAGAGTGGTAAATCTATGGAATTCACTGCCACAGAAGGCTGCGGAGGCCAGGTCATGGAGTAGGTTTAAGATGGAGATAGATAGATTCTTGATTGTCAAGGGGACCAAAGTTATGAGGAGAAAATGGGAGAATGGGGATCAGAAACTTATCAGGAGTAAGTGAGGACTGCAGATGCTGGAGATGAGAGCTTAAAAATGTGTTGCTTGAAAAGCGCAGCAGGTCAGGTAGCATCCAAGGAGCAGGAGAATTGACATTTCGGGCATGAGCCTGAAGAAGGGCATAATGCCCGAAATATCGATACTCCTGCTCCTTTGATGCTGCCTGACCTGCTGCGCTTTTCCAGCAACACATTTTTAAGATGAGAAACTTATCAGCCATGATTGAATGGCGGATCAAACTCGATGGGGTAAATAGCCTAATTTCTGCTCTTATGGTCTAATTTATTACATTATTACATTTATTTCCCTAACCAAAACCTTTGATTTAAAGTTTAAAAAGGTTTTTTTCCACTTCCCCAATTAAGGTACAATATTTTCTCAAATGCAAATGTTTTTAATCTTCTCTGCTCTCTCTCTCCAAAATCTTTTATTTAGATTATATTGAGAATGTTTTCTTCCCACAGGGGTTGTCATCCCTGTGCAAGAGATCAGAAACTTTTCATGCTAAAATAAAGTTTTGAAAAGTGTGCCAGGGGAAAAACACAGCAGCTGCTGAAAATGTGTTGCTGGAAAAGCGCAGCAGGTCAGGCAGCATCCAAGGAGCAGGAGAATCGACGTTTCAGGCATGAGCCCTTCTTCAGGAAAGTTATGCCTGACCTGCTGCGCTTTTCTAGCAACACATTTTCAGCTCTGATCTCCAGCATCTGCAGTCCTCACTTTCTCCTCAAAAAACACAGCAGGTCAGGCAACATCCAAGGAGCAGGAGAGTTGATGCTTTTGGCGCAAGTCTTTCATCAGGGATGTGGAAGAGAAGGGGGCTGAGAGATAAACAGGAGGGGTGGGGGGGGGGGGGGGGGGGGAGGTGAGGAGGATGAGGAAACTGGTGAAACAGACATTGATGACGTGTGGTTGGAAGGGCCCAATGTGAAAAATGAGCTGTTCTTCCTCCAGATGTTGGGTGGCAAGGATTTGCTGGTGGAGGTGACCCAGGACTTGCATGTTCTTAGCAGAATGGGAGGGGGAGTTGAAGTGGTTGCCCACAGGGCAATGGGGCTGTTTGGTGAGTGTGTCCCAGAGATGTTCCCTGACATGTTTTGTGGGTTGGCGTCCTGTCTCCCAAGTGCAGACAGTGACTCCCTCGTTAGGTCCACGCCACCCCCCCATCAACCCACCCTCCACTCCTGGCACCTTCCCTTGCCAACGCAAGAGGTGTAAAACCTGAACCCACTTCTCTCCCCTCACCTCTGTCCAAGACCCCAAAGGATTCCTCCACATCTGGCATAGATTTTCCTGCACATCCAAACACCTCATCTACTGTGTCTGTTGCTCTCGGTGTGGTCTCCTCTACATTGGGGAGACAGGACACCGACTTGTGGAATGTTTCCGGGATCAGCTCTGGGACACACACATCAAACAACCCACGACCCTGTGGCCAACCACTTCAACACCCCCTCCCACTCTGCCAAGGTCATGCAAGTCCTGGGCCTCCTCCACTGCCAAATCCTCCACTGACGCCCGAAGGAAGATTGTCTCATTTTCCACCTTGGGATCCTTAAACCAAAGGCATTAATATCAATTTCACCAGTTTCCTCATCTCCCCTACCCCCATCTCATCCCAGACACAACCCTCCAACTCGGCACTGCCCTCTTGAACTGTCTCACCTGTCCATCTTCCTTCCCAATTATCTGTTCCACCCTCCACTCCAACCTATCACCTTCACCCCCCACCTGTATCTACCTAACGCCTTCCCAGCTACCTTCCCCTCAGTCCCACACTCCCTCCTATTTATCTCTCAGCCCCCTTTCTCCCCACATTCCTGACGAAGGGCTTATGCCCGAAGCATTGATTCTCCTGTTCCTCGGATGCTGCATGACCTGCTGTGCTTTCCCAGCGCCACCCTTTTCGACTTTGATTTCCAGCAACTGCAGCCCTCATTTTATTATAAAATAAAATCTCCAACTGTTGAGCTCCAATCTGCTATCATCCAAACAAGTGGTCACTCATCACGATCCAAACCTGACTGACTGATTCCAGTTACAATTTGAGATGAGCATCAAAGCGCTTCATAAACAGCTCCTGTACCCCTGGTGTAAACATCAGAACACCAGAAACACAGCAAAGCATATTCCAAACAAAACCTGACCATGAATTTTTATTTATTTATACAAACTGTATAAATATTGAAAGAAAAGAAATGAAGATTTTACTTTTGACTCTTTTCTCATGCATCACACAGTCATTATTCGTAATTGTTTGACCTGAATGTGATAGTACCCTGTAGGCATGGTCCTTTCAGGGTGTGTCATTGTCTCATACAGAAACACATTTTCGCATATTATCGCCAGAACCTGGGAAAATCCCAATTTTTCCAACAGGCAGGTACAATTGGCAAATTAACTCCACTGCCCACAAAGAGTGGCATTCAGCAAAGCGAGGATTCAGGAAAGGGAGGTGGCAAGGGGGAGGAAGAGTTGGAGAGAGAGATGCAGCAAAGGGGAGGGTCTCAGAAGGAGTCTGCGAATGGTAGGTCAGAGAGGGAGGTGGTGAGTAAGAGCTTGCAAGTGATGGCAGTGGGTGAAAAGGAGTTGTAGATTAAGGATGGAGACAGTGGGTTGTAGGTTAGCAGAGGGGTGGCGAGTGAGAGGTGGAGAGTGATGGAAGTAGAACGTAGCAAGTAGTAGATTATGAAATGGGGGGGCGGAGTTGAGAAAGGTGACAAGCTGAAGATAAGAAACAATAAGTGCAAGGTATATCAGAAGAGTTACTACAGATATATGCATGACTTTCCCCTCCCATTTCTCACCACTTGACCAATTAAGTGCTGATGTGTTTATTCATGTGAAAAATGACTGAGCTAATTTTCTCACTATCCATAGCAATTTTAAAATTAAGCAGCTGATTAAACTCTAAGCAGCCGAGTTTTTTTTTAATTGCCTTTTCCACATTTTTTCTTAATTCAAAAGGCAAGCTTCCTTTCTATTTTAAACTTCTCAAATTGAAATAAAAGAACCTTGCCTTGATCAATTGCTGCCAATTCAACTTTTCCTCCATAAATGACAAGTTACACGATAAAAACTAACAACTGCATTTCCCACACATGGTATTAGAGTCATAGAGTCACAGAAACAGACCCTTTGGTCCAATTCATCCCTGCTGACCAGATATCCTAACCTAATCTAGTCCCATTTGCCAGCACTAGGCCCATATCCCTCTAAACCTTTTCAATTCATATATCTATCCAGATGCCTTTTAAATGCTGTAATTGTACCAGCCTCCAACATTTCCTCTGGCAGCATCTTCCATATACACACCACCCTCTGTGTGAAAATGTTGCCCTTTAGGTCCCTTGTCTTGCTTATGATACTGAACTTAAAGTCTAGATGTTGGGAAACCAAATGTCAATGTGTAAATTTAAAATTATAATGCTTCTTCATCTTCTTCCTTACATATGTTATTGAGACAGAGGAGGCCATTCAGCCCATCAAGGTCTGCTCCAGCAGTCAATGAGATTGTAACTCATCCTGTTAATCCTCAATTCCACTTACCTGTTTTTTCTCCATAACCACCTCCAAGAAAAGAAACTCATCCTCCTGTATCTTAAATGACCTCTTTTTCTGAGATTATGTCCTTTAGTCCCAGACTCTCCCATAAGACGAACCACCTCTCTCCATCTAGCTTGGGGAGGTGATGGCTTAAATGGTATTGTTGTCGATAAAGTGTGGCATTGGAAAAAACACAGCAGGTCAGGCAGCATCCGAGGAGCAGGAGAATCAACGTTTTGGGGAGAAGTCTTAGTCAGGACCAAAACTTTGACTCTCTTGCTCCTTGGATGCTGCCTGACCTGCTGAGCTTTTTCCAGCACCACACTTTATTGACTCTGACTGTTCAGCATCTGCAGTCCTCACTTTCTCCTTGTGGTATTATTGCTGGACTATTAATCCAGAAACTCAGCGAATGTTCTGGAGACCTGACTTTGAATTCTGCCGAAGCAGATGGTGGAATGTGAACACAAAAATATCTGTAATTAAAAATCTACTGATGATCATGAAACCATTGTTGACTTTGGGAAAATTTGTCTGGTTTACCAACGTCTGTCAGGGAAGGAAGCCTGCCATCCTCACCCGGTCTGGCCTACATGTGACTCCAGACCCACTACAATGTTGTTGACTCTCGACTGCCCTTTCAAATGGCCAAGCAGGCCACTCAGTTGCATCGATTGCTAGAATGTCTCATCGAAGGCACCTAGGGCAGGTTATAATGCTGGCCAGCCTGCAATGTCCATGTCCCATGACTGAATAGAAAGAAATCCCGGTCAGGTCCTCTAAGAATCTTGAATGTTTCAATAAGGCCACCTCTCGGATTTCTAAATTTCAATGATTAAAGTCCCAATCTACTCAATTTCTCCTCATAAGACAGTCTCTCCATATCTGGAATCAATCTCGCAAACCTTCTCTGGATTGCCTCCAATGCCAGTAGATCTTTCCTTAGACAAGGCGCTCACAGTATTCCAGCTATGGTTTGAGTGGTGCCTTGTACATTTTTAGCAAAACCTCCTTACTTTTATACTCCACTCCCTTTGAAATAAAGTCCAACATTCCATTTGCCTTCCCAATACCTGCTGAACTTAGATGTTAACTTTTTGTGATCTATGCACTGGCAAATTTTTAGAAGTATTTACACTGTATGGATTGTTGTTGCTTCTGTAAGAGTTACACATCTGCACATCACCTTGATATTGAATGCACATATTAAAATATATTCCATACACAGATGGAGGAAATAAGGGAGAACTTTACTGGAGAGAGTCAAGATCTGCAAGTCTTGCAAACTGTCCTCTCTACACGCAAAGATGAAATAGGTGTTTTGCAACAATGGACAAAAGTATCAGTTCAAGATCGTGGAATCTGTCAGCACAGAAAGAGATCAACCAGTCCATCATATCTCTCTGAAAGAGCGACCAATCAGTCTCCACTCTCCTCCTATTTCCTCATAGCCCTGGGATGTATATTTCTAGCCTTCTGAAAGCTACAATTAAATCTAGTTCCACCACCTTTTCAGGAAGGGCATTCTAGGATCATAGAGATGTACAGCACAGAGACAGACCCTTCAGTCCAACTTGTCCATGCCGATCAGATATCCCGGCCCAATCTAGATCCACTTGTCAGCACACAGCCCATATCCCTCCAAACCCTTCCTATTTATGTACCCATCTAGATGACTTATAAATGTTGCAATTGTACCAGCCTCTACCACACTTCCTCTGGCAGCTCATTCGACACACGCATTACTCTCTGCGTGAAAAGGTTGTCCCTTAGGTCTCTTTTATATCTTTCCCCTCTCACCCTAAACCTATCCCCTCTAGTTCTGGACTCCTCCAACCCAGGGAAAATACTTTGTCTATTTATCCTATCCATGCCTCTCATGATCCTATAAACCTCATGAAAGGTCACCCCTCAGTCTCCGATGCTTCAGGGAAAACAGCCCTAGTCTTCTCAACTTCTCCCTATAGCTCAAATCCTCCAACCCTGGCAACATCCTTGTACATCTTTTCTGAACCCTTTCAAGTTTCACAACATCCTTCCAACAGGAAGGAGACTAGAATTGCACGCAATATTCCAAAAGTGGCCTTACCAATGTCCTGTGCAGCCGCAACTTGACCTCCCAACTCCTGTACTCAGTACTCTGACCAATAAAGGAAAGCATACCAAATGCCTTCTTCACTACCCTATCGACCTGCAACTCTACTTTCTAAATCAAAACATCTCGCTGAGTAGAATAACCTCATCTCTTTCCCACATTCCAATACCATACACACCAACAATTAAGAGAACAGAATGAACTGCTGAAGTTGAAAGGATATAGCAAATTTTTTGACACAAGATACAGATCATAGAATATAATCACCTAGCATTGACATAATGAAAAGTCCTGAAATGTGGCAGCAAGGCTAAGGTAGCACCAATGATTCAGAAATTGACTGCATCAGCAATCATTCAATCAGTACATAAAATTAATGCAAAAGTGAACAAATATATCAGCATGCACACTAAATCAATAAATGATGAGAAACGTGTTTACAACAAATCAGTTCATTTATGGATCATCATGGCTTCCGAACTTACTAAAATAATAAGGGCTAGTGAATACTTTTACATACAACATGGGCGGCACGGTGGCACAGTGGTTAGCACTGCTGCCTCACAGCGCCTGAGACCCGGGTTCAATTCCCGCCTCAGGCGACTGACTGTGTGGAGTTTGCACGTTCTCCCCGTGTCTGCGTGGGTTTCCTCCGGGTGCTCCGGTTTCCTCCCACAGTCCAAAGATGTGCAGGCCAGGTGAATTGGCCATGCTCAATTGCCCATAGTGTTAGGTAAGGGGTAAATGTAGATGTAGGGGTATGGGTGGGTTACGCTTCGGCGGGGCGGTGTGGACTTGTTGGGCTGAAGGGCCTGTTTCCACACTGTAAGTAATCTAATCTAAGTAAAAAAACATAATAAAGTGATGAGCACTCCAACACATTGTTATTGAAGCAACTGCGCATATGTGCAGCTTGTTATATATTTGCATTGCTAAAAAGAATGCAACTTGTCAAACCGTTTCACACATCATGACAATTCATAAGAACATCTTGATAATCTATGAAAAGTGTTAAGCAAAATAATTTCAGTATATCTATTAGCACTGCTGTCTCACAGGGATCCAGGTTCAATTTTAGCCTTGGGCCACTGTCTGTGTGGAGTTTGTACATTCCCTCTGGGTCTGCATAGGTTTCCTCCGGGTGCTCCAGTTTCCTCCCACAGTCCAAAGATATGCAGGTTAGGTGAATTGGCTATGCTAAATTGCCAAAGTGTTCAGGGGTGTGTAGGTTAGGTGCAGTAGTCAGGGGAATTGTTGGGGAATGGGTCTGGATGGGATGTTCTTTGGAGGACCAGTGTTGGGCCGAATGGCCTGTTTCCACACTGTAGGGATTATATGATTCTCAGTAGCCTGTTGGTGAGTAGCTGATGAGTTTTTAGTAAATAGCAAATTTAATAACCTGATAAACAGATGCACAACAGGACAGCCCAGAACCACAAGGTACACACCCTTTTCCATGTGGGAACTCCAGGATATGTCTCATGTCCTGTATAACCAAATATGTAGGAACATTCATCAACTATAGCAGCTCAAGCATTTGGTTTTGGAGCATGAGCAGCATTTGGTGCCATTGTGGTGCATCCATGAGGTTAAGAGTTTTGTGGTAAGCATATTTATAAATGTAGTCAGCCTGCAGGGTTAACAGTATGCAGGAAATGAGGGAATGGGTGACAATCAGATAGTTAAAAATGGCTAGACAAGAATTGCAGAAGATTCCTGAGTGCAGCACACTTTCAACAGGTATTCAGTTCTGAATACTGGGGAGTATGACTGTACCTCTTGGTGTATAGCCAGAGTCAACTCTATAGCTAGTCAGATATATAGAATGTAGGATGAATATAGGGGAAGCAATAGTGATAGGCAATTCATTAGATTTGTGCCTGCATACATGAATCTAGGATGGTATATTACCTCCCTGGTGCTACCATTCAGAATGTCACTGAGCAACTGCGGAGCACTCTGCAGGGGGCGGGGGGAATAGTAAGTAGTCAGGATCCATACCAGTACCAATGAAAAGGTAAAACAAGGGATGCAATCTGCTACAGAAAATATAGTTTAAGGAACCATAAGATAAACAAACAAGCAGGACCACTTGGGATTACCCTAGTACCACGTGCAAGTGAGTATGGGTATAGGAAGATAAAGGTAAAAACAATGACTGCAGATGCTGGAAACCAGATTCTAGATTAGAGTGGTGTTGGAAAAGCACAGCAGTTCAGGCAGCATCTGAGGAGCAGGAAAATCGACGTTTTGGGTAAAAGCCCTTCATCAGGAATACAGGCAAAGAGCCTGAAGGGTGGAGAGATAAGTGAGAGAAGGGTGGGGGTGGGGAGAAAATAGCATAGAGTACAATGGGTGAGTGGGAGAGGGGATGAAGATGATAGGTTAGGGGGGAGGGTGGAGTGGATAGGTGGAAAGGAAGATAGGCAGGTAGGACAAGTCATGGGGACAGTGCTGAGCTGGAAATTTGGAACTGGGGTGAGGTGGGGGAAGGGGAAATGAGGAAACTGGTGAAGTCCATACCGGAACACTTCAACCCCAGGGCATCAATGTGAGCACCCATATGGGCCCCAGCTATGTCTGTCTCTTTGTTGGCTACATAGAACAGTCGATCTTCCGTAATTACACTGGCACCACTCCCCACCTCTTCCTCCACTACATTGATGACTGCATTGGCGCCACCTCCTGCTCCCACAAACAGGTTTATCAATTCATCAACTTCACCAATACACTCCACCCTGACCTTAAACTTACTTGGACCATCTTTGACACCTCCCTCCCCTTCCTAGACCTCTTCATCTCCATTAACGATGACCGACTTGACACCGACATTTTTTACTAAACCCACCGACTCCCACAGCTACCTGGATTACACCTCTTCCCACTCTACCTCTTGCAAAAATGCCATCCCTTATTCCCAATTCCTCCGTCTCCACCGTATCTGCTCCCAGGAGGACCAGTTTCACCACACAACACACCAGATGGCCTCCTTCTTTAGAGACTGCAATTTCCCTTCCCACGTGGTTAAAGATGCCCTTCAACGCATCTCGTCCATATCCCGCACCTCCGCCCTCAGACCCCACCCCTCCAACCGTAACAAGGACAGAACCCCCCCTGGTGCTCACCTCCCACCCTACCAACCTTCGCATAAACCAAATCATCCAATGATATTTCCGCCACCTCCAAACGGACCCCACCACCAGAGATATATTTCCCTTCCCACCCCTTTCCGACTTTTGCAAAGACCGTTCCCTCCATGACTACCTGGTCAGGTCCACGCCCCCCAACAACCCACCCTCCTGTCCTGACATCTTCCCCTGCCACCGCAGGAATTGCAAAACCTATGCCCACACCTCCTCCCTCACCTCCATCCAAGGCCCCAAAGAACCTTCCACATCAATCAAAGTTTTACCTGTACATCCACCAATATCATTTATTGTAACCGTTGCTCTCGATGCAGTCTCCTCTACATTGGGGAGACTGGACGCCTCTTAGCAGAGCGCTTTAGGGAACATCTCCGGGACACCTGCACCAATCAATCACACTGCCCTGTGGCCCAACATTTCAACTCCCCCTCCCACTCTGTCGAGGACATGGAGGTCCTGGGCCTCCATCACCGCCGCTCCCTCACCACCTGACGCCTGGAGGAAGAACGCCTCATCTTCCGCCTCGGAACACTTCAACCCAGGGCATCAATGTGGACTTCACCAGTTTCCTCATTTCCCCTTCCCCCACCTCACCCCAGTTCCAAACGACCAGCTCAGCACTGTCCCCATGACTTGTCTTACCTGCCTATCTTCCTTTCCATTCCACCCTCCTCCTTGACCTATCACCTTCATCCCCTCCCCCACTCACCTATTGTACTCGATGCTACTTTCTCCCCACCCCCAACCTCCTCTCATTAATCCCTCCATCCCTCAGGCACTCTGCCTCTATTCCTGATGAAGGTCTTTTGCCCAAAATATCGATTTTCCTGCTCCTCGGATGCTGCCTGAACTGCTATGCTTTTCCAGCACCACTCTACTCTAGAATCTGGTTTCCAGCATCTGCAGTCATTGTGCCTTTCTATTATGGTAAAAACAAAGAATATGGGGGAGTGGGAGCCTGCGAGTGGGGAGTATTAGATGGGGTCAGACTAAGATGGAATGTAATGAGGTTTAAATTAGGAATACTGTTAGGTATATGAATTCTCTGTAAATAAGTCTGGTAAATAGGGTTGGTAAGCTGTAGGCTCACAAGCTCACACATACATTGTTTGCATAAAAGAGATGTTTGAGAGTAGGTGGACTCTATTGCTCAAATGTGAAATTAATGTAAACATCATCAATGGAACTGCTGGACAAAGAGCCAGACTAAACAAAAGGTGAAAGGATAATATAACTGATGGTGACTTGTGGCCTTAAGTATCACAAATCAGACATTAGTATTGAGGCCTCATCATTAACAATCATAAACCAAAGTATGCTGTAGTCAAGAACAGAAAATATTCTGCAAAGTTTCTTCATTATCTGCAGTTTTGACTGAAAAATGCCAAAATAATTTCAGCAGCTATGTCACAAAGCACAAAATTACACAAACTTGATGTGGTGAAGGGGTTGCAATTGTTTGGGGGAGGTCAGGCACTATGCTGGAGGCTGTTATGGTGTAGATACTGTAAAGATTCCTCACACAGGCACCAGGTTCTTGCAGGTAAAGACGAATGTGCTTACCTCCAAAACTATTGAAGGGGAGCTTCCAGCTTCCCTGATAACTCAGAGAAACCTGCCCAGTTGCTGTGAAATTTCAAACCTGACCATCTCAATATCATTTTTAACATTCCAACTCACCTTCTTGGATCAGGTCACCCTAGCGGCCAGTCCCAGTGCAGGGAGAAAGAATAAAACCAAGATAAAAGGTTTTTGTAAACTTACTCAACATTAAAGTTGCTCACGAGGCGATGTCCAAAAACCAGCAATATTCATTTCTTCATTTCTCTTCCTCCTGAGCGACTTATCTCACTTTAATTCCACTCTCAGATAAATACACTTCTTGTCAGCTAGGTATGAAGCACTCAAGCCAAATGAAACTTTGCTGAAGGTAGTGCTAGCAGATTTCGGAAGTACAAAGCTTTAGTTATGCTCGAGGAATCAGAAACACACCACACTCTCAGCAGCTCTGCAGGAATGGTCAGGTTAATTATAGCCTAAGGTAGATTGCATTTAAACAAAAAGATTCTGTCTAGTGGTGATCCATGGCTTTGTGTACATACCTCCAAGAGGAATTCAAGCTCATTTTATAAAAATAATCATCGGCAATAGCTTACTCACGAACCACTCAACCACAGCAAACCTGTCCCCCATCCATTTCCCCCAACCCTGCAATTTAAGTGTTGTGTAGTTCAATTGTTCAGAAAACACCTCAAAACACTGCTACATCCCCCCACATCATGACTCTTCCTTATCTTGGTCAAGAGTGAAATCATCAGCCCTTTACTTCTACTCTTCCCGTCTCACCATCCAAAGCCTTAAATACTTGCTGGCGATCAGAGTCAAAAACGTGTGGCGCTGGAAAAGCACAACCGGTTGGGCAGCATCCAAGAAGCAGGAGAGTCGACGTTTCGAGCATAATCTCTTCATCAAGAATGCACATTCTTGATGAAGAGATTATGCTCGAAACGTCGACTGTCCTGCTCCTTGTGTGCTGTCTGACCGACTGCGCTTTTCTAGCACCACACGTTTTAGCCTTCTAGAGCGGAGTGTTTGAAAGTTCATAAGCTTCTGAATGAAAACAATTCTCACCTTTGTCCAAAGTGGCTTTCCCCTTATTTTAAATTGTACCTCTGGTGCTTGAGCTCCCCAACCAGGGAAATGTCTTATCTGCATCAGACCCATCTATCCTTTCAAGTATCTTGTAGGTTACAATGAGATCATAGTGGAATGAGTTTAGTTTGGGAAACCTGGTCAGTACGAATGAGTTGGACCAAAGGGTCTGTTTCTGTACTGAATGAATCCAAGACCTCTCATGCTTCAGAACTCTCGTGATTACAGATCCAGTTTGCCCAATCTCACTCCATTGTAACATCCCAGGAACAAGTCTAGTGAACTGTCTATCTATAGCAAAAATATCCTACTTGAGGGGGTCATGACTGCACACAGTACTCCAAACGTGCTTTCAATAATGGTCAGTTTGTAAGTTTGTGGCTGACATGAAAGTTGGTGGATAATGAATAATGAGGAAGAATTACAGAGGATGTAGAAGATTACAGATCAGCTGGAAAATTTGGCTGAGAAATGGCAGGTGGAGTTCAAACCAGAAAATGTGAGGTGATGCATTTTGGGAGCTCAAATGCAACAGAAAATTATACAGTAATTGGCCAGATCCTTAGTAGCATTGGTATACAGGTGGACCTTGGTGTGCAAGTCCATACTCCCTGAAAGTGGCAGTACAAGTGGATAAAGTGGTGAAGAAGATGTATAGCGTGCTTGCCTTCATCGTTCGGGACATTGAGTATAAACACTGGCAAATCATATTGCAATTATACAAGACTGTGGTCAGGTTATAGTTGGGAGCAGTGTGTGCAGTTCTGGTTGTTGCTCTATACGAAGAATGTGGAAATTTTGGAGATGGTGCAGAAAAGGATGTTGCTTGAATTGGACTGTATCAGCTATATATATATTATATATATATATATAAATAAAAGAGGTTGGGGAAACTTGAATTGTTTTCACTAGAATGTCGGAGGCTGAGGAGTGGTCTAATAGAAGTATATAAAATTATGAGGGATATAATAGGGTGGATAGTTGGGCTCTGTTCCCCAGGGTGGAAATGTTAAATACCAGGTGGCAAAGGTTTAGGGTGAGAGGGGCAAGTTCAAAGGCAATGTGCAAAGAAAGTTTTGTTTCAAACACAAAGGGTAGTAGATACCTGGAGAAAGTGAGGACTGCAGATGCTGGAGAGTCAGAGTCAAAAAGTATGGTGCTAGAAAAACATAGCAGGTCAGGCAGCATCCGAGGAGCAGGAGAGTCGATGTTGCGGGCAAAAGCCCTTCATCAGGAACATGAAGGTCTTATGCCCAAAACGCTGACTCTCCTGCACCTGAAACACTCTGCCAGGAGAGGTGGTAGAAGCAGATACTATAGTGAAGGTAAAGAGGAATTTAGACAGATACATGAACAGGCAGAGAATAGAGTCATGGTGGCACAGTGGTTAGCACTGCTGCCTTACAGCGCCAGAGACCTGGGTTCAATTCCCGCCTCAGGCGACTGACTGTGTGGAGTTTGCACGTTCTCCCAGTGTCTGCGTGGGTTTGCTCCGGTTTCCTCCCACAGTCCAAAGATGTGCAGGGCAGGTGAATTGGCCATGCTCAATTGTCCGTAGTGTTAGGTAAGGGGCAGATGTAGGGGTATGGGTGGGTTGTGCTTCGGCGGGGCGGTGTGGACGTGTTGGGCCGAAGGGCCTGTTTCCACACTGTAAGTAATCTAATCTAATCTAAAAGAGTGATACCGACCATGTGCAGGCAGATAGAATTAGTTCAGAATAGTATCATAGTCAGCACAGATATGGCGGAACAAAGAGCCTGTTCCTGTGCTGTAATTCTATGTTGTACCTTGCTCATTAATTTAATAAATTAGTTGATTAGGCTACTTAGGTTCCTTTGTACATATATACTTGCTAATCTCTTATCATTTAAGAAACACTCTACACATCTGCTCCTCTTACCAAATGTTTTTCTACATCATATTCCATCTACCATGCTTTCCCGCACTCACTGAGCCTGTCAAAGTTCCCAGAAGCCACAATGCATTTTCCTGACAACACACATTCTCACCTAGTCGTGACTGATCCCCAAACATGGAAATATTACACGTGGTCCCCACATCTAAACCTTGATATATCTTGTAAACGATTGGAGCCAAGTACTGGTCCTTGTTCTACACAACTAATCAAAGCCTATTATTTATTCTTGCTTTCCATTTTCTATCTTTTTATAAATCCTAATTCATCTCAGTACAATATTTTCTATCCCATGTGCTTCAAATCTTGCTAACCAACTTTTGTGTGGGACTTTAAATAACAACAGGTTCATTGAACATGATTTCCCATTCATAAATTCATGCTATATAATCAGACCATTATTATCCAAGTGCATCTTTATCAGATCCTTTATAACAGATTTAAACATTACATCTCTTGTGGTAGGGTTTCTAACTCTGAGCCTGGAGACCAGTGTAAATGTCCCAGAAGCATATTAATAACATATTTGAACCAGTTAATTAGAAAATATCATAAATTCTAGCATTTTCCCTACTACTGATGCAAGGTTAACAAGTCTGTAGTTCCCCATTTTCTCCCTCCCGCCCTTCTTAAATGATGGAGTGACAGTTGTTACTTTTCAATTTATAGGAACCTTTCCAGAATTCACAATATTGGAGAAAGGTCATCAATGCATCTACTATCGCTATAGCTACCTATTCTTTTGGTGTGCTGATGGAATGCATAGTTGCTGCAAACTATGTAATAATTCTTTAATGATTATCTATTGTTTATCCATCAAATTTGTTAATATATTTTCCTAATCTACTTCAGTCAACTTGGTCCTCACAACTTCATAACATTCTTTGCTTAAATTTAAATCCTGGCTTATGATTGAACTACCTCACTTAAAAACTTAATGTAATATTCTATTGGAATATTCTCACCCATCATCAAAAGTTCTTTAACAACAGATTAGTCATCTAGACTTTTTCAATATATAATACAAGGTATACAATAGTCCATTCCCTGATATACTATTCTAGAAAACGATCCCTAACACAGTCCAGAAACTCATCCTCCAAAGAATTGGTGCTCATTAGTTTTACCCAGGTAAATGTAAATTGAAGTCTCCAATGATTACTGTATTAACCAACCTACATGATTCTCTAATCTCCTCATTAATACCATGCCCAATGCTAGCACTAATGTTTTGTGACCTACAAACAAATCCAATGTATGTCCTTTGCTGCCTTGCTGTTTTTTTTAGCTCCATTTGGTTCCAATCAGAGCTCTTACTTTAAGACTGAAAAGATCCCATCCCTTATAATCAGTGCAACACCACCCATTTTTCCCTTTTGCCTGTCCTTCCTAAATATTGACCATCTTTGAATAATCATTTCAATTCTCCATTTTGCCTCCATCCTGACCTCTGTGTTCGTGCCCTGCAGTAATGGTCTAATGAAACTGAATGCAAGCTTTTGAAAGAGCACCCTCATCTTTTGACTCATCTCACTTCAGTCTGCTGAACTCACTACTGCATTCAACTATTTTAGGCAGCAACTCCCGTCTCTATTCTGATTGAGTAAAAGAAAAGCATTAATCAGATTTTTAAAAAAATTACTTCTTTTTTATTCCTTCACCTTGTCTTCAGATGCCTGTCATCCAGCCATGTGAAAATATGAACAAGGAGAAGGAGTGGCCTCTGAACCCTCTGATCCTGATCAGCCATCTAATAAGATCAAGGTCTATCTGATCATAGTATCATGGAACCCTACAGTGTGGAAGCAGGCCATTCGGTCTATCGAGTCCACACTGACCCTCTGAAGAGCATCCCACCCAGACCCAAACTCTACCCCTTCCCCATAATGCTGCTTTTCCCATGGCTAGTCCACCTAATTTATAAATCCCTGGACATTATGGGCAATTTAACATGGGCAATTCACCTAACCTGCACATCTTTGGACTGTGGGAGGAAACTGGAGCACCTGAAGGGAGCCCAGGCAGACACAGGGAGAAAATGCAAACTCCACACAGTCACCCAAGGCTGTAATTGAACCTGGGTCCCTGACACTGAGGCAACAGTCCTAACCACTGGGCAAGCATGCCGCTCAGTCCACGTTTCTACCTACTCTGGATAACCTTTCACCTTCTCATTTAATAAGAACCTGTCCAGTCTCCCTTAAAAATATTCAATGACTCTGCTAACACCAACTTTTCAGGAAGACATTTCAAAAGCCTCACAACCTCAAAGAAAATTGTCCTCACCTCTATTTTAACTGAGCAAACTTTATTTTTAAACCGTTACTTCTAGTACTTGATTCTTTGAAAAGAAAAATCATCCTCTTCCCATTAAATTGTCAAGATCCTTCAGGATCTTATATGTTTCAATCAATTCACCTCTTGCTCTAAATTCCAACAGATACAAGCCTAGCATGTACAACAGTCATAAATTAGACGGGTAAATCCTCTCTGCACTGCTTCCAGTGCACTTACATCCTTCCTTAAATAAAGTGATCAATACTGTATACAGTATTCCCGATGTATCATCACCAGTGCCCTGCATAATTGAACATTTGTATTCAGTTCACCTTGCTACAAATGTTTTATCATTTTCTGTACCTGCATACTAATCTTTTGTGGTTCATACAGTAGGTCACCCACATCTCTTTGCATCTCCAAACTCTGTAAGCTCTCACTATTTAGATAGGCTTTTGTTACCTCTTCCTGTAAAAGTGGTTGATTCCACATTTTCTCACAGCATTAAGACCTTAAGTTGAGATTCAAGCTATAAGCAGTTAAGGTTGCAACACTGATTCCTGTAGCATACAACTTATTAGTATTTGTCAACCTGAAAATGATCCATTTTTGCCTACTCTCTGCTTCCTGTTAGCTGGCCAATATTTTATCCGATGCAAAATGCTACCCCTGTACCATAAGCTTTTGTTTTCCACAAAAACCTTTGACGTGTTCCTTTATTAAGTGCCTTCTGGAAATCTAAGTATAGTATATCCACTGTTTCCCCTATATCCACAGCAAGTCTATCTTCTTAAATAGCTCCAACAGATTGGTCAAACATGCTTCCACTTTCACAAAGACATTTCAATTCTGGTTTCCTTGAACTTATCTAATTGCCCTGCTATAATATCTTTAATATCTTCAACATTTTCCTCAAGTCATAGAGATGTACAGCACGGAAACAAACCCTTCGGTCCAACCCATCCATGCCGACCAGATATCCCAACCCAGTCTAGTCCCATCTGCCAGCACCTTGCCCATATCCCTCCATTCATGTACCTATCCAAATGACTTTTAAATGTTGCAATTGTCCTAGCCTCCACCACATCCTCTGGCAGCTCATTCCATATACGTACCACACTCTGGTGAAGAGGTTGCCCCTTAGGTCTCTTGAATATCTTTCCCCTCACCCTAAACCTATGCCCTCTAGCTTTGTACTCCCCCACCCCAGGGAAAAGACTTTGATTATTTATCATATCCATGCCTGTCATGATTTTCTAAACCTTGATAAAGGTGCCCCTCAGCCTCCAACGCTCCAGGGAGAACAGCCCCAGCCTGTTCGGCCTCTCCCTGTAGTTCAAATCCTCCAACTGTCAACATCATTGTAAATCTTATCTGAACCCTTTCAAGTTTCACAACATCCTTCCAATAGGAAAGAGACCAGAATTGCACAGAATTCCAACAGTGGCCTTACCAATGTCCTATACAGCCGCAACAATGACCTCCTAACTCCTGTACTCAATACTCTGACCAATAAAGGAAAGCATACCAAACGCCGCCTTCACTATCCTATCTACCTGTGACTCCCCTTTCAAGGAGCTATGAACCTGCACTCCAAGGTCTCTTTGTTCAGCAACACTCTGTAGGACCTTACCATTAGTGTATAAGTCCTGCTAAGGTTTGCTTTCCCAAAATGCAGCAGCTCGCATTTATCTGAATTAAATTCCATCTGCCACTTCTCAGCCCATTGGCCTATCTGGTCCAGATCCCATTGTAATCTGAGGTAACCTTCTTCACTGTCCACTGCACCTCCAATTTTGGTGTCATCTGCAAATGTACTAACTCTACTTCTTATGCTCACATCCAAATCATTTATATAAATGATGAAAAGTAGACCCAGCATTAATCCATGTGGCACTCCACTGGTCATAGGCCTCCAGTCTGAAAAACAACCCTCCACCACCCCTGTGTCTTCTACCTTTGAGCCAGTTCTGTATCCAAGTCAGATGTTAAACTAAACTAACCTGTAGTTCCTGCTTTCAATCTCCTCCCCTCTTTGAATAAACTAGTTGAATTTGCTATCCTCCAATCTAATTGGACTTTTCTTGCGTTCAGTGAGTTTTGGGAAATTTAAACCAATGTATCAGTAATCTCACCAGCTGATTCTTTGAAGATTCCTCTGATAAAATCCAACAGGACCCTGGCACTTGATAAACCACAGCTCAAATTACGTGCTCAGTATCACTTCTGTGGTGATTGCAATTTTCCTGCGTTTTTAACCTTCCTTCCTGATTATTAGCTGCTCCTGAGGTGTTACTTGCATCACTTATAACAAAGGCCAATGCAAAATAAATTTCTAATTAGTCTACCATCTACCATTTCCTGACACATTTTAGAGAGGTCCAACACTCATTGTTAACTCATTCCTTCACAATTTATAGAAACTCTTAGAACCTCTTTTTATTCTCCTCTCATTAACCACCACTAGGAGAAAGTGAGGACTGCAGATGCTGGAGATCAGAGTTGAAAAGTGTGGTGCTGGAAAGTGCAGCAGATCAGGCAGCATTTAACAGCAGGAGAATCAATGTTTTGGGCTTATGCCACAAAAAGACGCAACCCAATATCATTAGTATCCTTACATACAGATGAGGAAGGACACCACTTTGACTGGGACAACACATCCATCCTAGGACAAGCCAAACAGAGCTATGCGTGAGAATTCCTAGAAGCATGGCACTCTAACTGCTACTCAATAAACAAACACATTGTCTTGGACCACATCCACCATCCCCTGAGAAAAAGAACCAGAAATAACACCATCAACTCAAGGAAACCTAAACACAAACAGAAAGCAGGACATAACACCAGTGCTTCACCAGAAGCTCACTGACAATGTTAACTAGTATGGTAACGAAATGTCTGAACATGAACTATCCAGCTCAGCGAGCAAGCTTACATCCAGAAGCTCAACCTGACCTACAAATCATCTCAAAACTCGCTAACAACTTCACAATGTTCGTTGAACTTGCTACAGTTAACTGCGATGGACTTTCATTCACAATTTAGTATTGCTTAAAAGTCTGACATCCTTTGTAAAAAAGAATAAATGACCATACGAGAGTTTACATAGGGGAGATCATTTAGCCCATCATGTCCATGCTAACCCTCTAAAAGAACAATGTGCCTAATCTTATTTCCCTGCAACTTCTTCTGTTTCAGATAAATACCCATTTCCTTTCAGAAGGCTCAGATTGACTCTGCTACCACCATATGGTCATTCGTTCACTCGAGACTGGATATGACTTTCTTCCCTTATGTCACCATCGTTTTTTTGCCAATTCTGTTTGCCCTCCAATTCCTGATCGCTTGCCCAACATGAACAGTTTCTCCCTGTCTACTCTGACCAGATGATAATTGCAAATATCTCTATTGATCTATACGCTCCCTAATAATGCTTCAAACACAGTCCTGAATTCACAACCACGACAGGCAGTGGTTTATCACAGGCTCCAATGCCAGGACGAAATGAGAGTCCCAAGCCCATTTGCCAGCAGCTATTTCACCAAGTGCAACCAATAACTTGGTCACATCGAGGTAGCTCCCCTCTGGCCTAGCTCAGTGAGCGGTTAACAGTTCCAGAGCCTCAAGTGCCTCACTTTGAGATGAAGCAGTCTTGGGGATGGTGAAGGCACACTGATGGAGTTCTGAGAAAATTCCAAGGGTGGAAGAGCCTTCAGAATAGAGGAGAAAGTCCTCTGGCAGGGGGAATTGTTCAGGTGTGGGTGGTGTTGGCTTTCCCTTCACGCAGTCCCTTTGATGGGTTCCAGAGCCTACAGTACGTACCCACCCCAGGTTGCAGCTAGCATAACTCCATGGACAGAGTGGTCTCTGCACCAGGCAGGCCTGAAGAGCAGACTCTAGTCTGTGCAGTTTACTGCTCTTAGTCTCAGCTGAATGGCTTTGGTTGCTGTCAGCAATTGAGTACACACAAGTAACTGTTTACATGTCCACATAGGTGCAGCAATTCTTTTTCTTTTAAAATTTAACATTTATTTTCCCAGCTGCACATTTCCTCAGAAAAGGTTTGCAATAACCCAGATAAGGCAGGAAGGTGCTTCACTTGGAGTAGGAAGGACAGGTTTAAAAGCCAACACCAAACATCACAGTTTAACATGAAACACTATAGTATAGAATTAAAATCAAATCAACACTAATATTAATTAAGGTGTGCAGTTTAGAAGGCAGTCACAAAGACCCCACTTATGTATAACCAACTGAAGATTGTGGTATGGAAAGGAGATAGGAGTGGTGAACATTAACACACCATATATAATTAGTTCAGTTACTGAAAGCCAATATTGTCCTGATGTGACATTAATCCCTGACAATGATAGACAATGAATTAATGAACAATGGGGTCAATGGCTTTTCAGCCTCTTCAGCCTGTTCCACCATTCAGTCATAGCATGGCTTTTTTAAAACCTCAATCCCATTGATCCATCTTTACCAGATACCCTTAGATAATGAAAACCTATCAGTCATACTCTTGAAACATTCAATCACCACAGCCATGTGCTGGGCGGGGGGGGGGGCCCTAATGTATCCAAGTGTACAATATCCTGCAGAAATGAAGCACATTTTGTAAGCATTCCATAAATCTGTAACTTTCCAAATCACGACTTACTTCTGCTATTCCATCCTTAAACGTTTCACCGTAGCTGCTGTCGGGTGTGCTGCGCTGGTCGTCTTTGAGGTAGTTGGTGTGTGTGACAGTGAACACTTCATACTGGTTGCTGCCAAGGTTCTGTTCAAAGATCACCCCTCTCTGTTCATCGCTCTCGGCTCTGCTATAGTGCAGAGTTGGAGTCATTGCCCCTGAGTAGCTGGTAGAGTAACCCTCCGTTTTGATGCTGACCACTGCTACCCCTGCCACTGACACAGGCGCATTCTCAGCTGGATTTGCAGCAAAAGGCTCCCGCTTTGAGGCTTCCAGATGCTCCGGATGTAAAGACAGGTTCACTGGGAGGGACTTAAGAACTTGCACCCGATTGTCATGTACTTCTAGATCGTTCTGACTATCAGCTGACGCAAGGCAATTTCTGATAAATCAAGACACAGGGAAAGAAATGCCATCAGAAGACAAACATTGAAACTAATCCAAACAAAATAACTTAACCTATGCCTACTTAACATGGGGTGGCAGTGACAGAATAAGTTTGCATTCGTAGTTAACCACTTCATTTCATTTAGAATTTATGCACATGCACAGGCTTTCCTTTTTGCTTTCTCTAAACTTGTCAACTTGATCTCCAACTCTTAGCCAATGATTTAAGTTGATCCATTGAGTAAATGAGTTACAACTAGAAAGGTCCCAAGTTCAGTCCTTGGTCGGTGTCAAGTTAGTTGGAGTAGTGGCTCTTGGCATCCATGGTTTGGGAAGTAAACAATAACGAGAGACCACAGGAGTGCTCATGTTTGATGCCCAGTTAATGACTCCAGTGAGAATCGCAGTCAAGGATGAGGCTGGAATGGGGTTTGACTGCAATACTCACCCAGTCTCACCTCTCAGGTAGTTAGTCCTCACTTCCAAAACCCAACTAACCATTAACAACAATGGGAAAGAGAGTGAAAAGAACATTGCTACATTTTTTTTCACAGCACTTACTTCAATCTCGTTCTCTACTATAAACCAGCTTCTTAATCTCCTCATATCCCTCCAACTTCACCTCAAAGGATTGGCAATCTGGTTGTCGCTATTTAATACATAAAGTTCCAGACTGGGAAGTGAATTTGGTACCTAATTAGCTTCTCCTCCCAAATCTATCCCCAGATTTCTTGGAATCCCGCCAATCGTGTTCCCATCCTTACCACACAAGTGAAACAGCTCCCAATAAAGTTATTATTGACATCCTATTTGGCTCTGACAAATACAAACTTTCTCTCCTCATCCTTTTTAGCTTGTTCCAGTCTTTGATGCAGTTGACTTGGCTCAGTGATTGGCCCTGCTGCCTCACAGCGCCAGTGACCCGGGTTCGATTCCAGTCTCGGTCAACTGTCTGTGTGGAGTTGGACAATCTCCCGGTGTCTGTGTGGGTTTCCTCCGGGTGCTCCGGTTTCCTCCCACAATCCAAAGATGTGCAGGTTAGGTGAATCGGCCGTGCTAAATTTCCCATTGTTTAGGGGTAAATATAGGATAATAGGGTAGGGGAATGGGTCAGTATGGACATATTGGGCTGAAAGGCCTGTTTCCACACTGTAGGGATTCTGTGGAAGACTTCATCTTCTTCCAATGCTTCTCACAGTTGTCTAACTTGGTGAATCTGCTCTCATAAGTTTTAAATTGTATTTATCTCACTGCAGCCAGAAAATCATTTGCAATGGCTTCTCTTCTCACACCCACACTTGTCACCCTCAAGGAGGTTTTTTTATTTTCTCATGGGACACTGGCATCACTGGCTGGCCAGCATTTATTACCCAATCTAGTTACTGTAGAGTAGGTATTGGTGAGCTGCCTTCTTGAGCTGCTGCCTTCCATGTGCTGTAGGTAGACCCAAAGGGAATTCTTTAAAATTCATTCATGGGACGAAGGCCCCACTGGTTAGGACAGCATTCATTACAGATTCCTAACTGCCCAGAGGGCAATTAATAGTCAACCACATTGCTGTGGAGTCACTTGTAGGCTAGACCAGGATAAGGATGGCAGTTTCTTTCTCTAAAGGACATAAGTGAACCAGATGAGATTTTCCTGACAATGGATTCACGGTTATCATTAAATTGTTAATTTCAGATTTTTCTTGAATTCAAATTCCACCATCTGCCTTGGTGGATTTTGGACACAGGTACTAAGAACATTCGCTGGGTGTCTGGATTAACCATCCAGTGATAATATCATGAAGCCTACAAAGCCTTAGCTCTCTTTTATTTTTCATCTACCTCGTCCTGCCTCTCAGTAACAGCATCCAAGAGCACAGAGTCGGTTTTCTTACGCACATTGACAACACCACCACTCGAATCTCCCACTATGGCTAGTTGACAGTTGCAAACTCTGGCTGAACAGAATATCGAACATAGAACACTACAGCACAGGAATAGACCCTTTGGCCCACCATGTCTGCACCATTCTAAACCAATCCCATCTGCCACTATTCCCTGCCTGGTCAGATGTCTATATAAACGTTTCTCCTTAAAGGGACAACACTGGCTAGTCTCCAGTCTTCTGGGACCTCATCTTTGGCTAACGAGATTACAAAGATTTCTGTTAAGGCCCCAGCAGTGGCTCCGCCCTTGACTCCTTAGTATCCTGGAATAGATCCCACCAACCCTGGGGACTTACCTATCTGAAAGCTTTTCAAGACACCCAACACCACCTCCTTCTAATTATCAACATGCCCCAGAATATCAACTTACCCCTCCCTAAGCTTACCATCATGCATGTCCTTTTCCTTGGTGAATACCGAGCAAAGTAATCACTTCTTTGGAATCCACACATAATTTCCCTCCTTTTTCCAGAAGTGGACCTGCACTTCCCTAGCTACCCTCTTAGTCCTAATATACATTTAAAATACCTTGGGATTCTCCTTAACCCTGCTTGCCAAGGACATTTCATATTTCCTAATTCCTTAAGTTCTTTCCTGATTCTTTTAAATTCCTCAAAGACCTTGTGTACTTTCAGTTTCTTAAACTTTACATATGTTTCTTTTCTCTTTTTGATTAAACTTTCAATATCTCTTGTCATCCAATGTTCCTGAATTTTGCCTGCCTTGTCTTTGATGTTCATAGGAACATGATGGCCCTGAATGCTGATCAACCAGCTTTTAAAAGACTCCCTTATGGCAGTTGTGAATTTACCTTCAAACAGCCACCCCCAATTTAATTTCTCCAGTTCCTGCCTTGTATGCGTAATTAGCCTTCCTCCAATTTAGCACTTTCAGCTAAGAACCAGTCTTATGCTTATCCATAACTATCTTAAAACTTACTGCGTATGATCACTGTTCCCAAAATGTGACATTCCCCCCGCCCCCCCCGAAACTGAATGCTTCAAGAAATGTCATCACATGTCTTTGCACCTTCAACATCAGCCTCCTACCATTGGCCAGTCAATGTCAATGATTATGAACGGCGTTTTAACATGTCCTGGTCTTAAGTTTTAAAAATCTGGCTATCCT
This sequence comes from Chiloscyllium punctatum, assembly GCF_047496795.1. NCBI lineage: Eukaryota > Metazoa > Chordata > Chondrichthyes > Orectolobiformes > Hemiscylliidae > Chiloscyllium > Chiloscyllium punctatum. The sequence continues at coordinate 88,907,134 of NC_092743.1, read as the reverse complement.
AACATCTTGCAATGATGAAGCAGCTGCACATCTGTAGGACTACACGAGTGCAATCACTCCAAATTTCATCTGATACTTTGGAACATTTTCATTCCCCTTCATGTCAGCGAGATCCTTACGGGTCAGCAATTATATTCTCCAGCCAGTCTGTTGTCAGAAAAAATTATACTTTCTAACGTGGAATATTTTGGGAATAATCATGCATTGTTTGACTCCAGGAAAATTACATTGCTAAAATAGAGACCAGAGACTCAATCTGAAATCTAGAAATCCCATTTTCCCATTGGAATTGTAGAGGTCTACAGCACAGAGAAAAGTTCTTCAGCCCATTGAGACTGCACCAGCCAAAAACAGGTACTGAAGTATTCTAATCCCAAAGTTTATGTGCATTTGTGGTCTATTGAGTTTATCAAATTTAAACAAAAAAAAATGACCAGTGGGTCCTCAAGCCTGCTCTTCCATTCAATGTGTTAGTGAACCTTCAGCATCAACTCCTGTCTGTTCCCCATATCCCTTAATTCCCCCAAATGATCGAAAATCTGTCACAGATCTATAGGTCAGTGCATGAGATATGGATTTACAGGCTTTTTAAATGATTAGTGACAGCCAGGGCAGGGATGTTCAGCATTTTGTCTTGATTGATTTCACAATGCAGTTACACACCTCTAAATCCAGAAGAAAGCTTTGGTTCATATTTTGAGACACTTTCACCAGGCAACAGTATTACCCAAATGTGCACACCAAATGAGGCCAATATTGTGTGTAATGATACAAGTGTATGAGTAGAAATAATTAGAAAAGTAAAATTGCACTATACTTATTCAGAATTTATTTTGGAAGGAATTCCATTGAATATTGGTGATTCGGAGTGCCACTGAACTAGCAACCAAGAGCCCAGGCTATAGATCTGCAGACATTGTTTCAAATCCCACACAGCCAGCAGTGGAATTACTCAAATCAGTTAACAGAATAGGAATCAAAAGCTAATCTCAGTAATGGTGACCATGAAACCACAGTCAATTATTGTAAAATTCTATCTGGTTCACTCATACACTGTTGGGAAGGAAATCTGCACCCTTAACCTGGTCTAGATTACAAATCTGACTCCAGACACAAAGCAATGTGGTTGACTCTGAACTGCCCTTTGCAACAGCTACTGGTTCAAGGGAAAATACAGATGAGCAATAAATGCTGGCCTCGACAGCAATGCCTACATTCCATGAAAGAACGAAGAAAACATAACACAGGTAATTGTAATTAGAAATCACCCATTTTCAAACTTCCAAATTGAGTTCTGAAGGATGATATCTGCCTTGAATTCTGTCACTCTCTTCAGATGCTGCCAGGCCTGTTGTGTTTCTACAGTATGCGTTGCTTTGACTTTAGTAGAACCTATTAGCTCATTGCACTTTTATTGATTAAAGCAGATGATTTTTTGGGAACCAGTCATTGGCTTCCAATTTTAAACACCACATTAAATGAAAGAATGTATTGCAAAGCAAATTACTTATCTCAGTCTTAGTTTTATTCACATCTTGATGATAAAACTTCTCTAGAGATAAAGATAAAGTAAGTGTGAATGGGCCTACTGAATGCATTACTTTGCATTAATACTGATCTTTCGTTTGACTGAAGGCATTAATATCCTTTAAACCATTAACATATTACCACAGTAAGCAGGATATTCACGTAATTTGAATAACAAAGTGGTAATTTTGTAGGCAGTGTTGGAAGGAAACACAGTCTATCCCCACTGATAACCCGAATACAGTACAAACGTTAACCTGTTCTTTTGTTTCACACAGCTCATGCACCTATTAAATACTGTCTACATTCTCTGCATTCATTTTACTTCATACATGGCTATTTTTACCAGGGGAAATGGAATGAATCAGATACATTAGCTGCCCTTCTGACATTCAATGAGTAAATGCAGTAGGTACGCATATGAAAAAGGTAATCAACAATCTATCTCTGCCTTTTAAGGAAAGAAATTCCAATGACCTCAGATGGGCAATCCCCTTATTTTAAAAACTATAATCCCTATTTATAGATTCACCCACATGAGGAGACATTCTTTCCACATCTACCTGGTCAAGTCCTCTCAGGATCTTACATTTTTAAATTAAGTTACCTCAGAGTCATAAAAGCCATAAAACCTAACCTCTGACTCTGTGCAGTTTTACTTTACACAATCCTGAACTTCAGTTCACTGAACTTTTTTTAAGTTTTTGCACTTTAAAGAAATATATAGTTTCTTTAAGTCATGCAATAGATCTTTAAAGACTATCCATTGCCCACGTACAGTCATGCCTTTTTGTATATGTTTTCCGAATCTAATTCAGTCAATTGTGCCTCAGGCTTTTATTTATCCCCTTAGTCAAATTTAACACCCTTGCATCAGAATGAAAAACAATGAGGTTTTTCACTTTGGTAGGACACATAGATGTGCAGAGCATTTCTTAAATGGAGAAAGGTTAGAAAGTATAGACGTACAAAGGGGACTAGGTGGTCTTGACAATAAATCACTAAGGAGGAGAAAGTGAGGACTGCAGATGCTGGAGATCAGAGCTGAAAATGTGTTGCTGGAAAAGCGCAGCAGGTCAGGCAGCATCCAAGGAGCAGGAGAATTGACGTTTCGGCCAAGGGCTTATGCCCGAAACATCGATTCTCCTGTTCCTTGGATGCTGCCTGACCTGCTGCGCTTTTCCAGCAACACATTTTCAGCAATAAATCACAAAGGGCTAACATGCAGGCGCATCAGAGTATTAGCAAGGCTAATGGAATGTTCATCTTTATTGCAACAGGCTTTGAGGACAGGAGGTCTTGCTTAGATTGGAGAGGAACTTGGATAGACATCACCTTAAGTATTGTATGCAGTGTTGGTTTCCTCATCTCGGAAAAAATACTATTGCCAAAGATGGAGAGCAACAAAAGTTCACTCGTCTTATTCTGAAGATGACAGCAAAGTCCTCTGAAGAGAGATTGGCAAAGTGGGCTTGTATTCTCAAGAGTTTCAAAACTTTTCAAACTTCCAAAATATTTAAAAAAGATAGACAGGATGGATGCAGATGAGATATTGCCCCTGGTTGGGGAGTCTAGATTCAAGGGATACAATTAAAAAGGGAGATGGCACTTAAATCGGAGATGAGGTGGGTTTTTTAATACTCAGAGGTTGTGATCCTTTGGAATTCTCCACCCAAGAGGGCTGTGGAAGTTTAGTCTTTGAATATGTTCAAGGTAGTCATTGGTAGTTGGCTGATTACCAGTGACACACAGGGTTATGGCAATGGGGTGAGTAAAAGGCACTGAAGTGTTCAATCAGCCATGATCATATTGAATGGTGGAGCAAGTTCAATGCATTGAATGGCCTACTCCTGTTTCAATTTTATGTAGACCAATAAAGTATTGGCTTTGATTTCAAGCCCATTTATCAAGCTGAATCCAGTTGGAAGGGGAAAGGAAACTGCAGTCAAATCAAGTCGTCATTGTCTTACCAGATCATAGGGCTGCTTGCTCATTAGAGACAGATGGTGATTTAATCTGAGGGCCACCACACCTCGGGAGAGTGCTCATAGTAACCTCAGTCAGTGTGGGAGTTGACGTCAGCATCACACCGGGGTTCTCAAACCAACCCCGTCCAGCCAACTGAGCTAAATCTGGATAGTGACAAGCTTCTCGAGTATTGTTGGAACTCCACCCATCCAGGCAAGCAGGGAATAATTCCACCACACTCCTGACTTGCGGCTTGTAGATGGTGGGCAGGATCTGGGAATTCAGGAGGTGATTTACTTGCGGTAGTATTCCTAGCCTCTGACCTGCTTTTGTAATAAGTTAAATTTTGGTGGTAGCCAGATTTGCACAGTTCACCGATCAGCTGATAGTTGTAGGAGGGGAGATTCCCCTTCGTATGAAAGGTAAAGAGAGTGAACAGTTATGGAGCAATCTAGTCAAACACCTGGTCATGTGAGTGCACTTTGTAGAAAACCTCCTCTTCTGTGAAGGGAAGAAATTTCCATTATTAAGTGTGGAATGATGGTTCACTGTGAAAACCAGGCTGAGTCATACGATACTGAAAAGTCTTATTCACCATAAAAGATAATACAATGCCCAATGTTGGTATCAACGTATTGGTAAAAGCTTGACTGTATTTAATTTGAGTTGTTGCAGGGAAGGGACACTGGCCTGCACTTCTCAGTCTCCCTGTTGATACCATTATGTTGTTCTGATATGCAATAGTCTCACACTAGGCTGAGTCATACGATACACTTGGGCATTTTCCTATATTTGAATAGGCTGTACTCTGTGAATCATGAGCAATCTCTCTTATGCAGCTGCACAAAACCTTTCTGGATAGTGGATGATAGCAATATACTCAGGCAAGCAACACTTTGAAAGAGATGCTCACTTCCGTCTTTCCAAACAGTACTAGGCACCACTGGAACCTTGATCAGGAATTCATAATGCCACCAATTCATCCTTCCCTACTCAACCCTTATCCCGCCCCACATACTCACATGGTCACCAAACCAAAAAGATTGCAAATAAATATACCTTTTTTCTTGGTCATCTGGTGCATCAGCTGCTTTACCAATTGGCATGTGTCTCTTGTCCCGAGGGACCTATAAGAACAGAACAAAATCCATGAATATAGTAAGTGGGGGGGGGGGGGGGGGGGGGGGGAAAGAGTGTTCTGGAAGAGAAGACTGAATGGAAATGAGTAACTAGCATTTATTAACATTCAGACCTTGTAGTAATCGTACAACAATCCTAAGGCGGCAGCACTGTCTTCATCTCCATTGATGCTCATCATTGCTTTTGTGGCAGCTGTCAAGGGGTTTTCGAGGTATGACTTCCAGGCCTCATCTTCACTTGTGTACGCACGTCTGGGATGGAGGTTTGTGTCATTCTGTAATACTACCACCAAGCGCTTACTGCAGACAAAATTAAAAAATCAGCTCAATTGCTGTTCACTTTATCATACTGTGTACACAGTAAGAGAGTGCAGTGGTTATAATAATAGACCCCCAACCAGAGGTCACAATATCAAATTGTAGCATAACAAGTTGTGGAAATGACTTCAAAAAATATAGTCATTTTGAATATTGGCACCAGAGAAAGCATAAAAAAATCAGTACAAAGCCTGCTGGGTTATTTTAAAAGCGATTGCTGCTACCCAAATCGGACTCACACATGATTCCGAACAAACTACTCAGTTGCAAAACCAAATGCATCACCTTCTCAGGGTAACTGGAGGCCAACAATAAAGCATAGGATGTGATTGTGGTGATAAGACTAAGAACAAACATATTAAAGATAGTGTAATTGAAATTTGTCTTTAAATAAGCCTTGTAACGGAAGTGAACAATATTGGGCACACCATATACAGTGATGCCGATAAGACAGTGGCTAATTTGCACTCCTGCTTAAGGAATTGTTCAATCGTAGCAACATTGTATATTGCGGGAACAATACTTCTCGAAATGGTTTACGGTGTATATTAGTGAGACTGGGCTTGTTCACAGAATTTTGCCAACACAAAAACATAGATACTGGAGGTATAATGTGACGACACTTGCAGTAGTGCCCAAAACAAAATTTGAAGAAATCCAGATCAGATATGACTATGAAATTGGGCTTGATCATGCCCATTATAAATGACAGGTGCCCTACCTGATCAATACGGTCTCCATTGTATGTGCATACGTTTCTGCCATGAAATGTGCCAGACAACAGATTGAAGGCATCAGTGGCACATTGTAAAGCCCAGTAAACATGTGCAGGTGAGGTCAGAGTACAATACCAATGCAGCTGCTATTTTGGAGCTCTAAGTCCAAGCTGAACATGCATTAAGCATCAGGAAGAAACTCACCCTCTCCAAAGTTCGGGATTATCAACTACTGACAGCACACCTGCAGGCTGATTTCTTCTAGTTGTTACTGAAATTCTACAAAGAATAGCTTGGGCTGCAAATATGAAAAGGAAGATATGTGAAAAGCAGTGAAGGAAATCTATCCTGACCTCAAGGGTTCTGCACAAACCAGCTACTGCCAGACACAGTGCCACTCCCTGTGATACATCTTTGGGATAATGAGTAGATGTCATGCAGAACTACACAAGTTGTCAGAAGAGGGAGGAACACAAGGGGAACAAGAGGAACATATAGAATTGGGAAAAAAAACAGGAAACCTGGATAGCCCTTTTCCATATGGGAGGAACATGAAGAACTACGAGTAAGATGCAAGTAATTATGATGCCAATTCCTCATTCTATAGAAGACCCACTTTTCCCTTTCTTACTGTTTCTGAATGTATTATCGGCCTGAAATTATAATAAAAGCCAAAGTAAGGTAATCATCTGAGCCAAATTTATACATGAAATCACTACATAGTCCCTACAAGAGTACAGTGACTACACTTACACACTTCCCCTAGGCAGAATAAACGAAAGAAGGATATTCTCAATGACCAGAACTAAGGGTTACAGTCTAAGAATACAAGGTGGGCTATTTAGCACTGAGATGAGAAGAAATATCTTCACCCAAAGAATGGTGACCCTGTGGAATTCTCGGCTTTGGAAGGGGTTGAGGCCAAAACATTGATTATTTTCAAGTAGCAATTGGATATCGTTTTTAGGGATCAGAGTGTGTAAGAGAAAGTGGGAATCAGAATTCTGAGTTGGATGTTCAGCCAAGATCGTGTTGACTGGCAGAGTGAGCTCCAAAGGCCGAATGGCCTACTCCTGCTCCTATTTTCTATGTTCTATGTTTCTAGTGCCTGGCTTCTGTGTGCCTTTTCTCATTCTCCAATTCTGTGCCAACCAACTGGCTGGGTAAAGGTGGCTGAGAAAAGTTAACTTACCAGAATGATTTCAGTGGGGAGACTGCAGATGGTGGGGACATCTTGTAGGACACCTTCAAGCAGCTGTGGGCCTAGAACACCTAGCTTCAGAATGCACCACCACTGGTATGGGCTACAGTAAGGATAGTGCAAAAGTGTCAGGGGTGTGAGTACAAAGGCTATTTTCTTGGAGGAGCGTGGTAGTCCAACAAGCTACCAAAGCTCCCTTTGGGTAGTATTGTACCATCATCAATACTCAAAATTAGTTGGAAGGGCAGATTGCTCCACTACGTTGGAACACAGCAGTCCCCTTTGAAAACTGGCACCTGCGACCATGTTGGCAGCAGCAGCTTGAGACAGAGAACTGGCATCACTTCAATTGTAGTAAGCTGACCTTGAGAGATTTCAGTCTGAGCTGCCACTGCAAGAGTCATTGAATCACAGAGATGTACAGCACAGAAATAGACCCATCAGTCCAACTTGTCCATGCCAACCAGATATCCTACCCCAGTCTGGTCCCACCTGCCAGCACCCGGCCAATATCCCACCAAACCCTTCCTATTCATATACCTACCCAGATGCCTTTTAAATGTTGCAATTGTACCAGCCTCCACCACATCCTCTGGCAGCTCGCACCACCCTTTGCATGAAAAAGCTGCCCCTTAAGTCTCTTTTATATCCTGGCCCCTCTCACCCAAAACCTACGTCCTCTACTGCTGGACTCCCCTACCCCAGGGCTGAAAATGTGTTGCTGGAAAAGCGCAGCAGGTCAGGCAGCATTCAAGGAGCAGGAGAATTGACATTTCAGGCATGAGCCCTTCTTCAGGAATTTCCTGTAGAAGGGCTCATGCCCGAAATGTCGATTCTCCTGCTCCTTGGATGCTGCCTGACCTGTTGTGCTTTTCCAGCAACACATTTTCAGCTCTGATCTCCAGCATCTGCAGTCCTCACTTTCTCCCCTACCCCAGGGAAAAGACCTTGTCTACTTACCCTAGTTATGCCCCTCACGATTTTATAAACCTCTATAAGGTCACCCCTCAGCCTCCGATGCTCCAGGGAAAACAGCTTCAGCCTATTCAACCTCACCCTATCGCTCAAATCCTGCAACCCCAGCAACATCCTTGTAAATCTTTTCTGAACCCTTTCAAGTTTCACAAGATACTTCTGATAGGAAGGAGTCCAGAATTGCACACAATATTCTAAAAGTGGCCTAATGAATGTCCTGTACAGCCACAACATAATCTCCCAACTCCGATACTCAATACTCTGACCAATAAAGAAAAGCATACCAAACGCCGCCTTCACTATCCTATCTACCTGCGACTCTATTTTCAAGGAACTAGGAACCTGTACTACCAGGTCTCTTTGTTTAATAACACTTCCTAGGACCTTACCATTAAGTGTATAAGTCCTGCTCTAATAATTTGCCAATCTAACTAGTCATTCACGCTCAGGAAGGGTTGCCTAACAGGACAACTTTAACTTGTAGCTTTTCCAGATCTTCAAACAGCTATTTGAGAGGGGTTTTTGTTTTCATTCAGAAGAGTTATTTAATAATTGCCTCATTCAGTTCTCCCCTGCCCCCAGCCCAAAATTCTATCTGTAAACCTTCTCTAACCTGGACTTGTCTGTGCCCTCTACAACAGAACCCATAGAAGGTGGGATCATAGAATTCCTGTTAACGAGCACAAAATCCAGTAGGGAGCCTGCTCGTCTCCCTGCCCACTACCACCCTCCAGCTATTGGGATGGGGTGCTGGCCTTGGGTGGCACACTGCCATGTTCCCATAGTAAATCAACTGAGACCTTGAAGTGCAGAGTGGGATATTAGTGCCCCAAAAAATCCAACTCCATTTGTAAACTCTGGCTCACCTGAATAGCTCATGTCCTGTGCCTGGCTGCAACCCACTCCTACATCTCACCGAGCAAGTACCCTATTCAAAGTTTGGGAGAAGATTTGTAGCTCGGGTGCTCGTTGTTGTGGTTCTGTTCGCCGAGCTGGGAATTTGTCTTGCAAACGTTTCGTCCCCTGTCTAGGTGACACCCTCAGTGCTTGGGAGCCTCCTGTGAAGCACTTCTGTGCTGTTTTCTCCGGCATTTATAGTGGCCTGTCTCTGCCGCTTCTGGTGTCAGTTCCAGCTGTCCACTGTAGTGGCTGGTATATTGGGTCCAGGTCGATGTGTTCAACAAACACATCGACCTGGACCCCATATACCGGCCACTACAGCGGACAGCTCGAACTGACAACCGGAAGCGGCAGAGACAGGCCACTATAAATGCCGGAGAAAACAGCACAGAAGTGCTTCACAGGAGGCTCCCAAGCACTGAGGGTGTCACCTAGACAGGGGACGAAACGTTTGCAAGACAAATTCCCAGCTCGGCGAACAGAACCACAACAACAAGTACCCTATATCAGAGTGATCCTCCAACTCTCACAGTGACACTACCTGAATTGTTGGCTGCAAAGGAGGTGATAGCTAGTGATCATGTACTTCATTATTGTTGTCTCCTTGATGTTTTCACCATGTCAGGCTGGATTGTGCACTCTGGCTGCCTGACAGGGTAAAGTACAGGCTAATACTGTGGTTAGGGGAACAAAGAGAGCCAAGAACAACACGCTGATACCGGTGCTTCCCAAATATTTTCCCTTCAGTGACCCCATTTTGAGGCTTGAAATGGTGACCACCATCTGAGAACGATTGGAGCCGCAGGACAGTTGTACAACTGTTGTAACTCGGTCAGATCTCGCAACTCCAAAATTTCAGCTCATGACTGAACTTTGGGAAAGCCTGGTTCGAAGTAGCTGGAGGCTGTGAATAAGTAGGAAGTGGAGGATGAGAAGAAATGGGATGCGAGAACGGCGATTTGTTCTGATGATACTGTTCTCTTCAAGTGTCAAGCCTGCTGCTGAACTTGGGCTCAGCTGTTGTGCTTGCAATAGTGAGTCTGTGACTGACAGCTGCCAGTTGGTGTAAGCTGTGCAATGTGGGTATAAGTGTTAGAACGTGTGAGGGTGCGATGCAGCATTGAGTGTTAGGTATGAACCCTGACTGTTAGAGAGTGTTGATAGGCGACTGAGGTAGGTCATTTTTGAGCAAATACCTTTGAATTAAAGGCCAACTGACAATCTGGCCCTTAAAGGCACATAAGGTTTTTTAAAATTAGTAGATTGAATTAGACCAGAATGACACATGGGTGCAAGGTTAATAGGGTTAAGGTTAGACAAAGGTTAAGATGTTCCACTGTTTTGAGGTCCTTGAGCAGAATCAGACAGCCACAGTTCAACAGTTCTTGATTTCAAAACTTCAAGAATCCATTAAACTAAAAGAACATGTCAAAATTTTTATTTGGAGCTTAGGAGGGTTAAGACTGGAAAAATTAAAGACTTATTACAGTGTCAGACCAAACTCAAAATGTTAACCCCGTTTCTCTCTCCACAGATGCATTCCAAATTTCAGATTTCCAGCAGCTGCAATATTTTGCTTTTAAACTTAAAGAAGTATAAACATAAACTAGGCAGAAGGACAGGTGGGAGAGTAAGAGTGCCAGGAAGGTGAGAGGGCTTACACAGTAGGGAGGAAGCACAGTAGATAATCCACAAGGAACCTCCTCTCAGCTATTCATTCTCACAAGAAATACTAAACCAATTAGGAGAGTTCGAACCTGCATGAAATTAGAAGGTATCATGTTTGGGCTGAAAGATGATTTTAAAAACATTTAGCTATGGAGCATCAGAATCAAACACTGACTTTTCAAATGGTCTGTATGAAAATTGATGTGAAAAATATTTATGCATAAGGAGAAATCTGGCCACAGAATACATGGACTACAAGAAGTAAAACTTCCACTTCGAATTTTCTTGCAAGCAGAATGAAATAAAAGCAAGGTGATCTTGCTTCATCTACACAGGGCATCAACAAGACTTGGAGTACGGTATCCTCCAGTGTCTCCTCGTTTGAGAATGGATGTAAACACACTGGAAGCTATTACTACACCATTACTTGGAATGGATGAGGAAAGTTTGGACTGGTTAGGCTTCTATCTGCTGGTTTAGTGGTGCTGGAAGAGCACAGCAGTTCAGGCAGCATCCAACGAGCAGCGAAATCGACGTTTCGGGCAAAAGCCCTTCATCAGGAAACTGATGAAGGGCTTTTGCCAGAAACGTCGATTTCGCTGCTCGTTGGATACTACCTGAACTGCTGTGCTCTTCCAGCACCACTAATCCAGTATTTGGTTTTCAGCATCTGCAGTCATTTTTTTTACCTTCTATCTGCTGGTGATTAGAAGAGTAAGGGGCAACTTGATTTTGTTATGTAAAAGTCTGAGGGAATAGAAGGGGGGACATTTGGAGACGGCATTTCTTCTTGTATCAAAATCTAGAGCTAGGGTCACTTTGTAAAACAAAGGGTCACCCATTTAAGCTAGAGATAAGGAGAATGTTTATTGTCTTGTTGGATCATAAGTCTTTGGAGCTGTGATCTTCAAAAGGCTGTACAAGCTGATGCTTTGAGTATATTTAGACAGAGGTGGATGAGGGTCTTGACAAGCAGGGAGTTGCAAGGTTTCTGTATAGGTGGGAATGTGGAGTAATCAGATCAGTCAGGGTCTGATTATGATACAAAGTTAGGTAGACAGGCAGGTAGTACTGAGGAAGTGGGGAGGCTACAGAAGGATCTAGACAGGTTGGGAGAGTGGTCCAGGAAATGGCTGATGGAATTTAACGTGAGCAAGTGCGAGGTCTTGCACTTTGGCAAAAAGAATATAGGAATGGACTACTTTCTAAATGGTGAGAAACTTAATAAAGCCAAAGCACAAAGGGATCTGGGAGTGCTAGTCGAGGATTCTCTAAAGGTAAACATGCAGGTTGAGTCTGTGATTAAGAAAGCGAATGCAATGTTATCTCTTATCTCAAGAGGGTTGGAATATAAAAGCAGAGATGTACTACTAAGACTTTATAAAGCTCTGGTTAGGCCCCATTTGGAGTACTGTGTCCAGTTTTGGTCCCCACACCTCAGGAAGGACATACTGGCACTGGAACGTGTCCAGCGGAGATTCACACGGATGATCCCTGGAATGACAGGTCTAGCATATGAGGAACGGCTGAGGATACTGGGGTTGTATTCGTTGGAGTTTAGAAGATTAAGGGGAGATCTAATAGAGACGTACAAAATAATACATGGCTTTGAAAAGGTGGATGCGAGAAAATTGTTTCTGTTAGGCGAGGAGACTAGGACCCGTGGACACAGCCTTAGAATTAGAGGGGGTCATTTCAGAACGGAAATGCGGAGACATTTCTTCAGCCAGAGAGTGGTGGGCCTGTGGAATTCATTGCCACGGAGTGCAGTGGAAGCCGGGACGCTAAATGTCTTCAAGGCCGAGATTGATAGGTTCTTGTTGTCTAGAGGAATTAAGGGCTACGGGGAGAACGCTGGCAAGTGGAGCTGAAATGCGCATCAGCCATGATTGAATGGCGGAGTGGACTCGATGGGCCGAATGGCCTTACTTCCACTCCTATGTCTTATGGTCTTACTGTATGGTGGAACAACCTCAAGTTGAGTGAATGGTTTACTCCTTCTCCTCATTTGAATATTTGTATGTTCATATTTGAGTATTTGATCTTGAGTAGTACAAAACCATTTCCTGTTAGGGTGATGCACACAAAATAACTAACAATTTTTTTGTTTAATTCAGTTAAAACTGGCAGCTCTAGGTCTCAAGACAATCCAACTACAATTAGTATATTATTTTTTTTTAGATTACTTACAGTGTGGAAACAGGCCCTTCGGCCCAACAAGTCCACACCGCCCCGCCGAAGCGCAACCCACCCATACCCCTACATCTACCCCTTACCTAACACTACGGGCAATTTAGCATGTCCAATTCACCTGACCTACACATCTTTGGACTGTGGGAGGAAACCGGAGCACCCGGAGGAAACCCACGCAGACACGGGGAGAATGTGCAAACTCCACACAGAGAGTCGCCTGAGGCGGGAATTGAACCCGGGTCTCTGGCGCTGTGAGGCAGCAGTGCTAACCACTGTGCCACCGTGCCGCCCATAAGGAAAACCAACAGGAATAGAAAGAAAAAAAAAATGAGAGATGAAATGAACAAATGTCAAACTACAGGAAGCAGATTAGTAGACCACAAAAGTACAAATTTTGCAGGGCTTTTCAATTATAGAGATAAGTAGCTAGAGAGGAGGCTTAGGAAGTTCCAGAGGACAGGACTGTTGTGCGTAAAAGTTTTCCCACCAACAGTGTGGTGAAGAGAGGGCGGGATGCACAAAGTTAAGACACCAAAGGGAAAGGATGCAACTCAGGAATAGTGTGGTCGAAGGCCATCAAGAGTTTGAATACAGAGGATTTTTTACATTGAAGTGTATATCAGCACAATGGAGGCAGTGATTTAACTTTGGTCACATTGGAATTTTAATTGAATTAAGCAAAATTATGTTGGCTTTTCTGTAGAAGACCATAAGACACCGGAGCAGAAAGAGGCCAGTCAGCCCATCGAATCTGTTCCACCATTCAAGGAGACCCTGGCTAATCCGATAAATTTCATCTTCACTTTCCTGCTTTTTCCCCATAACCCTTGACTCCATTACTGATTATCTATCGCAGCCCTGAATGTATGTAGTTGCCCAGGCTTGATTAGCCCCTGTGGAAAGAGTCACCCACAAGATTCACATTAGAAGATAAGAATTATACAGGTTCCAGACTCGCATTAAAACTTAAAAATTGAGTTTCTTATCTTTATTCAAAATATAACAGGTTTCAATTATATTGTTTTGCTTTGCTAGAAAAAAAAATGCTTCTGAATATGGTTCATACTGAACTCAAAACATTAACTCTGGTTTTCTCTGCACAGATATTGCCAGTCCTATTGAGTTTCCCCAACATTCCCTATGCTTGTTACCTCAAAATGGAGCTTCCCTTCCAGTCTCCTTCTACCTTAGCAACAGCCACCACTCTCAGCTGGACTTTCAAGGTGCCCTTGCATTGGGCCTGTAGCAACAGGAAGCTGCCTGCAATTCTTAACAGCACAGTGAACGTGCAGCCAGCCATTAGGAGGCCAGCCACCAGGAAAACAAAAGTGCATAGTCGGGAGCCCTGTTTAGTCCTGACATTGGCTCACAAAGCCCACTGGAAAACCCCCTCCTCCAAAGATTGGGCGATTTGCCCTTCCTGACTCAGTTGCACGAGTCAATGATACCACTCCTACAAATCTCATAATTCCCCTCCCGACTCATAGCTCAGATCAGCTGACTCAGCACAACATGAAAGGAACCCTACATCCAACCATTCCACTTAGCTCAATAATGATAAGCCATGAACCATTGGAAAAATAATTAAGCCTAGTATTAATCAACTGTTAACTCCTTAAGATGTAAAGGAGAACATTGATTGAAGCTGATAGAATGGTGAAGGGGCAGGTTTTCAAAAAGCTTTGTTATGCTATGTCTTTAATCATTTTCCATTAAGCTAGGCTGTATTATTCCTCTTCGCCTGCTGAATATACTGCTGATTAGTGACATGGAATAAATGTGCATGTGTAATTACAAGTTAAAAGTCACACAACACCAGGTTATAGGCCAACAGGTTTAATTGGAGGCACTCGCTCTTGAAGTGCTGCTTCTTCACTTCTTGCATAGGCAACTTCCACTGCTTTCTAAAGAGACAACCACCTGATGAAGAAGCAACTCCCCAAAAGCTCGTGCCTCCGAATAAACCTGTTGGACTATAACCTGGTGTTGTGTGATTTATTTTTAAACTTTGTCCATCCCAATCCAACGCTGGCACTTCTACATTTGCCCCAGTAATAGATGTTCCCATGAGTGAGAGCTGACAACACAACATTTCCTGATGAAGGGCTTTTGCCCGAAACTTAGATTTCGCTGATCGTTGGATGCTGCCTGAACTGCTGTGCTCTTCCAGCACCATTAATCCAGTAACACAACATTAAGGTCTGGCAAGAACTTGGCAATTTCACATGGATATTTAGATTTCCAAGTTGCATTTTTACAATATCAGGGCAGCTAACCATATTAAAGTGGCATTAAAGGAAAATCCAGGCAAGAGACAATGGAAAAGCATTGGTAAAACACATCATGCTACAACAAAGGGTAGCCATCTCAAGCTGATACATTTTTGGAGATTCATCACATGACATCCGCCCAGGCAAATAGCCTTTAGCCTGCCTACAGCTACCTGACTCCAGCTAGCATAAGTCAAATAAAGGAAACTGTTTAAAAATAAAAGAGTAGTTTTTAAGTAGCATTGGGGCTTTTCTCCTCTGTTACTCACAGCTAACTGCCCCGAAGGTCTAGACGATGAAGGTAGCACTGAACTCTTGAGAATATGCAGGTGAGACAAGACCTGCAAGTCTAGTTAACATTGGGGGGAAAGTAATGGGCTTCAAGAGGACATAGATTGTCTGGTGAAATGAATGGATACGTGGCAGATAAAATTAGTGCTGTAACAGTGTGAGGCTCTATATGTTGTTAGAAGCACGAAGAGAGACAATATATGCTAAATTAGGCCAGTGGTTTGGTGGTAATGCTACTGAACCAGTAATCTAAAGGTCTTGACTCAGGGCCACAAACTCAAATTCCATGACAGCGGCTGATGGAATCTGAATTCAATTAATGAATAAACCTTGTGTCTATTCTTCTTCAAACAGCAATAGCTAAGGAGATATTTGATAAGGGTGTCTGACTCTTAGCTACCCTTTGGGCAATTAGGGATGGGCAACAAATGCTGGCATAGCCAGCAACACCCATATCCCATTAATTGTTTTAAAAGACAACTCACTTAATATCAATCAATGGTGAAACCTCAGGAACCGTGTTGAGATCAAACTAATATATCAAGGATTTAACTGGAGTAAATAAAAATAAACCATTTCCAGTGCCTGAAAGATTGCAAGAGGGATAGGTTTAAGGTCATTGGCAAAAACCAGAGGCGACGTGAGTTCAGTGCAGTGTTCAAACAGATCACCTTTTTACAATAGCAAGGACCATTACATGATGTGAGACTTACAACTTTTTTTTAAAACAGTAAATGCTCCTGAAATGTGGAGATGATCTTTAGATTGTCAACATGCAAAGTCATCTAAATCCTCCTCCCCTTAAAAATTAGGAAGCACTCTGTGTCATGGAGCTGAAAAATGTCAACCTGTGAAGCTAATTCAACATCCATCCCTTTAAAAACTAAAACAAAATTCTGTCAACATGAGTAAAAAAAGCAAATCCGCTCTTACAGTTATAATAGCTATTCTTGACATCAGTGTAAGTGTTATATAATGACATCATTATCAATACTTGGTCACTTTCCACAATATATAGTTTTATCCCTGTAGGTGGTTCTAAATTCACTTACGATTCAGATTAAAAATGTTATTAAAGGTTTAGTTGTCTTTGATGTGGTGTTATTGATATCATATTGATCATGGGATTAAGTACTTTGGGTGGATTTACAAGTTTTGAATGGGCTTCCAAGATGCAAGCGTCCTTTCTTAAATTAGAAAGTCCATAATAGATGTTGAGAGCTTTGTTGGATAGTGTGTAATTTTGCTTTTTTAAATGTCGATGGGATATGGGTGTTCATTATCCATCTTTTATTATCCAGCATTTATTATCCATATTTAATTCCCCAAAAGGACAATTAAGAATCAACCACATTGCTGTGATCCAGACCAAGTAAGGATAGCAGATTTCTATCCCTGAAGCACATTAGTGAACTAGCTAGATTTTTACAATGATTGGTAAGGTTACATGGTTGCTTTATTACAAATACTTACTGAATTAAATTTTAATATCATGGTGAGTTTCAAACAGATATCGCAGAACACTTAGCCTGGAGTTCAGGATTACTACTACAGTGACAGTCCCTTGATACAATTATCTGCCCTTAAGGTTGTAAGGTCAACAGGTAATGGGTGAATTGGCATAAATTAGCACTGGGGCTATAAGGAGCTATTAGAGTGGATGAGTGACATTGAGCAGATCTAAGACATAAATCGATCGGTATGTGCAGATAGATCATGGCAGAAAAAGCCAATCCTTGTTGATATATTAATACAGTACATGTATAAATAAAGACAAACATATTAAAAGTGTTAATAGTTATTATGTCAATCATTATAATGCATCAGTAATTTCGGACAATATTATACCACATGCAGGTCCAATAGGAGAAAAGGTTCTCTTGAACTCTTGTTATATCAAACGTTTAAATACTGAGTGTACAAAACCCAGTAATTCTTTATTAATTTATAACAATATGGTTTCTAGCTCTCTTCTATTAAAGACATGCATACCTCAGTTGTGATATTCATGTTATTGATGCATTCCCAATCATAATTCCAGTCTGAGATCCCGTAACCCTTTAAAAATTCTACCCCAATTTTTTACAAAAGTATTATAGGCTATCTAAGGCAAAAATTCTAACTCTTCAATATAAATTGACAAAACTGACAAGAAAAATATCTGATATTTAGTGACACACATCATTCTCTGAACAAGAGTCTGAATTTTACTAGCTGTCATCCCAATGAGTAACATAGAAGCTTAATTGCAGGGAAATCTATAATCTAATGTGGTGCAAAGAATAGAGACGCTGATTTATGTGAACAGACTGTTTCTATACTATCTAATACGCTCAGGTCAACTGCACATCACTGCTCATTATGCCAAGAACCTGGTTCTATAGGAGTCGTAGCGATATTTCTGTAGCAGTAGCAAAAACAAATAACCAATACCTTACCCCTTAGAATCAAAGAATCAACTGAACCATTGTAAAGAATGCCCTATCTCCCACCTGCATGGGTTCCATTTTATAGTTTCTGGAGGAACCAACTTTAATGTCACAATAACCTTATTGTCCCAAAGCCAAACAGCTATCTACAAATTAGCTTGCTACACGCATCAATTCAACTGACACCATTGAAGCAAGGTTGCATCAACACCTCTCCTCCCTCAGTATTGTAAGAAATCAAATCTCCACTCTAAGCACCACACTTCGTTGCTGGGTTACCCATCAAGGAACATTTTGAAGCCGATTTTTAATTTCACCAATGTCCCTCTCTTCTGTTAAAGGTATTGCTCATTGTAGAAATTCAGTTTTGAAAACTCCAGATATCCCTCAATACTTTGAGATCTATTTATTGGAACGGAGCTTGTATACTTTTAACACAGAATGTTTCAGAGCCAAGATCAATCCTGTCTTCACCAAAGGATGCCACACATACATTTCCAAACCAGATCATTGGGTAACAATGAACAGCAGACAGTAATGAATGCGGGAAAGAAGT
The DNA here is from genome assembly GCF_047496795.1 of Chiloscyllium punctatum. Classification (NCBI taxonomy): domain Eukaryota; kingdom Metazoa; phylum Chordata; class Chondrichthyes; order Orectolobiformes; family Hemiscylliidae; genus Chiloscyllium; species Chiloscyllium punctatum. The sequence goes on along the minus strand of NC_092743.1, from coordinate 88,888,983 downwards.
TGATGCAATACCCTTACTGAGATGAGCTCCTGTAATTAGCATTGATTATACTCCTACTCTACAACTTACTTTAGGAACATAGGAACAGGAGTAGATCATTCAGGCTGTTGAGCCTGCTCCACCATAAATTTGTCTGTTGCAAAACTTAGATCCAAGATTACATTTCAAGCCTGAAGGGGAAACCCCATTGCATTTCAGGTCCAAAATCTTAATCACTCAGCCATGACAACTGCAATTCTCACTGAACCACAAGGAAAACTAAGGCTGTGCTAGTGTAACGGTAAACAAGTAGGAGGTTGGAAGAACACAGCAAACCAGGCAGCATCAGGAGGTGGAGAAGTTGATGTTTCAGGTATAACCCTTCTTCAGGAACTATCCAGTTCCCCACCACCAATATTCTCCTCCACCTTGCTGAACTGTGCCTCATAGAAAGCAAAATAATAATAAAATCAAGCACTTTTAGGAGACAATTAGAAGGAAGATACAGCTCAATTGTAATACATTCAAAAGCCAACTACAGAAATGTACTGTTTAAGATCTGGAAACAGCTTGATGATTTTCCCAGTCAAGAATAGAGTTTAACAAAATCATTATGGATGAGGATGACGATTCACCTCAATTTAGGACATACATTTGAAAAGATCCTAAAGTCTTCCTATTCTAGTACCCAGCTGTTTCTTAAATAATTCCAGGGAGTTTTTCCTCCATAACTCTATCTGCAAATTCACTTCATTTGCTTCCAATCTTTGATTAAAATAACTTCTAAATACTAATACTCTCTTTGATTTTGATAAGATAAAATTAGTGTCACGTTCTACATTTTACAATTGAAAATAGTTTTCAGATTTACCTTTCCCATTTTATCATCCTGCAAATGTCTGAATCATCAAATCTCAAACACTTACATTCAAGCTCAAAACTTGCCATTAGTCTTATTATTTAGACCATTGACACAAACCAGGCCTATGGCTGTGTGAACAGATCTGAACACAGTTCACAAGGCAAGGTTTACTAGAGCTTCATATACCTTGGAAGTGATGTAACCTATCCCATTCTTCAGATTACGCAGGTCAAGATTCTGTTAGCATTGCTGAATCCTGTTCAATTTTATTCATACCTATCTTAATAGAATACATGCCTTGTCCAGTTTTCCTTCCTATGTGCAGTACTTTACACTTATTCAAAGTAAATAGAATTTGGCTTTGCACTATCAATTCACACATTTTATTCTTGATTTATTCTGTAACTTCTGAACAACATTCCCAATTTCAATGTTGTTCCTGGCTTAGACTACTCAAAAAATTGACAATTATACTTTTTAGATACTATCTTTTGTAGTCTCCTTTTAGTTTCTAGAATACATTAAAAATCATTAACATCACTTAGAAACATTAGTGGCCTCAACTCTGGCATCCTATTCAATACTCTGGTTCAACGTTATTCTTCAAATAGCCTCACTATGGTTTTTACCAATTGGCCATTTATCTTATCTATTTACAAGATTTACCCCCAAAGCTTTGATTCAATTAATATTATTTCTTGAACTTACACCAATACTATTTGGAAGTCAGGGTACAACACTGCACAGCACTCTCCATTGTCCAACTGGATTAAAGCTAAAAGGTAAAGTTGCCATAGTCCCAGTCTCTCATCAGAGAGAGATAACTGGTGGTGAGTTTAACCTAAAGGTCACCACACCTCAGGCAAGGGGTAAGTTTGACAATTTGGGACCTTTGTGGTAACCTTAGCCAGTACGAGAATTGAATCTGCGCAGTTGTTGTCATTCTCCATTGCAAACCAGTCATCCTGCCAACTGAACTACTAAGTTTCACTATTTGAGAGTAAATGCCACCATTAAAAGCCTGACGTTCAACGCATAGCCGATGCTTAATTATTTATCTTCAGCTAAAGATGAACCCCAACAACCCTTGTTATAGAACACTTCATTATTTGGCGTCGGGGGTTCCTGAGCTAAAGAGAGAAAAGATTCAACATTGTTCAGGTACATTACTCAATGCTTGCTAAATCAAAGCATTTAAGCTGAATTGGCCTCCTCACTTTCTTGCCCACTCCCTCAAATTAACTGTACAGGGCTCACAAAAGAACTGCTATAATAACATGCTTACTGGCTACTGGCATTTATGGAACCAAACTCCACTGTGAGTCATTAGTTTCAAGAATGGGGGAAACAAAAGCAGTACAAAAACAAAATCTATAGCGATTGATATTACAGTACAGACACAATGAACCCGTCAGTTTAGTAATGTTGGCCAAGAATCATATATGTCAATTTTCATTCTTGACATTTTTGGTAGATCACCAATAACTGGGTGACACAGTGACTCAGTAGTTAGCACTGCTGCCTCATACCGCCAGGGACCTGGGTTCAATTCCTGCCTCGGGCGACTGTCTGTGTGGAGTTTTGCACATTCTCCCTGTGTCTGTGTGGGTTTCTTCCCACAATCCAAAAAGATGTGCAGGTCAGGTGAATTGGCCATACTAAATTGCACCTAACACGATGGGCATTAGTCAGGGTAGGGGAATGGGTCTGGGTGGGTTACTCTTTGGAGGGTCAGTGTGGACTTATTGGGTCGAAGGGCCTGTTTCCTTACTGTAGGGAATCTAATCGATCCCTGCTTTTTGACCACTGAAATATTTTCTATTCATCACTTTGAAAAGGAGGTACCAGGATGCATATGATGCATTTGTGACCTGATCACAAACAGTACTCAAAATGCACAAATCACATTTCCAGTGCAATGCCTACTTGGGAAAGGATTCTCAATATGCAATTAAACTGGATATTTTTCAGAGGTATTCTTGTACAAACCACATTGTCCTTGAAGCTTACAGTAAAAGAATTGAACAAAAATTTGATACTTTTCCCCCTATTGATTTTACTTTACCCCAACCTTTTGTCTCAAAATTGGTACTCAAATGCATTATTGCCTATTTGCCTAATTTAACCCATTTTATATGCAATGACAGAAACTTATTTGTAGTGCTACCTCCATATTGCAAGGAAAAGATATTTTAGCAAATACAGCTTAATAAAGCTGCTTCAATTATATGTACGTCAGAACCGTTAAACTCCATAAGAATGACATCCATGATCAACTGTGGACAGGCATTTAACTGAACTGCACTCATTTTAAAACATTATTCATTTAGTTATGGTATAAATGAAGAGCAACTTTTATTGATTTTCTCCAAATTTACCCTGCTTGTTCGGGTCACCTGGTGTTTAAAGCTAAAAGTAATATTTCCAAAAATAACTTTAACTCAACAATAAAAATGAACTTTATATTATCATAGTAAAACCAGAACATGCTGGAAATAATCAAAAGGCCAGACAGCACCCGTGTAGAGAGAGGAAAAGTCATGATTATTGACCGGAAACACTAACAACATTTCTCCGACTGTAGATGCTCTCCGACCTGGATATTTTTAACATTGGGGAAGGTGAGGACTGCAGATCAGTCGAAAAATGTGGTGCTGAAAAAGCACAGCCAGTCAGGCAGCATCCAAGAAGCAGGAGAGTCAACGTTTTGAGCATAAGTTCTTCATCAGGATTCCTGAAGAACAGCTCACGCTCAAAACTTTGACTGTCCTGCTCCTCAGATGCTGCCTGACTGGCTGTGCTTTTCCAGCACCACATTTTTTGACTACTTTTAACATATCCTGTTTTCAATTGCAATTTTCAGCATCTGCAGTATTTGGCTCTTCGCTATCCACTTATGGACAGGATGCTGTTATGAGTCTGCTCTGAAATAGATAAGCATGCTAGCTTTCAGCATGTTCTAGTTTTGTTCTGTCATTGTGATGTATCAGTGATTCTGCTATCTTCAAGTACAGTCTGCTAGTTTATTGTTGTAATAAATCAAATTGCTTAAGGGTGTCAATATGAGAAAAGAAATCCAGTATCAAACAGGATGGACACAAAGAGGTGGAATCAAAAAGTTTCAAATCACCCTCTATTAACCTTCTGCAGGGCTATTTAGAGATTTGTTCCCTTCCCTCTTTCCTTTTTATTTCTTCATTGGAAATTATGTCTTGGGGATGAGGTGACATAGTGGTATTGTCACTAGGCTAGTAATTCAGAGAGCCAGGAGATTTGGAGACCATATTTGAATATCACCACAGGAAATGTGACATTTGAATTCCACTCATAAATCTGAATTCAGAAGTTAGCTTATTGGCGAGCATTAATGCATGGTCAGGTCACGGTGAGATCATCAGGTTTACTAATTTGGAGATCAACCCTAGTTCAATGAAGAGCACAAGAAGGCATGGAAGACATGAAAGACATGACAGATACACTTAAAACTAAGATGTCAACTTGTGGAGTTTTAACACAGGAGTACTTGCTTGTCAAACAGCAGAAGCAGCATCTGATAGACAGGTTTAAGTGATCCCACAACATGTTGGTCAGACCGGAGCTCTGCTGTCCTGCCATATCCAGTTATGAATTGCATTGGACAACTAAACAACTAATAGGAGGAGGCAACTTTACAAATATCCCATCTAATGGTGAGGGAGCCCAGCACAGCAAAGACAAGGCTGAAGAATTTGTAAACATCTTCAGTCAAAAGAACCAAGTGGATGATGCATCTCATCCTCCCCCTGATATCCCCAACATCTCAGATGCCAGTCTTTAGCTGATTTGAATCACTTCTTGTGATATCAAAAAAATGGCTGAAGGCATTGGATATTGCAAAGGCTACAGACCCTGACAACATCCAATAACAGTACTGAAGACAGGTACTCCAGAACTTGCCACACCTCAACCATGCTGTTTCAGTACATGTACAACACCAGTACTGCCTCTTGATACTAAATGGCATTATCATTTCCAAATACCCCGCTAATCCCAATCTGGATTAACATTAACCAAAATTTGAAAAGGAGTAGACATTTAAATACAAGAGCTGGTCAAATTAATTACTTCCCATCTTCCCCAAAGTCTGTCCACCATCTACAAGTTAGAAGTGTGATGGAACACTCTCTACTTGGCTGCATGAGTGTGACCCTAAGACGAGCAGTGTGCTCAAGAAGAGCAGTAGTGCCTAGGGTGAAACATCCATTTGATTGGCATCCCATCTACTACTTTCAACTTTCACTCCTGATGCACTGCGGGAGCCATGGTGTACCATCAGTAAAATGCAATGGAGCAACTCATCAAGGTTCCTTAAACAACACTTTGTAAACTAATAATCTTTACAAATCTAGAAGGATAAGGGCAGCAGATGTTTAGGAACACCTGTTAATTCCTTGCAAGACACACATCTTCCAGAGTTAGAAATATATCACCATCTCTTCACTGTGGAACACACAAAGTCCTGGAACTCCCTCCCTAATAACACTGAGGTTATCTGTAAACTCCAGGGATTGCAGTAATTTGGGGCAGCAGCTTACCACTACCTTCTCAATGGCATTGAAAGATGGGCAATAAATGCTGGCTTAGCCAACAATGCCCACATCCCACAAACAAATCAAAAAACTTGAGGTTCCTGCAATCTTAGGACTAGACTCCACACTCGTTTAAAAAGTAGATAATAAGTCTATACAATGGTGGTTGTTAAAGCAACTATCAACCCCTCTTCCCACACCACCACACCATAAACAAACCTGTTGTTTCTAGAGAGAGCAAGATATCAACAAGTAATTGTTGGCTGGGATCCACTACTATGTGATAAAAAGGGTTCATTCTGTAAATTGGTAGCCAGTGAGAAGCACCTGCAGCAAGAAACATTCAAGTGACTCAAAGCCAAAGCCAGTCGCAATGATAGACAAAGTCCTAATTTTGTTTAAAAACCCTTCTGCATAAGGAAAACCTCATCTATCCACATGTTCTTGGACCTGCCTTGCAGATCTCCAAGCAACCACGTAGTAACTTTTTTTTCTGATAAAAGTCAAAATATTTACACATTAATTATGAGTCTATCAGCATATCCCTAAAAGTAAATCAAGAGTGAATACAATCTAATAAATTGTGGATTTCAAAAATGGTGAAATGCAAGTGAATAACATAAGTGAAGGTTGCACCTAAGACAGTGGAATTCCTGTTAAATAAAAAGAACTGAGTGATATGAGCCTTCAGTAGCTCTGGCTGGATAAAAGCTGTTTGCTGAAACAACCCATAGAGTCGACCAGAGAGAAGAGCAACCAGAAGCCAGAGGGAATTTGCATGTTTTGGAAAATAGTCAGTCATACAGCATGGAAACAGACCCTTCACTCCAACCAGTCCCTGCTGACCATAATCCCAAACTAAATAGTCCTACCTGCCTGGGCTTGGCCCACATCACACCAACATTTCTTGTTCGCGTACTTATCTGAATGTCTTTTAAACATTCCAATTGTACCCCTATCCACTACTTCCCCTGGAGGTTCATTCCAAACATGAACCAGTCTCTGTGCAAAACACATTGTCCGTCATGTCTTTTTAAAATTTTTCTCCTTTCACCTTAAAAACATGTCCCCTAGACTTGAAATTCCCCACCTTGGGCAAAAGACACTTGCTATTCACCTTATTTATATGCCTCAAGATTTTATAACCTCTATAAGGTCAAACCTCAATCTCTTACACCCCAGTAAAAAAAGTCCCAGCCTATCCAACATCTCCTTATAATTCAAACCCTCCATTCTCAGTAACATCTTGGTAAATCTTTTCTGAACACTGACCACCTTAGTAATATCCTTTCTATAACAGGGCAACCAAAACTGGATACAGTACTCCAGAAGAGGCCTCACCAATGTCTTATACAACCTCAAGATGATGCCTCGACTCCTATCTTCAACGGTCTGAGCAATAAAGGCAAGTATGCTTAACCATCCTGTCTACATGTGATACAAGCTTCAAAGAACAATGTACCTGAACCCCTAGCTGTCTCTAGAACAAAGTAACTCTGAAGGATTAAACTGCATTTATTTCAAAGCTAGAGGTCTTACAGGTAAGGCTGATGATATCTGGGCATGTTTGCAAGCATAGAGTTGGGATATCATATCTACAATAGATAATTGGCTGAGGGATGGACAGGGCTCAGTGTTCCAAATTTCAAATGCTATTGGAAAGATAGAAAGAGAGGCAAAAGAGGAGGGGAGTAGCATCTTTTATTAAGGAAAATATTACTTCTTTAACTAGACAGGATATTTCGGCGGGATCATCCAGTGAAACTATATGGTAGAAATTACAAATAAAATAGGGACAATCATCTTGATGGGACTGGCTCCCCAATAGTCAGAGGGAAACTGAGCTACAAATATGTACAGCCATCTCAGATATATGCAAGAATAATAGTTGTAATAGTCAGGGTTTCAAATTACTTCACGTATGGAAGAGGGTGTGTATGTGTTGATCTCTTCTCATTTTAAAAACATTAGCAAACTCCATTAACAAAAAGGCTGGATAGGCTGGGACTTTTTTGACTGCAGCCTGGGGTTTGAGAAGTGATCTGATAGAAGTTTATAAAATAATGAGAGGCATAGATAAGAGTTAATGGCAGTTGTCTTTTCCCTAGGATGGGGGAATTTCAAGACAAGGGATCATATTTTTAAGGTGAGAGGAGAGAGATTTGAAAAAAGAAATGAGACATTTTTTACACAGAGGGAATGAACATGTGCAATGAACTTCCTGAGAAAGTAGTGGATGCGGGTCTAATTACAACATTTAAAAACTTTTGGATAGATAAATGAATAGATAAAGTTTGGAGGGATATGGGGCGGGAGCAGGCAGATGGGACTAGTTTAGTTTGGAATTATGTTCAGCATGGACTGGTTGGAATAAAGCGCCTGTTTTTGTGCTGTATGACTCTGTCAACTTGAAGGGGGAGAAGACAAGGATGAAACAGGGGAAGGGTGATGTGGGGTGTGGGGGATGAGGAACAACGTGAGGCAGGAGGAAGAGAGAGGGGCATCGACGGGGGGGGGGGGGGGGCAAGAGTGAGGAGAGGGAGGATGATGAGGTGGTCGAGGTTTTTAGGTGGGAGTGAGGGGTGTAGGGGAATTGGGTCACGTGGGGGGTGGGTGAGTGAGTGGAACGAAAGGGGTTGAAGTCGAGTTGCAGAAATAGGAGCCTGGGACCAGGGCAGAAAATGCAGCCGAGTTACAGGTGAGGGGCCCGGCGGAAAAGTGCAGCCGAGTCCAAGGTGAGCAGCACAGGTCCTGGGGGAGTCGGGTGCCTCATAGCCCCGCCCCATCCCCAACACCCGCGGGGGGTACAGACCATTGACTCAAGACCAAACTCAACCAAGTTCACCTCCTCGGTTGGGGAGGGCGCAAACTCAGTTTGAAAACAGTATTCCCCCCCCCCCTTTCCCATGTCCCAGCAGAAAATGGCCGATGGTGGGGGGGGGGGACATGGAAAACGCTCTTTGTATCATCGGATTCCAGGATGATCGCTTGAAAGGATCTCAAAGATATGTTGATAATAATCACAAGTTCGGGTCTGGTGTGTGGATAAAGACACTGGTTTGTCGAGTTGAGAATTGGGGGGGGGAGGTTGGTTGAAGACAAGAGACCATTAAAGATAAAGCCGAGGATAAAAGAGACAGACAGAACCAGTATGTTCACTTACTTGTCCGTCTCCTGTGACATATTTCTCCGGCTCCTCTTGCGAAACTGGACTTTCAAGTCGGTGCGGTACGGTCTGGCGGCAGAACCTGAGCTACAGGTAATTCCTCTTTTCGACTTTCTGCAGAACCGGTGCGATGAGTACAGTCCCACGGTAACCCTGCTCTACATGAGACTTGCAGGGCTGCATAAAGCGGGGGGGGGGGGTGAGAATAAAATCAAAACCCCTTTACTCAAAAAAAACAGACTACACCATGGGTGGGCGCTAAAGCAATGTATGATTAGGGAATTTCCAAAACAAAAAGCAAGCGTATATACAGATATGTGGAAAAATTCAGATTTCAGTTGGGTGAGGTGCTGGAGGTAAAAGTTGCGTTTTTTTTCCAGGCTGAGCGCTTTCAGATTCCAGGAGGCGGTACCGACGTCGAAACCAGGTAAGTGACTGGATGAAAGGTGCATCGATCCGCCCACCTCAACTGCACATAGACTGAATCAGAGACAGTGAGGTTACTGTACCTGAGAGGGAGAGGGAGCCAAGGGTGTTTAATCGGAGAGAAATGTCGCAAATTCAGGCGAATTCAGATTTTGACACCAACGCCAGGGGAATCGGAGAAGAGGTCATATGGAAGTTTTGACACCAAGTAGACCGCTGGAGTCCGGATTTTGTTTGCTAAGTTGAAGGAAACAACATGAAGATAGAGCTAAGCAATTAAGATGAAGTTAAACAACTGAAAGAAAATAGTGTACCAGTGGAAATAAGTGCCCGGAGAGGGATTGCAAGTACTGTTTGTTGTAATAACATTACGCAGGTCTTCCTGAAAGAACATGTCACAGTGTAACATGTTGAGTGTGCTTGGAAATTTGAAAGGGTGCATTGGTGCTCTTTGTTATGTGTATCAGTAGAAATGTATTGTTACTTATTGCAAAGTACTGTACTTCTTGGTTAGGATTGCAGCATAATTGTTAATCATTCAATTGGTGTATCAACACCATGAGGTACACTGTCAACCACCTTCTGCTCTAACACATGTTAGCACTGCAGTTGACTTGAAATTGAATAAAATCATCCCATGAATAGTTTTACAATTTTAATTTTTTTCCAAAGCTAACAATTTGGGGAAGTTTCAAGGCAGTAACTTAATTTCAGAATTCAGATGACAGTTATCCAAACCATCAGTTTTAACACCACTTGATTAGATTACTGCTCTGTGATTACACAAGATACTGTATCCATTATTCACCTTCCAAGTACAAGCTTGTATACATGGCAGTTGTTAGCTTAAGAGATATGGGTGATAGTCAATCTTTGGTACTTATTCACACCTTTTAACAAAGCCACATTTGAAATGTTATTTAAATTAAAACAGAAAATGCTGGAGAAACTCAGCAGGTCTGGCAGCAACTTGGAGAAAGAATAGAACTAACGTTTTGAGTCCAAAGACTCTTATTCAGTATTGTGTGTTACTTAACTGTGCAGGTCATGAAGAAAATACTTAGGTTTGATCTCTCGTCTGTAATAAGCTATTTGGAGAATGACATCAATTATTTGTAAATGTACTTTGCACAGGAAGTGGAGGAAATGCATCAATGTTTTCCCCACCTGATCGCTATTCAGTAGCTTCTGAAAATTAAATATTTTTGTTATAGCATTAGAAACAAAAACTAACAAGTATGGTCTCTGTCAAGAGAAGTAACTTGTTCTGAAGTGCCCCTTAATATTCATCTTTTACCTAGTTGTGGTAAAATGAGTCATTTCAATAAGATACCAGTGTGCTGGTCAATCCTGAAAATGTGTTGCTGGAAAAGCGCAGCAGGTCAGGCAGCATCCAAGGAGCAAGAGAATCGACATTTCGGGCATGAGCCCTTCTCCTGCTCCTTGGATGCTGCCTGACCTGCTGCACTTTTCCAGCAACACATTTTCAGCTCTGATTTCCAGCATCTGCAAACCTCCCATTCTCCTGCTGGTCAATCCTGTCCAAATATCAGTTATTGTGCTCAGCAGAGTAGGGGATGACATTGAAACATAAGTGGTGAAATTTATAATACTGTACTGTAATGTGGGAGAGACAATAATTGGGATGTTTGGCAGAAAGCGTAAGAGAGGTAGGAGCCATTACCACAAAAACACTAACTATCTGACAGTTCAAACTATTGGAATTTCCGATCAAAGTTTTAGTGTTGTGGCCCTGGGGAGTCAGCAATGAAAGTTAACTTTGGAAGAATTGTGAGTAAAGGGCAAAGCAGTTGATAAAATAAATAATAAGCACAATATAACAAGGAAGAAACTGATTATATCCAGGGCTTAACAATAGAGAAACCGGACAATATTATATAAACGGAGGTGAAAAGTGTGGTGCTGGAAAAGCGCAGCAGGCCAGGCAGCATCCGAGGAGCAGGAGAATCAAGGTGTCGGGCATAGGCCCTTCTTCAGGAATGAGGGTGGTGTGCCAAGCGGGCTGAGATAAAAGGGGGAGGGGTGCTGAGAATACAATAAGTGGAAGGAGGTGAGGGTGAGGGTGATAGGCCAGAGAGGGGGTGGGGGCGGAGAGGTCGGAAAGAAGATTGCAGGGCAAAAGGGCGGTGCTGAATCCGAGGCTTGGGACTGAGATCAGGTGGGGGGAAGGGAAATGAGGAAGGTGGAGAAATCTGCATTCATCCTGTGTGGTTGGAGGGTTCCTAGGCGCTCTTCCTCCAGGCCTCTTGTGGCCAGGGTGTGGCGATGGAGGAGGCCAAGGACCTCGAGGCAGTTGGTTTGATTGGTGCGGGTGTCCCAGAGGTGTTCCCTGAAACATTTCACAATTAGGCGGCATGTCTCCCCAATGTAGAGGAGATCGCATCAGGTGCAGTGGATACAGTAAATGATGTGTGTGGAGGTGCAGGTGAATTTGCGACGGATGTGGAAGGATCCATTGGGGCCTTGGAGGGAGGTGAGGGGGGAGGTGTGGGCGCAAGTTTTGCACTTGCAGTTGCAGGGGAAGGTGCCGGGTGTGGAGGTTGGGTTGGTGGGGGGTGTGGACCTGACGAGGGAGTCGCGGAGGGAATGGTCTCTCCGGAACACTGATAGGGGTGGGGTCTGTTTGGAGGTGGCGGAAATGACGGAGGATGATACGATGTATCCGGAGGTTGGTGGGGTGGAAGGTGGGGACCAGTAGAGTTCTGTCCTGGTGGTGATTGGAGGGGCGGGGTTCAAGAGCGGAGGTGCGGGAAGTGGAGGAGATGCAGTGGAGAGCATCGTCAACCACGTCAGAGGGGAAATTGCAGTCTTTGAAGAAGGAGGCCATTTGGGTTGTTCGGTAGTGGAATTGGTCTTCCTGGGAGCAGATGCGGCGGAGGCGATGGAATTGGGAATACGGGATAGTGTTTTTACAGTGGGCAGGGTAGGAGGAGGTGTAATCTAGGTAGTTGTGGGAGTCGGTCAGTTTATAGTAAATGTCTGTGTTGAGTCAGTCGTCCAAGATAGAAATGGAGAGGTCTAGGAAGGGGAGGGAGGAATCTGAGACGGTCCAGGTAAATTTGAGGTCGGGGTGGAAGGTGTTAGTAAAGTGGATGAACTGTTCAACCTCCTCGTGGGAGCATGAGGTAGCGCCAATACATTCATCGATGTAGCGGAGGAAAAGGTGGGGGGTGATGCCAATGTAGCTGCGGAAGATGGACTGTTCCACATATCCGATGAAGAGGCAGGCATAACTGGGGCCCATGCGGGTGCCCATGGCTACTCCTTTGGTTTGGATGAAGTGGGAGGGTTGGAAGAGAAGCTGTTAAGAGTGAGGACCAGTTCAGTCAGTCGAAGGAGGGTGTCAGTGGAAGGGTACTGGTTGGTCAGTGTGAGAGGAAGAAGCGGATGGCTTTGAGGCCTTCATGATGGTGGATGGGAGTGTATAGGGACTGGATGTCCATGGTGAAGATAAGGCGTTGGGGGCTGGGGAAGCGAAAATCATGGAGGAGGTGGAGGGCGTGTGTGGTGCCCTGAATATAGATGGGGAGTTCTTGGACTAAGGGGGACAGGACCGTGTCAAGGTATGCAGAGATGAGTTCGGTGGGGCAGGAGCAGGCTGAGACAATGGGTCGGCCGGGGTAGTTGGGTTTGTGGATTTTGGCCAGGAGGTAGAAACGGGCGGTGCGGGGTTGTGGGACTATGAGGTTGGAGGCGGTGGATGGGAGATCCCCTGAGGTGATGAGGTTATGGATGGTCTGGGAGATGATGGTTTGGTGGTGGGAGGTGGGGCCATGGTCAAGGGGGCAGTAGGAGGAGGTGTCCGCGAGCTGGTGTTTAGCCTCAGTGGTGTAAAGGTCGCTGCGCCAAACTACCACTGTGCCTCCCTTGTCTGCTGGTTTGATGGTGAGATTGGGGTTGGAGTGGAGGGCTGCGCATTGTGAGGGTGAGAGTTTGGAATGGGTGAAAGGGGAGGACATGTTGAGGCGGTCAATGTCGCGGTGGCAGTTGGATATGAAGAGATCGAGGGCGGGTAAGAGGCCAGCTCGGGGTGTCCAGGTGGCTGGGGTGTGTTGGAGGCGGGAGAAGGGGTCGTCAGAGGGTGGGTGAGAATCCTGGTTGAAGAAGTAGGCGCAGAGGCGAAGGCGGCGGAAGAAATGCTCAATGTCTAGCTGCGTGTCGAACTCATTGATCCGGGGGCGTAGGGGGATGAAGGTGACGCCTCTGCTGAGGACTGATCGTTCATCCTCAGAGGGGGAGGTCTGGACAGATGGTGAAAATACGGCAGGGCTGGGAGCTAGGACCTGGTGTGCGGCTGGAGATGGGAGTGGGGGCGGAGATCGATGTGGGGGCGGAGATCGACGTGGGAATGGCATAGCGTGTAGTGTGGTCCTTGAGCAGGTGAGTGACGTCACTGGGGGCAGAAATGGCTGCGGCGACGGCAACTCCAGGGGCGGAAGTGGCGCGCCGGGCAGAAACGGCGCTGGTCCCGGTTGCTGTGGATGCAGCAGCGGCCGCGTATCTGTTGGCAATGGTCTTCCTGGCGATCGTGGAGGCGGTTGTCTGGACGGCGATTGCGGAGGCTGCATGGTCGGTGGTGGCTGTTGTCCGTGCGGCAGTGGGGGCCCCTGTAAACACGCCATCCCATATTCCGAATTCCTTCGCCTCCGCCGCATCTGCTCCCAGGAGGACCAATTTCACTACAGAACAACCCAGATGGCCTCCTTCTTCAAAGACCGCAATTTTCCCACCGACATGGTTGACGATGCTCTCCATCACATCTCCTCCACTTCCTGCACCTCCGCCCTTTAACCCCGCCCCTCCAATTGCCACCAGGACAGAACCCCACTGGTCCCCACCTTCCACCCCACCAATCTCTGGATACATCGTATCATCCTCCGTCATTTCCACCACCTCCAAATAGACCGCACCCTTATCAGCGTTCCAGAGAGACCACTCCCTTCATGACTCCCTCGTCAGGTCCATACCCCCCACCAACCCAACCTCCACTCCCGGCACCTTCCCCTGCAACCGCAAGAAGTGCAAAACTTGTGCCCACACCTCCATCCTCACCCCCCTCCAAGGCCCCAATGGATCCTTCCATATCCATCGCAAATTCACCTGCACCTCCCCACACATCATTTACTGTATCTGCTGCACCCGATGTGGTCTCCTCTACAGTGGGGAGACAGGCCGCCTACATGTGGAACGTTTCAGGGAGCACCTTTGGGACACCCGCACCAACCAACGCAACTGCCCTGTGGCTGAACACTTTAACTCCCCCCTCCCATTCCGCCAAGGACATGCAGGTCCTTGGACTCCTCCATCACCAGACCCTGGCCACACGACACCTGGAGGAAGAGCGCCTCATCTTCCGCCTAGGAACCCTCCAACCACACGGGATGAATGTAGATTTCTCCAGCTTCCTCATTTCCCCCACCCCCCCACCCCTTCTTTCTCTCAGTCCCAACCCCCGGACTCAGCATCACCCTCTTGACCTGCAATCTTCTTCCTGACCTCTCCGGCCTATCACCCTCACCTCCTTCCGCCTATCGTTTTCCCAGCGCCTCTCCCCCAAACTCCCCCCCTACCTTTTATCTCAGTCCGCTTGGCACACCAGCCTCATTCCTGAAGAAGGGCTATGCCCGAAATGTCGATTCTCCTGCTGCTCAGATGCTGCCTGGCTTGCTGCGCTTTTCCAGCACCACACTTTTCAACTCTGGTCTCCAGCATATGCAGTCCTCGCTTTCTCCTAATATTATATAAACAAACAAGTACAGATGATGTAAGTCTAAAACATTAGTGGAAATTTCTGGAAGCATTCAATACAGCAGGAAGAATTCAGAAGTGTAAAGATAATAGTGCAGTAACAGTGGGGGATTTCACAAGGGATGAATGCACTTCCACCTAGGAACCCTCCAACCACAAGGGATGAATGCAGATTTCTCCAGCTTTCTCATTTCCCCTCCCCCCACCTTATCTCAGTCCCAACCCTCGGACTCAGCACCGCCTTCTTGACCTGCAATCTTCTTCCCGACCTCTCCGCCCCCATCCCCTCTCCGGCCTATCACCCTCACCTTAACCTCCTTCCACCTACCGCATTCCCAACGCCCCTCCCCCAAGTCCCTCCTCCCTACCTTTTATCTTAGCCTGTTTGGCACACCCTCCTCATTCCTGAAGAAGGGCTTATGCCCGAAACGTCGATTCTCCTGCTCCTTGGATGCTGCCTGACCTTCTGCGCTTTTCCAGCAACACATTGTTCAGCTCAGGATTTCAACTTCCCCAGTATTAACTGGATAGACAGTGTGAAAGGCCCAGAGGCCCAGGGGTTCTTAAAATGTTACCAGGATAGCTTTATAATCCAGTGAGTAGAAAGAACTGCAACAGGGGGTAATGCTGGACCTAATTTTAGGGAATGAAGCCAGGCTAGTGATAAATGTAGCAGTGGGGAAACGTTTAGGTAATCAGATGGACCAATGGGCTGAGGAGTGGCAGATGGCGTTTAGATAAGTGTGCAGTGTATACACTTAATAGGAAGGTCCTAGGGACTGTTGTGAAACAAAGACAGCTTGGAGTGCAGGTTTATAATTCCTTGAAAGTGGAAGCACAGGTAGACAGGATAGTGAAGAAGACATTTGGTACACTTACCTTTATTGGTCAGTGCATTGAGTATAAGAGTTGTGCAGGACATCGGTTAGGCCACTTTTGGGATACTATGTCCAATTCTGGTCTCCCTGCTATGGGAAGGATGTTGTGAAACTTGTGAAAGGGTTCAGAAAAAAGTTACAAGGATGTTGCCCAGTTTGGAGGGTTTGAGCCAGAGGGAGAGGCTGAACAGGCTGAGGCTTTTTTCCCCTGGATTGTTGAAGGCTGAGGGGTGATCTTATAGAGCTTTATAAAAACACACAGGGCATGGATAGGGTGAATAATCAAGGCCTTTTTCCCTGGGATAGGGGAGTCCAAAATTAGAGGGCATAAGTTTAAGGTGAGAGGGAAAATATTTAAGGGACAACTTTTTCATGCAGAGGGTTGTGCGTGTGTGGACCGAGCTGCCAGAGGAAATGGTGGAGGCTGGTACAATCACAACATTTAAAAGGCATCTGGATGGGTATATGATGAGCAAGGGTTTAGAGGAATATGCGTTAAATGCTGGCAAATGGGACGAGATTAAACATGTGTGGTCGGCATGGACAAGTTGGACCACAGGATCTGTTTCCATGCTGTTCAACTCTGACTCTAATTCCGTGCAATTTAAGGTAATTACGGATAAAGGCCAAGATAGACTGGATGTAAAGATCCTGAACTAGGTGAAAGCCAATAAAATAAGACAGGACAAAATTGTGTGGGAGCAGCTGCTTGCAGCAACATTGGTGCAATGGGTGTGTTTCAAAAGGTAATAGTAAGGGTGCAGGGCAACATGTTCCCATAAAGATGAAGAGTAAGACCAGAATGTCCAGAGAACCCTGGATGTCAAGGCATTTACAGGATTGGATAAGGAGAAAGAAATGTCACATATAGTATATACCAAAGGCTCAAAGCAATGGAAATTAGGGGCAAGAGAATAATTAGGGAAAGAGTACGTTCCATTAGGGACCAAACTGGCCAATCTGTGTGAAGCTGGAAGACATTGCTGAGGTTCCAAATTAGTACTTCGCATTTGTGTGTACTGTAGTGAAGAATGATGTGGATATAGAAACAAGGGAGGGTAACTATGGTATACTTGAACAAATTAGCATTGAGAGGGAGAGAAGAGGTATTAGTGATTTCAGCAGGCTCTTGAAAACGGATGAATCCTCAGAAGTAGACAAGATGTATTTCTCTTTACTCTTGTGGGAGACGAGAGAGGAGATTGCATGGATCCTAACATCCATTTTCAAATCCTATCTGTCCAGAGGATGGGTGCCAGCAGACTGGAAGGCAATTGATGTGGTACAATTATTCAGGAAGGATGTAGTGATAAACTAGGAAACTACAAGCCAGTAAGTTTATCATCTGTGGTAGGGAAATTATTGTGGGGAAAAGAAAATCTGAGGGTCAGATTTAATCTCAACTCGGAGAGACAAAAATTAATCAAAGATAGTCAGCACGACTTTGTCAGGAGAGATCACATTAACAAATTTGGTTTCATTTTCTGAGGAGGTGACTATGTGTATAGATGAGGGTAGTGCAGATGATGTAGTCTAAATGGTCTTTGTTAAGGCTTTTGATAAGGTTTCGCATGGAATTGGTTAAGTAGCTAAGAGATTATGGAATCCAAAATTGGCCTAGTGGCAGGAAGCAGAGGGTGGTGGTCAAAGTGTGTTTTTGTGACTGGAAACCTGTGTACAATGATGTACCACAGGGTTCAGTGTGGGGTTCCTTGCTATTTGTTATGTATGGTTAATGATCTAGAAGTGAATGTAGGAGGCATGATCAGTGAGTTCACAGATGACATGAAAATTTGTGATGTGATAAATAACGAGGAGAAAAGCCTTAGACTACAAGACAATGTAGGCAGCCAGGTCAGATGGGTTGGTCAGTGACAAATCGAATTTCATCCTGAAAAGTGTGTGAGATGATGTATTTTGGAAGGACTAACCAAACAAGGGAATACAGTATAAATTGAACAGTAGGACCCTAGAAAGTACAGAGGGACCTTGGTATGTATGTCCATAGATGTTTGAAGGCAGCAGGGTAAGCAGATAAGGTGGTTAAGAAGGAAGGTGAGATACTTTTCTTTATTAGTCAATAACTTTGAACACAAAAGTGAGGAGGTTATGGTGAAGCTGTTTACAATGCAATTTAGACCACTGTTGGAGTACAGTGTGGCCACACTACAGGAAGGATGTGATTGCACGAGAGAAGGTGCAGAAGAGACTCACCAGGTTGTTGTCTGGCTAGAACAACTCGGCTATGAATAGCGACTACATAGGCTGGTGTTGTTTTCCTTAGCGTGGAAAAAGATGAGGGGGTTCTGATTGAGGTGCACAAGGTTCTGAGGGAAATATTGGGTGAAGCCTTTACCCTTAGGAGAGGGGTTAATAATCAGGGGTTCGGTTTTAAGATATTGAGGGAATTTGAGGGAAACCTCTTTTCACCCAAACTTTTGTAGATATCTGGTATTTGCAGCTCTTGAAAGATCTTAGGGACAGGAACCCTCAAGACATTTAAGAGCTGTTTAGATGAGCACTTGAAATACCATACCATACAAGGCTATGGGTCAAGTGTTAGAAAATAGGATTAGAATAGATAAATGTTTGATGACCGGTATAGCCATGATAGGCTGAAAGGCCTCTTTCCGTGCTGTTCTCTATAACGGGCCATGTCATGGAAGAAACACAAGTTGACGTTTTCAGACATTGTTAGCTGAAGGGAAAAAATGCTTTTCTGATGTACCTGAAATATTAATTTGTGTTCTGTCTGTGAATGCTGCGAAATCTATTGAGTATCTTCAGCACTTTCATTTTGCATTTCCAGCACACATTGGAATGGGGGATAATCAGAAACAAATAATTAGTTTATTATAGGCAATAAAATTTCCCTGAATCCTGCTCAAGATTGCTTTATTAATCATGTAGGGTCAGATTTCTTCCTGGATGATAAATGTTGAAAAATTTGCAAAACCAAGTTCAAATATTTCATGTTACAGAAACTGTTCAAAGAGCGAGTTGCTAAATAAGAATAAGGAAGGTGAGAATATAGTACAATATTATAGAAAGCAATCACAGTTCATTTCCTGTGCAGATATTTGCAAAGCTAAAATACTGCAGATGCTGGACATCTGGAGTAAAAGCATAAACGTTGGAAAGACTCAGAATATCTAGCAATACCAGGTCATAGAGTTATAACATTAAGTATCTCTCCATGGATGCTGCCATGCTGGCTGAGTGCTTCTAAAACATTCTGTTTGACTTGATTCAAATTTATTGATAAGATGGAAGGTGCTTAGCTGTAGTCAAATAAATTAAAATGGATCAGGCATGATATACAACATTATTAACATTTACTATGTTGAAAGCCTAAATTTCCATTAACAAAGAAGAAATCTACTTACAAATTAAGAAAATCATATTCTGGTAATGCAGCACGTGAATGTTTTAAGAAGAATTCCCCCGATATAAAACGTGTCCAATGTATTTTCTGAGTCGAACAGCTCTTTTCCCCTCAATTCTGTAACCTACCTGTCCTGTACTTGTGTTGGGCTGCAGTGTCATGGATGCCAGTATTGAATAGACGTAACCTCTGGCTGATTCTTTCTTCACCAGTCTATATGCTCTAAAACCACGTGTGCATCTCAAAGCAGCTAACACTGCTCAGAATACCAAGCAGATCCAGTACAATCCTGCTCTTCTATAGTTCAGTCTGATATTGGGTATTTAATTAGCAGAGGAGTATGATGTCAAATTTCTGTTTAAAAATCATCTAGTATTTCATCTTCAACCATTTTATATTTTCATCCCTTTTCCTCCCCAAGGGACCAATTAGTGGTGTTTTCATTTTTCCATTTTCTCCCATTGTTCTTCTGGCCAAGGCATGTTCTGATGCTGCACATGAATAGCTACTTCCCATCTAGAGTAAGTGGCTAATGGAACATCTGTTGAACAGCAGCTGGGAAGTCTTCTAAGTAAGCAAATATTATGGTCACCTATTCTCAGTCATGGACAGTAATTTACACAGTTTCACTTAAGAATGAGTTGCTTTTGCCACAGGCCAAATGATGTAAGTCGCCTACCTTGTTACCAAGTACCACCTTTAAGGATGCTTCCCCACCAAAATGCCTTTCATATCCTCAGGCCATCCCAAAATATTCATAGCCTTTTGAAAATGTGGTCTCTGCACCTTGGCTTGTCACTTCATCTTAAAGGTACGCAACAAGCCCCTTAATTGGTTTGCATTGTATTTTTGACACTTTCATGTGTAGTAGAGTTATGCGAGTATATGGTTTCATGGATGCTAATCAATGGTGGTGTTATGATAATGTCACTGGACTAGTAATCTAGAGCCCAAGCTAATGCTCTGGAATGTGCATTCAACTTCCATCATTTAAATTCGGAATTTAAATTCAGTTCATACACCTGAAATTTAGGTAACCTTAGTTTTGTGGTCAATTCTGAACCACCACCACCACCACCGCCACCATTGATTGTTGTAAAAACCATTTTATTTACTACTCTTAACTGACCTCTGGTTACTAGCCAATTCATCAGTTCAGAAGAAATTCACAATTGGCAACGAATGTGATGTCTGCAGCTCACGTAACTTCCAACTTCCTCCATCCCTGAGACACACGGCATCATCTTCACACTGACTGTGGTCTCTTGTCTCTCTTCATTCTTTCCTCTTCCAGCTCCACTGCAGTAGAGTCTTGAGGCATCTTGACAATCTTCTCTTGAACTACTTTTTTTTGTAAAATCTCTAAGCCTTCTAAGAACTTCTTTCCGGCCGTGCTCCCACTGAACTCCTGCAAAACTGCTTGCTGTTCATTTTCAACTAGAAGCACAATTTTAAAGCTGTATGTTGTTCCACCTGATATCACTTTTCTGTTCCAGAGTCTTGGTTGAACCCAACAGTGACATGGGTTTTCACTCTGTGCGATGAACAACTATACATTTATATATGTTTTTTAATATAAGCAAGGAGAATGTTATGGAAATTTGTAGCTGTAGAGTGAAAAAATGCTAAACAATTCATTAGAAGGATGATATACTATTTAAAGTACCAGCAGCAAATTACAAATACAGCCACCGAGGCAGCGATTGGAAAGAACAAGAGAGATCACGCAAGCTCACTTAAATTAGATTAAATCATTGTGAATATCCATTAGTTGCCTTGACTGAAAGTGGGATATATTATCATCACCATTGTGTTTTTTATGAACAATAAAGTTTTAAATTTATTGAGGGATCTCATGAAATGCATTTGAGGCACCTAACACTATCGTTTTGGTGGTTTTGTTCAATCCACACGGTAACACCGTAGAGTACAAATGTTTTTATTGATCGATCAAAAGGCATTCTCCATGCTAGAGAAAAGTTATTGTTGCTGGAATCTTACTGAGGCCATGTCCTTATCTTGTACCTTCTGTAAGATTAAAGTTAGAGAGAAAAACTGCAGCTTACTATAAACTGTGATCAATGCCCTACTTAAGACCTTCCCCACACCTCCACTACTTGCCTTTAAACAACCGCCAAACCTCAAACAGATCATTGTTCGTAGCAAACTGCCCGGCTCTCAAAACAACTCCATACAACCCTGTCATGGTGGACGCTGCAAGACGTGTCAGATTGTGGACATAGATACCACTATTACGCGTGGGAACACCTTCCACCTTGTACATAGCAGGTACTCATGTGACTCAGCCAACATTGTCTATCTTATACGTTGCAGGCAAGGATGCCCGGAGGCATGGTACATTGGGGAAACCGAGCAAAGGCTACGACAACGGATGAATGGGCACCGCACAACAATCAACAGGCAGGAGGGTTCCCTCCCAGTTGGGGAACACTTCAGTGGTCCAGGACATTCAGCCTTGGACCTTCGGGTGACCATCCTCCAAGGTGGACTTCGGGTCAGGCAGCAGAGAAAAGTGGCTGAGCAGAGGCTGATAGCTTAGTTCGGTACCCATAGAGAGGGCCTCAACTGGGACCTTGGGTTCATGTCACATTACAGGTGATCACCATTGCACTACACACACACACACTCTCATATACACACGGACACAGGTACACACAGATGTGCACACAGCCACCCACACACACTCCACACATGCACCCCTCACAGACTTAAGACATTCTGCACTCACCAAACACACACACACACACACACACACACACACACACACACTTTCTCACACTCACAACACACAAACAGACAGACAAAGACCCACATGCACACATATATTTTTTGTGGGGTGAATTTGTACTTGCAGAGTTACATTGCACTTTGCTCAAAAACCACATACATTCATGTAGAACTCTGAGCTCAAAAACTGCATGAATTTATGTAAAACTCTGTTATCTCACTTTTTAGATTGGAATCAATCTAAACATCAGGTCATAGACAGAGAACACAGGGGGCTAACACCTTCAACATATTGTTTAGCCATCACCATTGTTAACAGCTAACCCGAGAAAGCAACTTTTATAAAAAAAGGGTTTTGTGATTTACACATGAAAGAAGTGAAACTATCACTGTATTCTAACAGATGAAAGGCTTAACAGACAATCAATTCTTCAATGTATAATTTCAGTTACATCACACTGCAAATTTTTGCTATAAATTCTGTGTTACGATCGAGCCCTCCACTATCACCTGATGAAGGAGCGTCGCTCCGAAAGCTAGTTTGCTTCCAATTAAACCTGTTGGACTATAACCTGGTGTTGTGTGATTTTTAACTTTGTACACCCCAGTCCAACACCGGCATCTCCAAATCATAACTCCTTAAGCCTGATACTCTACTGGGGGCAATGCCCAGTATTTCAAAGGCTGGGCTGCAAAGAAAAACACATGGGATGCAGCCCAACTCTGCTTCACAGTTTCAGGACAAACAGTGCACAGTTTTTACGTACATTTCAAAAATACAATATTGGATGGTGAAAGGTGGAATTTGAGATGAGAAACTATTATGTTCATACTCTTGCCCTCTCAATACATAAAGATAGGATCAGGTTAGTGTGTGGAATGAACTGCCAGAGGAAGTTACAAGTACAGTTACAACATTTAAGATATATTTGGATATGTACATGAATAGGAAATATTTAGAGGGATATGGACCAAACGAAGGCAAATGGAACTAGTTTAGTTTGGGAAACTTGGTTGGCATATATGAGTTGGACAGAAGGATCTGTTTCTGTTCTGTATGACTCTGACTCTATCAAATGATGACTTTTGTCCTAAAAAACTTTAAAATTACAGAGAAGTGTTGTACTTAGTCATGGATTTTTTTAAAAAAGTCATTCAAGGGAATGTGGGCATCGTTGGCTGGGCCAGCATTTATTGCTTATCCCTAATTACCTTGGGGAAGGTGATAGTGTGGTGTCTTTTTGAACCATTATAGACTTTGGGGAGTAAAGACAATGCTATTAGAGTTGGAGATCCAGGATTTTAACCCAACAACAATGAAGGATCAGTGATATTGTTCCAATTCAGGACAGAGTGTAGTCTGGAGGGAAATCGCAAATGGTGATGTTCCATGTATCTCCGGCTCTTGTCCTTCTAGGTGGTAGTGGTCATGAGTTTGGAATGTAAACTGGGCCAACAATCCCCACAAGTAGTGAGACTGAATGAGGTGGTGCTATTAGTAACTGCTTAGCTGGACCATTTACCAATCAAACACACTCAGCATTATGGCTAAGAACAGTAAGCAATCATAACTTCTCAAATATCTTTCTTCTCTCGAATTTTCCTTCGATTTCAGCTGGACCCACTGCTGTGGAGAATGGAGACTGTCCAAATGGCCCATGTCATCTGTCTGAAATTGCTAACATGGGGCGGTTTGTTTAGAAGGAAGCAAGTGCAGCCTTGCCATACGTGCATCAGCAAGTGCCAGCAGATTGGATCATGGGTTTGCCTGATTTGACGCAGGGTTTTGGAATATGGACCCCACAGCTCCACTAAGCTCATGCACTGTCTCCCTGAGTTGAATTTGTGCTGACCAGCACCTCGTAGCATACCAGAGCTTCAAGAGAGTCAAGGGGCAGAGGTGAGTGTAGTAACAATTACTGAGGAGGTGGTGCTGGAGAAGCTGAAAGGTCTGAATGTCAATAAATCACCTAGATCAGATGGACTAGATACCAGAATTCTGAAGAAGATAGGTGAGATTGTAGGACACTGGCAAAGATCTTTCATGAATCACTGGAGTCAGAGAGGGTCCCAGGGGATTAGAAAATAGCTAATATAATGCTCCTGTTTAGGAAGGAGAGAGTCAGAAGACCAGAAACTATAGGCCGGTAAGCCTGACCTCGGTTATTGGTAAGATTTTAGAGTTTATCATTAAGGATGAGTTTGCAGAATACTTAGAAGTGCATGGTAAAACAGGATTGAGTCAGCATGGCTCCATCAAGGAGAGGTGATGTCTGACAAATATGAGAATTCTTCGAGGAGGTAATGAGCAAATTTGACAAAGGAGAGCCAGTGGGTATGATCAGTCTGGATTTTCAGAAAGACTCTGACAAGACACCACACAGGAGACATACTAAATAGGATAACAGCACAAAAGGCAAAGAGTGGGGGTAAAGGAGCATTTTTCAGGATAGCACCCAGTGAATAGTGAGTTCCACAGGGGTCAGTGTTGGGACCACAACTATTCATGTTATGCATTAACAATCTGAATGAAGAAACTGAGGGCATTGTTGCTTAAGTTTGCAGATGACATAAAAATAGGTGGAGGGACAGGTAGTATTGAGGAAGCGGGGAGGCTGCGGGAAGACTTGGACAAGCCAGAAGAGTGGGTGAAGAAGAGGCAGATGGAATACAGTGTGGGAAAGTGTGAGGTTATGCTCTTTGGTAGAAAGTTTAGAGGTGTACATTAATTTCTAAATCAGGAAAGGCTTTGGAAATCTGAAGCGCAAACGGATTTGAGAGTCCTAATTCAAAATCCTTTTAAAGTTGCCCTACTAGTTCAGTTAGCAGTTAGGAAGGCATATACAGTGTTTAGCATTCAATTCAAGAGGACTAGAATAAAAGAGAAGAATGCACTGCTAAGCCAGGGTGCTGGTCAGTCTGTATTTGGAGTATAATAAGCAGTTTTGGGCCCCTGTATCTGATGAAGGATGTGCTACCCTTGGAAGGGGTCCAGAAGAAGTTCATAAGAATGATCCCAGAAATGAAGGGCTTGTTATGTTAGGATTGGTTGAAGATTTGGGCTCCATACTCAATGGAGTTTAGAAGGATGAGGGGGATCTCAAAGTAACATACAGAATACTGAGAGGCCTGGAGACAGAAGATGTTTCCACTAGTAGGAAAGAGTAGGATCGAAGGACGCAGCCTCAGAGTGAAGGGATGACTCTTTAGAACTGAGATGAGGAGGAATCCTTTCAGCCAGAGTGTGGTGAATTTGGGGAAGTCATTGCTACAGAAAGTTTTGGAGGCCAAGTCATTGAGTGTCTTTAAAACAGATAAGTTCTTGATTAGTATGGAGATCAAAGGTTATGGGAAGAAGACAGGAGAATGGGTTTGAGAAAAGTGTCAGCCATGGCTGAATGGTAGACCAGATTCAATGGCCAAATTCTGCTCCTATATATCTTATGTTCTTATGGTGTCCAGCACAAAGGGTCAGCAGTGCAACTTGCTGGTGACGTGATGTTGCCTCCTTCTGCAAAGTTTGTGTAAGTATTGGGCGGTGTTATTGGAGGTATTGTGGTGAGTTGCTGGATTTGGGAGGGAGTGTCATTACAGTCTAGCAAACAGCACGGTGAATTTAGTGATCTGTCCACACAGACTGAAACAGGTGTGGTGACTGTGGTTGCATAGCCTCTTGGTTTGTAGTATGCTGAGGAGAAGCAGCAAAGACTGCAGACAGGGGGATCTCGGGGTAGAGGAAAGAAGGAGTCCCTGGGATGCCATTTTAAGCTAATTCACCAACCCTGCAATACCATCTTCCTGAACTTGTGACCACCTATGGGATCTGGCTCTAGAGATACTGGCACACTAGGTGTCTCACCTAAAGGACTGCTATTCTAATGGTTACTAAAAGCACAGACAGTATTTTTATCACAATCCTGTCAGCCAGCTGCAATGTAGGTCAAGAACCACCAGTGAGACCCAGAGGGAGATTTTGAAGAATTAAGTGATTAGCTCCAGGACCCCAATCCAATTGAAGACAGTGAGATGGAGACTATCCAGCACCTGTTAGAATGACAGCCCCACAATCGGTGAGCGAATGAGAGGACGCTTCAAGATGGAGGTCCACCCTGAACACTGTCCAGTATTTTAAAAGTTAAAAGTCACACAATGCCAAGTTATAATCCAGCAGGTTGGACTATAACCTGGTGTTGTGTGATTTTTAACTTTGTCCACCCCACTCCAACACTGGCTCCTCCAAATCAATATTTTAAAATCTAATGTAGTCAGAGCTGCCAGACCAGCATTGTGGAGAGTAAATCTTTCCAATCACAGAATTGTTAAGTTGGGGTGCACAGTGGCTCAGTGGTTAATGCTGTTGCCTCACAGCACCAGGGACCTGAGTTCGATTCCCACCTCAGGCAACTGTCTGTGTGGAGTTTGCACATTCTCCCTGTGTCTATGTGGGTTTCCCCCGGGTGCTCTGGTTTCCTCCCACAGTCCAAAGATGTGCAGGTCAGGTGAATTGGCCGTGCTAAATTGCCCATTGTGTTAGGTGCACTAGTCAGGGATATTCCCCTACTAGGGTAGGGGAATAAGTCTGGGTGGTTTACTCTTTGGAGGGTTGGTGTGGGCTTGTTGGGCCAAACGGCCTGTTTCCCTACTGTAGGGAATCTAATCTTAGTGCAGAAGGAGACCAGTGGGCCCACTGTGTGTGTGAAAAGCTCCAAAGAATGACCTATGCCACAGCTCTAACCTTCTGGCTCTAACCTTCTGGCAGAAGGAGTGAAGTTGGGAATTAAAAATTAAATGAAGTATCGCCCAGGACTCCAGACTGCCACCTGACCTGGCTGGAGGTGGATTCCCCAGGCTTCAACCTTAGCAGCGGCACCAGAAACTACTTAGTGGATGTGAAGAGTGTCTGTAAAAAGCACCTTTGTTGGCTGCCCACCATTGACATGTTACGACAGAGCAGCACATTGGTTGAGAGCATAAAAGTTGCTGATACAGCACCTCTAGATTCCAGTGAAAATATATTGCAGCGTGTCATTGTCTTTCCCAACAGTACCATGGTGAATTTTTGCCTTCTTGTCAAAGTCGTTAAACTGAGCCTGAGAGTGCATTAGTGGTGGGCAGTGGGGAAATTGAAGGTACAAACCAACCTTGGCCTACTGTGCTCGGTGTTGGTGCTCCAGCGTAGCCAAAACCTGCTCCCACACCTATATATTTTCCTTTCCTGTATAATACGACTATGGCCATTAAAGCAAGTTATATTGAAAAGCAAGACTGAACTGTCAATTCACATCTATAGTTCTCAAACCACAGGTATGATGTTATATTCCCTACTAACCACATCTCCTACACACCGTCAGGAGGGTGCCTAGACAGCCTGCACCCAGGCAGAATAAGTCATGTGTTGTTGTAACCTTTCTCAGACAAGATCAGTGACTTAACTGTACTGCATGTGTGGCAGAGGAAAAAGGTTAGTGAGCAACCTTTGTACCCTTTCTTTATTCTGAAGGAAATGGGGAAAATGTACCAAGCAAAGGCATCTGATGGTCTGAGCAGTTCATTGTGAGATAACAAAAATGTTTGACTTTTAAAAACATCCTGTTCGAAATAACTGAAAATTAGAATGGGGGATGTACAGTCAGTGCACAGTAGCAGAACCTTTAGAAAATTATGCTGTTCACAGCTAGCATGGAGGGATAGGGTCTCCAGATACTCCTGAGAAGGATATTCATTCTAATTATTGTTACGCATTCACATCATGCAGGCAATATGTTTCTTACAGCAGAGGGATGTCTGGTGCAGCAACAATCCCAAACTATTGAATTGGCAAATAGAAACCTGTATAAATAAGTGCCTCTGGGAAGCTGCAGATTCCTGATTCCTCACATTCCTTTGGCCATGTCATACTCTGAGCTCTGGAATGGAGTCTGTGGAAAAGTGCAAGTCTCAACACAGACCTTCACAGAAACAAGTTGCAGGCAAAGGGATCTGAATGCACAATTTGATTTCGTAAGTTAATAGCAAGTCATTCAAATGCATCTTCAAACCACAGCAGAGTTCAGATGTTCAGCATGAGCACAAGACCCAATCCGCAAGTGGGTTTCTGATTGTTCTATCTGAAGAACACAGGCATAGAATTTGCAGAAAAATTATAATTAATCTGTCATGATAAACATCCTTTGGCCAATATTTCTCCTCCAGTGAAGGCATTCCTTCCTCGGCTACTATTTTATTGGCACATGCCCATCTAATATGTAGCCAATACGATTATTTGCATGTAAACTGTTTGACAAAGTGTGCCATGGCCACATCTAAGCACAGTTGTCCATCCATAGTTGACAGAGGGTCT
Source organism: Chiloscyllium punctatum (assembly GCF_047496795.1). Classification (NCBI taxonomy): domain Eukaryota; kingdom Metazoa; phylum Chordata; class Chondrichthyes; order Orectolobiformes; family Hemiscylliidae; genus Chiloscyllium; species Chiloscyllium punctatum. Next base: position 88,860,862 of record NC_092743.1, on the reverse strand, counting down.
TAGAACCTTAGAATCAAATAGAGTAAAATCAGTACAGTGTGGAAACAGGCCCTTCAGCCCAACATGCCCACACCGACCATCCAAAGAGTAACCCACCCAGACCCATTCCCCCCTACCCTATATTTACCCCTAACCAATGCACCAAACCTACACACCCCTGACACTATGGGCAATTTAGCATGGCCAATTCAACTAACCTGCACATTATTGGACTGTGGGAGGAAACCGGAGCACCGGGAGGAAACCCACGTAGACACGTGGAGAAGATACAGATTCCATACAGTCGCCCAAGGCCAGAATCGAGCCCGGGTCCACGGTACTATGAGGCAGCAGTGCTAACCATTGTGGATAATCTTAGGACTGAGAGGCCATGACTGATTTTCTCCTCATGTTGAAGTGTTGAGCTCACAGTAGTATACGTGTTATGAATTATAGTGAAATTTAGACTCTGTTGTTACGTACGTAACACGATTATTTATCTGAGTAAACATCAAGAAAAGAAATTACTGGTTAATCTGAATTTGTAGTACCATTGGAAAGGAATTTGGAGAAAAAAACACAAATTTAAATAACATCTTATTTGTCTACAAGATTCTCTAAATCACTTTTTATTAATTATAAAATATTTAGAGAACTCTTTGCTGTTCTGATAGTGCTTTGGAATATTAACAAAAATTTAAAACAAGCATACTGAACCTTTTTTGTCAGAAGAGCCACTTTGTCAACGAAAGACTGTCTTCATACTGCCCTGGACCTTCATTCCTGGTATGTGCATAAATCATGAAATGGAAATTCATCCAACAGTGCCATTATATAGGGTAGGCTCCCAATTGAATTCCCATTATAAAAGGGCAAGGGGGGGAAAATCAGAGAAGCCATTAATGCACTATCAGTAAATGTGTTTCCTTTTTGTGGAGCACATCCAACAAAACAGAAGTCAAAGTAGAGGGAGACAGTGAGACTATTGGCAATCTCCCATCGGTCAGCCACGTGGAAGCACCACTGACCATGTTAGAGAGAAGGAAAATAATCAAAATGCCAAGCGTACTCCTCTGTCAAATTTTACAAGCAGGAGGAGGGGAGAGATGAGGGCAAATGTGAGTCAGATAGGGAAGCAGCGATATGCCTGATCACAGCCATTTTTCACAGCCTCAATCCCAATTATGGAGGAAGCTGGGCTGGATTGGTCAAATAGCAAAACTAATGAAGAGAGCTGCCATAGTCATTGAAGAATCACAGCAAACAAAGCCTGTGATGTTGTCATGTATATTGTTTGAGTATTGTGTTTTTCATTGTGTTAATAGGTCCTTTCAGTTCTTGATCAAGAATCCAATCCTAGGTAATGGCCTGAAAGAATCTTCTTTCTACTGATTATAAGTGATCTGCGTTAACGGATTACCTAATTGCCTCCACCCGTGCTATCTGGACCACTGCTCCAACGGATAACTCAATGTTATGAATTTGGACTGACTAAACAAAGCTGATCTGTGGTATTTAGGTACCTTTGTTCTAAGCACTGTATATACCCCAAATAATATTGTTTCCGATACATTTCTGTTTAAATAAACAAAGATGTTTACACACATGGACAGGAATGTTAGCAGAGTACTGTATTTTATTGCTAGAAGAAGCAATCCATTTTCTTTTTAACTCTTGGTATCTGCAGAGGAAAACAGAAGGAGTGTGATTTTATGAATTTTTGTTAAAGTGAAAAGCAGATCAATTTGTCAGCTCATCAGTGTTACATTCAGTTAACATTTAGAATAAAAAGGCCTAAAAGCTCCTTCCACAGCCTCATCTTCTGGAAGCCAAAATGACTGGCAGTAGATTTGACCGTTATTGTGAGACTAGTCCTTTTATGATCCTCCAGCTGCATACATTGAGGCCCATTTTAGATTGCTGCACTGCTAACTCAGCACATACTCTGCAATAAAATCCTCTTGTTCAATGTGAATGCTGGAAAGGTCTTTTACGTTGGTGACAAAGTATAGGAAACATCAAACATGACTCAGCCTTTCCAAGTCATCAATCAACTGCATCCCATTTGTTCTTAAATTCAGCAACATAATCCAATTTCAGTATTCCTCTCAGCAGTCATTTCCACACATTCACCGCCCTCTGTGTAAACACATTCAATTTAAATTATTCGTCTCTTTCTGACCTTCAGTCAGCGCAACCTTTAAGGTGTGACAACTAAAAGCATTTTTCAGGTTCAATTTATCCATCCCTATCTTTGAGTCTTGAATACTTCAGTAAGATTTCCCTCTGCTTTCACTTCTGGAACCATAATGTCCAGATTTTATAGCTTCTTCAGCTCAAGTGTCTAAAACCTGATGCAAATTTACTCACTCTTTGATGTTCGCCTGTACAAGGTCAAAAAAAGTCTCAACAGCAATTACGTATATGGAATTGAACCAACATGTTTTAGAAACTCACTATCGTGAATTGGAACTGCTACTATAGCCCTCTCTGTAGGATCTTCCTCATTTACTGATGCTACATTCTGGGTTCACAGTTTTAGTGATCACTAATACCCTGGATCTTTTTGTAAGTTGTGCCATGAGTGCATTTGTGTCTGAGCCTTCAGAGGCCAGAGTGACTAACTCAGGAAAGAAAATAAGAGTCAGCTTGGCATGAAGTTACCTTGTGAGTCTGTGGACTATAAGGAATGCTGATGAGACCTTTGGTGGGTGTTCTCTGGCCCACGGGTACTGGGGGAAGCACCTGTCTGGAAGTGTGGGAAGGGTGTGTACCCTCTCAAACACTCAAAGCAGAGGGTGACTGTCTATACAGGTGAGTGGGTCACTGGGAGAACACCACATTGCGTGTTTATAGGTATTTATTTGCAAACATCATGAATGTTGGGGAAACAGAGGGGACGAACAAGAAGTCTCCAAATCTGTGGGCGACATGGTGGCTTAGAGGTTAGCAATGCTGTCTCACAGCACCAGGGACCAGGGTTTGATTCCAGCCTTGGGTGATTGTCTGTGGGGAGTTTGTACGTTCTGTGTCTGTGTGGATTTCTGCTGGGTGCTCCGACTTCCTCCCACAGTCCTTAGATGTGCAGGTTAGGTGGATTAGCCATGGTAAATGCAGGGTTACAGGGATAGGTGGAGGGCTGGGATGTTCATTGAGGGTCAGTGTGGACTTGATGGGATGAATGGCCTCTTTCTATGCTGTAGGGATTCTATGACTCTTCAACCACAGATTCAAAACTGGAACGAATAGTGTCCAGGTAGCAAACAATCCAGGACACAAGATAACCACCTCAAATAAGGGGCAGTTCCACAAAATCCAGGGCTGCTGGTCACTTTGTCTGAAATGCCACCTGCCAGCCTCCTCCAATCCTCTCAGATCTTTGTGTTGTTCTGACTCTGAATTGCTAGATCATCCCTGATTTTCACTGCTGCACTATTGGTAGCCATGCTTTCAGCTGACTATACACTTAGCTCTTGGACTCTCTCTCCAAATCTTTCAGCCTCTCTTCATATAAATTGCTTCAATTGCTTGCTGTCAAATTTGGTTTGATGATATTCCTATGAAGTGCCTTGATATGTTAATATGTTAAATATATAAATGTATGTTGTTGAAAATAATAAATTCCATGAGCCACTTGAACTGTTTCTGTGATTACTTATCACCCTTAAATATAATGTAAAATATTTGTAACAGATGGGTGGTATCTGTACAATGCATTGTACAGTAAACATCATGGAGTAGTAAGGAATGTAAGACATGATTCTCTGGTGGGATGACATTGCTCCAAGCTGGGCTGATTGGGAGAAAAGACTAGGCACTTTGTCATTGGGATGAATTGAAACATTAGAGCATTAAGAAGACACTAATGTAGTCGTCATGTCACTGGCTATTGCTGTCAGAACACATCTTCAAATGGTTGAATTTAAATTCAATCAATAAAACTGGGCTGATAAACTAGTTTAAGGGTGACTACAAAACCAAAATTGTGAAAACTCTTTGGAGAAGAAACCTGCCGTCCTTAGTTGGTCAGACCTTTATGGAGGGAGTTGATGTACTGAAAATATCACCAGGTTAGTAATCAAGAGGCCAAGACTAGTGGTCTTGGATCAAAACCCACTGGGGCATCTGATGGAATTTAAATTCAGTTACTAATGACCATTAAGCCATTGTTGACTGTCCTAAAAACCAACTGGTTCACTACTGTCCTCCCAGGAAGGAAATCTGCCATGCTTACCTGGTCTGGCTTATAAGTGAGTCCAGAGTTACAGCTGTGTCATTGACTCTTAATTGCTCTCTGTACCACTGCTACTCAGTGGTATCAAACTGCTATGAAGCCATTAAAACAAGAAACTGGACACACCACTTGCCATTGAGTGAGGCACAGGAAATGACAACTAGTCGTGTTTATCCTGAAAATTCCTTTTTACCGTTACCTGGGAGCCAGAACCAAAAATGGTCCCACAGTCTAGTCAAGCAATAGCCTGACATAATCATACTCATGGCATCATACATAGTAGAGATTGTCCCTGATAAAACTAACCCTGGATATGTTATGTCCCACCAGCAGGACAGGCCCAACAGAAGCTGCAGCACAGTGTTAAATGATCAGGAGGGAGTTGCCCTAGGAGTTCTTAATATCGATTCCAGATGCCATGGAGTATGATATCAAGTTAAACATGGGCAAGGAAACTTCCTGCTGATTACCAGCTACTGATCCCCCTGTTCTCAGCTTCACAGACTCCTCACGTTGAACACCAATTGGAAGATGCATCAAAGATACCCTCCAACATGTTATATAGTACCTGAAGAGGTTACATTTCAGACAGATAGAACATTCTGAGGCTCCCCACAGGGACCAACAGCAGGGGTAGAAGTTTTTTCAACCACAATCTACTCCTAATTTGGAGTCTTCTTTCTGCCTCCTTCTAGGGCAACACGGTGGTACAGTGGTTGGCACTGCTGCCTCACAGTGCCAGAGACCTGGGTTCAATTCCCACCCCAGGCAACTTTCTGTGTGGAGTTTGCACATTCTCCCTGTGTCTGCGTGGGTTTCCTCTGGGTGCTCTGGTTTCCTCCCACAGTACAAAAATGTGCAGGTTAGGTGAATTGCCATGCTAAATTGCCTGTAGTGTTAGGTGAAGGGGTAAATGTAGAGGAATGGGTATGGGTGGGTTGCTCTTTGGAGGGTCGGTGTGGACTTGTTGAGCCGAAGGGCCTGTTTCCACACTAAGTAATCTAAAAGGGCCTATACCTCAGTGATTAGAGTGCTGGTCTTGTAAACCAGAGGTTGGGAGTTCAAATTCCACTGGGCCCTCTTTACACTTAGCCTTGTTTCCAGCCCCCATTTAGTTTCAACCCTTGGTCATTGTCAAGATTTGGGTGTGAGACTGAGGTGTACAATGTTCAAATCGCACAACACCAGGTTATAGTCCAACCAGCTTTTTTTTAAGCAGGTGGCACAGTGGTTAGCACTGCTGCCTCACAGCAACAGAGACCTGGGTTCAATTCCCGCCTCAGGCAACTATCTGTGTGGAGTTTGCACATTCTCCCCGTGTCTGCGTGGGTTTCCTCCGGGTGCTCCGGTTTCCTCCCACAGTCCAAAAATATGCAGGTTAGGTGAATTGGCCATGCTAAATTGCCCGTAGTGTTAGGTGAAGGGATAAATATAGGGGAATGGGTCTGGGTGGATTGCTGTTTGGAGGGTTGGTGTGGACTTGTTGGGCCGAAGGGCCTGTTTCCACACTAAATAATCTAATCTAACCTAAAAAAATATGCTATCTGAATTTTATTTCCTGTCTGTAACTTGCCTAAACTGTCTTGAGTGACTCCCAAACTGTCCTGAGTTAATGCAAGACTGTTTTTCAAAAAGGGAGAGGTGCAGACAGTAAGAAACCGGTCATTGGGAAATTGTTAGAATTCATTCTTAAGGAAATAACAACAGGACATTTGTAAAGACAAAATACAATCCATCAGAGTCAGCATGGTTTTATGAAGGGCAAATCATGTTTGACTAATTTGCTAGAGTCCTTTGAAGATGAGCCACAGGGATCAGGCTCAACTGCTTTTCGTCATTTATATAAATGAGTTGGATGTCACATTGGAGGTATAATTAGTAAGTTTGCAGATGACACCAATATTGGAAGTGTAGTGAACAGCGAAGAAGGTTACCCCAGATTACAATGGGATCTTGATCAGATGGGCTATTGGGCTAAGGTGTGGCAGATGGAGTTTAATTTAGATAAATGTGAGGTGCTGCATATTGGAAAAGCAAATCAGAGCAGGACGTATACACTTAACATTATGGTCCTGGAGAGTGTTGTTGAACAAAAAGACCTTGGAGTGCAGTTTCATAGGTTCCTTGAAAGTGGAGTCACAGGTAGATAGGATAATGAAGAAGGTGTTTGGTGTGCTTTCATTATTGAACAGAGCATTGAGTATAGGAGTTAGGAGGTCATATGGCGGCTGTACAAGGCATTGGTTAGGCCACTTTGGAATATTGTGTGCAATTCCAGTCTCCCTCCTATTTGAAGGATGTTGTGAAACGTGAACGGGTTCAGAAAAGATTTACAAAGATGTTGCCAGGATTGGAGGGTTTGAGCTATAGGGAAAGACTGAATAGGCTGGGGCTGTTTTCCCTGGAGCATCGAAGGCTGAGGGGTGACTTTATAGAGGTTTATAAAATCATGAGGGGCATGGATAGGGTAAATAGACAAGGTATTTTCCCTGTGGTGGGGGAGTCCATAACAAGAGGGCATAGGTTTAGGGCGAGGGGGGAAAGATATAAAAAGGACATAAGGGTCAACGTTTTCACAGAGGTGGGGATGCCTGTATGGAATGAGCTGCCAGAGGAAGTGGTGGAGGCTGATACAATTACAACATTTAAAAGGCATCTGGATGGGTATATGAATAGGAAGGATTTGGAGAGATATGGGCCATGTGCTTCCAAATGGGACTAGATTAAGTTAGGATATCTGATTAGCATGGACAAGTTGGACTGAAGGGTCTGTTTCTGTGCTGCATATTTCTATTACTCTGTGTAGCAAACAGTGTGGATAATGGGAATCCTGTAGATGTACTATATTTTGATTAGCATATGGTGTCGCTCAAAAGTTAATACACAAGATAAAATCACATGGGATTAGGAGTAATTTATTCACTTGGCTAGAGGAGGTATGGGGTCGGACAGGGGGAGCACAGAGTTGGGGGTGGGCGAAGACTCGCGCGTGGTGTGCTGCTGCCTAGTCTCCTGAACGGGGATCGGACTTATCGAGTGTTAATCCCATTGAACTGATGAGGGGGGGGAGAGGGGGGGGGGGGGGGGGGGGAGGAGTGAGTGGAAACTTCAGTAATGCTGCAGGTCCCTTACACACAAGAGTGTGTCTGATCAGAAACAAATCCTGAGACAGAGAGAGGGAGCAAGGCAGACAGAGCGAGGAAAAAGAAAACTTCAAACCCTAGAGGAGAGGCATTGAATCAATTAACCAAATAATCAATTATCAGAATGAAATAGTGCCCGCCCATCTTGTTCGGATAATTGAGGTTTCTCTGTACTGATAACATTAAAAGCCAATGACGCAGTTTGATTCTTTGGGGGTATAAGACTGGGAAACATTAAACCGTTGGGAGAGAACTGCCAAGCCACCAGCATGTACAGACTGCCTGAAACACAGCTCTCTTAATGGTACATTTATCCATCAACAACCTGTGAAAGAGAAATCCTAAGAAGAAAATCTCCAGAAAAAGATACAAAGAGAAGATTCGACAGCTGCCTGGTTTTGAAATTTGAATTTTTGGTAAATCTTACTTGGGGATTTTATTGGACTAGTATTGTAGAACGGGAAGGTAAAAGTTACATTAGAAAAAGGAGTTGGAAATAGTTGTTAGTTAATCTCTGTTATACCTTAAGAAATAAAGTTGTTAATTTGGACTTTAAGTAGTTCTTGGCCACTCGAATTTTCACAGATTACTGCACGGGATAAATCTTTTCTGTGTTGCTGGTTTAAAATTAACAGAGGGGATTTAACCTGTGTCATAACACAATGCAGGCATATAAAGTACTATAGCCATATTTGCATATGACACTAAAGCAGGTGGGAAAATAAGTTACAATGAAGAAATAGGAAATATACAAATGAATATGAAAAGGTTAGGTGAATGGGCCAAGATGTGGCAGATGATGTTTAATGTGGATAAGAATGATGTTCTCCATTCTGGTCAGAGGAATAGAAAGGCAACAAATTGTTGTAATGGAGAGAAACTTCAGAGTGCTTCGATGCATGAATTGCAGAAAACTTGTATGCAGGTACAGCAAGAATAAGGAAGACAAATTAAATTTTAGAATTTATTGCTAAAGGAATACAGTATAAAAGTAAAGAGCTAGACTGCACCTGGAGTATTATGTACAATTTTAGGAGACCGTAGTTGTATTGGTGGCATTTGGAAGAGCTTCGCTAGATTGATTCCAGACATGAAAGATTTGTCTTAGGAAGAGAGATTGAACAGTTTAGGCATATACTCTCTGGTGTTTAAAAGAATGAGAGGAGATCTAATTGAGTTATATAAGATGCTAAAGGGGATTGACAAAATAGACATAAAAAGGACGTTTCCTCACGTGAGGTAATCTAGAATGAGAGATTATGGTGTTAGGCCTAAGGATAGCTGCTTTAAAACAGTGATGAGGAGAAATTGCTTCCCTCACAGGATTGTGAATCTGGAATTCATGACTCCAGAGTTCAATGGATGCTGAGACACTGAATAAATTTAAGGAAAAGTCAGATAGATTTTTAATTTAGTAATGGGCTGAAATGTCATGGAGAGTGAGCAAGAAAGTGGAGTTAACACCGAAATGAGATCAACCATGGTCATGTCAAATGGCAGAGCAGGCTCGAGGGGCTGAATTGCTTACTTCTCAAGGTAAAAACAATGACTGCAGATGCTGAAAATCAAATACTGGATTAGTGGTGCTGGAAGAGCACAGCAGTTCAGGCAGCTTTATTCCTGATGAAGGGCTTTTGCCCGAAACGTTGATTTCGCTGCTCGTTGGATGCTGCCTGAACTGCTGTGCTCTTCCAGCACCACTAATCCAGTACTTGCTTACTTCTCATCCTAGTTCTTATGTTATTATTTTCTTAACCACTGAATTTTAGCTGTACTGCAAGATAAGTAACGGAACTACAGGAGAAAGGCTCTTAAATCCCACGAGCAGTTACACAGAATCATGGAGATGTACAAGCACAGAATCAGACCCTTTGGTCCATGCCGACCAGATATCCCAAGCCAATCCAGTCCCACCTGCCAGCACCCGGCCCATATCCCTCCAATCCCTTCCTATTCATATACCCATCCAAATGCCTCTTAAATGTTGCAATTGTACTGGCCACCACCACTGCCTCTGGCAGCCCATTCCACACACACACCACCCTCTGCGTGAAAACATTGCCTCTTAGGTCTCTTGTATATCTTTCCCCTCTCACCCGAAACCTATGCCCCCTAGTTCTGGACTCCCCCACAAAGTCTATTTATCCTATCTATGCCCCTCATGATTTTATAAACCTCTATAAGGTCACCCCTCAGCCTCTGACGCTTCAGGGAAAACAGCCCCAGCCTATTCAACCTCTCTCTATAGCTCAAATCCTCTAACCCTGGCAGCATGCTTGTAAATCTTTTCTAAACCCTATCAAGTTTCACAACATTTTTCCGATAGGAGGAGACCAGAATTGCATGCAATATTCCAAAAGCGGTCTAACCAATGTGCTGTTTTGCCGCAATATGATCTCCCAACTCCTGTATTCAATAACCTGACCAATAAAGGAAAGCATACCAACTGCCTTCTTTGCTATCCTATCTACCTGCAACTCTACTTTGAAGGAACTATTAACCTGCATTCCAAGGTCTCTTTGTTCAGCAACACTCCCTAGGACCTTACCATTAAGTCGACTTTAGAGTGGTGCTGAAAAAGCACAGCAGGTCATGCAGCATCCGAGGAGCAGGAAAATTTACATTTCGGGCAAAAGCCCTTCATCAGGAATAGAGGCAGGTTCCTGATGTGCTTTTCCAGCACCACTCTAATCTAGACTCTTGTTTCCAGCACCTGCAGTCCTTGTTTTTACCTTACCTTTAAGTGTATAAGTTCTGCTAAGATTTGCTTTCCCAAAATGCAGCATCTTGCATTTATCAAAATTAAACTCCATCTGCAACTCCTCAGCCCAATGGCTCATCTGATCAAGATCCTGTTGTAATCTGAGGTAACCTTCTTTACTGTCCACTTCACCTCCAATTTTAGTGTCATTTGCAAACTTATGAACTGTACCTCTTAAGCTCACATCCAAATAATTTATATAAATGACAAAAAGTAGTGGACCCAGCACCGTTCCTTGTGGCACTCCACTGGTCACAGGGAATGATCAGTGACCAATCTGAAAAAAATCCTCCACCACCACCCTCTGTCTTCTACCATCGAGCCAGTTCTGTATCCAAATGGCTAGTTTTTTTTAGACTCCCTACAGTGTGGAAACAGGCCCTTTGGCCCAACAAATCCATACTGACCCTCTGAAGAGTAACCCACCCAGACCCATTTCCCTCTGACTAATGCACCGAACACTATGGGCAATTTAGCATGGCCAATTCACCTGACCTGCACATCTTTGGACTGTGGGAGGAAACCGGAGCACCCGGAGGAAACCCACGCAGACACAGGGAGAATGTGCAAACTCCACACAGACAGTCACCCAAGGCTGGAATTGAACCTGGGACCCTGGTGCTGTGAGGCTGCAGTGCTATCCCTGTATCTCCATGAGATCTAACCTTGCTAACCAAACTCCCATGGGGAACCTTGTCGAACGCCTTACTGAAGTCCATATAGATTGCATCTACCACTCTGTCGTCATCAATCCTCTTGGTTACTTCTTCAAAAAACTCCATCAAGTTTGTGAGACATGATTTCCCACGCACAAAGTCATTTTGACTTTCCCTTATCAGTTCTTGCCTTTCCAAATACATGTACATCCTGTCCCTCAGGATTCCCTCCAACAACTTGCCCACCACCGCTGTCAGGCTCTCTGGTCTATAGTTCCCTGGCTTGTCCTTACCACCTTTCTTAAACAGTGGCACCATGTTAGCCAACCTCCAGTTTTCTGGCACCTCATCTCTGACTATCAATGATACAAATATCTCAGCAAGAGGCCCATCAATCACTTCCCTAGCTTCCCACAGAGTTCTAGAGTACACCTGATCAGGTCCTGGGGATTTATTCACTCCTGTGCATTTCAAGACATCCAGCGCTTCCTCCTTCACTTCCTTGCAACGTAAATCTACCCAGGGCTGCAAACAATGGGAATAGTCAAACTGCTTTCACAGAGAGCCAGGATCAGCTATTCTTTAATTCTTCTCAATTAATTTTTGAGCCGTTTCCTGCTAGGTCTAATGGAGGTATGCACTTTCACTTTGCTTCAGGGAAGAATACTCATTACAGAAACAATTGAATATTTAAACAAAATAAAGCAAACAGGTTTCAGTAAGAACCACTAATCCAAAGATCTAAACTAATAATAAAGTAAAAGAAATGTGGATGCTGGAGATCTGAAAAAAAATTGCTGGAGAAACTCAGTAAGTCTGGTAGAACCAGTGGGAAGAGTTAACATTTCAAATCAAGTGATTCTTTGTTTTAGATTAGATTACTTACAGTGTGGAAACAGGCCCAACAAGTCCACACCAACCCGCAACCCACCCAGACCCATTCCCCTACATTTACCTCTTCACCTAACACTATGGGCAATTTAGCATAGCCAATTCACCTAACCTACACATTTTTTTGCATTGTGGGATCTTGACTCAATAAATGTTGGTAGGCAACTTAGTGTTGTAGTCAAGCCTGAGGAAAAGTTCTGAAAGTTGTGGTGGCTCAAAGAACCTGAGTGCCATTAGTAAATCAGTATGGCTGAAACTCGGATTTGTGCAGTCTCTGCTTAATGTAACTGGGAAAGATTGGAATGCAGGGAAAAATAACACAAGAAATATCCAGCTTGGTGAAACAAGCTATTGGTGAAAAGCGGGAGTTGTATCAGAGAATAAATGCTGGAGTAGAATTTTCAAAGTCAGTGGAAGCAAGGACTCAGGAATGGCGAGCAATTGACTGGAGAAACTGTGGAGCAGTCCATGATAGAAAGGCTTTTGAGGGGAAGTTTCAAGACCAGATTAGCAAAAGTGAAGAATTGTAATTCCTTGTGAAGTTTAATGATATTTGATAATTGACCATATAATTAACGAATGTGGGAGCTGCTGAGAAATCTGTATGATCTATCTTGATTGCATTTGATCTTTGATATGCAGTGTACAGTGTTGAATCACAATACGTTACCCTTTTTTACCACATGTCAATTCTTGGTGTAAGCACACGTATTGTAGATATTGTAGATTGTATGACTGTTTTAACTTACTTAGTAAAATAGTATTCTTTGTTCAAAATTGTGCAGTCTTATGGTTTTGTTCTCTTAGTAAATCCCCAAATGTTATGCTTGTCTTCTATAAATGCAGTATAAAGGTTACTGGCCCTCAGCCAGATTGTTACAAAAATTGCTCATCCTGTCGAGGATCATAACATGACATTACTTGTCAGGTCTGGGATCATAACTCACTCAATGTCATTACCATAAATGAATCCCTCACTATCAATATTCTGGGTGTCACCATCACCAGAAACTGAACTGGACTAGCCTTATGACTGCTGTAACTACAAGAGCAGGCTACAGGCTGGGAATTCTGAATCAAGAATCTCAGCTCCTGACTCCTTAAAGCCTGTCCACCATCTGGAAGGGGCAAGTCAGGAGTGTGCTGGATTTCTCCCCACTTGCCTGGATGGGTGCAGCTCTAAAACACTCAGGAGGATCATCACTGTACACAATAAAACTGCTCATTTGACTGGTACTCCATCCACCACCTTAGATATTCACACCCTCCACAACCAAAGCAGAGAGGCAATAGTATGTACTATCCATAAAATGCATTCCTACAATTCACCAAGGGTCCTTCACCAGCACCTTCCAAACCTGTGACTTCTACCATCTAGAAGGACAAGTGCAGCAGGTCAAGTGGTATACCACCATCTGCAAGTTCCCCTCCAAGCCACTCACTGTTCTGACTTGGAAATATATCACTATTCCTTCACTGTCACTGGGTCAAAATCCTGGAACTTCCTCTCTAACAGCATTGTGGGTGTCCCTACATCTCAAAAATATTTCCTGTTCAACAAGGCAGCTCACACCATGTTCACAAATTAGTGATGGGAAATTAATGTTGGCCAGCGAAGTCCACGTCCCATGGACAAATCAAAAGAATTTTCGCTGTCAGATAAATCTGCAAATGATGGTTAAGCACAAACACTCAGAGCCTGTGACCATGGTATCTATTACTTCCTACATCTAGGAGCAGCTAAAAACAAGATAGAAAAAGTCAAAACAAATACTATCTAAAGTAGCAGGTTCAACTCACACTTTGCTAACCACTGTCGCCTTTTGGTATCTTGCACTGGTAATTGGTGCAGTCAGACAACCAGGGAGATGGTGGTGATATTGTGCAGCAGTCCTGAGTCAAGGGCACATACACTTTGCCTATAACTGTATGGCACATTAGTCTGTCACCTGTACCACGTGACCTCAGTGATCAAGCCAAATACGTGGCATCTGCAGCAAAAAGTACAACAGATCAGAAAATCTTAGGGGGTAGTGTACACTGAAGTCCACAGGAAAACCACTGAGTCATAGGGTTCCAGCATAGTTAGTCAAGGGCAGGCATAGCCATTCCAGACTTTGGCCATGGTCAGGCAGTCAGTCAGAGTGGTGTTGCTCTGGGGGTCACAGTCAGTCCTTCATCTCCGTTGGAGCCAGAGAGCAAGATATTGTATTTAATCTGCCAGAGTGGAGGACATCATGAAATGTCATCCTGCAGTGCTGCACAGTCTTCCTCACTCTGGGGATGGCACTGACTGGTGATATCCAACCATGCTGGCATGGTATGGTGATGTGGCTTCCTCCACCAGTGCTCTGGGGAGAGGACTCCTCTTCACCATCCCATCCACAAAGGACTCCAGGGCCCTCTCAGAGAAGCGTGGTGCCAGCCTCACCCTCTCCACCATCTCTTCTCACTTTTTCCACAACTGAGCAAAGCAGCTTCCAGATGATACAGACACACAGCAGGCTTTGGAAGATGGCACAGCTGCAAAGGATGCTGGTCTTAGAGAGAACGTCCATTGAGTGGCGAGTTCCTCAGGATAACAAGTGGTCAGATGGGCTGGAAATCAGATGTGATTCTCAAGCAACAAGTGGTGAGTTTCGTAAGAAACAGCAGGGAAACTGTCTTGGCTTCATGTTGAGAAGCCCCCTACAGAACTCAACACAACCTTGCATTTTGTCAAAAAACAATAAGATTCAGCCCATACACTAAGCCAGCAAGAAGGATTGATGGCAGTCAATTTACCTGAAGCATTCCAGATGGTTCCAGCAGAAACCACTGCAGGCAGTGATGTGTCCAAAGTGAAAAAGAGCTAACACATGTATGATATTCTCCTGAGGCCCAGCACCAACGTGAGTACCCAGGCCAAAGGTTAGTGAGGGATGGGGAGAGAACAGCACGGTTGGGGTTACAGGGAAGAGGGGTAAGGGTGAGAGTGGGTATCTGTATCAGGGCAGTGGCGTGTCTACTTCCTGAAGGCATGCGCCTCCCCCCTCCCCATTGGCTGCATTAATTTCTATAGCACTGCTGAGCTCAAGGACCTCAATAGTGGTCGGGGGGAGGAAGGTGGGTGGCACGGTACAAAGCTTGTGCATTGCCAACCCACCACATGGGGTTGGATGCAGGAAAAGAGTGGGGTTCCCACCCACTCACCTGATTAAATGACCCCTGCTGCCAAACTGACTTTGAAGGAGGGCATTAACTAAGTTAAAAATCACACACCGGGTTATAGTCCAACAGGTTTAATTGGAAGCACACTAGCTTTCGGAGCGACACTCCTTCATCAGGTGATTGTCGCTCCGAAAGCTAGTGTGCTTCCAATTAAACCTGTTAGACTCTAACCTGGTGTTGTGTGATTTTTAACTTTGTACACCCCAGTCCATCTCCAACTCATGGCATTAACTAATGCAGTGTTTAAACTTGATACTCTCTCACCAGATCATTTACAACTTTTATAGTGGCATTTTGCTTAATGTTAGATTCTGAAAACAGTACTCTTGATAGTTTGTGATTCTGCTACTTGCACAAGTGAGCTGTGCAAAAAAGCTGGAAAAAGAGTTCAAGCAATTCTCATCAGATTGTGTTAGTGATAGCTGGAGGACCTTGCATCAGGCTTCAATGACATCATCCTTAAAGTGTAGAGACCTAAAGCTGAATAGACAACTTCAGAGTGCAGCATGACCCTTCCCCCAGCACACACATACAAATTACAGCTCAGACCAATCCTTAGAATTAGGCTGTTAATTATACAGTAAGCACCGTTCCATCAAGGTTCCCATAATCATTGAAATCCCTTCCACAAAAACAGAAGAACACTCAGTACTAGGAAATGGTATATGGTGACAAATGTAGGTGTTACCATCACTGTTGATTATTATGTTAATTGAAACTGTCTATGCGACCTTTATTGCAGCATTAGCTGAAAATTGCTAACCAATCTATGAATATAAACACTGTTCAGTGTAGGTGAATGGTGAATATAATGTTTTAATCACTGTGTAAGTGAAACTACTTCTCACAATCAGAAGATAAAAAGCTCAACACAAACTATTTATGGATGAGGAAGACCAAGTCATTCGATTTAATCATTCTGTACAGAAAGACCTAAGAAGCCAACATTGCTGCTTGAAACTTATAATTTAGTAAAATTTAGTTTATATAGCTATAAAAAGGGTTCTGCTGGTGCAGTGGTGTTAGCTGTACCTCTGAGCCGGGAGATGTGGGTTCAAATCCTACCTGCTCCAGAGGAGTGTCTGAGTAGTTTGTTTTTTGTTTAAATTACCTATACAACTGTAAGATCACCTCTCAAAACAGAGGATCAGTTTCACAGCTGTTTACTGCTTTGGTATCAGGGACTAAATGCCTCCTTTTTTCACTTGATGGTTAGAGCAGGACATAGTACTCAAGGTGCAGTCTGATCAAAACAAATGCAGAAAAAGCAGAGTTGGACTAGCTGAGCAGATCGTACAGCTGGTGACACTCACCTAGGCATTTAGAGAATATTCGATCACGTTTCTGACTTGTGCATTGTTGATGGTGGCTTTAAGGAGTCAGGATTTGGGTTGTTTATCTTGGAACTCCTAGACCCTAACCTGCTTTTGTGGTCACAGATTTTAAATGATTGGTCCAGTGCAATTTCTGGTCAATGGCAACCCCCATTGAAAGTGAGGGATTTGGAAATGATAATGCCATTGAATATCAAGGGGAGAGAGTTAGATTCTTTCTTGTTGAAGATGGCCATTGCCTACCACTTTGGTGGGTAGCATGTTACTTGCTACTTATCAACTAAATGTTGTTTAGGTCTTACAGCCTATTAGCGGCAACTGATTCAGTTTCTAAGAAATTGGGAATGGTACAGAATACTGTGCGACTTTGCTGAAATGTTTGTATCATCAGTAGTCACAGGTGCCAGAAGACTGGAGGTTGGCTAACGTGATGCCACTTTTTAAGAAAGGTGGTAAGGACAAGCCAGGGAACTGTAGACCAGTGAGCCTGATGTCGGTGGTGGACAAGTTGTTCGAGGGAATCCTGAGGGACATGATGTACATTTATTTGGAAAGGCAAGGACTGATTAGGGATAGTCAACATGGTTTTGTGCGCGGGAAGTCATGTTTCATTAACTTGATTGAGTTTTTTAAGTCATAGTGAAGAGGATTGATGAGGGCGGAGCGGGCCACATGGTCTATATAAACTTTAGTAAGGCATTTGACAAGGTTCCCCATGGTGGATTGGGTAGCAAGGTTAGATCTCATGGAATACAAGGGCAACTAGCCATTTGGAAACAGAATTGGCTCGAAGGTAGAAGACAGAGGGTAGTGATGGGATGTTGCTTTTCAGACTGGAGGCCTGTGGCCAGTGGAGTGTCACAAGGATTGGTGCTAGGTCCATGGCTTTTCGTCGTTTATATAAATGATTTGGATGTGATCACAGGAGGTATAATTATTAAGTTTGTAGGTGACTCCAAAATTGGAGGTATAGTGGACAGTGGAGAAGGTTACCTCAGAGTACAATGGGATCTTGATCAAATGGGCCAATGGGCCAAGGAGTGGCAGATGGAGTTTAATTTAGATAAATGCGACGTACTGCATTTCGGAAAAGCCAATCAGAGCAGGACATATATACTTAATGGTAAGGTCCTGGGAAGGGTTGCTGAACAAAGAGACCTTGGAGTGCAGGTTCATAGTTCCTTGGAAGTAGAGCCACAGGTAGATAGGACAGTGAAGAAGGCATTTGGTATGCTTTCCTTTATTGGTCAGAGCATTGAGTATAGGAGTTGGGAGGTAATGTTGTGGCTGTGCATGACATTGGGTAATTTCCTGTACAGGACAGTCCCAGCTTCAGCCCTACACTAGGTCCTGGCTCCCAGCCCTGCCGTGTTTTCACCATCCTCCAGACCTCCTCCTCACTGAGAACAAATGTTCAGTCCTCAGTAAAGGCCTCACCTTCATCCCCCTCCACTCCCGGACCAATGAATACAATATGTGTTGTGACATCAAACACTTCTTCTGCCACCTCCGGGCTTACATTTTCCAACAAGACTTCCGCCCACCCTCCGATGACCCTTTCTCCCACCTCCAACACACTCCATCCACTTGTGCACCCAGTGCTGGTCTGTTACCCATCCTTAATCTCTTTATTTACAAATGCCGCCATGACATAGACTGCCTCAACCTGTCCATCCCAGTTCACCCACTCCAACCTCATTTTCTCTGCTCCAACCCCAATCTCACCATCAAACCAGCAGACAAGGAGCAGTGCAGTGGTAGTTTGGCACATCAACCTCTACACTGCTGAAGCCAGATGCCAACTTGTGGACACCTCCTCCTACTGCCCCCTTGACCATGACCTCACCTCCCATCACCAAACCACCATCTCCCAGACCGTACACAACCTCATCATTTCCGGGAACCTCCCACCCACAGCTTCCAACCTCATAGTCCAGGAATCCCGCACCATCTGGTTCTACCTCGTACCTAAAATTCACAAACCTGATTGCCCTGGCTAACCTGTCATCTCAGCCTGCTCCTTCCCCACCAAACTCAACTCCTCATACCTTGATGCCATCCTTTCCCCTGGTCCAGGAACTCCCCACCTATGTTCGGGACACCACCCACACCCTCACCTCCACCATGACTTTCATTTCCTCAACCCCCAATGCCTCATCTTCACCATGGACACCCAGTCCCTATACACATCTATCTGCCATGCCTTCAAGCCCTCCATTTCTTCCTCTCCCATTATCCCCACCAGTACCCCTCCACTGACACTCTCATTTGTTTGGCTGAACTGGTCCTCACCCTCAACAGTTTATCCTTTGAATCCTCCCACTTCCTGCAGACCAAAGGGGTAGCCATGGGTACCTGCATGGGCCCCAGCTATGCCTGTCCCTTCATTGGGTACGTGGAAAAGTCCACCTTCTGCAGCTACACCGGCACCATTCCCCACCTTTTCCTCCGCTACATAGATGTCTGTATCGGTACCACCTCGTGCTCTCATCAACTTCACTAACACATTTCACCCTGAACTTAAGTTCACCTGGACCATCTCGGACACGTGCCTCCTCTTCCTGGACCTCTCCATCTCCATCAACAGTGACCAATGCAACATGGATGAATTCTACAAATCCACTAACTCCCACAGCCAGCTAACTACACCTCCTCCCACCCTGCCCCCTGTAAAAATGCAAACCGTTTTCACAATTCCTCTGCCTCTGCCACATCTGCTCTCAGGAGGACCAACTCCACCACAGAACACACCAGATGGTTTCTTCAAAGATCACAATTTCCCCTCCCACTGTGGTTGATGATGCCCTCCAGCACATCTCATCCACTTCTCGCACTTCTGCCCTCGACCCCACCCCTCAACTCGCAACAAGGACAGGTCAGTCCTTACCTTCCATCCTACCAACCTCCAGATACATCAAATCATGCTCTACCATTTCTGCCACCTAAAAACAGACCCCACTGGAGATATGTTTCCCTCCCTACCTCTATCTGCATCCCGTAAAGACCATTCCCTCCGTCAATCTCTTGTCAGGCCCACACTTGCCACCAACCCACTCTCCCCTCCTGGCACCTTCCCCTGCTACAGCAAGAATTGCGAAACCTACGACCATACCTTCCCCCTCACCTCCGTCCAAGGCCCCAAAGGATCCTTTCACATCTGTCAGAGATTTACCTGCACTTACACACTTATCACTTATTGTATCCGTTGCTCCCAATGCAGTCTCCCCTACATTGGGGAGACAGTACACCTACATGTAGAATGCCTCAGAGAATATCTGAGACACATGTACAAAGCAACTCCATCATCCCGTGGACGAACACATTAACTCCCCCCTCCCACTCCCCCAAGGACATGCAAGTCCTGGGCCTCCTCCATCACCAAACCCTTATCACCCGACGCCTGGAGGAAGGATGCCTCACCTCCAACCACATGGGATCAATGTGGATTTCACCAGTTTCCTCATTTCCCCTCCCCCCCACCTTGACCCAGATCCAACCTTCCAACTTGGCACCGCCCTCTTGACCTGTCCTACCTGTTCATCTTCCTTCCAACTTATCCACTCCAGCCTTCTCCCTGACCTATTGCGATCAATCCCACCGTCATCTACCTATCACACCAGCCCCACCCCCCCTCCCATTTATCTCTCAGACCCCTTAACCCACAAATCTCATTCCTGATAAAGGGTTTATACCCGAAACATTGATTCTCCTACTCCTCGGTTGCTGCCTTACCAACTGTTCTTTTCTAGCACCACACTCTCTACTCCAGCATCTGCAGTTCTCACTTTCTCCCAGGACAATGGTTAGGCCCCTTTTGGAATACTATGTGCAATTCTGGTCTCCTTCCAATTGGAAGGATGTTGTGAAACTTGAAATGACTCAGAAAAGATTTACAAGGATGTTACCAGGGTTGGAGGGTTTGAGCTATAGGGAGAGGTTGAATAGACTGGGGCTGTTTTCTCTGGAGCATCGGAGGCAGAGTGGTGACCTTATAGAGGTTTATAAAATCATGAGGGGAATGGATCGGGTAAATAGACAAGGTCTTTTCCCTGGGGCGGGGAAGTCCAGAGCATAGGTTTAGGGCGAGAGGGGAAAGATATAAAAGAGACATAAGGGACAACTTTTTCACACAGAGTGTGGATGGAATGAGCTGCCAGAGAAAGTGATGGAAGCTGCTACAATTACAGCATTTGAAAGACATCTGGATGGGTGTATGCATAGGTAGGGTTTAGAGGAAGATGGACCGAGTGCTGGCAAATGGGACTAGATTAGGTTACGATATTTGGTCCGCATGACAAGTTGGACTGAAGGGTCTGTTTCTGTACTGTACATCTCTATATCTCTGTGACTTGATGACTCCAGTTCAATACAGGTATCCTTGATGTTGCACACAGTCAAAGGCTGCCTTGATATATAGGATTCACTGTACAAATCATTCAGATCATGCAGTGATTCATTCATACTGCTGTTCAGTGTTCTGGGAATGTCTCAGTATTGGTTTGTCAAAACTTTAACACAATATTTTCTAAAACTCCCAAGGCTCTATCTTTATTGATACCATCCTGACATATTCATTTCACCGCTTTTTCCTTCTTACATGTATTATTATAAATTTATAGTCTGCATTAACTTACTCTGGCACCCTGACATGTTCTGTTTAACTCAGTCTGTAATGTTCACACTTCCTCCCTCAGCTCCACAATCTGCTTAGGTTCTGTTCAATTTGTACAATTTGACAATTTTGCAACTGAGACTCCGAATCAAGGTAATTGACATCAATCAGAAACATTAGGAAACACAACATGCCAAAGTGGCATCCAGGTTTGGGGCAATTAGATGGCAGCTGGCATTGGAAGCTCTCCCGCTGCTCCAGGAGTGAGGCCTGGGCTACTTAACGTCTGGGAAGTGATGGAACATTGCATGATTATAGTCCACCATCAACACCAGTTGATGGGATCAGCTTTAGAGCCATTTTGCATGGGTCTCATGTTGAGAAAGAGGATCAGACTTGTAGCAGTGGGGGCCTATGTTTCCCTGGCAGGTCCAGAATGAGCATTCTTGCCCCAGCTGGGTCTGTGCGGTGCAAAGAAAGTGTCTTCCAGCCCTATCTCCTCTTCCCACTGTCTTTACCTGATGGGATAATGGCATCAGCTTCCCTGCTTAGGCCACTAGTTAAAATAGACATTAAATAATAATCATCAAGACCCGACATTCACAAGTAAAGACTAATATCTGCAATGAAGTATTCCTTATGAGGAAAGGCTAGACAAGGTTGGCCTGTATCCTCTGGAGTATGGAAAAGTCAGAGGTGACTAATCGAAACATTGGAGGTGAATTAATTGAGACTTTGACTGGGTCAATGTTGAAAGAATGGCTCTTCTTGTGGGAGGACGTAGAATGAGGGATTTAATTATGAGGGGCATGGATAGGATAAATAGACAAAATCTTTTCCCTGGGGTCGAGGAGTCCAAACCTGGAGGGCATAGGTTTAGGGTGAGGGGGGAAAGATATAAAAGAGACCTAAGGGACAACATTTACACACAGAGGGTGGTATGTGTGTGGAATGAGCTGCCAGAGGAAGTGGTGGAGGCTGGTACAATTGCAATATTTAAAAGGCATTTGGATGAGTATATGAATAGGAAAGGTTTGGAGGGATATGGGCCGGGTGCTGGCAGGTGGGACTAGATTGGATTGGGATATCTGGTCGGCATGGACAGGTTGGACCGAAGGATCTGTTTCCATGCTGTACATCTCTATGACTCTATGAGTCTATGCCCATTTAAGACAGAGATGAGGAATTATTTTTCTCTCAGAGGATTGTATCTTTGAATTTCCTTCTGCAAAATAGAGTGGGTGCAGAATTACTAAATTTTTTTTACGGCAGAGCTAGATCAATTCTTGATTACCAAGTGGATGAAAGATTTATTAAAAACATGCAGGAATGTACCTTTGAGGTTAAAATCTGAGCAGCCATGAATTTATTGAATGATCTGCTGACATTGGGCAGTATAATTACTGCTATGTGCTAAATTTAGTTATTGGAAAATTGTAATTGGTGTGTTTGGTGGGTAAGCATTCTGGCCAGTTCTAACTGTCTGGCTCCGAGCAAGGGGCTGGGGTTAAAATTACCGACACCATCTTTAAAGCCCAGCTGTGCTCCTAATCAAACACTGCTTGTCTGCAGTTGCCGTGCATGGTACCTGTTGACTGCTGCAAAAGTCAGACTGAGAGAAATTGGCTGTTTGCTTTGCCTACGGGATACCTGGAGGTCCCGATAGACAGAGGGTACTTGCAGTTGCTGCCCATTGAGTGTACCCTGAGCTGTTGGTGTCAAGTGTTCAAGGGGAGCTAGAGGAGCTGGAATCGTCAGGTACCCTCTGTGACTCTCATGTCAGGAATAGCCACTGTATAGTTTCTATCTGACAGATGGGAAAACAGGAAACTGCATGTCAATGAGGTGAGATTATACAATAAGGATGTTAATGCATGTTAATCAGTATCTTGTTGCTCCCTACCGAGAATCTCAAATCACCTTTTGACATTTGATTTCAAAAATTTTGCTTTTGATGATGATCAACCAACATTTTCACCATTGCCCACATCATTCCATGCCTGATAAAATCCTGCCCTGTGTTTCTAGTAATATGTAGATATATCACTGAGGGTGGCATTGAGTAAGACCATAAGACAAAGGAGCAGAAATTAGGCCACCCAGCCCAATAAGTTTGCTCTGCCATTCAATCACGGCTGATAAGTTTCTCAACCCCATTCTCCCACTTTCTCCCCATAACCCTTGATGCCCTTGATATTCAAGAATCTATCTGTCTCAGTCTTAAATTTACTCAATGACCTGGCCTCCACAGCCTTCTGTGGCAATTAATTCCATAGATTCACAACTCTCTGACTGAAGAAGTTTCTCCTTATCTCCATTCTAAAAGGTCTCCCCTTTACTCTCAGGCTATGCCCTCAGATCCTAGTCTCTCCTACCAAGTGAAACATCTTCCCAACATCCACACTGTCCAGGCCATTCAGTATTCTGTATGTATCAATTAGATTCCCCCTCATCCTTCCCAGCTCCAGCAAATATAAACCTCTCAAACGGTCCCTCATATGTTAAGCTTTTCATTCCTGGGTCCATTATCCTGAAACACCTCTGAACACACTCCAGGGCTAGTACATCCTTCCTGATATATGCACACAATACTCCGAATGTCGTCTGACCAGAGACTTATGGAGCCTCAGAAGTACATCCTGCTTGTGTATTCAAGTCCTCTCAAAATAAACCCCATCATTGCATTTGCCTTCCTAACTACTGACTCAACCTGCAAGTTAATCTTGAGAGAACCCTGGACTAGAACTCCCAAGTCTCTGAACCTCTGAATTTTCTCCTCATTTAGACAATAGTCCATGGTTCTATTCTTCCTACCAAAGTGCATAATCTCACACTTTCTCATGTTGTACTCCATCTGCCATTTCTTTGCCCACTTTCCTAACCTGTCCAAATCCTTCTGCGGCCTCCTCATTTCCTCAATGCTACCTGTCCCTCTACCTATCTTTGTATCACCCGCAAAATTACCCAGAAACCCTCAGTTCCTTGATCTAGATTGTTATTTGATAAAGTGAAAAGTTGTGATTCCAACACTGAGCCTTGCGAAACACCATTTGTCACCGGCTGCCATCCTGAGAAGGATCCTTTTATCCCCACTCTCTGCTTTTTACCAGACAGGGAGAAAGTGAACACTACAGATGCTGGAGATCAGAGTCGAAGAGTGCGGTGCTGGAAAAGCACGGCTGGTCAGACAGCATCCAAGGAGCAGGGGTTTCGATGTTTTAAGCATAAGCATGAGCATCAGGGATGAGGAGGTTACCCAAGGAAGCTGAGAGATAAATGGGAGGGGGTGGGGCTGGACGAAAAGTAGCTGAGAATGCGATAGGTTGATGAAGATGGGGGTGAAGATGATAGGTTGGAGAGGACGGTAGAGCGGATAGGTGGGAAGGAAGATGGACAGATAGCACAGGTCAAGAGGGCAGTGCTGGGTTGGAGGGTTGGATGGAGGGGAAATGAGGAAACTGGTAAAATCCACATTGATCCCATGGGGTTGGAGGGTCCCATGGCAGAAGATGAGGCGTTCTTCCTCCAGGCTTTGGGTGGTAGGGTTTGGCGGTGGAGGAGGCTCAAGACCTGCATGTCCTTGGGGGAGTGGGTGGGGGAGTTAAAATGTTCGGCCACGGGGCAGTGGGGTTGTTTCATGCATATGCCCCAGATTTCTACCAGACAGCCAGGCTTCAATCCATCCAACATCATGGGCCCTTATCTTACTCAGTAGCCTTCTGTGCAGCACCTTGTGAAAGGCCTTCTTGAAGTCCAGGAAGTTGGACATCCATTGGTTCTAACCTGCTCTTTACTTCCTCAAATCTTGCAGATTTGTCAGGCATGACCTCCCATTGATGAAACCATGCTGACTTTGCCCTATACTCTTCCAAGCATTCAAAAATCTCATCCTTCACAATGGATTCCAGGATCTTAGCCACGACTGAGGTTAGGCTAATCAGTCTGTAATTTTCTGTCTTTTGTCTTCCTCCCTTTTTAAGGAGGGGTGTCACGTTAGTGATTTTCCAGGCCTCTGGGACCCTTTATGATTTTAGCAATTCCTGAAAGATCACCACTAACACCTCCACTATCTCTCCAGCTATCTCCTTTAGAACTCTGGAGTGTAGTCATGGAATCATGGAAATGTACAGTATAGAAACAGATGCCTAGGTCCAGCTCGTCCACACCGACCAATTATCCGAACCTAATCTAGTCCCTTTTGCCAGCACTTGGCCCATATCCCTCTAAACCTTTCCTATACATATACCCATCCACATCTGGTCCAAGTAAGTTGTCCACCTCCAGGCCATTCAGTTTTTCTAGCACCTTCTCATTGGTGATGGCCACCATACTCTGCTCTGCCCTTTAATCTCTTAAATTTTTGGGATATTACTCATGTCTTCCACCATGAAGACTGATTTGAAGTAACTATTCAGTTCCTCAGCCATTTCCCTGTTCCCTACCACCATTTCTCCAGTGACCCAATGCCCACTTTTGCCTCTCTTTTGCCCTTTATATATCCAAAGGAACTCTTAAAGTCTTCCTTTATATTACTGGCTAGTTTACCCTCATATTTAAACTTCTCCCTCCTTATTTCTTTTCTTGTTGCCCTTTGTTGGTCTTTGTAAGCTTCCCAATCCTCTGGTTTCTCACTGCCCTTCACCACCTTATATGTTTTCTTTTTTGCTTTCATTGAATCCCTGACTTCCCTAGTCAGCCATGGTTGCCTCATCCCTCCTATATCATGCTTCTTATTCCTCGGGATGAATCCCTGCTTTGTCTCCTGAATTACTCCCAGAAACTCCTGCCATTGCTGTCCCACTGTCTTTCCTGCTAGGCTCCTCACAGTCGATTCTACCCACCACCTCCCTCATGCCTCTGGAGTTGCCTTTATTCAGCTGTAATACCATTACCTCTGATTATATTTTCTCCCTCTCAAATTGCAGAGTAAATTCAATCATAGTATGGTCACTGCCTCCTAAGGGTTCTTTCACCTTAAGCTCCCTTATCAAGTCTGCCTCATTACACAACACTAAGTCCAGTATTGCCTGTTCCCTAGTGGCTCCACTACAAGCTGCTCTCAAAAGCCATCTCAGAGACATTCCACAAATTCCTTTTCTTGCAATCCACTCCCAACCTGATTTTCCCAGTCCACCTGCATATTGAAATCTCCCGTGATCACTGTAACTTTGCCTTTCCTACACATCTTTTCTATTTCCTGGTGTATCTTGCGCCCCAGCTCCTGACTACTATTTGGAGTGCCTTCTATCTGCAAATGTCTTTTTTTGTTTTTGACGAATAAATGAACAAAATTAGCTTTGAACAGCCGATCAAAAAATGGAGTAACGAACATACCCAGATAAATAAAGCCCCCCCCGTGACCACTTAAAAGGAAATTGAGATTCGTTCTCAATATCTAGTATTTTCATAAGACTAGTATTTTCATAGGCATAGCCTCTGATTTTGCAAAATTGATCTTGTAACCTGAAAAGGAGCCAAACAAATTGGTACATTGTATCAGACAAGGCCCCAAAACGGCTGAGTTTGACGAAAAGATGAGGACATTGTCCACGTACAACAAATCTTATGTGATTTTGGCCCCACTTCTGAAGCTAAAATATTAGGAACCCTACCAATGGCCTCTGCCAGTGGCTCGATCACCAATGTAAAAAGCAATGGCGGAAAGGGACAGCTCTGTCGGCTACCCCTAAAGATATTAAAATTGCCTGATCACACACGATTGGTGAGAACCACAGTGAGTGAGTCACTAGAGAACCTTTACCCATCTTATAAAGGCTTCGCCCAAGCCAAACCGCTCCAGAGTATAAAAACGGTCCAGCCATTTGTCCTGGTCCCCAGAGAGATCACCAATCCCTGTACAGACTGTTGTTGACACGTTTGAATTACATTAAGCAACCTCTTAATACTATTGGAAGATCTGTGGCTTTTATAAAGCCTGTCTGGTCCTCTTTAATAATAGAGGGCAACACAGTTTCCAGCCTTAATGCAAGAATCTTGGAAAGGATTTTAAAATCAACATTTAAAAGTGAAATGGGTCTAGAAGAAGCACAGTCCTCCAGGGCTTTCACTTTTTTTAAGAATAAGAGAGATATTGGCTTCTCTTAGAGATGGCAGAAGGCGATCATGACTGTATGAGTCATTAAACATGTTGAGCATCGGGCCTGACAATATGCTTATAACTTTCTTATAAAATTCACTGGGGAGTCCATCAGACCAAGTGCTTTCCCACTCTGAATCTGCTTCACAGCCTCCTGCACCTCTTATTCTGATAAAGAGGCAATGAGAAAATACTCTTTTTGGGGGTTGCACCTCGAAGTTCCAGATTCTTGAGAAAAGACTCCATTCTAGCCCGCCTATCCTCACAACTTTCAGACCGGTATAACTCAGAATAAAATCTCTGAAATTCCACCTTGATCTTTTTTAGAATCACAGGTTAGGTTTCCAGCACCTTCTCTGATCA
Organism: Chiloscyllium punctatum; assembly: GCF_047496795.1. NCBI lineage: Eukaryota > Metazoa > Chordata > Chondrichthyes > Orectolobiformes > Hemiscylliidae > Chiloscyllium > Chiloscyllium punctatum. The sequence continues at coordinate 88,833,582 of NC_092743.1, read as the reverse complement.
AGATAATGGATTGGGGGGGGCCTCTTTTCCCTGGCAAGATACGCTAGGTATTTACCTGCTTTGTCACCAAGCTCAAACAGCCTTTGTTTTACAAAAGCCAGCTCTTTCTTTGTGGACTGTGTGAGCATGGAGTTCAATGCAGACCGAAGCACTGTGATCCTCTGTAGCCTAGCCTGTAAGTGTAAATCTTCTCGACTGCCTTCAACCATGCTTTGAGCAGACTTTGCTCACCCTTCTGCCTCTTCCTGCTGGCGGAATAGGAAATAACTAACCCTCTGGCATAATCTTTCGCAGTTTCCCAAAGAATGGACGGGCTATTGCCAAACCTGAATTGATGTTTAGAAACACCCTGAATTCATTAGCAAAATACTCCACAGACTTACTATGCTTAAGGATAAAGGGGTCCATTAGCCAGTATCTCGGACCCACTACAGCATCCTTAATCTTAATCAACAAGTACACTGGAGCAGGATTGGACATGGCAATATTACCAATTGCACTGGATACCACCAAGTCCAGGGTTGACACGGGGGTCAAGAAAAAAATCAATCCTAGTGTGGTACCTGTGCAGATTAGAAAAAAATTCAAAATCCTGCCTCCCTCACTCCACACACAAATCCACCAATTGTTTCATTTGTAAAGAAGGTATCAGGGGGCCTTTGGACAACCTGTCTACCGCGGGATCCACAAGACAATTAGAATCTCCCCCTATAATGAAAAGTCGAGATTCAAGACTAATCAGTTTCGAGAATGCATCTACCAGAAATTTGAGGGGATGGCCAGGGGACAGTAGACTTTTAAAATGCCATACGCTTCCCCATTTATCAAAGCTTTAAGGATTACAAACCTCCCATGTGTGTCTTTAGCAATCTCTAGTAACTTAAATGGGAGATTCCTCCTAACCAATATGACCACTTCCCTACTCCTAGTGTTAAAAGATGAAAAGTAAACCCAATCAAAGCTATTCTGCTGCAATTTCAAATATTCCCTTTCTCCTGTAATAAAGCAATATCCATCTTTTCCTTTCTAAAACTTGAGAGTACCTTTTTCCTCTTAAATGGTGAGTGACCCCCCTTGATATTCCAGGTACATCATTTAAAAGAGTCATTAGCCATAACCTTCTGCAGTAACATTTAGACTCCCAGGAGGAAAAACTCAAATTACAAAGCACTGAGCCATATTAAAAGAAAGTCCACAGAACATAAAAACTACACAAACTAAAACCACTACAGTTCACAAACCTACACAACTATCAAAGACTATATATAACAAAAGCCAAACAAATTAAACAACATATCAATTGCCAGTGGCACTGGATAGGGGATTTCACCCCTTGCCCAAAGGGGTTACCTACACACCCCAAAACCTGACTTCCCTGCTGCCAACACAGCAACCAGGGCATTTAAATACCTGAACTGGGCTTATATTGCCTGTAAATAGCTATCTCGTCATCCCAACCATTTTCTCTCCTCCTAGCTACAGCTGCACCACAAACACAAGCAACAAAAAAAGGGAAATACAAAAAAGAATAACAATGTGAACAAAGAAGTTAAGAGTGAATAGTAATAAGTAAGTAACCCACCCAACACCTGGTATAGTTTAATTTAGAAGTTAAAAGTAAATACACCATCCATTCCCGAGCATAATTTAACACAGATTATTGCCAAAAAATAAGAAGAAAATAAAACCCCAATACAAATTCCTTTTGTTAAAAAAAGACATATCCATACAACACTATTACCTGTACATATTGAATCATTTGGACTAAGTTAACTTGTCCACAAGGTCTCTTGCTTTCTCTGACAAATCAAAGAAGTGTGCGGATCCATTAAAGGTAATCCGAAGCACCTTAGAGAGTATTGGATTCCAAGCTCCCTCAGTCTTTTCTTAATGCCATCATAGAATTTCCTTTTCTGGATCACTGCTGCTGAGAAGTCCTGGAAAAACATGATCCTAGAGCCCTCGTAAACTAAGGCCTTTGGATCCTGTCCTAGACTCTGGAACCTTCCACGATTCTCTGCTTGTCTCTATCATTATGGAACTGCACCAGGATGGGGCGAGGACATTGGTCCAGACCTAGCCTCTGTGCCGTGACCTGGTGAGCCCTCTCAATCTTCAGACTTCTCATTCCAGCCTCCAAGTTAAGGAATTTTGGCAGCCAATCCTCAATAAATTCTACCGATCGCTCACCTTCTTTCCCCTCCAGCAGACTAATGATCAGAATATTTTTCCTCCTGCCCCTGTTCTCGAGATCATTGACCTGGTCAAGCAAATTATGGACCTGTGTCTCCAGGGCCTGGATCCTATCCTTAGAGGAATCAGTCTCAGCTTCTACCACTGTGATCCTGCATTTGATCTCGTCTGGCCTTTTCCTGAAGTCTCCCAGCTGTAGCTCGTGCTTCTACAGCATGATAGAGATCGGGGCCAACTTCTCTTCAATTTGCTTGCCCAGCATCTTGCGAGATTTTGTGAGCTTTGAGACCAGAACCTGGTAAGAAATTAAGTCGAAGATCCTGTTGGTTGGGCTGCAGCTCCGGCCTTGAGCGAGTCTGCTCCCTTCTTAGGCATCCCTGGATGGCGAGAATGCAGGGAAGTGATTTTTTAGAACTTTCTAGGACTCTGTGACTTTTTCAGAGTCCTAGAATACCGCAATGACCTGGGTAGGGTGGGTTAGGGCTTTGTCCCACCTGCGATGCGGTGCGGAGTTCTGCAAAGCGACCTTCCTAGATTGCCGCCATCTTGGATTCCCCCAACTCTATCCTGCCTATCTTTTTAATAGGATGTACAGTATATCCTTGAATATTCAGCTCCCCTTGCAGCCATGTCTCCTTGATGCCCACTATGTCACACCTACCAATTTCAATCTCTGCCACAAGCTCATTTACCTTGTACTGCGTGCATTCAGATGTAACACCTTCAGCCCTGTATTAACCGTTCCTCTTCTTATTGTCATTCCTTTGTCCAGTGTGCTTGAAGTTTGGTTGCTAACCCTTTCCATACATTCTGTCCTATTTGTGTCTGTGCTGGAGATTTTAATAGCCTCTCCTTATTTCCTCCTTTAACTTGGGTTTTCTAATGTCTCCTATAACTGAGCCCTTCCTCTACACCCCCCTCCTTCATTTAGTTCAGAGCCCGAGGTATGCGATTCACTAGGATTCTGGTCCCAGTACGGTTCGGATGAAGACTGTCCCATCAGAACAGATTCCTTTCTCCCCAGGACTGGTGCCAATGTCCCATGAATTCAAACCCATTTCTCCCTCACCAATCTTTGAGCCACACATTTACTTGCTCAATCTTATTGACTCTATGCCAATTGGTTTATGGCTCAGGTAGTAATCCAGAGATTATTAGCTTTTTGGTTCTGTTTTTCAATTTAGCTCCTGACTGTTCATACTCCCTTAGCAGAACCTCTGCCCTAGTTATATCTATGTCATCGATACCTACGAGGACCACAACCACAGGATCTTTATCCTCCCACTCCAAGTTCCTCTGCAGCCCAGATGAGGTATCCCGAACTTGAGCACCAGTTAGGCAACACAACCTTCGGGACTCTTGATCCTGTTCACAGAGAACAGTGTCTATGCCTCTAACTATACTATTCCCAGTTACAACAACATTTCTCTTCTCTCCCCCACTTGAATGGCTCCCTGCATCACGGTGCTGTGGTCAGTTGGCTCATCCTCCCTGCAGTCCCCATTTCTGTCCACACAAGGAACAAAACTCTCAACCCTTTTGGACAAGGACAGGGCTGAGGCTACTGCAGCTTTACCTCCTAGATCCCTCTACCCTGAAGGGCATAGACAGGGTGGATGGAGATAAGCTTTTTCCCAGGGTGAGGGATTCAATAACGAGAGGTCACGCGTTCAAGGTGAGAGGTGAAAAGTTGAAGGGGGATACATGTGGAAGGTACTTTATACAGAGGATGGTAGATGTCTGAAACGCATTGCCAGCAGAGCTAGTAGAGGTAGGCATGGTAGATTAATTTAAGGTGCATCTGGACAGATGCATGAGTAGGTGGGGAGTAGAGGGATACAGATCCTTAGGAATTGAGTGATAGGTTTTATAAGTGGATTTGGTTCGGCTTAGGCTTGGAGGGCCGAAGGGCCTGTTCCTGGGCTGTAAATTTTCTATGTTTTTGTCACAGCTTTCATATCATAACCAGTTTGAATTCTGCTGGTGTCTTGCTGTTCTACGGTGCACTTGATAGAAGAAACATTTTCATAAATGCAAGACCCTTAAAACTCAATGGCAAGAGCATCAGCAACAGCCTTTCCCAAGTCAACATGTCCAACATCGAGTCTTAAAACCAACTCCACTGGGCAAGGTGCCAGACTCACAAAGCAACTCCTCTATTTGGGATTTAGTTGTGAGAGAAGATGACCAGGAAGACAACAGAAAGGCATTTGAGATTTACTCAAAGCATCAGTGAAGAGGTTGAACATTGCGTTGGTGATTATTTTCCAGAGTTCAAGAGATTCGGGATCAGTTCCTGTGGATTGGAGGGTGGCTAATGTTTTTAAGAACTTTCTAGGAAATTTTTTTTTCACTTTTTAAGAAAGGTGGGAGAGAGGAAGCAGGAAATTATAGACCAGTTAGTCTGACCTCAGTGGTGGGAAAGATGCTGAAGTCTATTATAAAGGATGAAATTACGACACATCTGGATAGTAGTAACAGGATAGGTCAGAGTCAGCATGGATTTATGAAGGGGAAATCATGCTTGACTAATCTTCTGGAATTTTTTGAGGATGTAACTCTGAAGATTGACAAGGGAGATCCAGTAGATGTAGTGTACCTGGACTTTCAGAAAGCTTTTGATAAAGTCCCACATAAGCGGTTAGTGAGCAAAATTAGGGCGCATGGTATTGTGGGCAAAGTACTAACTTGGATTGAAAGTTGGTTGGCTGACAGGAAACAAAGAGTAGTGATAAATGGCTCCATTTCGGAATGGCAGGCAGTGACCAGTGGGGTACTGCAGGGATCAGTGCTGGGACCGCAGCTTTTTACAATATATGTTAATGATATAGAAGGTGGTATTAGTAATAACATTAGCAAATTTGCTGATGATACTAAGCTGGGTGGCAGGGTGAAATGTGAGGAGGATGTTAGGAGATTACAGGGTGACCTGGACAGGTTGTGTGAGTGGTCAGATGCATTGCAGATGCAGTTTAATGTGGATAAATGTATGGTTAATCACTTTGGTGGCAAGAACAGGAAGGCAGATTACTACCTAAATGGAATCAATTTAGGTAAAGGGAGAGAGATCTGGGTGCTCTTGTACACCACTCAATGAAGGTAAGCATGCAGGTACAGCAGATAGTGAAGAAGGCTAATAGCATGCTGGCCTTCATAACAAGAGGGATTGAGTATAAAAGCAAAGAGGTTCTTCTGCAGCTGTACAGGGCCCTGCTGAGACCACACCTGGAGTACAGTGTGCAGTGTACAGTGTGCAGTTCCTCCAAATTTGAGGAAAGACATTCTGGCTATTGAGGGAGTGCAGCGTAGGTTCACGAGGTCAATTCCTGGAATGGCGGGACTACCTTACGCTGAAAGACAGGAACGACTGGGCTCGTATACCCTTGAGTTTAGAAGACTAAGAGGAGATCTGATTGAGACATATAAGATTATTAAAGGATTGGACACTCTGGAGGCAGGAAACATGTTTCTGCTGATGGGTGAGTGCCGAACCAGAGAACACAGCTTAAAAATACGGGGTAGACCGTTTAGGACAGAGATGAGGAGAAACTTCTTCACCCAGAGAGTGGTGGCTGTGTGGAATGCTCTGACCCAGAGGGTAGTGGAGGCCCTGTCTCTGGAATCATTTAAGGAAGGTTGGATAGAGCTCTCAAGGATAGTGGAATCAAGGATTATGGAGATAAGGCCGGAGCAGGATACTGATTAGGAATGATCAGCCATGATCATATTGAATGGTGGTGCAGGCTCGAATGGCAGAATGGCCGACTCCTGCACCTATTGTCTATTGTCTATTGAATTACAGCAGAGAGTAATTTCCCAAAGTGGAGTAGTTCATTTGGGAAGGCACTGAATGTGTTTGATTTTAGAGACTTACATGGCCTGGGCCCAGAGGGTCCACTTTCAATCTTGTCAAGTGTAACTGATTTGACTAAACATACCTCTGCCATCTCTATACTGCCCCAGTAAAAAGCTAGAATGCTAGGCATTTGGTACACATTATGCTACATAGCATGGCTGAAGCAGATAACGCTAGGATGATTTCCCCAGTACCTGGGTTAGCAATCCGGGATCTGTGACAATGGTGGGCAGCAGAGTTAGCAGAGCTCTTCAATACATTCCCACAACTAGGAACATTACCCAGATGGCCAATTGAAATGATTAGGACCTTTATTGGAGTAATTTTTCTAGCGAGCTGGCATTTTGTTTGGTGCAGTAGCCCTCAACCCTTGGGATGATTGGCAGCCTTACGGAGGCAGTCTATCTGTACCATTTAGGTAGCTCATCAGAGGCAAAAGCTTCATGCCCCAAAGTAGGGCACTGAGAGCAAGGGAAATGCCCTTGCCACCCCAGTGGACCTTGAGAAAGGCGACCCCTACTGAGACCAATAGCTCAAGTAGCATTAAAGGAAATCAAGGGATCTGAGGGAAAGTGGAATTGTGTAAGTAGTGGAGCAATCTCAGTCGACTACATGGCCTGCTTTGCTCCTGTTCCTGCTCCTTGTCCCTGAAATGGGGTAAGACAGGAATAGAGGGATGTGGAGGCAAGTTGGAAGATCATATTCAGAGTCTTATGTGAAACATAAATATCGACCAGTGAGGCCAGTTAACCTGTCTGTATTTCTGTAACCCCTTAGTGCTGTGCTAATACTTGGCTTTTCCCCCCAGTTAAACAAAGGTGTGTCATAAATTATACTGACATATTAATCAAACAATGTAATGCAGGTTTCTTGGATTTAAAATGTTCTTTTTGTTCCACTAGCCCCATTGCAAGTACAATTCGGTCACACCTACCAGTTACAGGATCAATGTTGAAACTTTTCGGGAGTAAATAATTTTCTGTGATTTCTTGTGCCCAAAAGGAATAGCTCTTCTGAATAAACTGACAGTCAACACAAACCATCAACTGCAGACGAAATAACTTTTACTTTGATAGTTGAGCCAGTTTCTATTCTTTCATTTTGAAAGCATGGACTTATGTTAAGTTACAACTCTATAGGTGCCAATAGCCACACAGGAATGGTCATTGTCCATCATTTGTAAATGAGCCTTGATATGTGGGATCGTTAGGAGAGGCATAAAATCATAGCTAACTTGAGGTGTTGTTTTGATGAACAGAGGCTAAAAGTTCTGCAGTGAGTAACTCACCTCGTGCCTCCGTAAATCTCATCCACCATCTATAAGATGCAAGTCAGGAATACTCTCCATTTGCCTGGATGAATGTAGCTCCAACAACACTCAAAGCTGAATAATGTCTGGGAAATAATGGCAACTTGATTGGCACCCTATCCATCATCTACAACATCCAACCCTTTAGCCACCAACATATAGTGACAGTAATGTGTACCATCTACAAGACACACTGCAACAATTCACCAAGGTTCTTCTGATAGCATCTTCCAAATCTGTGACTTCTAACCATACAAGGCCAAGGACAGCAGACACTTGAGAACACCATCATGTGCAAGTTCCCAAATGAGTCACATTTCATCCTGATCTGGAAAATGCATCACTGTCCCTTCACTGTCACTGGCTCAAATTACTGGAACGCCCTCAGTAACTGCACTGTGGGTGTCCCTAAACCCCAAGACTGCAGCAGTTCAAGAAGATAGCTCACTACAACCTTCTGGGGAGTGTTACTGAACAAAGAGACCTTGAGTTACAGGTTCATTGAAACTGGAATTGTAGGTAGCCAGGGTAGTGAAGAAGGCTTTTGGTACACTTGCCTTTATTGGTCAGTGCAGTGAATACAGGAGTTGGGAGGTCATGTTGTGGCTGTACAGGACATTGGTTAGCCCACTTTTGGAATACTGCAGACAGTTCTCATCTCTCTTCTATAGGAAGGATGTTGTGAAACTTGAAATGGTTCAGAAAAGACTTACAAGGATGTTACCAGAGTTGGAATGTTTGAGCTATAGTGGAATAATAGGCTGGGGCATTGGAGACTGAGGGGTGACCTTATAGAAGTTTATAAGATCATGAGGGGCATGGATAAGGTAAATAGACAAGGTCTTTTCGCTGGGTTGGGGGAGTCCAAAACTAGGCGGCATGGTTTAAGGTGAGAAGGGAAATATTTATTAGGGGCTAAAGTGGCAACTTTTTCATAGCTAGGGTGGTGTGTTTTTGGAATGAGCTGCCCAGAGAAAGTGGTGGAGGCTGGTACAATTGCAATATTTGAAAGGCATCTGGATGGGTATATGAGTAGGAAGGTTTGGTGAGAAATGGGCCAAATGCTGGCAAATGGAACTAGATTTAATTAGGATATCTGGTTGACATGTATAAGTTGGACCAAAGTGTCTGTTTCCATGCTACACATCTCTGTGACACTAAGAGATTGACAAATTTCTGACTATGAATGGCAAGTAGGGTTATGGGGATTGATGAATAAAGGCATTTAAGTATTCAATCATCCTTGGTTGTATTGGCATGGATAGAAGATTGGCTGACTGGGAGGAAGCAGTTAGTATGGAGCAAAGTTTATTTTTGGGATAGCAGTTGGTGACTAGTGGAATTCTACATGGGTCCATACTGAGACCATGACTATTCATGTTACACATCAATGTACTGGATGAAGAAGCTGAAGGCATTGTTGCTAAGTTTGGAGATGAGACAAAGACAGGTGGAGGAACAGGTAGTGTTGTGGAAATGGGGAGGCTGCAGAAGGAATTCAACAGTTTAGGAGAGCAGGCAAAGAAGTGACAGATGGAATAAAATATGTGAAAGTGTGAGGTAATGCACTTTGGTAGGAAGATTAGAGGTGGAGATTACCTTCTTAATCAAGAAAAGCTTCAGACATCTGAATTACAAAGGGACTTGGGAGTCCTAGTTCAGGACTATCTGAAGGATAACATGCAGGTTCAGCTGGCAGTTAGGAAGGCAACTGCAATGTTAGTATTCATTTCAAGAGGGCTACAATACCTGAGCAGAGATGCACTGCTGAGGCTGTATAAGGCTCTGGCGAGACTGCATTTGGAATATTGTGAACAGTTTGGGGCCCCATATTTCTAACGAAGGATATGCTGATCTTGGAGAGGGTCCAGAGGAGGTTCACAAGAATGATCCTGAGGATGAACCGCCGAAGGGCCTGTTTCCACACTGTAGAGAATCTAATCTAATCTAATCAAGAAGGCAACTCACCATCACATTTCTCAAGGGCAATTAGGGATGGGCAATAAGTGCTGGACCAGCCAGGAAGGCCATATCCCATGAACAGATAAAAATAAGATTATCATCAATTCCCCATACAAATGTTAATGCTCCATTTAGTCCTCCTATCTCTCCTTATTAAATCTGCCATTGTAGCCATCTATTCCTTTCTGCCTCAAATGACTGTCCACCTTCCCCTGAAATGCATCAAACCAATTTGTTTCAACCACTCCCTGCAATCATGTGTTCTGCATCTTGTTGCTATTTGCATTAAGAAGTTTCTTCAGAGTTCCCTGTTGGAATTCTTGGTGACCATCCTATGGTCTCAAGACATGCTCTTCTTACAAGAACAATTTTTTGAGAGTTGGAATCATGGAAAATCCTACCTTAATGTAACATAGGTACATCACCACAAGGTAATTCCAGATGAGGAAGATCATTTTTAACTTAACCAGCCAGAAAAGTCCCTTCCCCAAACCCAACCCACCCATCCTTACTTAATTCGCTTTTTAAAGATCCCAGAAGTTTGCATTCACCAATTTATTATTCTCCACAACTTAATCACATTTTGCACAAGGAAGAATTTTTTGATGTCAATGCTAAAATTACATTAGGAGAAAGTGAGGACTGCAGATGCTGGAGATCAGAGCTGAAAATGTGTTGCTGGAAAAGCACAGCAGGTCAGGCAGCAGCCAAGGAACAGGAGAATCGACGTTTCGGGCTTATGCCTGAAACGTCGATTCTCCTGCTCCTTGGATGCTGCCTGACCTGCTGCGCTTTTCCAGCAACACATTTTCAGCTCTAAAATTACATTAGACTACTTTAAGTACATTAGCTTAGCTAGTTAGGCTTTTGCAGATTAATTTGAATAATTTTTACCTTAACTTTATTTGTCACCTTAACAATTCAAATAGCTAAAAAAGGTCACCTCTCAAATGCTTTTTTTAAAGCACGATAGAATCCCTACAGTCTGGCAATAGGCCCTTCAGCCCAACAAGTCCACACTGGCCCTCTGAAGGATACCCCACCCAGATCCATTCCCCTACTGTATTACTTTACATTTCTTCTCACTAATGCACATAACGTACACATCCCTGAACACTACGGTTAAGAGAGCATGGCCAATTCACATAACTTGTGCAAATTTGGTTTGTGAGAGGAAATCCACGCAGACACAGAGAAAATGTACAAACTCCACACAGACAGCCATCCAAGGATGTGATCAAACCTGGGTCCCTGGTACTGTGAGGCAGCAGTGCTAACCACTGAACCACTGTGCTGCCCTTTCTAGGCTGAGAATTCTTGAAGCTGCCCAGCATAAAGTTTCACACTTATGCATGCCATATTTGAACATCTCTGATATCTCATGACTACTATAAGGAATATTTAAGGGGCAGATTGATGAAGCTTCATTAAGACTCATCATTACCTTCTGTCCCATATATTCCACTATTTTAATTCTGCAATTCACTTGCCTATTGGCTTTAAGAGCACAAGTAATAGGAACAAGTGTAGGCCATTCAGCCCCTCAAGTCTGCGCCACCATTCATTAGGATCAGCAACTGGTCATTCTGAGGAAAGGTAACATAACCCAAAATGTTAACTCTGATTTCTCTCCACAGATGCTGCCAGACTTGCTGAGATTTTCCTACAATTTCTGTTTTAGCTTCTGTTTTACAGAATCCACAGTTCTTTCACTTTTTATTCTTGCAGAGACTTTGGTGTGTTTTCTCCAAACCCTTGACTCTTATACTGATCAAGAATCTACCTATCTTAACCTTAAATATACAAAGGAACTCTGCTTCTATTGCGATCTGGGGGAGGAATTCTGAAGGCTCACAACCTTCTGCGGGAAGTGTGACATGGTGGCACAGTGGTTAGCACTGCTGCTTCACAGCACCAGTGACCTGCGTTCAATCCCAGCCTTGGGTGACTGTCTATGTGGAGTTTGTACATTCTCCCTATGTCTGCATGGGTTTTCTCCCACAATCTAAAGACATGCAGGTTCGGTCAACTGGCTGTGCTAAATTGTACCGTGGTGTTCAGTGATGTCCAGACTGGGTGAGTTAACTATGTTAAATGTGGGTTTATGGGCATAGGGTAGGTATTCCACAGAGGGTCAGTGTGGACTTGAAGGTCTGAATCGTCTCTATCTGCCCTGTAATGATGTTATGAGAAGAAATTCCTCCTTATCTCAGTCTTAAATTTATTCTGAGACCATGCCCCTTCTGGAGCTGGACTCTCCCATGATGTGAAACATCCTCTCAGTATTTACCCAGCCAAGTCCCTTAAGAATCCCATAAGTTTCAAAGAGATCACCTCTCATTCTTCTAAACTGCAATGGGTATTGTCCCAAACTGTTTAAACTTTGTTCTTAAGACAATGCCGGAGGAACCTAGCAATATCTATGGCAAAAGTTAATGAGCTGTTTTTGCAAATGCAGGAGTGGGGCAAGCATTGTTGTGAGTGCAAATTGAAAATGTAATTCCCAGAGGCTGCCACTGTACCCTGGTGCCTTGGGAATCCAATACAATTTTCAAAAGAAGGGCAGATGGAAGAGGAGATGGCAATTAAGTGCATCTAATTAATTGCACATTAAACTCTGTGAGTGTAAACAACTTTTTCCATTTTCATTACCCACATTCCTAGGTCCTTTTCTGGATGGATTGTTCCCATCATAGTCAACCATTTTCACCCATTCACACTTCCCATTAGTACCCATTCTGCGATTATTTCTCTCACAGCTTATCATCAGCAATTTCTTTGCTTTTCTTTCTTTTTTCTCTCTTGGTTTACATTTACTTGATTTACTCCTCTCCCACACAAAAAAAAACAAACACCCCAACCTCATCATCAGCATTAATACCACCATTCACCATTTCCCAACTATTTTATCAGCTTTCCTTTCTTCACCTGTCTTCACCTATCCCCACTTCACCACCCTACCCCTGCAACACCCTTTACCTGCAGCTTCCCCTACCCCTATCCCCAGTACTGAAGAAGGGTTACACCCGAAATGTTGACTTCGACACCACCTGATGCTACCTGGTCTGCTGTGTTCTTTCAGCCTCCTTCCTTTCTCCCTGGCATACTATCATCCATCAGTTCATCTGCCTTATTGTTGTTCTGTCTCCCTGGGCTCCATCTTTGCCTATCCACTCACCTTTCCCACCCGAATCCTTGGTTTCAGCATATATACTGCCTTTTCCTAGCTACTATTAGTTCCCTACCTATCATTTACTCCTTACCCCCTCCCTCCACCTTATATTCTTCATATAAACCGACATTTTCTGAACTATTTTCAGTTCGGCGGAAGGGTTACCAAGCCTGAAACGTTACCTTTGATTTCCCTGCATAGATGCTGCAGACCTACTGAGTTTTTCCAACAAATTCTGTTTATTTCTCTATTTTCTAACTTATTTATATGATCTGCAATGCTGGACATTTTATTTCTTTATTTTTCTAATTTGTGTTTTCCTAAGACCTTGTACTGAAGATCTATACCTAAGATGGCACTGTGAGTGGTGACTTGTAAACTTTCCACTGCACTCATTTGAGGAATTGTGACAATAAAATTAATTCAATTCAATTCAAACACTGATAGTTTGGTTAATGAGATGCCTGAACACTTGAATGGGGTATCGGAGGGTTACTGATGTCCTTGGAACTTTAGTTCATTAAGAAGTCAGTCTTTTTAGGAGCAGACAAGAGGGAAAATAATTGATGAGAAGAAATGAAGAGTCCTTCCCAGCTCTGGTATATCGATGGGCTAGCAGTTTGTGCTGTGAAGTAGGATTGATTCAAGTTTATATGAACATAAGAAATAGGAGCAGAGTTCAAGAATCGATCCATTTCTGTCCTAAAAGTAGTGAATATTCCCACCCGTATTTCCTTCTGTAGCAGTAAGTTTCAAAGTTGCATCACCCTCTGAGACAAACGAGTTCTCCTCAGTCCTGCCTTAGAAGGACAATTCTTCATTTTAAAACAGTGTCCCTTAGTTCTGGACTGACCCACAAGAATAAACATCCTTTCCACATCCACTTTAACAAGATAATTCAAGATCTTAACACTTCAATCAAGTTAGCACTCTTCTAAATTTGAGGGAAAAAAGGTTCAGTATCAAGCTAGTCAACCCCTAATGTATTTTCATCCTTCCTTCAATAAGGATCAAAACTGCATACAGTGTTCAAGATGGGGACTCAATAAATGTCTAATATAATTGAAGCATAACATCCTTAATTCAATGTTCAATTTCTTTTGCAATAAAGGAGAACATCCCATTAGACATCTTCACTGCATGCTACATACTGTGATTCATTTGAGTGAGAATGGAAGCTGTAGAGACATTAAAATAATCTTTCCTGTCTTCTCTAAATTTGGGGATGGTGCTGGAGGACTGGAGAATTGCAAACAGTACAACCTTCTTGAAAAAGGTTGCAAGGATTTACCCAGCAATTACAGACCAGTCAGTTAAACATTGATCGTGGGGAAACAATTATTCAGGATAGGATTTATCATCACATGCAAAAATGTGGATTGATTTGCAAGAGTCAGCTAGGATAGATGAAGGGAACGTCATGTCTGATTAAATCGATGGAGGCTTTTGAAGAAGTAACAGGGAGAATTGATGAGGGGAAGAATATTGATGTGGTCTACATGGACGTCCAAAATGCTGTTGATACAATATTACATAATACACTTGGGAGGAAAGTTATTGATCCTTGAATAAGAGACAGTAGCAGTGTGAGTACAAAATTGGCTGAGAGATAGGAAGCATAGCAATGGTTAAGGGTATTGTTTGGGCTGGAAGAAAGTTAGTAATGGAATTCCCCAGAGATTGTTGTTGGAAATCTTGGTGTTCCTAATAGATATCAATATCTTGATCATTGTGTGCAGAGGACAACTTAAAAATTTACAAATGACACAAAACTTTAGAGAATTGTAAACTGTGAGGATACAAGATAGAACTTTGACAGGATATTGAATTGTAGAATGGGTGCCTAAGTGGCAAATGAAGTGCAATGCAGAGAAGTGTGAGGTGATGCACTGTGATTTAAAGATCATGGAGAGACAACATAAAATAAAGGGTAATATTTAAAATAGGTGTGCAGGAGCAGAGAGACTAAGTAAATAAAAGTGGCAGGAAAGGTAGAGAAAGCTATTAATAATGCATATAATAGTATAGACTTCGTTAGTATGGGCATAGATTCAAGATCAGACAAGTTATGATGAACCTATGTAAGACATTTGTTAGATCTCAACTGAAATATTTTGTAGAGTTTTGGACTCCACGGTATAAGTAGAATATGAAAACATTGGAGAGAATGCAGTAAAGGTTTCCAGGAATGGTTCCAGTGCTAAGGAACTTCAGTTGTGAAGATAAATTGGAAAGGTTAGGACTGTCTCATTTGGATAGGAGAAGGCCAAGAGAAGATTTAATAGAATTTTTCAAAATCTTGAGGGGTCTGGACACAGCAGATGAGGATAAACTGTCCTCAATTGTAAACAGATTGAAAATCAGAAAGCAAAGCTTGAAACTGTTTTGCAAAGGAAGCAAATGTGAACTGAGAATAAATGATTTTATACAGTGAGTGGTTGGGATCTGAAATGCACTGCTTGGACATATAGTGAAAATAGACTCAATTGAGGCATTCAAGAGAGTATTGCATGATTAGATAAACAGAAAAGTGTGCAAGGTTACAGGGAAAAGACAGAACATTGACAATAAATTCAGGTGCTCAGGGAGCGAATACACACATATTGGGCCCTACACCATGAACTTTAATTTTCCACAATAATCTTTGATGTAGAACCTTATCAAGTGCATTGTCAAATCCAAGTACATTACATTTACTGGCTCCCTTTTGTTCATAATACATATTACCAAAATTGGTTAAACATGATTTCTGCTTCACAAAATATTGCTGTTTGTTCCCACTTAATTTAGGATTTTCTACGTGTGCAGCTATAATCTCTTTAATGAATGATTCCAACATCTTTCCTAGGACAGATGTCAAGCTCACTGGCCTATAATTTCTTGTTTACTGCTTCCTTTCATGAATGGAGGGAATACATTTGCTACTTTCCAGTATGATGGAACCTTTCTTTATTTTAATTTTGGAAAATTAACACCATTGCAATTACATACACACTTATAACCTCTTTTAAGATTCTATCTGAATTTGGAGACTTATTAGCTCACGGTTCTATAGCACAGTTTGCTCAATACTACTTCCCTAGGATTGTAATTTCAGTAACTTCCTCTCTCCCTTTACCGCTATTACTGGAATAGTATTTATGAACTCCTCATCCAGGCCAGAACTGCCAATCTGATTTTTCTAGTTCATATGTAAATTAAAGTCTCTCTTGATTCCAGCTGTCCCTTTAGCACAAGCAACTGTTATTTATTTTTGTATGCTTTGTCCCACTTTATGATTATGGTTAGGGGGCTTGTAGACTGCTACCATTTCTTTTCCTCACCATTCTTCATCCCCACCCAAAACTGATACCACATCCTGATTTCCTGAACCAAGATCATCTCTAACCATTGCAGCAATTCCGTCTTTGATTGAAGGTTCTATCCCTCCATCTTTACCTAGTTTCCTACTCTTCTTGAATGTCAGATACCCCACAATATTCAGTACTCGATCTTAGTCATCCTGCAATCAGGTATATGTATTGGCACTCAGATCATATTTGTTTACTTCAATGTGTGCTATGTGAAATAACTCCACTGAGGCCAGTGTCTGTCACCAAGTCACCTTTAATTTACATTGTGAAAGTCTTTGACATTGCTCCAGCTCCCTCAGAGCCAGCTCTCAGTGTAAACAGAACCACTAACACTCCTAGAGGTAGCATGGTGGCTCAATGTCTAGCACTGCTTCCTCACAGCGCCAGGGACCCAGGTTCGATTTCCACCTGAGGCAACTGTCTGTGTGGAGTTTGTGCATTCTTCCCATGTCTATGTGGGTTTCCTCCCACAATCCAAAGATGTGTAGGTCAGGTGAATTGGCCATGCTAAATTGCCCATTGCGTTTACTGAATTAGTCAGGGGTAAATATAGGGTGGGGGGTTAGGTTACTCTTTGGAGGGTTGGTGTGGACTTGTTGGGCCAAATGGCCTGTTTCCATACTGTAGGGAATCTAATCTAATCCTATTTATGTCTATCACCTAGGGCTCCCTGATTTGACCAGATTAACAGCCCCAATCAGGGAACCCATGTTCTATGAGGTCCACCTGGCTGACCTCATTCCTGATGAAGGGTTTCTGCCCGAAACATCAATTCTCCTGCTCCACGGATGCTGCCTGACCAGCTGTGCTTTTCCAGCACTACACATTTTAACTCTGACTTCATTGCATTCACTATGCTATCGATTTGTTACTTTGTTATAAAAATGCGGTGCGCATTTAGACACAGATCTTATATATATCGGATTTTTGTTATCTTTGTAGCATCTAGACTGTTGATGTATTCTCTCTGTGCCTTCCTGTCATTCCCTGACTGCCGTTTCCCATATTGCTACTTCCCCTCTTACCTGTCTCTACTCTTTGATACACCACATCTTCCCACATTTGATCCCTGCCCTCTTCATTTAGCTTAATACCCTCTCTACTTCCTAATTAATGCGATTCACAAGAACACTTGTCCCAGTCTGGTTTAGGTGTAAACCGTTCCTATGGTACAGCCTCCACTTTCCCCAGGACTAATGCCAGCAGCTGAAGAACTAGTACTCACAACTCTCACATCAGCCTTTCAGCTGTGTTATCATCCATCTAATTTTATTACCCTACGCCAATGTACATACACAGAGATTATAGTCCTCCTTTGCTGGATTCTGAATTGATTTTCCTCAATGTGTGCCATCAGTTCATGAATCTTATTCCAAATGCTTTGTGCGTTATGGTACAAAGTCTCTAGGTTTGTTCTATTATTGAGTTTCCGTAGACTTTTATGGTTCGATGATTCAATACAGCATTCATACATTATGTTCCTTCCTTTCATTTACTGGTAAGAATCAACCCAACTATTAACCTGCCAGTCTACCTCCTCTTTTAGCTTTGATTTTCTAACTTTACTTACAACTGAACCCACGACCATTCCCCCCCCCCCCCCCCCACCACCACCATTTACTTTAAAGCTCTATCCACAGCCCTAATTTTGCGATTCATCAGGACTCTTGTCCCAACATGACTTAGCTGACAGGTAGAATGTCAAATGCAATTTTAGCATTCATTTCAAGTGCGCTACAATACAAGAGCAGAGATGTACTGCTAAGGCTGCATAAATCTCTGATCAGACTGCAATTGGAATAGTGTGAGCAGTTTTGGGCCCTGTGTCTAAGGAAGGATGCTTTGGTATTGGGAGTGGGTCCAGAGGAGGTTTACATGAGTGATACCAGGCATGAAGGGCTTGTCATATGAGGAGTGGTTGAGAACTCTGGGTCCCTAATTGATGGAGTTTAGAAAAATGATGGAGAATTACATTGAAACTTACAGAATACTGAGAGTCCTGGTTAGTGTAGACATGCAGAAGATGTTTCCACTAGTAGGAGAAACTAAGACCTCAGAGCACAGCCTCAGACTGGGGGGATAATCCCTTAGAAGTGAAATGAGGAGGACTTTCTTCAGCCAGAGGGTAGTTAATGAGTCAAACTCATTGCTGTGGAAGGTTGTGGAGACCACGTCATTGAGTATATTTAAGAAGGAGATAGGTAGGTTCTTGATTAGCAAGGGGATCAAGATTTACAGGGAAAGGCAGAAAAATGGGGTTGAAAAACATGTCCGCCATGATTCTCTGGGCCAAATGGCCTAATTCTGCTCTTATATCTTATGGTCTTCTGATTACGGTCTTATATTTGCTTCATCAAGTTCTGTTTTCAAATTATTTTCTTTATTTTGTAAAGGTTAATGCAGACTTGCATTACGTTATGTTTGGTTGCACAGTCTGCCGATGGTTAACACAGACCTGGCAGTTCTGCTGTTATGCTGAATTCCTCGCCCACTCTGTGAAGTAACACTACAACTTTACATCCCAATAGTATGAGTCAAAGGGACTAAAAAGCCTAAACATTAGAGTCCAGTTCATTACTTCACACGATGAAAAATTAAGCTGACATCTCTACCCCTGAGACAGCCAGGCATGTCTGAACTGCACACTGTCATTGTTTTTTCCACACAAATGTATTGAGATTACAAAATAAAAGTAATGACTCCAGGAATTAATGTTACGCAAAAGAAGAGTGTCACAAACTTCAGCCTCATGATTAGTGTAACATTACTCTGAAGTGAATGACAGAGGAGGAGATTGTACACACTGCCCAGAAACTCTGCCCTTGTAAACAACACATTATTTTGTTATATAGAGTCATAGAGTCATCGAGATGTACAGCATGGAAACAGACCCTTCGGTCCAACCCGTCCATGCCGACCAGATATCCCAACCCAATCTAGTCCCACCTTCCAGCACCCAGCCCATATTCCTCCAAACCCTTCCTGTACCCATCCATGTACCCATCCAGATGCCTTTTAAATGTTGCAATTGTATTAGCCTCCACCACTTCCTCTGACAGCTCATTCTATACACACACCACACTCTGTGTGAAAATGTTGCCCCTTAGATCCCTTTTATATCTTTCTCCTCTTATCCTAAACCTATGCCTTCTAGTTCTGGACTCCCCATCTCAGGGAAAAGACCTTGTCTATTTACCCTATCCATGCCCCTATAAGATCATGTCTCAGCCTCTGATATTCCAGGGAAAACAACCCCAGCCTATTCAACCCAATAGCTCAAATTCTCCAACCCTGGCAACATCCTTGTAAATATTTTCTGAACCTCTTCAAGTTTCATAACATCCTTCCGATATTCTGACCGATAAAGGAAAGCATACCAAACACCTTCTTCACTATCCTATCCACCTGCGACCTTACTTTCAAGGAGCTATGAACCTGCACTCCAAGGTCCCTTTGTTCAGCAACACTCCCTAGGATCTTACCATTAAGTGTATAAATCCTGCTAAGATTTATTAAATGCAGCACCTAGTATTTATCTAAATTAAACTCCATCTGCCACTGCTCAGCCTATTGTCTCATCTGATCAAGATCCCATTGTAATCTTCTTTGCTGTCCACTACACCTCCAATTTTTGTGTCATCTGCAAACTTTAGAACACAAAAAATGCCCCACTAACAAAACATAAATTCCAGTTTATTAATTTTTGATTTATTGATATCACAGGGCATTGGTTCACAGCAGTCTCAATTTCAGTTTAAAAAAAGTTGATAGTTGTAGCATCAAGTGTCCATAATGTGGTTAAAAGTAGGTTTTTACATTGTTAATCAGCAAGGAGCCTTTTGTATAGCAGTTGAAATGATGACCTTTATTATTTTAGCAGTTATTTTGGCTTGCTACTTATGAAACATGCATTTCTGAATGATGTAAATAAAACTGTATCTACAACACTGGGGAAACCAACGTATGGTGGAGCTGCTACCGGTGAAAAGGCCTTTGACCCTACTGTGAATCATCTTGCAAGGATGCCTGCCTTGAAGAAGTTTTCCTCACTCACCTATTGTACTCTATGCTACTTTCTCCCCACCCCCACCCTCCTTTCATGTATCTCTCCACCCTTCAGGCACTCTGCCTGTATTCCTGATGAAGGGCTTTTGCCCGAAACATCAATTTTCCTGCTCCTCGGATGCTGGCTCAACTGCTGTGTTTTTCCAGCACCACTCTAATCTAAATTCTGATTTCCAGCATCTGCAGTCATTGCTTTTACCTAGTTGATTTTAACCTCACTGCGAATCCTCTTGCAAGGATGCCTGCCTTGAAGAAGTTTTCCTCCTCTCTCTACAACCCTCCCCCCTCCCCCACTCACCTATTGTACTCTATGCTACTTTCTCCCCACCCCCACCCTCCTCTCATTTATCTCTCCATCCCTCAGGCACTCTGCCTGTATTCCTGATGAAGGGCTTTTGCCCGAAACGTCGATTTTCCTGCTCCTCGGATGCTGCCTGAACTGCTGTGCTTTTCCAGCACCACTCTAATCTAAACTTTGAATTACATACCCATCTCCAGTCTTCATGGGGCAATCTCCATTATTAGAGAAAATGAAGCAAGCAAGTTAATGTTCTCTGAGTGATATTGTCTCAATTCTAAGAGCTTACACTCCTAGCATGGAGTCCACCATGGCTCACTCAGAGGATGTAGTTCAGACATCTCCAGGCCCAGTGGGTGGCAATTGTGGTTTCTTGTCAGACTTTCACACTCGGAATTACCCCCTGTCCTGTACACATACATCCTAGGTTCAAAGAAATATACCTTTTTTTCAAATATGTGATTTGGAAATAAAGAGATGCCTTTAGATTTAGATAGGGTCTGATCACACCCATGATATTGTGTAAGTCTGTTAGGCTATGAGAGGGTTAATGTTGAAGATTGTATTAAGCAGGACACAATATAATCTTAAGGATTAGAATCGTAATCTCTCTCACAGTCTTCTCACAAAAGTCAAAGTATCACACCAATGTAACTTGTATCCAGCAGCTATCATGCAATAACCTGTCTCCTGTTTTAGACAAGAGCCTTTTCTCATTAGCCTACCACCAACCAGACCCTGTGGATCATTTTCAGGAAAGAGGTCGGTGGTAGAAAATCTACTGGATAAATAATGTGATGAATGAGTGGTGAGGATCCAGCAGACAACATGGTGCCAGCAATGAGCATTGCTTCATCTTGCAACTAGATAGCAAGCAGTGGAGCATCCTCAGATACAGCTTTTAAAAGTCTGTGCATTGACAGACACCAGCTAAAAGAACTGAAAATTTGAGAATGCTGCAGAGGAGAGACTCGTGGCAAGATTCTACATGGCAGAAGCCACAGTCGCTTGTAAAAAAACACTTTAGACCTGCTAAGACACATGCACAAGCAAGTGTGAGCTCGATTCTCCACACAGCTTGAACACCAGTAACACCTAAACAGTTATAGATTGCACTGGATGCATTAGGAGAGACTCCGAGTCATGATTCAGCTGGAGGGCAAACAAATATCATGGGGTCTGTAAATAGAGATGAATACTTTAGTGGGTAAAGGGAGCAACCTTCAAAATAGTGCAGTTACTAGACTGGATAAGCTAGAGTTTGAGTGAAGTACAGTTATTACCAGCTCAGACTGAGTGTTTGCCATAATAGGTGGATGCCCTGAGATAAAGGTACAGTAAGGGAAATCAAAGGTCACATAGGCAATTTAAAACAAAGGCACAGACTTGTGAAAACACACAACTGTAAATAAAGCAATGAAGGAGCAATTTAAAAGCTTTTTGTGGCACACTGGTAGTGTCCCTACCCCTAGACCAGGAGACCTCAGTTCAAGTCCCACTTGCTTCAGAGGTGCATAATAACATTCCCAAACAGGTTGATTAGGAAAAATATGTCAAAGGCTAAGAGAAGGGTAAAGTTGGGTGATTATTGACTCCTCAAAGGAAAAAGCAGGCAATCCATTACTTTACACTGAGGTGGGATGCATGTATTTAAATACACTGCATGTATTTAAACCACATGGAGGAATAATTGCTGGAAAAAAATTGTAACACAGCTGAAGATATTAGTAGAAACACAGACAGCATGAATCATGTAAGAAAATTGGAATAAAATGGAATTTGTCTCCCAAAACTACCAAGAGTGGGATTCATTTACAAAAACCATTAACAGAACAGGAATACTTTACTAAAGCCACAGGCAGCAGGATTCATTCAGTAACAGTGTTATGTGAACAGGAAGAATCTATTATAGTTGTTGGAAAAGGCAGGAACTACCATTTTATACATAAGGCAACAATCCTTCATTTTGACTTCTAAAGCATGTAACAGTACAGCAGTAAACAGTAACTGCATTGCTCCCTTCAGGATTTAAAATGCTTTCAAGGAAGGAAAATAAATTTGGAAGACATGACAGCAGAAATAATTTTGTCAACAAGATTTAATTTCGAAGATGGATGATTTAAAACACTGAATTAACATCTTGGAGAAAATAATTCTTAAGTTCTAAAATTACTTCCAAACTAAATACTAAATCAGAAGCTGAACAAGTGAATATACTTTTGCATTGAATTGGGACTATAGCTAATACTCTCCCAGCTCAACAGAGCATCAAAAAAGCAACAAATACTCTGATAATGTTCTGTAAGTTTTTAACATTTATTTTAACCTTAGAACATACAAAAGATTTGAAGGAGCAAGATTTAATACAGGAATTCAATATCAAGTTAACTTCATAAATGATCTCTATAGATTAGTAGAAAAATTAAACTATGGCGCTATAAAGTCATATACTACCCAGGGGGTATACCACTTAAGATTAAAGCAAACTGCAAGCAACTCAGACAGTAGAAATTGTACACATACTTCACCATCAAGAATTCTCACACTTGAGCATGAAAACATGTCTGGTTCTCAGTTTTCTTCAAATGGTGAAAGAAATAAACCTCATCATAGAGTAGAAAAAAAATGACTGGTCAAACAACAGCCAGCTGTGTCACAACTGTTTGAGGAACAGCCTATCATAGAACAACAAGCATAAGAAATTTGAGTTAAGGAACAGCTAGTCAAGGGTCAACTGGGAGAAAATTTCCTAAGGCTTTCTAGACTCATGATGGAACCTAAACAGAAGATAGAATATATTGAATTTAGTTACTTTGACATCAGGGAATTGTTTTGTACTGACTTGGTAGAAATGTTTTCCACTCCATTAACAATGAAGAACATTCAGACTACAAGTATTGGCAAAGCTTGTGTGGAAATACTAATGATAAGAGAGCTACTGAGTAGCTTACCCCATTCACTGATGAAACTTCAACAGATATAATTCAGAGTGCAACACAGCTTGATGAACAGATCCTGATAACAAATTCAAGTCTGATGTTGAGTGCTGAGAAGGTGTAGAACACTTCATTTTTAAAAGATTTTCCCAGGAATAATCATCCATATCAGTGACTGTGGTAATACCAAGAAAGAATTCATGAAATCTGAGACTTTGGCCAATAGGGGTAGTGCTAAACTTATTTATATACAGAAATGTATAAATAATGATTATCAAAAGGTAAGGGTTGGGAGGAGATATCATGTAAGAGTGTTAGATTCTGAAACATTGAGGAGTGCATTATGCACCTCCCAATGTGATGATGTCATATGAATCTGCATGTGAAAAAGCACCGTTGGACCTCAAATGATGAAGACCAAGCATTGAGGTCTTCCTCATAGTTTCTGTAACAATGCCTATCATAGAAATGTAACTTGAATCTAGTAGTTACCATGCAATAAACTGCATCTTGTTTACAAGAAGACCCTTTTCTCATTAGACTACCAAACGTATTTGGATTAGTGGTGCTGGAAGAGCACAGCAGTTCAGGCAGCATCCAAGTAGCTTCGAAATCAACGTTTCGGGCAAAAGCCCATCATCAGGAATATGCCTTTATTCCTGATGAAGGGCTTTTGCCCGAAACGTCGATTTCGAGGCTACTTGGATGCTGCCTGAACTGCTGTGTTCTTCCAGCACCACTAATCCAGATTCTGGTTTCCAGCATCTGCAGTCATTGTTTTTACCAAATGTATTTCTCTATCAAAGACCAGCCAAACCCCATAGATCTCTATACAGAACCCAGGATAGTAGACAAAAAATAATTAGATGTATCTTTCCCAAAGATGAGCTGTGGTGAGAAATATTGGCTCTGAGACCTGAAGTTATTCCATTGCTTAAATCTACTAAAGCTTCATGATAACATTTTACCCAAAAGACAGTTACCTCTGACAACATAATAGCCCAGTAGTGCAGGTTTGAACTCACAACCTTCTAATTCTCAAAGGGATGAGTGATACCAACTGAGACAAGCAAATATTTAAATGTTCATATACATATGAAACAAAAGCAGAAATTGCTAGCAAAATTCAGCAAATCTGTGGGGAGAAAGCAGAGTTAATGTTTTGAGTCAGGCCACTCTTCATCAGAACTGTTGAACAGCAATTTCTGGTTTGGTTTCACTGTGAGAAGAATTCTCTTATTCAGTAAAACTCAACTTATTGGTTCATGGGCTGATGTCCTTAAAATATTCATCCCCATAATTCTCCAGATATTGAAAATAGTGAAAGATTATTGTAGAAGATAAAGCTCTGAGTGTATTTTGGCATGAGTAGAAGATTGGCTGGCTAAGAGAAAGCAGAGAGTAAACGTGAATGGGAATTTTTCAGGTTGGGGAGATGTAACCAATGGTGTGCCACAGGCATCAGTGCTGTGACCTTCATTCTTTACAATTTATATAAATGACTCGTGCTATGCAAAATGTAATGTGATTAAAAATACATAAAATAGAACAATTATTACATTCAAATCGGTATTTGATGTAATTTTGGGTTAAAAATAAATTAAACTCTTAAGGGGAAACTTTTGTTTATATGCATCATTTCATGCTTATGTTGAGACCCCATGTTGTTAAACTTGAGAGGGTGCAGAAAAGATTTCTAAGGATGTTACCAGGACTGGGAGGTTTGAAATATGGGGAGAGATTGTTTAGGCTAGGGCATCATTTCTGAGGCTGAGGGGTGACCTGACTGAGGTTTATAAAATCTCTATAAACGTGCATGGATAGGATGAATAGCCAAGATCTTTTTCCTAGGATGGGGGAATCCAAAACTAGAGGACATGGTTTTAAGGTGAGAGGGGAAAGATTTAAAAAGGACCCGAAGAGTAATTTTTCATGCAGAGGATGGTGCATGCATGGAATGAACACGCAAAGGAAGTGGTGGAGGTTGATACGATTACAACATTTAAAAAAGCATCTGGATGGGGGTATGCATTTAGAGGGATATGGGCCAAATGTTGGCAAATAGGACTAGATTAACTTAGGATCTGGTAGGAATGAATTGGACCAAAGGGTTTGTTTCCATGCTGTACAGCTCTATGACTTGTATGATGGTAAACAAGGTATGGTGAGTGTTGGTGACAAAAGGATAAGTAGGAAAGTAAGTTATGAAGAGTACATAAAG
The DNA here is from genome assembly GCF_047496795.1 of Chiloscyllium punctatum. Lineage (NCBI taxonomy): Eukaryota > Metazoa > Chordata > Chondrichthyes > Orectolobiformes > Hemiscylliidae > Chiloscyllium > Chiloscyllium punctatum. The sequence goes on along the minus strand of NC_092743.1, from coordinate 88,808,217 downwards.
AGGTTACAAAAAGATATAGACAGGTTAAGAGAGTGGGAAAAGATGTCGCAAATGGGAAAGTCAGAAAATGTGAAATTGTTCATTTGTCCATTGTCCAATTATTTAAATGTTGAAAGTGCAGAGCTCTAAAGTGCAGAGGGATTCGGGTGTCACTGTGAATGAATCACAGGAGGTTACTTTGCAGGTACTGAAAATAATTTGGAAAATGATTAGAATGCTATCATTTATCATAAGAATATAAAAATAGGGAGATTATGCTTCAGTTATACAAATCATTGGTGAGACCATATCTGAAGTATTGTGCACAGTATTAGTCAGCTTATTTGAGGAAAGATGTAAATGTATTGATGGTAGTTCAGAGAAGGGTTTACATGACTGGAATGAGTGGATTGTCTTATGAGAAAGGTTTGGACTCTCTGGGCTTGTATGTACTGGGTTTAGGAGAGTAGGAGATGACTTAGAGTCATAGAGTCATAGAGACGTACAGCACGGAAACAGACCCTTCGGTCCAACTCGTTCATGCCGACCAAATAGCCCAACCTAATCTAGTCCCACTTTTCAGTACTTGGATCATATTCCTCCAAATCCTTCCTATTCATATACCCATCCAGATACCTTTTAAATGCTGCAATTGTACCAGCCTCCACCACTTCCTCTGGTAGTTCATTCATACACGCACCACCCTCTCCTTAAAAACGTTCTCCCTTAGGTCTCTTTTCTATCTTTCCATTCTCACCCTAAGCCTATGCCCTGTAATTTTGGACTCTCCGACCCCAGGGAAAAGGCCTTGTCTATTTACCCTTTCCATGCCCCTCATGATTTTATAACCTCTATAAGGTCACCCCATAGCCTCTGACGCTCCAGGGAAAACAACTCAAGCCTATTCAGCACCTCCCTATAGCTCAAATCCTCCAACCCTGGCAAAATCCTTGTAAATCTTTTCTGAATCATTTCAAGTTTTACAACATTGCTCCGATAGGAAGGAGACCAGAACTGCACGCAATATTCCAAAAGTAGCCTAACCAATATCCATGTCGTGATGCTACTCTCTCCCCATCCCCATCCTCCTCTAGCTTATCTCTCCACGCTTCAGGCTGTCTGCCTTTATTCCTGATGAAGGGCTTTTGCCCGAAACGTCGATTTTGCTAGTCCTTAGATGCTGCCTGAACTGCTGTGCTCTTCCAGCACCACTAATCCAGTAACCAATATCCTGTTAAGCTGCAACACAACCTCCAAACTCCTATGCTTAATGCACTGACCAATAAAGGAATTCTATGGTCAACACCTTCTTCACTATCCTATCTACCTGCAACTCTACTGTCAAGGAACTATAAGCCTGTGCTCCAAGGTCTCTTTGTTCAGCAACACTACCTAGGACCTTACCATTCAGTGTATAAGTCCTGCTCTGATTTGCTTCTTTCATGTCTTTACAAGTCTTGTTTAAACCCTTCCAACAAACTTCAAAACTGCCTGCTTTTATGTCATCTTCAATCAGAATGACTCTTGGTTTCTTTCTTTCACCTAAGAATGCAGGGCCCTTCTTCTACCCTTGCAACAACAACTTGCCATTTATATATCACTGTCAACTCAAGAAAACATCTTCAGGCATTTCACCACAAAATGCACATTTAAAATCCTGAGGGGAATTGACAGGGTAGATGTAAAGAGGATGTTTCCTTTTGTGGGAGAATCTGGTATTAAGCATTGCTAATAATTTGGGGCCACTGATTTAAAACAGAGATGAACAAATTTTTTTTTCTCTCTCAGAGGATTGTGAGTCTTTTCTTCTTGAAATGCTGGAAGCAGAGTCTTTGAATATATTTTAAGATAGATTATTGTTAAACCAGTGGTTGAAAAGTTATCAGAGGTAGGTAGGAATGTGAATTTGAGGTTACAGTCAAGATTTGCCATGATTTTATTGAACAGTAAAGCAGGGTTGAAGGGCTGAAAGGCCTACATTTGTTTCTTTTTGATATGTTCATAAGCGGCAAATAGACCAAGCATTTGGCCATATCTTGATAGCTAAGATATCCTAGACTTAATTCCTATTTATGAATGCTGAGAATAAGATCAGGCAGGAATTCTGTTCAAGAAAAAGAAGCTGATTTTTGTGTAGGCTTCCAATGAATTGGTCACCTCAAGGGCCCCTGTCAATTAAGACCAGCAGCCAGATTCTCAAATAGTTGCAAAGTGCTGCAGATGCTGGAAATCTGAAATAAAATCAGCAGGTTCTGGAGAAACTCAGTAAGTCTTGCAGTCTCTGTGGAGAGAGAAACAGAGTTAATGTTTCGAGTCCAATATGACTCATCTTCAGTTCTCAAATACTTTTGAAGTACAGTCACTATTGTAATGAAGGAAAGTACATACAACTGTGCACACCAGGAGATAAACAACCAAATTCTTCATTTCTGATGATTTTGATTGAAAGATAAATCCCCACTTCCTTAAAAGGAACTATGAAAATAGAGCAAAATACAAGAGTGTTGGGAAGCCAGCCTTTCCACTACATAAAGTGAGCAAGTGAGGAACTTTGTCAGAGATACATTGTCAATTTTAATCTGTCAATTACTCAATTAGAACAATATTAATAGCTTTAGCATTTTACATATAGATTCATGGGATACTAGTCAAAAAATATGGCGCTGGAAAAACACAGCAGGTCAGACAGCATCTGAAGAGCAGGAGCATTCCTGATGAAGAGTTTATGCCCGAAACATTGATTCTCCTGCTGCTTGGATGCTTCCTGACCTGCTGTGCTTTTCCAGTGCCACACTTTTCGACTCTGATCTTCAGCATCTGCAGTCCTCACTTTCTCATGGGAACACTAGCACCAGCCAGCAAAATTCAACCAAGAAGACAGTAGCAATTCAAGGAACTGAAGACATACCAGGGAAATATGCCAATGAATACTTGGTCCTGACTTTTCAGCCTGTATGTTTGAAAGAGCTTGTTCACAATGCTGTGCTGAGTATGGCAGAACTCATACCCAGCACATAAAACCTACAGGGAGAAGATAGCTTCCTCGATATCTTGGAACATCTTTGTCACAGGAGGTTCAGGATGTTGTGTCAAATAGTAGCATACATTGGCAGCCTGATGGAACAGGCCCTGCTGTCAACTAGGCATTTTGGCATCCTTAGCCAATGGTTGCCAATGTCAAGCCTGCCCTCAAATTTCTTTCCTTTAGATTCTTTAAAGGCACTGCCAGAGACTGTTGCAGGATTTTGCCACAATTCGCAAATTCAATTGTGGTCATAAAAGAGGGTATTGGACAATTATTTGGATAGAAAGAATGTGCAAGTGTGTGGGGAGAAAGCAGCAATTGGCAGGAAATAAAATAGAAAAGCTGGTGCGAACACAATGGGCCAAATGATGTCCTGGGCAAAAGTGAGGACTGCAGATGCTGGAAACCAGAGTTTCCAACACCTCCAACCCCACCCCCATTCACCTATTGTACTCTTTGCTACCTTCTCCCCAGCCCCACCCCATTTATCTCTCCACCCTGGAGGGTCCCTACCTCTATTCCTGATGAAGGGCTTTTGCCCGAAACATCGATTTTCCTGCTCCTCGGATGCTGCCTGAACTGCTGTGCTTTTCCAGTACCACTCTAATCTAAACAAATGATGTCCTGCTCTGCTTCTATGGAAATGTTTGAGATACTGACTGAGAAGTGGGGACAAACAGATGAGAAATGGAAGCATTCTGAGTTGACTTTCCACTTGCATATCTACTTTCACCATTATCACCTTTCGCAACCAGCAATGAGGTAGAGAATGCTTTGCTCAGAAAAGTGAGGCAATGAATGGCCAAGACTACAATACTGTTCATCAGTTTAAGGTGGCAGGTAAACCATCAGTGAATGTCAGTGAGCACTTATTTGATTGTTGTGTTTGATGCTCCCTACAAGCGGCCATTATTTGTATGAAAAACACATCATGGAAAAAACCTGCAAGATCATGCCAATCATCCCCCAAACCCCCAATCTCTTTGCAAGCAAACACAATGCAGTTCGAATTTCTGCCAGTGCATCACACATTCTCTGCTGCAGCAGAAGTATCTTGCGCATTGATGGCCTCATAACAAAACATCTGTGTTCAGCTGAGCAGATCTCAGAGTGTCCTTCACTCTCCATGCAGGATCTCCACAGCTGACACCACCTCCTGCTGCCTAGTCTTGTTCACTTGTGAGTTTATGTGCAAGTTACCAGGTGTAAACCCACAGCAAACCTATCCCACTGAAGTGTGAGGACCTGAGCCAGTGCATGCTGTGTGTGAGTTCTGTTATAGCATATCCTCATAATCAGTGATACATACATCAGGATGTTGGTAATGTGCCATTGTGCTCACCTTTCATGCCCTGTTGAGATCAATGAACAACCCCCTGCATTGGACCCAGGAGGGTGGCACCCTCATTCTCACTGCTGCCTTTTGACCACCTCCAACCAGTCCTTCTTGTCAGCTTCCTCCTCCTGTTGACAGGAGAAAGGCACCAGCAGAACATTCAAGGAGATGTTGCTGCAACAATGCATAACCTTTGAATACCTACCAACCCTGGCAACATTTCTTTCTCTCTATATCCCAGCTCCAACTGCTTCCACATGTATAAGAGACAGGAAGGACTGCTTCCATGTGTATGTTTTGTTTGGCATGTCCCTATAAATAGTGGAGTTTAAAACTGTGCCACACAGATCTTCAGCTGGTCCACAGATGCTAAATGATTGAGAAACCCAGAAATCCCTTGTTACTACAGTATCAGTGGCAAAAAATAGATCTGCTGATGTGAACTTCATATACTGCCCATCCTCCTGGTTACCACTGCCAACAAGACTGCATGTTAAAACCCAGCAGGATAGAACCCCTTCAGGTCAATGTCTCATCAAAAAAAACATTAAGGCTACACCAGTGCAGAGCTTCTTCACAATCCATTTAAATGTGCTCAAGCCCTGTTGTGGGGGCCTGAACTCAAAACCTGTGGACTCAGATGCAATTGTGCAAACACTGAAACAACGACACTTCTCCTTCCCACCATCACGACAGGAGCTCCTTTCATTATATAGATATTGATGTATGACTACCCACTTTCTTCAAAGATTGCCAGGGTCTCCATTTTATTGCTATTCTTTGGAATGGCTGATATATAACACCTTATCTGATGGAAGTAATAAGTTTAAATGTTACTGGTCGTCTATTGCAGTAGAGTTCTTAATACTGCATTTTGTTTTTCTGTATTGTGATATTAAGCAGAATGCAAATCTTATCAGATGCCTCTCATTGTGACTTTCTGACACAATTATATCTGTTTAGAGACAAAAAAAGCAGCAGATGCTAGACTCCAAGGTAGACAAGCGAGAGGCTGGAAGAATACAGCAAGCCAGGTACCATCAGGAGGTGGAGAAGTCAATATTTCGGGTGTAACCCTTCTTCAGCATCTCAACAAACTGGGTACTTGCCACAATGTGGAGCTGTTCTTCCCTTGCCTCCACCTACATGCCTTCTTCTTCGACAAAATCTCCCAATCTTCCTCTGAAGACCCCTTCTCCCTCCTCCAACCTTCCCTATCCAACATGTCACCCCTGAACCTGCCAGCCTTGTACCCACCCTAGACCTCTTCATTGCTGAGTGATGACATGAATCGGCCACCCCAATTTCTTCACTGCCCCCATCCACTCCAACCTCACCTCCTCCGAATGCAGTGCTCCATTCTCTCCTCACCAACCTCTAGTTCACCATCAAATCCCCTGACAAAGGCGGGTGGTAGTAGTCTGAAGAACAGACCTCTATATCGCAGAGGCCGAACTCTCCAACACCATATCCGACCTCCCCAATGACCACGACCCCACTGTGACCCATCAGGCCAAAGTCACTCGCACTTTCCATGCCCTCATTGCCTCGGGTGATCTCCTCTCCATTGCCTCCAATCTCACAGTTGTCCAGCCCTGCATTGCCCAGTTCGACCTGCTCCCTAAGATCCAGAAGCCCAACTTTCCTGGCTGACCCATCATCTCGGAATGCTCCTGCCCCACTGAACTCATCTCATCCTACATTGACTCCACCCTCTCCCTCTTGGTCCAGGCACTTCCCACCTACATCCGCAACACCAACCACGCCCTCCATCTCTTCAGTGACTTCCAGTTCCCCAGTCCCCAGCACTTTGTCTTCGCTATGGACGTGCTATCCTTATACACATCCATACCCCACAGAGATAGCCTCCAGGCCCTCCACTTCTTCCTCTCCAGCAGACCCATCCAGTCCCCCTCTACTAATACCCTCCTCTGCCTCACCGAACTAGTCCTCACCCTTAATAACATTACCTTTAACTCCCCCCATTTCCTTCAAATCCACGAGGCGGCCATAGGCCCCAGCTATGCCTGCCTCTTTGTCGGCTATGTCGAACAGTCACTCTTCAGCACCTACACAGGCACTGTGCCTTAACTCTTCTGCTGTTACATTGATGACTGCATCTGTGCAGCTTCATGCACACTAGCTGAACTGGAGCAGTTCATCGACTTCACCCACAACTTCCACCCCGCCTTCAAATTCACTTGGTCCATCTCAGACACCTCCCTCCCTTTCTTGACCTATCCATTTCCATCTCCGGTGACAGTCTCCACGCTGACATTTACTATAAACCCACAGACTCTCACAACTATCTGGACTACACCTCCTCCTACCTAGCATCCTGCAAGAATTCCATCCAGTTCTCCCAATTCCTCCGCCTGCGCCACATTTGCTCGGATGAAGAGACATCCCATGCCCAAGCATCCGTGTCTACCTATTTTGAACAACATGCTTCTCCCAGCTCTGTCATCCAGACAGCCCTCCACTCCACTGGTCTAACCTCCCCCCTCTTGAAACACAATGAGGACAGGGTCACCCTTGTCTTCACCTACCACCCACCAGACTCCACATCCAACGCATCATCCTTAACCACTTCCGCCAACTCCAACTAGACTCCACCACCAAGAACATTGTCTGCTCCCCACCCCTCTCCACCTTTCACAAGGGCCGTTCCCATCGCCAATCCTTGGTTTGTGCCAGACACCCCACCAACACGTCCCTTCCCGAACGCCCACGTGCCTACCCCTGCAACCAGAAAAGATGCAAGGCCTGCCAGCACACCAACCCCTCACGTCCTAACAGGGTCCCAAACAGTCCATCCAGGTGAAACAGAGATTTACCTGCCTCTCCTCCAATCTAGTTTACTGTATGCAGTGCTCCCAAAGTGGTCTTCTCTACACCGGGGAGACGAAACGTAAATTAAGGGAACATTTTGCCTAGCATCTCATCCGGGCATGCAGGGCCTGACCTCCAAGTCACTGTCCATTTTAATTCCTCTTCCCACTCCCTTTTCGATATGACCACCCTTGGCCTCTTTCGTTGCCACAACAAATCTGACCGCAAATTGGAGAAATAATACCTCATCTTCCGCCTGGGCCGCCTACAGCCCAGAGGACTCAACATTGAATTCTCCAATTTTAATAACTTCTCTTCCCATCATCTGACGCCCTTCCCTTCTATTCTTATCAACCTGTCCTTCTACCCACCTACCAAATTCGTTCCTCCCATTGATAAACTAAACCTTTACCTGTGCTCATCTACACCCACCTCACTACCCTACCCCCGACACCCTCTTTATCTGCAGCTTCCACCACACCCACCCCCAAGTCTTAGACTCCTTACAGTGGGGAAACCGACCCTTCTGCCCAACAAGTCCACACTGACGTTCCAAAGAGTTTCCCACCCAGACCTATTACTCTATATTTATCCCTGATTAATGCACCTAACCTACATTTCCCTGAACGCTATGGGCAATTTAACATGGACAATTCACCTAAACTGAACATCTTTGGATTGTGGGAGGAAATCAGAGGAATCCCGCGCAGACAAGGGGAGAACGTGCAAACTCCACACAAACAGTCGCCCAAGGCTGGAATTGAACCCAGGTCCCTAACGCTGTGAGGCAGTAGCGCTAACCACTGTGCCACCCAACTCCTAACGAAGATTTACACAGAAACATTGACTTCTCCACCTCCTGATGGTGCCTGGCTTGCTGTGTTCTCTCAGTCTAGGCTATGAAGGCCATTTGATGATATTTTTAATTATTGAGTTATCAAACTGAATATTGTAAATATGGTGGTAAAGGCCATAGCATTTGACATCTGATATATGCCATGTCTTGGTGAGTATATCCAATTCATGCATCCACCTACTCGCTGTGATAGGTTCCCAGATTCCTTTTATTCCTGATGAAGGGCTTTTGCCCAAAACCTCGATTTCGCTGCTCCTTGGATGCTGCCTGAACTGCTGTGCTCTTCCAGCACCACTAATCCAGAATTTGGTTTTCAGCATCTGCAGTTATTGTTTTTACCTCCCAGATTCCATTGACATGCTCAGTAATCACACTGCACACACATTTAACTGTAGTTACCCATCCCGTGTTTCCAAAATGTTCAGTCTAGTTCTTATGTATCCTGCCAAACAGATGGTGAGAAAAAAAATAGTTGTGGACACAGACTTGTTATGAATTCTGATTTCATGGAATCATTCAGCACTTGGTTACTTGGTTCAGTTTGCTAATAAAAACATAGAAATAGTTTGACTTCATTGCATCTCATCAAAGCCTCTGAATTTGAACCTCTGTTTAATATCCTCATAAGCTCCTTTGGTCAAGTTATTTTTTAAAAAGCCACTGTTCTCTAATCTCTTATCATAACTAAAGCTGCTAATGCCTGGCATCATCTTACCAAATACAAACAGTAGTGTGCCCAGCACCAATCCATGAGGCATTCCACTAGTCACAGGCCTCCAGTCCGACAAGCATCCTTGCACTATTACCCCCTACCATCAAGCCAATTGTGTATCCAATTTGCCAGGTCCCCTAGATTCCATGTGATCTAACCTTCCAGGGCCGCCTACCATGTGGAACCTTATCAAAGGCCTTACTGAAATCCATATTTACTATGTCTACCACCCTACTCTCGTCAACCTTCCTGGTCACTTCATCAAAGAACTGTAACAAAGTGGCAGGATCTCCCACTCACAAACCATGCTGACTACTCCTAATCAAACCCTTTCTTTCCAAATGCATGTATACTTATCTCTCAGAATCATCTCAAGTAACTTACCCACCACAGATTTTAGCCTTATTGGTCTATAGTGGTCAGGTTTTTCTTTGTAACCCTTCTTGAATAATGGCAATACAGTCTTTCGGGACATTACCCGTGGCTAACACTGATGCAAAAATATCAGCCAAGGCCCCCGCAATTTCTTTTCTAGCCTCTTGCAGTGTTCTTGGACATATCTGGTCAGGACTAAGAGATTTATCCATCTTCTTACATTCTAATATATCCAACACGCCCTCTACTATGATATGGACTGTCCCTAAGATATCACCACTAATTTTCCTAAGTTCCCAAGTTCTCATGTCTTTCTCCATGGTAAACACAGAGGAGAAATATTCATTGAGATCCTTGCCCATCTCCTGTGGTTCTACACATACATGTCTATTTTGGTCCTTGAAGGGCCCTGTTCTCTCTCTAGTTACTCTTTTTCCTTTAATATACTTAAAGAACCTGTTTAGATTCATCCTAATCTTCTCAGCCAAGGTTACTTCATGCCCCCTTTTCGCCCTTCTGATTTCCTTCTTCAGTAAACTCCTGTATTCCCTGTATGCCTCCCAGGATTCCCTTGATCCCAGCTGCCTGTACCTGAGCCACACCTCCTCCTTTTTTCTGGTCATTGCATCAAGATCTCTTGTCATCCAGGGTTCCTTATTCCTGCCAACTTTGCCCTTCACTCTCAAAGGAACATGTAGACCTTGAACTCTAGCTATCTCACTTTTAAAGGCCTCTCACTTGCCAGAGGTCCCATTGCCTACAAACAAATTATTCCAATCAACTACTGCAAACTCCTGTCTAATTCCATCAAGATTTGCCTTGACCCAATTTAGAACCTGTGGAGACACATGGAGAATGCACAAACTCCATGCAGACACTTGCCCAAGGGTGGAATCAAACCCAGCACCCTGGCTCTGGGAGGCAGCAGTGCTAACCATTAAATCTTGCTGCCACTATCAGAAGAATGTTGCAACATTTGAAAGAGTTCAGAAAAGGCTTACAAGGATGTTACCAGGGTTGGAGGGTTGACCTACAGGGAGAGGCTGTTTTCCCCTGGAGTGTCAGAGGCTAAGCAGTGACCTTATAAAAGTGTGTAAGATCATGAGGGATATAGATAGGGTGAATAGCTAAGGTCTTTTTCCCTAGGGGAGTCCAAAAATGGAGTATAGTTTAGGGTTAGAGGGGAGAGATATAAAAGGAACCTAAAGGTCAACTTTTTCACGTGTATGGTGATGCGTGTATGGAATGAGCTGCCAGAGGAAGTGGTGGAGGCTGGTGCAATTACAACATTTAAAGGGCATCTGGATGGTTATGTGAAAAGGAAGGGTTTAGAGGGATATGGGCCAAATGCGGGCAAAAGGGACTAGATTAGGCTAGGCTAGCTGATCCACAAAATTCTGGATTACCCCAAATAAATATGCCTCTTATCACGGCAGAGATGTGGATTTTTAAAAAATGTTATCCTGAACCAACACTGCCATTTAGTTAGGCAAAGCCCGATGAAATGTTTAGCTACTTGCTAAATACAGAAGCCAAATACAGAAGTCTTTGAGGTTTACATGGCAGCCAAGGGAATTTTCAAAACCAACTAACTCAAAGATAACTTTTCATGGCAATGAAGATCCAAGCCAAGACTGACAGCTTCCCCAAATGTTTGAAATGAGGCTTCTCCCTGAGAGTTCAGAACTTCCTGGTTGGGACAGATGCTCTATTTTTACCTCCACTTATCTGTGTTCAGAAACAGACCATAACAAATTTTAACTGTGTTTTATTGCCATGTCATTGACCTAACAGTGAAGTTAGCAGTCTTCATAACCAAACACAGTGAATCAGAAGAGAAAACAAGAAATATTTTTAAGTATTAATGACTGAATTAATCATTTAGAATATGATGGAAATGAATGTGAGCCAACTAAGCAAGACAGGTAACTTTAACAAATGTTCTTTTATGTCTTTTTTCATTATCCTTCCCTTCTGTAAATATATAAAAGAATGGGTCCCCATTTTCCTGATTTGCAACAGATATGCAGGAAGTAGAGGCCGAGAGCAGTGTACATGCAAGACTGTTCTACTGCCAAATAAAAAAAATTGTGTGCTTTGGAACAGACACTGAAACACCCCAGATTATCACATCTACTTATATCATGATGCAATTTTGCATTGCAGTTGCATGACACCTCGACAGTTTAACGCACTGTTTTCATGCAGCAGAAGACCAGGATTCCTGAATGTTGTTTTTTTGTTTCTGTAATCAATAACTCTTAAGAACTCTTTATATTTTTGTTTACTGTGCCAACAACTTTAAGAGACCCACATTTTGGCAATGATCATTGCTCATACACACAAGCCACAGTGAATATGTGTGGTCTTTAAACACTCCCACTATACAAGCAAAGCAGAGACAGTGTAGCAAGGCGTTGGCCCTCCACCTCAGGCTGTTTGAAATGCCTGTGATACTGTGCAGTCTTTATTTTTGCTGATGCATATTGACACCGGTGCTTCATTCAGTTTGTGTGGTGGCAATTAGTGGCACAGGTGAAGCCAGTCGTTAATCTCCTCATTACACTTGTCAGACCTCCACCTGGACCACTGAATGTCTCACAGTGTTTTGTTTCAAAACAAGCCTCAATTGGCACCGATGAACTGTGGACAGCATCATAACTGAACTCAAATCAGCCCTTTACTGGACTCCATACTATTCCTGATGAAGGGCTTTTGCCTGAAACGTTGATTCTCCTTCTCCTCGGATGCTGACCTGCTGTGCTTTTCCAGTACCACACTCTTGACTCTAATCTCCAGCATCTGCAATCCTCACTTCCACACTTTATCAGTCAGGAGCAGGAATGCTAGTTATTATTACCTTACTCCATCTCAGGACCCTAGGGGCAATTTCAATTTAAATAAAAACATTCATGGAAATATCTTGGTCAAAGGAAAAGCCAGCATTTAAACTACTTACTTGTCGCCTGTGGAAACTGGAGTCTACATGGTTCTTTTATATGTTTTTGTTGTGGTTTGCCGTGTCAGGGGATAGGTTGTGACTATGCTGCAGTGAATCTGGATAAGGATGGCACGTTTCCTTCCATAGGGACATTCACAAACCCATTCGATTTTTCCAACAATTCAATACCTTCATGGTCACCAGTACTGGTACTAACTTTTTATTCCTGATTTATTTAATTCATTGAATTCAGATTCACAAGCTGTCATGCTGCCATTTGAATTTATAACTCTGGATTTTTTTTCCGATCATGCAAAGAGTGTTCTACCATTGTTCTATCCAAGATCAGTTATGCAGGTAGAATCAGACCCACATCCTGTTGTAAATGTCCCTCATTACCCATTGGATTGCCCAGGTTCAGAGGGGCAGTTCTTAGTTAACACCGCCATATCCCCTCCCAACCATATAGACCAGAAGATTCAAGATCAACTTTGTATTAATTACTTGATCTCAGATGGGGGTATAACAGGTGTCTGCAAAGGAAAGGAATGAGAAACAGTTGGAATTCTCACTGTAGCCCTATGATCTTGAAGGGTAATTGTATGGACGGATATAGGATGGGGACAAGATTAGGCTCCACTGTGATGCCCTTCATAGGACACGTGCCTGTGGGCTCACATGGAAGCAATGGTCATTCCAATGAGTCTCTTCGCAATTGTTGTTGCAATGGAAATATATTGCAGTGACAAATCTGGTCCTTCAGCTGAGAAGAAGAGAATAGTGCAAGTGCAAGTGAGACATCAAGGTCTGGAGGCATTGACTGAATTGTACCTTAATATGAGAATGCCAGAACATTTAAGCATGAATAATGATTTAAGGGAAAATCAGTGGCCAAAGGATGCGGCATCTTTCCCCCTGTGACAATGGTAACAATTTCATGAAACTAGCTGAAATATAACATTGCATTTTTAATGCAATAAAACATCTCAAGAAATGTGACAGAAATGTTATAAAACTGAACTTGATTCTAAGCCATTGAAAGAGATATTTGGGCAGATGACCAAAAGCTTCGTCAAAAGCACAATGGTGGAGTTACTAAACTGGAATTTTCCGGAGTTCAGAATTGGAGGAGCGCAGAGATCTTAGAGGATTTGTGGAAATTAAAGATGTAATTGGGGTGAGCCTGTGGAGGGAATTTGAAAACCAGAATAAGAATTTTAAAATTAATACGCTGCTGAACTGGCAGCTAATACAAACCAGCAAGGGCAGGGATGGCTTGATGTGAGTTAAGACTCAAGCAATGGAGTGTTGGTGACTTCAAGTTTATGGAAGGGCGAAGGTGAGTGGCCAGACAGGAGTGCTTCAAATTAGTCAAACCTAGAGATGATAAAAGAATAGACAAGGGTTTCAGCAGCAGATCAGTTGAGGCAGGGCTGAGGCAGGTGGTGTTGCGGAGGTGAAAGTAGGCATTCTCGATGGCCCCACCAATAGGTGGTCAGAAGGACACCTTGAGGTCAAACATGACATTAGCCAGTTGCCAGGGAAAAGGAATGGAGTCAGCTGGAGAACAGTTTTTTTTTAGCAGGGACCAAATAGCTTTAGTCTTTCTAATATTTAACTGGGAGAATTTTCTGCTCATCAAGCACTGGATGTTAGATGACCATGTAGCTTCACAATTAATTTACGGAAAACAGAGCACTTGAGAGAGGTAATAGTGAGATTGTTGGTGTGCACGTCCAAAATTTTTGGATGATCCACCCAGCATATGGATACAATAAGAGGGGGCTGAGGGTGGATCCTTGGGGGTGATGCCAGAGCAATCGGTGTAGGAGCTATCAGAAATGCATTGCTTAGTGCAATAAAAAGGTCACCATTGCATACCAGAGCACTAAGTACATGGAAATATGACATTTATAGCACAAGTCATTTCTTATGACTGACTGCGACATTAATTCTTACAGCTTTAATTTCTCAGAATTGTTCCAATAAGCTTTACAAGTGTATATATCTGTTGTAAGGATATTTGCAAAGAATGCTTCCTCAGCCACAACTGGTGTATTTTGTATGGGCATGTGTGCAAATGCTTATCTCTGAATTCCTGAGATGTTTTTCAGCATCAGTCTGATCATAACAAGTAGATCATTTAAGCCCATTGTGCCTGGAAGGAGCAGGAACGTGCCTGTGCCTTGTGATAGAGCAGAGGGCCACACACACACACACACAGACACACACACACACACACACACACACACACGTCATTCCAGGGTCTTCCATGTCTCAACACATACTAGAATTATGGGGCCCTTGAAGCCAAAGCCACAATGCAAATGACAAAAACATTGTTGGAGGTCAGCATACACCAGCACTCGTTTTCATGTGCTGGTGTTATATATATGGTTAATGACTGGTGCCATGCTTGACAGCATAGTTCAGGGGTTAAGTCATTTACTCAGCTTCAGGTACCGATTACAGTGGGTGATGGGTGTAGAAAACTGGATGTCGGTGAAATGTGAATGGAAGTGTGCAATTAAAGGAAGGGATAGAATAGTGACAAAAAATCCTTTCAACAAGCTGAACGAAATCTCAATTCCTGGGCAGCATTTGCCAAGGGTGAAAGGGAAGAGCTAAGGAATAGCAGGAACAAGTGTAAGAGGAGAGGAAACTCAATCTGTAGGTATAAGGTCAGACATGGAGCAGGCCAGCATTAAAGTTTGATGTGTGCTGAAGTGAGGGGAAACTACATGAGGTGGTTGCATGATAGATGGCTCTGGATGCCACTTCACAGAATTAACAGAAAATTTCCAGGCCTGTCTGAACACAGGAGTAGTCCCAAAGGACTTGAGGGTTGCAAATGTGGCACTTTGTTTAAGTAAGAAATAACAGATAATCCAGGACACTACAGACCTGGCAACTCGACTTCAGTAATGGAAAACTGATGGCTGCCATAATACAGAATAAGGTAAATATACACTTAAAGAAAAATATACTAATATGAGACAGTCAACAAGACTTTGTCAAGAATCTGATACTGTAAGTCACAAACAAAAATAGAAATTTCTGGAGAAGCTCAGTTTGGAGATGGGTCAAAAGTGGTGTTCCCCAGGGATACGTGTCAGGACCCTTGTTTTTTCTGATTGATGTAAATGATTTGGAGATGGATGTTGAGGGCAAAATCTCTAATTTTGCAGATCTGGGAAGTATAGGAGCAGAGGGACCTCAGGGAACACATTTATGGTTCTCTGAAGGTAGCCAGGAAAGGTGAAACTGTTGTTAAGAAGGCCATTGGATCCTTAGGTTTAGACATTAGAGGTATAGAATACACAAGTGAGGAAGTGATGCAACACCTCTACAGACCACATTTGGAGTAATGTGTTCAGTTCTGGGCACCTTATTTAAGGAAGGATGTTAAAGCCCTGGAGAGGGTTCAAAAGAAATTTACTAGAATGATACCAGGAATTAAGGACCTTAGATACAAGGAAAGATTAGGGAGATTGGACTTGTTCTCCTTTGAGCAGAGAACATTAGTAAGTCACACTATTAAGGTGTTCAATACGATGAACAACTTTGATAGGGAAAGGATATTCTATTTCTACTAGTTAGCATGCCAGTAACTAGGGATCACAACTTCAAGATTGTCATCAAGAGAACTAGGAGTGAATTGAGGAGAAACGTCTTTACTCACAGAGTTGTTTTGGCACTGCCTAGAAGAGTGGTGAAGGTGGATTCCATAGTAGCTTTCAATAGATAGCGGGACATATATTTGAAAGCGATGAAGTTAGAGGACTACAGATGTAGGGCTGGAGAATGAAATTAGTGGGTAGCTCTTTCAGGAGCTGGTGCACACAGGGTGGGTTGAATGGCGTCTTTCCATATAGTAAAATTATATTATTCTGTTCTATGATTAATTTCATAGTTCAGTATCACAACATGGGAAGGAGGTAGAGGCACACTGGGGCAATCAATTTGCTATAATGGATTATGTTCTCTAGTGGTAAGAGATTCTTTCCTGGGATATACGTGGTTTAAACAGAATATAGCAGGCAATGATGCAACTTATTTGAGTGGAGTGTGTGTTAGTACTGAGGATTCAATATATTTTTTAAAAAGTGTATCAAGCCAGGAGTAACTTCTCCCATACATCTCTGATTCTATTTTTGCCAGTTTGCCTTTTGTCTGCCCTCCTGGTTTGAAACATTGACTTATATTGGGATGGGGTTTCAATGGCAACTTGCCCAAGCTTGTGAGCATCAACAGTCTGTCAGTCTCTGATCCTGTTCTTCCGAAAGATTACACTGATATGCACAAATTTCCAGCATGAATTACGATATTGATCAGGAGGAATAACTCTTGAAGAACTTTCTGCGGATAAGAATCCTGAGCTCATTGATATCATTCCAGTTCATGCAAGTGATCAAGTTCTGCCAGGGCACCAAAACATGGAGTTCAAATTCAGGACACTTTGTGTTCTGTCAAGTGATACGACTCAGAGTTGGACCCACTAGTAAACAAGTAGCATCTCTTTGTGTAAAATGTTGTTATTTTTCACAGTTTAGTGGATGCATGTCTACTGTATCTGATCGCCATGATAGCCTGACAGGGAGAACAGTATGTACCGGAATGATACCAGGAATCATAAGGAGATGGTCATGATTGTCAGAGGTTAGTCCTCTCAGCTCCAGATCATCTCTGCAGGAGTTCCTCAGGATAATGCCCTAGATCCAACTATCTTCAGCTGCTTCATCAATGACATTCACTTCATCATAAGGTCAGGAGTAGGGATGGTCACTGATGACTGCAATTTGGCTCAATTGTAATTCCTCAGACAGTGAAGGATCCATGTATGAATGCAATAAGGCCCAAATAATGACCATCTCTAGCAAGAGAGAATCTAACCGTGGTTCCTTGGTGATCCATCACTGCGTCCCCAACTATCAAAATTTCAAAATCATGGGAGGTCACAACACCGTGGACAGGGACAAATTGGCCCTATTGGTAAAAGAACTAAGAGCAAATAACACAACTTTAAAGTATTTGCAAATAAAGCAAGGTTGAAGTGAGAAAAATCTTTATCACACAATAAATAGTTTAGGGCATGGAATCCACTGCCTGGAGGTCTGGCAGGGACAGCTTTGATTGAGGGATTCAAGAGGCCTTTGGATGATTATTTGAATAGAAACATTGGGCTGAATCTTATGTTTTTGGTTTAGTATGAGCTGTGACATGTTTTTTGGAGGGATTCTTGCTGTGAGGTGCAACAGGATTTCTTGCCATATTTTACCAAATTCATCTCATTAACTACTTACACTGCAAGATGGTGTTTCTCATAAACCAACTTATTGCATGCCATTTCTGGAACAATTCATCACTTACCTGATAACTGCCAAAAAACCAATATCCCCGGTGCCAACACCATATTTGAAAGGCTATTTATGCACTCACATGAGCACTGGCATTCCGAAGCTGCCCAACTTGCTCAAGGACAGAGTCTGAACATGTTGGAGAAAGGGAAGATGGCACCGTGATTCTGCGACAGGGACCTGGAGGTTCTGGTCGTGGAGTTCTTGTCCCAGATGACCTGCAGAGGACGCCATGCCACCAAAGCTTGGTAACCTGGTCTGGAGTCTCGTCTGGTCTCAACAGTCCAGAGAAATGGCCAACAGTGCCATAAAAAGTTCAGTAATCCTTTCTACACTGCCATGGCAAGTGTCACACTCTTCCCTCTTCTACGTCACAATCTCTCTATCTCTGCTACTGCACCAACCTCCCCCAAGTCCTATTCTCTGTCTCTCACTCAACCATCCACCTGCTCAACTTCCCAAGAAATACATGACCTCTGTGCCACCCACTCTCTCCCTTGGAGCACCCCACCTCCTCCACCTGCATCAACACTAACAGCTGTGCCACCCATGTCAATCTCACTCTATCCCTCCACTTCTCTCAGCCCAGGAGGAGACAGCCCACTCCATGCCCCAATGGGTGGACGGCTGCCTGACATTAGACTCCTCAGCCTCTTTGAGGGAAGAATCCTCAGTCTTGCACGAGAAGACTGAGACTTCTTCTGTGGGGATGCCGAGATGTCAGTGTCCTCTTAACTGAGTAAGTCCCACTCTTCATTCCTCTGTAATTCTCCCATTGATTCCACTGGCAGGATTATTCATTACATACCACTTCTAACCATTGACTGTGATGTTTTCTCTCTCTCACGTGGTTTTAAAGATATCACCAGCATCTCCACTGTGAAATGGCTGGCATACCCAGAAGTCATGCGCTCTACCTCTGAGGATGTAAGTACTGAAGTCTCAGAAGTAGCATCAGCAAGGCTGCCTCCTGTATCTTCCCCACCTCCCCCCACCCCGGTACTGACACCTCAGTCAGAATGTCCTGTTCAGAAGGTTTGGGAACACAATTTGGTGAGCACTTCACTGTGTCAACTCTGGCCCCCAGCACTTGGGAGGTCTTCCAGAGACCAGGCACCTACTCAGCCCCATATGGGAGAGGACCTTGTGATGTCATTTATTAGGGACGTCATCCTCAGTGACAGACAGTGATGTGGGACACAATGGTTCTTGTTACCCAGAAGCTGCAGCACTGCAGTGAGTCATGTAACCATCTGGCTGCCTCCATGGACAGGTTGGCAGCTGGCATGGTCAGCCAGGCCCAGCATCCTCAGGATCTATTGGAGAGGCACAAGCTCCCACCCAATGCCCGGGTGATTGGACCTCAGGACCGAAGGCATGACTACAGAGGGACAGAGAAGCTGGCTGTCACTTCCTCACAAGGAGACATGGCAATGCCAACAGGCACACAGCCAGAGGAGGAACCACACACAGCTCCCTCAGAAGTCTTCTCTCAGGACATTCCAGAGGTGGCCGGGCTCTCCAGCTCCATCCTGCCTACCCCCTTTGGAAGTTCACGCTGAAGAGGATCCCCTTCCTCAGAAGCTTCCAGTATGTCTGGCCCATCCAGACACTGACGCCCCTTGAGATTGCCCAACCTCACGTCCAAGGCCAACAGATTTCACTACCGAGCATGCTCCCTGTACCCATACTGTAGAACCAGGGAGTACAGTATGATGTAATGGAGGGAGAGGGAGCAGAAAACTTGTTGTGGGCACTTTAGTGGCCTGGATGACAATGCACTGTCTTACGATTGATACATTTCTATAAATTGCACTATTTTGACCTTACATCAGGGCGTTTGAGTTTCTGCCAATGTAACTGTGCCAGGATGATACCTAACTCCATGTCCATACAGGATATACCATGGATCGGTGTCTGTGTTGAGAATCTAATGCAGCATCTGGAGGTAAGAGGAATAGGCTATGCATTTAGCTGACAACACTGGCCTTCATAGTCAGCCATCAAAAGTCTTTCTGAAAAGGATTACTGGACCCGAAATGTTAACTTTGATTTCGCTCCCCACAGGTGTTGCCAGGCCTGCTGAAATTTTTCAGCAATTTCTGATTTTAATCCCTGTAGGGATCCCTCTACCAATAAAACCTAACACACCGTATGCCTTCTTACAGCACTATAAACCTGGATGGCAACTTTCAGGGATCTATGTACATGGACTCCAAGATCCCTCAGCACATCAACACTACCAAGAATCTTTCCATTGACCCAGTACTCTGCCTTCCTGTTATTCTTCCCAAAGTGCATCACCTCACATTTAGCTGCATTGAACTCCATTTGCCACCTCTCAGCCCAATTCTGCAGTTTATCCAAGTCCCCCTGCAACCTGTAACATTCTTCCACACTGTCCACTACTCCACCAACTTCAGTTTCATCTGCAAACTTACTAACCCATCCAGCTATGCCTGCGTTGAAGTCATTTATAAATATGACAAACACCAATGGACCCAAAACAGAACCTTGTTGCACATCACTAGTAACTGGACTCCAGACTGAATATTTTCCATCAACTACCACACGCTGCCTTTTAACAGAAAACCAGTTTCTAATCCAAACTGCTAAATAATCCTGAACCCCATGCTTCTGCATTTTCTACAACAACCTACCATGTGGAATCTTATCAAATGCTTTACTGAAGTCCATGTACATGACATCAACTGCCCTACCCTCATCCACATGCTTGGTCATCTTCTCAAAAAACCCAATGAGGTTTGTGAGACATGACCTGCCCTTGACAAACCATGTTGACTATCTGCGATCAAATTGTTGCCGGCTAGATAATTATAAATTCTATCCCTTATAATCCTTTCCAAAACATTTCCTACAACAGATGTAAGGCTCACTGGTCTATAATTACCTGGATCATCTCTACTGCCCTTCTTGAACAATTGCAATCCTCCAGGCCTGTGGTTCTAAACCTGTAGACAATGACGACTCAAATATCGAAGCCAAAGACTCCAATACCTCCTCCCTAGCTTCCCAGAGAATCCTCGGATAAATCCCATCCGGCCCAGGGGACTCGTGTACATTCACTCCTTCTGGAATTGATAACACCTTTACCTTACTAACCTTGATCCTTTCTAGTCTAACATCTCGTATCTCATTCCTCTTCTCTACAATATTCTTCTTTTCCTGAGTGAAAACCAATGAGAAATATTTGTATAGCACCTATCTCACCTCTACAGGGTCCACACACAACTTCTCACTTCTGTCTTTGGCCCTATTCCTACTCTAGTTACCCTTTTATTCCTCACATACTATAGATGGTTATCGTGGATGGACTTGATAGATTGAGAATTGCTGACCCCCTTGGGCACCAGGCCGAGAATTGCCCAGAACCCTGACTAATACCTGTGCATCTCCTCAGCAACATTAGTCCTGGTCTCCAGACTTGCTGCTGTGGAGCCACTCGACTGACTGTGACCCACTCCTCAGACGCAGAGGCAGGAGAACACTCTGAGCATGGTCAAAGCCCTGGATCGAAACCCCTTAACTTGCTGTCCCAGGACCCCCTGGGTCAAGGGTGCAGTTGGCTGAGGAATATCCCTCATGGCATAGGGACATGGCTGCCAGCTTGAAGCACTGGCAGTGTGTTTGCCATATAAAGTGCTGACACATGGAGCTGCTATGAGATTGACATAGCGCACTGCCATACAGCAGGATGTCCCCTTGATGAGAACTGCTGACCTGCAAGACCTGCTACCCTGGTTGTCTGACTACACTAATTGGCACAGAATATAAGACCAGAATCATGCAAGCATGCAGGTAGGTACTAAGTGAGGGAGTGCTAAGAAAGTGAGAGAGCAGTCCTGAGATGAAACTTGGTTCAATCCAGGGTGCCGGTCCATCTTTGCAAAGTGTCCTTGCAGCATCCTTCCAACACTAATTGCTGGTGCACCCTGCAATGCATGGCAGTGCGTTCTGACTATCCTGCAAATGGATCAGTGGTACCACGATGATTGGAAAAGGTTGGTAAATATCACATGTCAATGTCCTGATAAGGGCTGCATGCAACTGGTGCCCTGGATTGTGCCCAGAGATGTTGTTTGATGCTGAGCAACATGGAAGCCAACAGCGATCTGACTTGACCAGACACTCACTTTGACTCCATCTCGGGAATTCTCGCTGCCTAGTCTATGTTTGTTAAACTAGGAAGCTGAATGCTAATGAGGACAGTTGAGCTATTAAGACATTTAACAAACTCTAATCCCCCTTAATTGGCAACTTCCACTGCTGAGGGGGACAAAGCTCACCTGGCAAAACCATTAAAGAGAGTGGCAGACAATTCACACTAAGACACAACACTCATTGGAGAGCTGGTGCAGCCATGATGGAGTGGGCAGCCTCCTTCTTGTGCTGTGGAAATGCTGTGATTCTCATGTCTCATTTCACAGCAGCATTCGGTATACCCTGTATATCAATAAATCGATTATTGTCAAAATTTCAATTACTTTTGTTCAATGTCCTTCTGCTGAGTCGTTTCTTTTAAAAAAATTATAAAAGTTATTAAAAACCTCAATGAAAAGTAAGCGTTAATTCTTTGAAGTAGGCTGGACTGTATGTTCTTTCATGTTTGTACTTGAAGCTGGTTAATCCTGATTTGCCCTCGTAAACATGTTTCATCTGGAATCAGGAAGTGTCACCTGTTTGTCTTACCTTTACCATGTTTATTTCAACCGGTTGAGCCACTGTGACATCAGTTCACCAACCATTAACTAAACAGTCTCCGGACTGTGAATACTCGGCTGTAATTATCAGCAAACACAATTTTCTGAAGTGTACTTTCATTTTGCATCGACAGGAGGTTATAAGTGTTGAGGGTAGTAAGCTGTGTCAGACTAGCCCTTTGCCACCCCCTTCAGCGTTCTGAAACACACAAAGTGGCTTTGCACTTGCTCTGCACTTTTCTTAAAGGAAAATGGGCCACAACCAAAGATGAAGTGTTGGTACATTATTACCCAATGCTTGGGGAAAAACAGTAAAGAAAACAGTAAGACTTGGGAATGAAAAACAAACACAGAAGACTCTGTGGAGAAACTCCACAAGTCCAACAGCATCTATGGAGAAAGAAACAGAGTTAATGTTTCGAATACGGTGTGACTGTTTTTCAGAACTGAAAGGTGGTGGTAAATAGATTATGTTGTATACTTTTGACAGAGACAAAGGAGGAGCAAGACATTATGTAGAGGTCCCATATCCCTCCAAACCCTTCCTATTCATATATCCATCCAGGTGCCTTTTAAATGTTGCAATTTTAGCCACCTCCACCATTTCCTCTGGCAGCGCTTTCCATGCATGAACCACTCTCAACGTGAAAAAGTTTCCCCTCAGGTCCTTCTTAAATCTTTCCCCTCCCACCTTAAAGCTATACCCTCTAATTTAGGACTCTACCTTTGGAAAAATATCTTGGCTTTCACCCTATCCATGTCCATCTTGATTTTATACATTTCCATAAGGTCATCCCTCAGCCTCCAATGCTCCAAGCCTCAGCCTTACCAGCTTCTCCCAATTAATTCAAACCTTCCAGTCCAGATAACATTCTTGTAAATCGTTTCTGCACCCTGTCAAGTTTAACAATATCCTTCCTATTGAAGAGTGACCAGACTTGAATGCAGTATTCCAAAAGTGGCCTCTCCAATGTCCTGCAACATCACCTCCCAACTCCTGTAATCAGTGCACTGACCAATGAAGGCAACTGTGCTAAATGCCTTCTTCACCACCCTGTCTACCTGCAACTACATTTTCAAGAAACTATGAGCCTGCACTCCAAGGTATCTTTGTTCAGCAACACTCCCCAGGACTGTACTAGAGAAGAGCCTTGATTATCCGAATATCAGATTACCCGGCAAGATCACAAGGTCCAGATGCTTGGCTAAACTATGTTATCTGGCATTCGATTATCCGGAATTCGATTAACTAAATGAAATAGTGCCCACCCAAGTCCTTCGGATAATGAAGGTTCCTCTGTATTAAGTGTATAAGTCCTGTCCTGATTTGCTTTTCCAAAATGGGACATCTCACATTTATCTAAATTAAACTCTATCAGCCACTCCTCAGCCCCATTGGCCTATCTGATCAAGATCCTGTTGCACTCTGAGGTAACATTCTTTGCTGTCCACTACTCCAACAATTTTGATGTCATCTGCAAACTCGCAAACTATACTTCCTATGTTCACATCCAAATTATTTATATAAATGACAAAATTCAGTGGACCCAGCACCCATCCTAGTGGCACACCACTGGTCACAGGCCTTCAGTTTGAAAAACAACCCACCACCACCACCACACTCTGTCATTTACCTTCAAGCCAATTTTGTATCCAACTGGCTAGCTCCCCCGCATCCCATTTGATCTAATCTTACTAACCAGACTACCATGTGGAACCTTGTCAAATGCTTTGCTGGAGTTCCATAGACAACGTCAATCCTTCTGCTTTATTCAACTTCTTTGCACCTCTTCAAAAAACTCAATCAAGTTTGTGCGACATGATTTCCCACGCACAAAGCTATGTTTACTATCCCTTATTAGTCCTTTCCTTTCCAAATGTATGTAACTATGTCCCTCAGAATCCCTTCCAACAACTTACCTACCACTGATGCTAGGCTTACCAGTCCATTGTTCCCTAGCTTTTCCTTACAGCCTTTCTTAAACATTGTGGCCACATTAGCCAATGTCCATTCTTCTGGCACCGCACCCATGGCTATTGATGGTACAAATATCTCAGTAGAGGCCCAGCAACCTTTTCCTTAGCTTCCCACAAAGTTCTGGGAAACACTGATCAGGTCTCAGTGACCTATCTACCTTAATGCGTTTTAAAATGTTCAGCACTTCTTTGAGAGGGAAAAAAATGTAACAGGGTGCAAATTGATATGTGAAAGGTAGATAATTAGTCCTTACTATTAAGACTTGGAAATGAATTTACTGGTCATAACAGAACTCCAAATTGGGGTACGTAGGATGAATCGGACCAGTTAAGTTCCATACTCAAGTGTTTCCTTCTGGGCTGCTGTAAGTCATCAGTTAAAGCACTTTGTAGGCTCCAACTACTGGAGAAAAATCAAGAAGTGAGGGATGAAAATGTAAACTGCCAATAAGTGGATTCAAAGGAAGGTTATCGGCTTTGCTGTCCATGAGATATTGTTGTCACTGATTAGATAGGTATAAAAGGTGAGACAATCTGTGAAGCAAATAGGATATTTTTCTGACTGAGGACCTTAAAGGATAAGATCTCAGGAGTCAAAAGTGATGGGCATGTTTTTTGCCAAATAAGGAATTTGGTAAGCAGGGGACCTCAGGCATAGTGGGCTGAAAGCCTGCCTGGCTGTGTCTACAGCTATTATAATGCAAGTATTCCTTCGAGAGGAAATGATTTGGTGCCAGTGTTTGACTGGGGTGGATAAAGTTAAAAATCACCCAACATCAGGTTATAGTCCAACAAGTTTATTTGGAAGTACTCACTTTCAAGGCACTGCCTCAACCACCTGATGAAGAGGCAACGCCTCAAAAACTAGTGCTTCCAAATAAACCTGTTGGACTATAACCCTGGTGTTGTGTGGTTAGATTAGATTAGTTTAGATTCCCTAAAGTATGGAAACAGGTCCTTCGGCTCAACAAGTCCACACCGACACACCGAAGAGGATTTTTAACTTTGAGAGGAGAGCACTACCAGTTTGTTCATTACTAATGCTGTCTTCTATTCAGATCCACTGTTGGCCAACAAGCTGAAGAACATCCACAGTCAATTCACAGTGGCCTCGGGAGCCAATGTGAACCATAGCAAAAGAAAGGCCACATGCTTTAAGAACTGGATTCACTGATCCTTTCACTATCAGGATAGACTGCCTGAAACTACAGGACATATGGACTGTATGGACTGTAGAGGAGCTTGGCCTGCATTACAAATCTGGGTGGAATGGATAACTAAGGTCAAGCAGACAGTGCACATGTGGGAGAAAGGCTCACCATCCATTGTGCATGAAAACCCCCACATCAGGTGCAATGTCCTCTCAGTGTTGCCTCACATTGTGCAGGGCTGGCTCCTACCTCACTTCTGAAGTGTTTCAGCCTCTTGCACTTTATCAGGAGGTCAAAAATGGTGCACAGATGAAGGATAAGCATACCCATTGTCAATTTAATCATGATCATAGAATCCCTGACAGTGTGAAACCAGGCCATTTGGCCCATCAAAACCATTCTAACACTCCAAGGAGCTTCTGACCAAAACCCACATTTCCCATCACTAATCCACCTAATGTACATACCTTTGGATCGTGGGAGGAAACTAGAGCACCCAAATGAAACACACAGACACAGGGAGAATTTGCAAACTCCACTTAGAGTCACCCAAGTCTGGAATTGAATCTGGGTCCCTGACACTGTGAGGCAGCATTGCTAACCACTGCACCATTGTGCTGACTGTGATGTCTACACTGAACTATTGAAAGGTTACAGCTCAGAAGGAGACCACTCAGCCCATCATAACTGTGCCAGCTGAATAAATTAGCTGCACATTCTGAACTCAATTTCCACCTATGTGTGGACCAGCATCCAGCTATGTGTGGATCATTGCAATAAAGACATCCAATGCTGAGGTTCTATTGATTTTGTGTGCCATTAAAGGTGATTTTGGCCACAGTCAGTTTTGTGTGTCGCCCTACTAAACTGTCATTGAAATGTTCATGCTGATAAACACATCCTTTGACTACACAGTCAGCAGGCATGGTCGTAACTTTCATGAGCCCCTATAGCAAGAGAAAATGGTGAATCCTGTCAAAGAGTTTCCTGAGCAAATTGTCAAAATCATTTGAAAAATGCCTTATCACAAGACTTTCAAATAGACACCAAAATTTGACGATTCACGCTGTGGCTACCACTGATATGAATATCTCAGCAAGTGACCCAGCAATCACTTCCCAAGCTTCCCATGAAGTTCTAGGGTACACCTGATGAGATCCCTGATATTTATCCTCCTTTATGCAGTTTAAGATGTTTAGCACCTCCTCCTCTGTAACATGGACATCTTTCCAAATGTGCCGATTGATTTCCCCAAGTTCTCTAGCTCCCATATTTTTCTCCACAGTAAACACTGATGCAAGATGCTCATCACAAACTGGACTGTTCCCAGCCCCTCTGAGGTGACCATCTGGGGATGTATCGCCAGTCAGAGTGGTAGCACTTCTGAGGAAAAGTCACTTGACCCAAAATGCTTATTTTGATTTTTCTCCACAGACGCTGCCAGACCTGCTGAGTGTTTCCAGTAATTTCTGTTTTGTTTCAGATGCAAAATACTCATTAAATATCGCCCCATCTCCTGCGATTCCACATCTGTCCACATGTCATGTGTCCCTGAGCTCCAAAGTGAAGTCCCAAAGTGCTAAAGTGGCCTGACAGCAGGCATGTCGATGGTTTGTTCAGGGGCTGGTGGTTTGTTGATGGAACTTGCTTAGACAAAGGTTGGGAGGGGACAGAGTCCATGGAGCATGCAGGGATATTGTGGCAAGGACAGAGCTGGGTGAGGGTCCAGTGAATCAAATGTGAAATTGCTGCCACCAGGTAACTGCTCTGACCTTCTTGTCAGGAATTAGAGTCACCCAGTTATTTAGGGAAGAAATGGAGACTTGGAGACTGCACAGAAACGAGATGGGTTAAATGATAGTGAGATGCAAATACATGAAAATAAGATGGTTGCTGCTCATTAGCAAAATTCTGAACTTGCCATTTAAACACGAAGGGGAAATAGGACAATATTTTTCTTGGTGATGCTAAACTGATTTTTCCATTTTCACTGCATTTTTTCCAAATTTCTCAACATTGACTACACTATCCAGGGAGTGGAAAACTCCACTGCATGACATAGTTCATCAACTTGAAAGCCCTCTGTAATAAATAATTCCATGAATTAACTACTTTGACTTTGATATTGATTTTTTTGTCATGTGTATTTTACAGTGAGAATACAATAAGTACAGTGAAAAGCTTTCAGCTGTCAACACAATATATAACCATTTTGAATAATTTAAGCATAAGGAGAAAGAATGAATGATATAGCTTGACAAGAGTCCACCTTCAGAAAGAAAAAGCATTTCTCCTCATCTCTGTGTTCAATGGGCAACCCCAGATCCTGAGATTATACCCTCTGGCCCAAGACTCACTCACAAAGGGAAACAATCTTTCCATATCTACGCTGTCAAGCCCCCTAAAGGTCAGCTATACTTTCAATGATAATAGCAATAGCTTTTAGGGAATTTAATTTCCAAAAGGATCGAACCAATCAGATTGATAAAGGAAATCACTAGCTGAGGCATCATTCCTGGATATTGGTTAACCAAGTGGCCAGTATCGATATGTAAATCGTAGAGTCATAGAGATGTATTGCATGGAAACAGACCCTTCAGTCCAACCCATCCATACCGACGAGATATCCCAACCTAATCTAATCCCACCTGCAAGCACCCAGCCCATATTCCTCCAAACCCTTCCTATTCATATACCCATCCAGATGCCTTTTAAATGTTGCAATTGTACCAGCCTCCACCACTCCCTGTGGCAGTCCATTCCACACATGCACCACTTCTGCATGAAAAAGTTGCCCCTTAGGTCTCTTTTATAGCTTTCCCCTCTCACCCTAAACCTATGCCCTCTAGTCTGGACTCCCCCGCCCCAGAGAAACGACCTTGTCTATTTACCCTATCCATGCCCCTCATGATTTTATAAACCTCTATAAGGTCATCCCTCAGCCTCTGTCACTCCAGGGAAGACAGCCCCAGCCTATTCAACCTCTCCCTGTAGCTTTAATCCTCCAACCTCGCAACATCCTTGTAATTTTTTTCTGAACTCTTTCAGGTTTCACAACATCTTTCTGATAGGAAGGAGACCAGAATTGCATGCAATAATCCAATAGTGGCCTAACTAGTGTCCTGTACAGCCACAACATGACCTCCCAACTCCTGTACTCAATACTCTGACCAATAAAGGAAAGCATACCAAACGCCTTCCTCACTATCCTATCTACCTGCAACTCCACTTTCAAGGAGCTATGAACCTGCACTCCAAGGTCTCTTTGTTCAGCACACTCCCTAGGACCTTACCATTAAGTGTAAGTCCTGCTAAGATTTGCTTTCCCAAAATGCAGCACCTCGCATTTATCTAAATTAAACTCCATCTGCCACTTCTCAGCCCATTGGCCCATCTGGTCCAGATCCTGTTGTAATCTGAGGGAACTCTCTTTGCTGTCCACTACATCTCCAATAGGCCTCCTAATAGTCCTAGAATCGTTGAAGAAAGGATTGCGAAGATGATTCAGGAGAAGAGTGACAGTAATAGGGTGATTGTTATGGGCGACTTTAACTTTCCTGATATTGATTGGAAAAGCTATAGCTCAAGTTCGTTAGATGGGTCAGTGTTTGTGCAATGTGTGCAGGAGAGTATCCTGACACAATATGTAGATAAGCCAACAAGAGGTGAGGCCATACTGGATTTGGTTCTGGGTAACGAACCAGGCCAGGTATTAGAACTAGAGGTAGGTGAGCACTTTGGGGACAGTGACCACAATTCGGTGATTTTTACTCTAGTGATGGAGAGGGATAAGTGTGTACTACAGGGCAAGAGTTATAGCTGGGGGCAGGGAAATTATAATGCGTTGAGGCATGACTTAGGATGTGTGGATTGGAAAAGTAGATTCCAAGGCAAGAGCGTAATTGATATGTGGAACTTTTTCAAGGAGCAACTATTGAGTGTCCTTGATAAGTACGTACCTATCAGGCAGGGAGGAAAGGGTCGTGTGAGGGAGCCGTGGTTTAATAAGGAGTTGGAATCCCTTGTTAAATGGAAGAGGGTGGCCTTTGTAAAGATGAGGCGTGAAGGTTCAATAGGGGCGATTGAGAGTTATAAGGTAGCCCGGAAGGACCTGAAGAGAGAGCTAAGAGCAGCAAGGAGGGGACATGAAAGGTCCTTAGTTGGTAGGATTAGGGAAAACCCTAAGGCTTTCTATAGGTATGTTAGGAATAAAAGAATGACTCGGGAAGGAATAGGTCCAATCAAGGATAGTAATGGGAAGTTGCGTGTGGAGGCTGAAGAGATTGGGGAGGCACTGAATGAATACTTTTCGTCAGTATTCACTCAGGAACAGGACATTGTTGTCGATATGAATACTGAGGCACGAATAAGTAGAATGGATGGCTTTGAGATATGTAGAGAAGAGGTGTTGGAAATTCTGGCAAGGGTGAAAATAGATAAGTCCCCTGGGCCTGATGGCATTTATCCTAGGATTCTCTGGGAAGCAAGGGAGGAGATTGCAGAGCCATTGGCCTTGATTTTTGTGTCCTCTTTGTCTACAGGAGTAGTGCCAGAGGACTGGAGGCTAGCAAACGTGGTTCCCTTGTTCAAGAAGGGGAGTAGGGATAATCCTAGTAACTATAGGCCAGTGAGTCTCACTTCTGTTGTGGGCAAAGTCTTAGAGAGAATTGTAACGGATAGGATTTATGCACATCTGGATAAGAATAATGTGATCAAGGATAGTCAGCATGGTTTTGTGAAGGGCAGGTCATGCCTCACAAACCTTATTGAATTCTTTGAGAAGGTGACTAAGGAGGTAGATGAGGGGAAAGCGGTAGATGTGGTATATATGGATTTTAGTAAGGCGTTTGATAAGGTCCCCCATGGTAGGCTACTGCAGAAAATACAGAGATATGGCATTGAGGGTGAGTTGGAGGTTTGGATTAGGAATTGGCTGGCTGGAAGAAGACAGAGGGTAGTAGTTGATGGCAAAGGTTCATCTTGGAGTGCCGTCACTAGCGGTGTTCCGCAAGGATCTGTTTTGGGACCATTGCTGTTTGTCATTTTTATAAATGACCTGGAGGAAGGGTTAGAAGGTTGGGTGAGCAAGTTTGCGGATGATACGAAAGTCGGAGGAGTTGTAGACAGTGAGGAAGGATATGGCAGGTTACAGCGGGATATAGAGAAGCTGCAGAGCTGGGCAGAAAGGTGGCAAATGGAGTTCAATGTAGCTAAGTGTGAGGTGATTCACTTTGGTAAGAGTAATAAAAAGATGGGGTACTGGGCTAATGGTCGGATACTTGGTAGTGTGGAAGAGCAGAGGGATCTTGGTGTCCATGTACACAGATCTCTGAAAGTTGCCACCCAGGTAAATAGTGCAGTGAAGAAGGCATATGGCGTACTGGCTTTTATTGGTAGAGGAATTGAGTTCCGGAGTCCTGAGATCATGCTGCAGTTGTATAAGACTCTGGTGCGGCCGCATCTGGAATATTGTGTGCAGTTTTGGTCGCCATACTATAGGAAGGATGTGGAGGCACTGGAACGGGTGCAGAGGAAATTTACCAGGATGTTGCCTGGTATGGTAGGAAGATCCTATGAGGAAAGGCTGAGGCACTTGGGGTTGTTTTCATTGGAGAAAAGAAGGTTTAGGGGTGACTTGATAGAGGTGTACAAGATGATTAGGGGGTTAGATAGGGTTGACAGTGAGAACCTTTTTCCACGTATGGAGTCAGCTATTACAAGGGGGCATAGCTTTAAATTAAGGGGGGGTAGATATAGGACTGATGTTAGGGGTAGGTTCTTCACTCAGCGAGTCGTAAGTTCATGGAATGCCCTGCCAGTAGCAGTAGTGGACTCTCCCTCTTTATGGGTATTTAAGCGGGCATTGGATAGGTATATGGAGGATAGTGGGTTAGTGTAGGTTAGGTGGGCTTTGATCGGCGCAACATCGAGGGCCGAAGGGCCTGTACTGCGCTGTATTCTTCTATGTTCTATGTTCTATGTTCTAATATTGGTGTCATCTGCAAACTTATTTACTGTACCTCTCATGCTTGCATCCAAATCATTGATGTAGATGATGAGAAGTAGCGAACCCAGCACCGATCCTTGTGGCACTCCACTGGTCACAAACTTTCAGTCTGAACAACAACCCTCCATCACCACCCTCTGTCTTCTACCTTTGAGCCAGTTCTGCATCTAAATGGCTAGTTCTCCTTGTATTCCGTGAAATCTAACCTTGCTAACCAGTCTCCCATGGGGAACCTTGTCGAACACCTTATTGAAGTCCATATAGATCATTTCTACTGCTCCGCCCTCATCAATCCTCTTTGTTACTTGTTCAAAAAACTCAATTAAGTTTGTGAGACATGATTTCCCACACACAAAATCATGTTGACTATCCTTAATCAGTCCTTGCCTTTCCAAATACATGTACATCCTGTCATTCAGGATTCCCTCCAACAACTTGCCCACCACCGATGTCAGGCTCACCGGTCTATAGATCCCTGGCTTGTCCTTACCAGCTTTCTTAAAAAGTGCCATCACGTTAGCCAACCACCAGTCTTTTGGCACCTCACCTGTAACTATCGATGATATAAATATCTTCACAAAAGGCTCAACAATCACTTGCCTAGTTTCCCACAGAGTTCTAGGGAACACTTGATCAGGTCCTGGGGATTTAACCACCTTTGTGTGTTTCAAGACATCCAGCACTTCCTCCTCTGTAATATGGACATTTTTCAAGTTGTCACCATCTATTTCCCCACATTCTACATCTTCCATGTCCTTCTCCATATTAAACACCAATGCAAAATACTCATTTAGTATCTCCCCCATTTTCTGAGGCTCCACACAAAGGCCGCCTTGCTGATCTTTGAGGGGCCCTATTCTTCCCTAGTTACCCTTTTGTCATTAATGTATTTGTAAAACCCTTTGCATTCTTCTTAAATCTATTTGCCAAAGCTATCTCATGTCCTATTTTTGCCCTTCTGATTTCCTCTTAAGTATACTCCTACTGCCTTCATACTCTTCTGAAGATTCACTCGATCTATCCTGACCTATGCTTCCTTCTTTTTCTAATCAAACTCTCAATATCTTTAGTAATCTATCATTCCCTATACCTACCAGCCTTTCCTTTCACCCTAACAGGAATATAATTCCTCTGGATTCTCGTTAACTCGTTTCTGAAGGCTTACCATTTTCCAGCCGTCCCTTTACCTGCAAACATCTGCCCCCAATCAGCTTTTGAAAGTTCTTGCCTAATATCGTCAAAATTGGCCTTTCTCCAATTTAGAACTTCAACTTTTAGATCTGGTCTATTCTTTTCTATCACTATTTTAAAACTAACAGAATTATGGTCACTGGCTCCAAAGTGCTCCCCCACTGACACCTCAGTCACCTGCCCTGCCTTATTTTCTAAGAGTAGGTCAAGTTTTGCACCTTCTCTAGTAGGTACATCCACATACTGAATCAGAAAACTTTCTTGTATACACTTAACAAATTCCTCTCCATCTAAACCCTTAACATATGGCAGTTCCAGTCTATGTTTGGAAAGTTAAACTCCCCTACCAGAACCACCCTATTATTCTTACAGATAACTGAGACCTCCTTACAAATTTGTTTCTCAATTTCCCGCTGACTATTAGGGGGTCTATAATACAATCCCAATAAGGTGATCATCCCTTTCTTATTTCTCAGTTCCACCCAAATAATTTCCCTGGATATATTTCCAGGAATATCCTCCCTCAGCACAGCTGTAATGCTATCCATTATCAAAAATGCCACTCCCCCTCCTCTCTTGCCTCCCTTTCTATCTTTCCTGTAGCATTTGTATCCTGGAACATTAAGCTGCCAGTCCTGGCCATCCCTGAGCCATGTTTCAGTAATTGCTATGGTGTCCCAGTCCCATGTTCCTAACCATGCCCTGAGTTCATCTGCCTTCCTTGTTAGGCCTCTTGCATTGAAATAAATGCAGTTTAATTTATCAGACCTACCTTGTTCTCTGCTTTGTCCCTATCTTCCCTGACCGTTGGCCTCAGTTCTTTTCTCAATCATACTAGTTTCAGATTGATCTCTTTCCTCACCATCTCCCTGGGTCCCACCCCTCCCACCTTACTAGTTTAAATCCTCCCGAGCAGCTCTAGCAAATCTCCCTGCCAGTATATTAGTCCCCTTCCAATTTAGGTGCAATCCGTACTTCTTGCACAAGTCATTTCTGCCCCAGAAGAGATTCCAATGATCCAAAAATGTGAATTCTTCTCCCATACACCAGCTCCTCAGCCATGCATTCATCTGCTCTATCCTCCTATTCCTACCCTCACCAGCTCATAGCACTGGGACTAATCCAGATATTACTACTCTCGAGGACCTTCTTCTTAAATTCCTGCCAACTCTCTGTATTCTCCCTTCAGAATCTCATCCTTTTCCCTTCCTATGTCTTTGGTTCCAATGTGTACAATGACCTCCTGCTTGCCCTCTCCCCCTTGAGAACATTTTGTATCCTCTCTGAGGCATCCTTGATCCTGACACCAGGGAGGTAACACACCATTCTGATTTTTCGCTGCTAGCCACAGAAACGTCTGTCTGTGCTTCGGACTAGAGAGTCCCCTCACGCAATTGATCTGTGGTAGGTGATTTATTTCAGAAGGGATCTGGGTGAGCCCAATTGTTTTCTGTCTTAAAGTTAACAAAGCTCAGTAGTGATCAATAACACAATGATAACTACAACCTTTTTGTTTTGGGTACATTTCAAGTTAACCCACAAAACGCTTTCTGTGTGGAGGGAGTCCTGAGGGATAGGATTTGCACATATTTGCAGAGTCAAGGAGTCAAGGTACTCCCTCCTTTATTGGTCAGTGCATTGAGTATAGGTGTTGTGAGGTGATGTTGCAGCTGTACAGGACATTGGTTAGACTAATACTGGAATATTGCATGCAATTCTGCTCTTCCTGCTATAGGAAGGATGTTGTGAAACTTGAAAGGGTTCACAAAAGATTTAAAAGGGATGTTGCCAGGGTTGGAGGATTTGACCTATCGGGAGAGGCTGAACAGGCTTGGACTATTTTCCCTGTTGACGGCTGAAGGGTGACCGCATAGAAGTTTATAAATCATGAAGTGCTTGGATAGGCTAAATAGACAAGGTGTTTTCCCCAGGGTAGGGGAGTCCAAAACTAGAGGGCATAGATTTAAGGTGAGAAGGGAAAGATTTAAAAGGACCTAAGGGGCAACTTTTTCATGCAGAGAGTTGTGCATGTATGAAATGAGCTGCCAGAGGACGCAATGAAGGCTGGTGCAATTACAACATTTAAAAAGGCATCTGGAGGGGTATATTGAATAGGAAGGGTTAAAATGTAAATAGCAGCAATATTGTCCCATTCAAAAGGTCTTTGAATTATTGTTAGGATTTCAAGTATTGTTCACATGAAGTTCTATTTATGTAATGGTGTAAAGGTTAATGCAAAGATGTTACATGTTCGTGGCTGCCTACTATTCTGATGAGATAAATATTTAGAAGCTTTTGTGGGAGAAAAAGAACTCAGCTACTCGGGTTTGGTCCAGGAAATCTGGTTTGCCTCTTTGACAGGTAACAATTATAGGGTAATAGTTTGCCTTAAAGGAATGTGACTGTTTGGGGCCCAGTCCCAGAGGGATCTGGTTTACCTGTTAGCAGGTGGAGTCTGTATGGTTTAGGTAAGTAGGCACACACTACATTCCACAGAGTCAATTTACTGTTCAAGGCACAAGAATAACCGTAGGGTAAATGAGGGTTAGCTGAAATAAGAGATTGCCAGAATTTAATTTTAAACTTTAGACAGATTCTAAAGAGTACTACCCCTGCAAGCACTATATGTGATGCATAAAATTTGTCTTTTATAAGCGAGCACTCTAAGAAATTTCCATAATATCCAGCTTAATTTGGAAATACAAGTTAATAAAACACAATCATAAATGATTTGTGTGTGCTTTTCAAAAAGTTGTCTGTTTTGCACCGTTTGTCCCTTTTAGTAAACATGTGAATGCTGCGAAATGAACATTTTGCATAAGAACAGTCAGACTGATTGCATAATTTAAGCACATTACATGCAAATGCCCAACTGAGTATTTTAGTGCAAAATTTATTGTGCAGTATGAAATGTGAAAACTTTTAACCCAACGTGAAAATTGTAAACAAATAAAGAACTGAATAGGACGTCAACATCTGTTTCCTCTCCCACCAACAAAAAAAAACAGAATTGCCGCCCTTTGTTTAAAGGTAAAGCTGTTGTCTTTCATCTTAATCATCTAATGAAGTTCCTGATCCTGAGCCATAAACTCCTGCACTGTCTTCTTTTATTTAAATGTGTTTTTTGCTGGCTGCCACATGTATATGCAATGTAAAATTTATTTTTAGGAAATGTGATTATTATGAGGAGTTCCTAGTTTACAATATATGGAACTGAAGATTATATGTGAAATAAAAGGATTTCTAAAAGGAAAGTCACATTTAATCAACCTCATTGAATTCTTCACTGTAATAGAAAGCATATACAGTGTATGTGGACTTTCAAAAGATCACAGATAAGCTGCCACCTCACAGGAACCTCTTAGGAAAGATCAGGAAGAATCCAGTCTGGGATCAGGTGGAAGAATGGGTTTAAAGAAAACTCAAAGCACATGGTGGGAATTAAAGGAGGTTTCTCAGATTAATTGGTGTTCTCCCAAGATCTAGCCGGGACTACTGATGTTCACTGTATGAAGGTGTGATTTTGTATACAGATGATAATGTGGAAGTGTGCGCTGAAGTACATTAAGTCACAAACAGGTTTGCAAAGTCAGCTAAGAAATGACAAATGAAATTCAAAATAGTAAAACGTGAATTGGCTCACTTTCCGAAAGTCATATAATGAGCACTTATTCCTTGCAATATAAGAAACGAAAATTGGATAGATGAAGAAAAAGGTCCGGCAATTCAGGTCAGTAAATCAACATTAGTAGGAAAATGTGTAAAATGTTGAAATAAAGTTCTGCAGTTAATTTTTACAGGAACAGCAAAAAGTAAATGTTGACTTTACCTGGAAGCATGGTTAGGGAGGATTACTGTATCTTGAACAGCATCTCACTTCCACTAGAATTGATACATTGAAGTAAATGGTAAGATTTAACAAGAAAAAGAAAATATTGTGGGGAAAAGTATCCACAAGTAGGAAAAGAATACAGTAACACTGACTTTATGTGTTAGATGTCAGGTTTACTGAATGCAACTAGGCTTCAATTTGTATGTCATTTGAGTGATGATAGATTACTTACAGTATGGAAACAGGCCCTTTGGCCCAACAAGTCCACACCGACCCGCCGCAGCGCAACCCGCCCATACCCCTACTTACCTAACACTACAGACAATTTAGCGCGGCCAATTCACCTGACCTGCACATCTTTGGACTGTGGGAGGAAACCGGAGCACCCCGAGGAAACCCACGCGGACACGGGGAGAACGTGCAAACTCCACACAGTCAGTCACCTGAGTCGGGAATTGAACCGGGTCTCTGGCGCTGTGAGGCAGCAGTGCTAACCACTGTGCCACCGTGCCACCCAGATAAGAGAAAACATTGAGAAATAAATCCTCTTTGCAATATGCATTACTTTTTTTTATTAAAGAGTCTTTCTTTGGTTGCAAACCAAAACGGTACAGAAATTGAACAATTACCTTATAGTTTTCTGACTTTAGGAAGCTTAATTTCTTCTGTCACAGCAAAATTGTATATCCATTTTTTACAACTGTGTTTTGGGATCCTGCTGTGCATAAATTACTCTTCCAAAGTATTTCATTGAATTTCCTCTTTTTAGCCAGAAGTAATGTTTTAACCTCGAACCTAATGAGAAGTGGTCAGCCACTGATGTTCTTCAATGGGTCTTGTCAAAGATCTATCAGTGCCTAAGATATAATCAATAAATGTTTCAAAAGACATTCCTTATCAAACATTATGCGATGGCCTATGGATATTGTCTCTAGACTTAATCCAGAGACCCAGGTAATGTTCTGGGGAGCCAGATTCAAATCCTGCTACAGCAGATAGTGGCATTTGAATTCAATAAATATCTGGAATTAAGATCCTGTGAGAACCAGAATCCATTGTTTATTGTTGGGAAAACCCATCTGGTCCATTAATGTCCTTTAAGGAAGGAAACTGCCATCCTTACCTGGTCTGGCCTACATCTGACTCCAGAACCACAGCAATGTGGGTGACTCATAACTGCCCTCTGGGCAATTAGGTATGGGCAATATATGCTGGCCTAGCCAGCGATGCCCTCATCCCGTGAATGAATAAAAATAATTACAGTGGCTGGAAAATTATAGAGCAATATCTAGGATAGTTTGTCCTGTTACATATGAAAGGGACACACGAGTAAGACTTAAAGCAGAAACAATGGTCCTCTCAGTCAGGATAGCTTCTTCTGACACACAGTCTGAATGATATAGGCACAGACATTTTCAGCATCTGTCAGCATATAATTGTTTGGGGTTAATGACTAGGTGGAGAGCCTGTAGCCTGTGGTGTTGTTGCTAATTGTTATGATGACAAAAGAATGTGGTGTTGATCTGTGAGGCCACTGAATTGATCTGCAATAATTACTGGTCCAGTCCAGAGGCTAACTGGACTCTTTGCTGCTAATTAAGACCCCGAGGCAACTTTGGTTTTCAGTCTGAAGAGCATTTGTAATAACCTGTTGATAATATTATGTGCTTTGTGATGTTTAGCAAAGAGTGGTAAGACCAAAGAAAGCAGAAACTTGCCAATTTTGTAAATACAATAAGACTAATTTTTAATAAAGGCACTCTGAGAGAATGGGCCTAATCATTCCAGAATCTGGCAAAGTGTCTTTTTTTTGGTGAGTTTTATGGAGGGCTTCCTCTGTGAGGCCTGGTGAGTTTTCTTACACTATTGTCCCAGATTTGCCTAATTAACTATGTGCCACACCCCTATGGTATGCACTTGTTGTATTCTCCCACTCACTTGCTACTACCAGGAAGGGATTTCTGGCATTACGTCATCTTTAAGGGCCAGTCAAGTGCTGGCATCTGGAACTGTCCTGCATGTTTCAAGTAATTTGCTCTGGACGTAGCGGAGAAGGGGAAATTGGTGCTGTGCTTTGCAAAGTCCTGGAAATTCCAATGGATGGAATGGTGTAGAAGAGGGTGTTGTCTTCCCCAAGGACTGACAGAGGAAGCCATGACACCAGCCCCTGCCTGGACTGACGTTGCCACTCAGATCAGTGCAGTTTCCACAGACTGAGAAATGCCCAGCACTGTAGGAAGAAGGTCAATGGCCTTCTCTGCTTTGCCAGGCTAATTGCCACTATCTTCTCTGTGCTACGTCACACTCTCTCCATCTCTCATAGTGCACTTTCTGGTGAACACTTGCTGTTGCACCTCAAAGTTGACAAGGAAGAAACATCACAGGTCACTGCCAATTGGAAGACAGTCAAACACCAGACACCTGGCCAGCCCAAGGCAGGAGGGCACCCCATGGGTACTTGCAGTCAGGGACTTCATAGAAATGCACAAGCAGACACAGGAGCAGCAGGAAGGTTTATCCAGGGCACTGGGAAATTGAACAGCACTGCGACTGAGACCCTCCTGCTTTAGGCATGCAATTGTCTGACTGCCTCCAGACTGGCTGCCTTTAGACAGCCAGGTCTAGCAGCCTTAGAGCCTGCTGGATATATGTATAGATCAGCACTCCAACATATTAACCATTGGTGCTCAACACCAACAGCAAGACAAGTGGCGAATGAGGAACATAGAACATAGATCTATTCAGGAACAGGTCCTCCAGCCCATTCAGGTCAGTGCAGTTTCTACAGACTGGTAAAATGCCCAGCACTAGGGGAAGAAGATGCTAAGTCTGACTCCTTTCTAAACTAATCCCATTTACTTACACATTGTCTGTATCCCTCTATCACTGCCTATTTATTTATCTTCTAAATGCCTCTTACATTTTGTTATCATACATGCTTCCACTGACCCCCCCGGCAGCACATTCCAGGCACTTATCACCCTCTGTCTAAAAAAACTTTCCTCGTACATCTCCTTTAAACCTGTGCCAGTTAATACGTGACAATTTCACTCCAACTATCCAATCCTGTTCATGCCTCTCATAATTATATATAATTCTCAGGTCAGCCCACAGCCTCTGACCCTGTAGCAAAAACAATCCAAGTTTGTCCAAACTCTCTTTATAGCTAACACATTCCAATCCAGGCAGCACTCTGTCCAAAACCTCCACATCCTTCTTATAGTGCAGCAACTAGAACTGCACACAATGATCCATATGGGGCCAAGCTAAAGTCTTATTTGGCTACAACATGATTTGCCAACTTTTATACTCACTGCCCTGACTAATGAAGGCAAACGAGCAATTTGCCTTCTTTACCACCTCATCCACTTGATTTTGAACTTTCAGGGAGCTATGGACTTGCACCCCAAGATCCTTCTGTATGTAAGTGCTCCCGAGGCTCTCATTTAATATGTACTTCCCTTTTGCGTTTGACCTCCCAAAATACATCACCACAGACTTGTCCACATTAAACCCCATCTGCCATTCCTCTGCCTAATTTTCCAACTGATGTAAACGCTGTTATATCATTTGATAACCTTCCTCACTATCCATAACTCCAACAACTTTTGTGTCATCTGCAAACTTATTATTAGATATGCAATGCTTCTCCTCTATCCCTTCAGTTAAAATGCACTACGTCACACTTCTCGGTATTAAGTGTTCCATGACTGTTTTTATCCACTTGATGTTCTTATTCCCCCTGTCTTTCATCTAGTCTTGTAGCGGGAGGGTGATTGTTTCTTCAGCTTCAGACCCAACTAGTCCTGCTGTACTTTTTGTCATCTGGACCAGAGTGATCAGTGTTAGCAGGTCATGACCGTGTTATGTCTCTGAACTCTTGTTGTCTCTGATGATGCTGACGATACCCCCCCCTCAACTAAACTGATCACCCAGCTGAAGAATTCCACCCTTCTTTCACCAGATTCCACTCGGGCAGCTTTCACTAATCTTCCTCCTTTTTTTGCACCTCACTTGCACACATGCTTAATATTTGAATGTTTGATTTATTTACTGGGTATAGCCCATGACACTCCAGAATTCAGTATTCTTGCTTTCCTGGATTAAAACATTTTCTATGGAGAATCTGTAAAAGCCAAGATGTTCCAAAAATCCTATTAGTTTTGATGGGTGAGGCATGGCGATGCCTTGTTATGTCCTGGCATCAGCAAGTGCAAACTTCACGAATCTCAATAACTTTCTATTTAAAATTCAATTATAATCAATCACAGGTATTCAAAATTGGACTCATTGACAACAAAACTTCACTTATGAATTTGGTTCTGAAGATGATCCACTAAAGTTTGGTAGAAGATTTGTAGCTCGGGTGCTCGTTGTTGTGGTTCTGTTCGCCGAGCTGGGAATTTGTCTTGCAAACGTTTCGTCCCCTGTCTAGGTGACATCCTCAGTGCTTGGGAGCCTCCTGTGAAGCGCTTCTGTGCTGTTTTCTCCGGTATTTATAGCTAACACAGGTATCGACCTGGACCCAATATACCGGCCACTGCAGTGGACAGCTCGAACTGACAACCGGAAGTGGCAGAGACAGGCCACTATAAATACTGGAGAAAACAGCACAGAAGCGCTTCACAGGAGGCTCCCAAGCACTGAGGATGTCACCTAGACAGGGGACGAAATGGTTGCAAGACAAATTTCCAGCTCGGCGAACAGAACCACAACAATAATCCACTAAATCTGAAAATTTCTCTCAACAGCCTCTTGCACTCACACATTCAGTCACACACACAAGCTTTGTAAGATTACGCAAGACCTTGGGTAATAATAATAATAACAACAATAAGTTACCAAATAGAACTGTCCCTAGAATTTAAACCTGAATTTAAATTTAAACCATACTCCCCCTACTTTTATCACCCTTTTACTATTGATATGCTTATAGAAAATTTAAGGATTTCTTTTCATGTTAGTTGCCAGTCTTTTTTCATAATCCTTCTTTGCTTCTCATACTTTCTTTGATACCTTCCTCCAGAACCTACTGTATTCAGCTTGGTTCCCAATTCTATTTACTACCTGATACCTGTCATGAGTGCATTTTTCTTCTTTTGCTTAATTTTGATCTCCTTTGCCATCCAGGAGACTCTAGATTTATTTGTTCTGCCTTTCCCTTTTGAGGGAATATACCTTGTCTGTGCCTAAACTATCTCCTCTTTGAAGGTATTCATTTGTTCAGTTCCTGTTGTTTCCACCAACCTTTAGTTCCAGTTTATTTGACCCAACTCTGCCCTTGTCCCATTGACACCTGTTCTCTGCCAGTTGATTAATCTTAATCTAGAAAATTCCTTCTTTTCCAGTACTGTAATGCGTCCCTTAACCAAAAATGTCACCTCTCTTCCTTTATCCTCCTTTCATATCCTCTCTGAACATCTTGTAATCTGAAATATTTAGCACCCAGATCTGCCCTTTCTTAAGGCATATCTCCATTATCACCACAACATTGTAATCTCACAAAATTATCTGTGCCTATAACCTTATTAACTATACCCGGTGCATTCACATGCATATGTAGTGTGACCTTGATTTCAACTGCATGACGACATCCATTGCTCTCACTCCACCAATTACCGCATTACCTCTGTTATAATGCCATGTGCCTGTCACACTATTTTGTGTGCCTGGTATTACTTCAATTATTCACTATTGGTTCCCACACTTCTACTGAGTTAATTTAAATCCTAACCAACAGCATGAATAAAACACTCTGCAAGGTGCTCACTCCCAGCTCTGTTCCAGAGCAAGGAGTTGACCTCGACCGAGTGTTGCAGACTGGCACATTTCAAAGTCCAGGATTACATGCTGAAGGACACACCAAAGCCTGGCACAGCCAAGGCACAGTGGGGAAAGACCACTGGGGTTTTTCTGCCAAAGTTAAATGGGTGTCTGTTCAGTTATCAGACCCTCTTGATGCCTCAAATGCACATAAATATAGTCTGGTTCAAGTAAGAGATGCCTTTGGTTTTTTGGATGGAGTCAAGTGGCAATGTTTGTTTGTTTCCTTGATATGTCACTGTACAGAACTGAGTTGCAAACTATGTATATATAAAAAGTTATTTTTTATGAACAAATAATATTTTTGAACTTAGAATAATGTCGGGCTTGTACAAGTGCAATGTCCCCCAATGCCCTAGGAATCTAAATGCTTCCCTCTTGCATCATCTTTCCAGCTACTCATTCATCTGTCTTACCTTCTTATTCCTGAATGTGGCTTTGGGAGCAATATGGAAATTCCTGTTTTGGAGGTCCTGTTTGCTAATTAACTATATCCCTAAATTCCAATTGCTAGGTCACATCCCCTTTCCTACTGACTTCAGATATTTGGCAATGAAGTGTGCTTCATGGTCTGGAAGCTGTGGCTGCATTTGCATTTTTTGTTGCAGGACACAGTTTGCAAGATTCAGCACAGGAAATGGGCAGGACCACCAATATATTTGAGGAACTTAGCAACAAAGCTGCTGAAAATCATGAGGCAGTTTAAACCCCAATAATATCAGCTGAGGCCATTAAAAATCAACCCTGATGAGGACTGCTTGTGAGCTGACCTACGTAGGTGTATCTGATATGAAGCAGCACTTTCAGGTATAGTATTTGGCCTTTCAGGATTGTGTGGTGCACACAATTTAACCAAAAGAGAACTGTGTGATAGTGTTTGGACAAAATAGTCAAGGAATGCATAGTAGAGCAAAGGCTACAAACATTTCTGAAAAGCAGTACTGTTCAATTCTTCAAGCACAGGATGAAAAGCTACCGACTTAAGTGGTGGCTGTGGTGGTCTTTTTATTGATCCGCCTGGCATTAACAGCTTCCTGGATACTCTGTTGTGTGTTGGTATCCATAATAAACTATCATATTTCTTACACCTACGTAAGATAATATATGTAGCTTACAGAAAGAGGGCTGGCTGTGGCACAGAACAACAAAAGGTTTTCAGACTAAACTCTATACACTCTCATTGTGCAGCACAGAGTTGCTGACATGTGCAGTGATGTGAAGGGAGTCATGAGCTGTGCTTTCTTTATTCTCCAGTTTTTTTTCTCACCAAGTTCCCTTCTCTTCTCTCTCGGCTGACAGTGGTCATCCACAGCTAACTGGCTGCTATTGTCTGTGAACATTAGAAATATACATCAGTCCCTTTAGTCTGATTAATTCAATTATACCTGATCCATATCTCAACTTTGCTTCCCACTTGTTTCCTTAACTAGTAACATCCTCAGCAGAGTAAAAACAATGACTGCAGATGCTGAAAATCAAATACTGGATTAGTGGTGCTGGAAGAGCACAGCAGTTCAGGCAGCATCCAACGAGCAGCGAAATCAACGTTTCGGGCAAAAGCCCTTCATCAGGAATAAAGGCAGTGACCCTGCAGCATGGAGAGATAAGCTAGAGGAGGGTGGGGGTGGGGAGAGAGTAGCATAGAGTACAATGGGTGAGTGGGGGAGGAGATGAAGGTGATAAGTCAAGGAGGAGAGGGTGGATTGGATAGGTGGAAAAGAAGATAGGCAGGTCGGACAAGTCAAGGAGACAATAAGTGAGCTGGAAGTTTGGTTGCCCCGTGGCCCAACATTTCAACTCCCCCTCCCACTCTGCCGAGGACATGGAGGTCCTGGGCCTCCTTCACCGCCGCTCCCTCACCACCAGACGCCTGGAGGA
The DNA here is from genome assembly GCF_047496795.1 of Chiloscyllium punctatum. NCBI lineage: Eukaryota > Metazoa > Chordata > Chondrichthyes > Orectolobiformes > Hemiscylliidae > Chiloscyllium > Chiloscyllium punctatum. The sequence goes on along the minus strand of NC_092743.1, from coordinate 88,764,224 downwards.
AGAACGCCTCATCTTCCGCCTCGGAACACTTCAACCCCAGGGCATCAATGTGGACTTCAACAGCTTCCTCATTTCCCCTTCCCCCACCTCATCCTAGTTTCAAACTTCCAGCTCACTTACTGTCTCCTTGACTTGTCCGACCTGCCTATCTTCTTTTCCACCTATTCACTCCACCCTCTCCTCCTTGACCTATCACCTTCATCTCCTCCCCCACTCACCCATTGTACTCTATGCTACTCTCTCCCCACCCCCACCCTCCTCTAGCTTATCTCTCCATGCTGCAGGCTCACTGCCTTTATTCCTGATGAAGGGCTTTTGCCCGAAACGTTGATTTCGCACATCCTCAGCAGAGCTTACTGTCTGGTTGTACACTTTTTTTCTTAAGGTAAAGGTAAAATTGCCATAGTCTCAGAGGACTGCATTTTCCTTACAGAGCAATAACTGGTGGAGAGTTTAACTTCAGGGTCACCATATCACAGTTTAGAAGGAATGTTCAAGGTGAGGTCAGCTAGTGCAGGAATTGAACCTGTGTAGTTGGCATCACTTCGGTGTCCAGCTAACTGAACTAGCCAAACCTCCTGTTCTTAAACACATCAATTAGGTCTCCACCCTTTCTTCTTTACTCAAGGGAACTCAAATCTAGGCTATGCAATCTGTCTGCATAGCTCAGTCCTTGCAGCCCACTATTTGGCTCCTCCATAAACATGTGCACAGCTGACACTTTGCTACACATACTCAGAGTTGCACTAAGTCTTGTTCACTCACCACTTCTCACTGAACATCAGGTCACTATCAGATAATGCTTCAAGTTTTAAATTCTCAACCTTCATGGCCTTACTCGTCAATAACCCTGTAGTTTCCTCCAGCCCTGTAATGCTCTGAAGATATCTGATCTCTACTAAATCTGGTGTCTTGCATTTCCCTAATTTTAACTGCTCCATCATTGAGCTGTGACTTCAGTAGGCCCAAAGCTCTGGAATACACAAACTAACCCACCCCTCCACTGTTACAAGGCATCCCTTAAGAGCTACTTCTTTTTCCAAGGTTTTAGCCATCTGTTCTGTGGTTCAGTGTCAACTTTGATTTGATCATTAATTCACCTAGAAGGTGTCTTGGGATATTTTACAATTTGCTATGCAAATTTAGTTGATGTTGTTTCAAATCAGACCAGGAAGAGAAAAGGAGGAAAGAGAATGTAAGAGAAAAAGAAGAGGCCATTGGAAACAAGAAGGGAGGATATCCATTTTAAAGCATTAGGCCATTGATGGGAGCCCATGTGACAATTGGAAATTTCTATCTTCATGAGGATTTTCTTGATGTAAAACTGGAGCTGTAAGCACAATTAGCTGAAAATCTTGCACTGAGGATTTGACCAACATTGATTGCTCTGAGTACAAGCACTAATTTCAAATCAGTTGTTATGATTTGCAGCCAGTTTTCAAAGTTGAATAGAAATAATAATTCAAATTTTGCTCAAAGAATGAAATTAAAATAGGAAGCAAACCAGAGAATTAACTACAGAGAGTGGAAAATGCATGACTGCATTGAAAAGGGAGCTCAAATCCATTTCTCCACCTTGCAGCTTGCTTCAGGGGAGGAATATTATTAAATTCCATCATGGAGACTGAAATTTCTTTTTAAAACCATGGTTCGACTTTCCCCTCAGTCCTGGTGAAAATAGCTGATAAGCCCTGATATCCCAAGTCCCACCCCGAACACGGCACATCTCACTTTTGCAGGGGGGGTGGGAAATGATATCGCCTGGCATTTTCATATGTGCGGTTCATGGGAGAACCTGGCTGTCAATTGAACTCAGATGTTGCATTCTAGAAGGGAGCCATCTGACATTTGTAGAGCAGACCTGGTCGGGGGAGGGCTGAACCGTGTAGGGGCATTTAGAGATCCAGAGAACATCTTGACGAGGTGAGATGTAACACTTTTGGCTCTGCTCTCAGAATATCTTTGGTGGAGATCAGGTGCCCAAAGGAGAAGTAAGATTGTCTTTTGAATCAATAAAAGGAGGCATAAGAAAATATGTGTGTGTGTAAAAAGTACATAAACGCTTTACTCATTGGAACTATTAAAAGGCCTGTCAAATCAAACACCAAAATTGTAAGAAGCACCTAAATGAAATTTGTTACTATAAGGCATTATTGAAGGAATATAAAAAGCAGTAAATTAGGCTCTTATAAGTGAGAATAATCTTTCAAGATAGTGAAGTCAACAAAAGACTCTTTGCACTGTATCTTATTGAACATTATTTTATCTAATCTCTGCAAGTGTACCAAGGTCTTCTCATGATGGATACTAAATGTGTTGGCAAGGATAGGAGAAAGGGAAAATAATGATGGATGGGAGGACATGGGTTCAAACAGGGACCATAAAGGGCCAGGGAGTGTTTCTGGAGGTGCATAAGATGACATGGAAAGTCAGGCATACATTATGGGTATAGAAGAGTATAGGATAGCATGGATGGCATGAGAATTCATTGAGGTTGTTTGGAGATAATGTTCAGGCCACCTCTGCACCCAGCAGTCTCCTCAGTTTGTTTGGGTTTCTTACTTTAATCCAGTCTGCCTCCTGACCTGAAAATCTGACACCCGAGCAGCCATTGTTAAAGTTGGGAATTATTCCACCTCCACACAGCAAACATGGGAACAAACATCACTTCAAATGTTGCCAAGGGCATGTGAATGAAAAAAATAGGAGAAATGTCATGAGGTGAGTTAATTAAATGTAATTGAAATTGAAGGATTTTGTTCAGATGTGGAATATCACATTGTTTTTATATCAAGTGCAGTCAAAGAACAGAAAAGGTTAAATATTAATGAATAGTTACTTAAAATCTCTACAGAGAGCATTTAAAGAAAAATTTGTCATTCAAAACTCAGATTATTGAGTACGCCTTTCTTTTCCTCAAAAGAAGGATCTACAATATTAGCATAACTTCAAGGTTAAAATATATCTGAGGATCATTATGTTATCACCATTTAAATCAGTTAAGAACACAGATCAATTGAACTAATTCTCAGGAGCTTTGTAGTTTTGTCTAGGGCAAAAATAGAGCCACTCAATAGGAAGTAATACATGGTGTATAGGAAGCATTGTTACGGCTAGAATCAAGCTCAATGATAACAATTCCTCACATAGTATTAGCTATTTGACTGAAGTTGTAGAGTGTATACAACATCCAGCTAAGAGTTAACAACCTTCAGGAAAAAATGGAAAGAGGGATAAATTGGCAAGAGACAAAAACATGGCTTATGAAAAATTAATTTATTAAAACTTAATCAGATCATCGAACCACATGTCTATAGTGAATTTGTTTAGTTTTGTAAAATTCAGCAGTAGTTGGCTTTATGGTGCATAAAATAACCCAGAATACTGTTGTAAAAGCAGCTGTTGTTTTATGGGATGTAACTGAATGATGGATGGATTTTTGGAATTCAGTGGGATTAAAAATCCTGACATCTCCAAAAGTCTGTCACTTTTACTCCCCTCTACAGCTGCCATATGCATGCCATTGGCAGGTGAATTTTGATTTCCTACAGGGCAGTTGGCATTGAATTAACAAAAAAAACCTCAAATATGAATACATTACTAAAATTTTCACACTATGTTTAAGAATAAAAACCATCCAGAAATAAATAATTGTACCCAATCATAAACCTACCAATCAAACTAGTACCTTGGTTAGTTTGACAGTTGAACAGTCAGGGTCAATCTATTGTCCAAGCAAACATTAAAATTGCCCATTTCAGCAATCTGACTATGTCGCTGCATCTTCCCATTGATCTAGATATGCAGCTTATCCAGCCACTGGTAGTCCATCCAAAGCCTTTGACTTTTTTGAGATATTGTTTTATTCCTGGTTTGTTCAGTCAGGGCAAAGGGTATAATATCAATGGTTTACAGTGATCCCTGCTAAAATTCTATATGTCACTCCTTACTGTTGAATCACACATACATGAAATGACTATGTTGCATAAGAAACGGGGATGATTGTGGTCAAAATTAGCCGATCTATCATTTTCCTTGCTGAGACCTGTCAATTCAGCTCAGGGCATAGATTGAATTTGGGATCCTTCTGTTTTGTGTGTGAGACAGTGTGATTTAATTTAACTTTGAACTATTGGGGAAATAAACCAGAATGCTAATTCCATAGCTGAATTACTCTAACATCAACAGGTACATGCAACTCTTTGGTGGTTCCACCTAAACCTTGATCCTATATATTAATGTCCTTATCATTATTTTTTCAACTAGACATTTTTCTAATGATTTTCCAAAGATCACGCTCACATTGTTTTTTCCTTCCATCTACATGGCAGAAGTACCTTTCACAACAAGTGAACAATCTTCCTCGCCCTATTCTGAAGAAGGGTCACTGGACTTGAAACGCTAACACTGCTATTTCTCCACAGATGCCACCAGTCCTGCTGAGTTTCTCCAGCAATTTCTGTTTTCATTTCAGATTGCCAGCTTCCTCAGTGCCCTGTTTTATTTTATTCTTCCTGATCCCTCTTTTTTTGCCCTCACCATTTCTCTTCTCATGTATTGCATAACCAGACGGATTCAAATGAAAAGTGCTTGTGTTGCCCTGAAACGATGGATAACGTCATGAACCATAATTACTCAGTTCCTGTGCTGACTCATTAGCACCATTAAATGTAACCTCTGTCCAGTTTTTCAAAACGCAAAATTCAAATATTTGTGTGTGGTAAATTATTCGCTAAATTGAGGGGGGCTATTATTACTCTACCATTGACGTTATTACATAAGATCTTTTCTTTAGTAACAAATTACTTTTGTTCAGAAATTGGTTTTAGTAAAGGACTACATTTTAAATGCAATAAGTTGGTTTCACTATCTCTTTTCCTGTCAGATCCTGTTCAAATAGCTTTTGTCACTGCCCTAAGTACACACTGCTCTGAAATAACTTGCTCCCTTTTGGCATTAAAGTTTGAGAGAATAATAACTTGCTACTTCTTTATGTACTTGTAAATATAAATCTGGTGAGCACTGTACAGCTTTGGAGTTAAAATGTCCTCAGAGGTTGATGTATAATGTGAATGAGTGTGTGTTTCTGATTTATGAGAGGACAGAATACCACACCATCATTCCTGTCATGAGGTATGGGTTGTTAGGCAATTACTGACCAAAGACCTAATAGTACACTGGACGTGGCTTTAATTGATTAAAATAAATCACTGTCTCACACTCAATGAGAGAATTTTGTCTGAGAAAGCTGTCTGCCAATCTGATTGGCCATTGGTTCTATAGCCCCTGGAAGGTTACAATGATGATGGACAAGTCAGTTGCTCCAAAGGACAAAGAAGATACTGAAAAGGAGGTGACCTCCTTTCCTGCCAGACAACAATATTGGGGACAGATCAGGGATGGCTGGGAAGGTGATAGACTTGCTAACCACCTGCTTTATTTTACAAATCCCCATATTGAAATAGAAATAGCAGAAGATTGTAAAATTTAGTCCAAAAATTTATTCTCTCTCTCTCCCTTTCAATAAACTCTCCACCCTCAGTTTGTATCCAATCTACTGGAGTGTTTCTGGTCTTAGAAGCATTAGAAATAAGATGGATGAGCTTGAGGCTCTTTTGGAAATTGGCAGATACGATATTGTGGAGATAACTGAGATGTGGCTTCAAGTGGACAGGGCCTGGGAAATGAATATTCAAGGCTACACGTGCTATCGTAAGGACAGACTCACAGGCAGAGGGGGTGGGTTGGCCATGTTGGTAAGGGATGATATTCAGTCCCTTGCGCGGGGGGACCTAGAATCAGGGGATGTACCGTCAGTTTGGATAGAGCTGAGAAATACTAAGGGTAAAAAGACCCTCTTGGGAGTTATCTACAGACCCCCAAACAGTAGTCTGGATGTCGAATGTAAGTTAAATCAGGAGCTGAAATTGGCCAGTCGTAAAGATGTTACTACAGTTGTTATGGGGGATTTCAACATGCAGGTAGACTGGGAGAATCAGGAAGGTATTGGACCTCAAGAAAGAGACTTTGTGGAGTGCCTCAGAGATGGATTCTTAGAACAGCTGGTGCTGGAGCCAACCAGGGAGAAGGCAATTCTGGATCTGGTATTGTGTAATGAACCAGAATTGGTCAGGGACCTCGAAGTGAAGGAGCCATTGAGAAGTAGTGACCATAATACAATAATCTTCAATCTGCAATTTGAGAGGGAGAGGGTACAATCGGAAGTGACAATATTTATGTTGAATAAAGGGAACTATGGAGTTATGAGGGAGAAGCTGGCCAAAGTTCAATGGTGCAATACCTTAACAGGGATGACAGTGGAGGAACAATGGTGGATATTCTGTGTATAATGCAGAAGTTGCAGGATCAGTTCATTCCAAAAAGGAAGAAAGATCCTAGGGGGAGGCATGGGTGGCCATGGCTGATGAGGGAAGTTAAGAAACATATAAAGTTAAAAGAGAAAAAGTATAACATAGCAAAGATAAGTGGGAAAACGGAGGACTGGGAAGCTTTTAAAGAACAACAGAGGATTACTAAGAAGGAAATACGCAGAGAAAAAAATGAGGTACGAAGGTAAACTGGCCAATAATATAAAGGAGGATAGTAAAAGTTTTTTTAGGTGTGTGAAAGACAAAAAAATGGTTAAGACTAAAATTGGGCCCTTGAAGACAGAAACAGGGGCATATATTATGGGGAACAAAGAAATGGCAGAAGAATTGAATTGGTACTTCAGATCTGTGTTCACTGGGGAAGACACAAGCAATCTCCCTGAGGTAACAGTGGCTGAAGGACCTGAACTGAAGGGAATTTATATTTGCCAGGAATTGATGTTGGAGAGACTGTTAGATCTGAAGGTTGATAAGTCTCCAGGGCCTGATGGTCTACATCCCAGGGTACTGAAGGAAGTGGCTCGAGAAATCGTGGATGCGTTGGTGATTATTTTCCAGAGTTCGATAGATTCGGGACCAGTTCCTGCGGATTGGAGGGTGGCTAATGTTGTACCACTTTTTAAGAAAGGTGGGAGAGAAAAAGCAGGAAATTATAGACCAGTTAGTCTGACCTCAGTGGTAGGAAAGATGCTGGAGTCTATTATATAGGATGAAATTGCGACACATCTGGATAGTAGTAACAGGATAGGTCAGAGTCAGCATGGATTTATGAAGGGGAAATCATGCTTGACTAATCTTCTGGAATTTTTTGAGGATGTAACTCTGAAGATGGACAAGGGAGATCCAGTAGATGTAGTGTACCTGGACTTTCAGAAAGCTTTTGATAAAGTCCCACATAGGAGGTTAGTGAGCAAAATTAGGGCGCATGGTATTGGGGGCAAAGTACTAACTTGGATTGAAAGTTGGTTGGCTGATAGGAAACAAAGAGTAGTGATAAACGGCTCCACTTCGGAATGGCAGGCAGTGACCAGTGGGGTACCGCAGGGATCAGTGCTGGGACCACAGCTTTTTACAATATATGTTAATGATATAGAAGATGGTATTAGTAATAACATTAGCAAATTTGCTGATGATACTAAGCTGGGTGGCAGGGTGAAATGTGAGGAGGATGTTAGGAGATTACAGGGTGACCTGGACAGGTTATTGTGAGTGGTCAGATGCATGGCAGATGCAGTTTAATGTGGATAAATGTATGGTTATCCACTTTGGTGGCAAGAACAGGAAGGCAGATTACTACCTAAATGGAATCAATTTAGATAAAGGGGCAGTACAGAGAGATCTGGGTGTTCTTGTACACCAGTCAATGAAGGTAAACATGCAGGTACAGCAGGTAGTGAAGAAGGCTGGCCTTCATAACAAGAGGATTGCGTATAAAAATAAAGAGGTTCTTCTGCAGCTGTACAGGGCCCTGGTGAGACCACACCTGGAATACTGTGTACAGTTCTGGTCTCCAAATTTGAGGAAAGACATTCTGGCTATTGAAGGAGTGCAGCGTAGGTTCACGAGGTCAATTCCTGGAATGGCGGGATTGCCTTACACGGAAAGACTGGAGCGACTGGGCTTGTATACCCTTGAGTTTAGAAGACTGAGAAGAGATCTGATTGAAATATATAAGATTATTAAAGGATTGGACACTCTGGAGGCAGGAAACAGGTTTCCGCTGATGGGTGAGTGCCGAACAAGAGGACACAGCTTAAAAATATGGGGTAGACCATTTAGGACAGAGATGAGGAGAAACTTCTTCACCCAGAGAGTGGTGGCTGTATGGAATGCTCTGACCCAGAGGGCAGTGGAGGCCCAGTCTCTGGATTCATTTAAGAAAGAGTTGGATAGGGCTCTCAAGGATTGTGGAATCAAGGGTTATGGAGAGAAGGCAGGAACAGGATACTGATTAAGGCTGATTAGCCATGATCATATTGAATGGTGGTGCAGGCTCAAAGGGCAGAGAGGCCTACTCCTGCACCTATTGTCTAATGTCTATTGTCTTTGCAGAAGTGGATCCATTCCTAATTTGATGCCAAAACATCACATTTTCTCTTAAGTGTCCACTTATCCATTCTGACTTGTTGTTTCACAACACTGTTCCTGGTGAATTCCCCATAATCTGATAGCCTGGTACTTTTTTTCTTCATAGTAAATGATGGGAATTCAATTTTTTACTATACTAGGACCCATGAACTCATCTTCTTACTTGTCCTACTTGCTGTCAAAACTCAAAACACCACCAATCTTCTTACTTTAACTTTCAAAATCTAATGTTCACATCAGTGTAGGATTGTTAAGAAGTAAATACAGTTAAGCATTCTACTTCTTATCACCATTAATATGTCATAATTTCCATAAACTCCTTTATGATACTAAAGGGGCATTCTCAATTGCTGTTCTCCAGTTAATGTCATTGGTTAAACTAACAAGTCAAATGATTATACTCACTTTCTGAATGATTTTCATTTATTGTTACATGTATTTGGGAAAAGTGTTTTGTTTCCACAATCTGACACCATTTTGTATTACAAAATGCATAAAAGTTCAACTTTACAGTCCTTCTTGTCAAGCATGGTGCTGGGATTTTTAAAGGTGTTCAGGGTTTCTGCCTGGTGTTCTGGTCTCCAGGCTGTAATGAAATCCCATCCCAGGTCCAATTGATGCCCCAGGAATCCTCAGCTCCACTGCTGCCATTTTGTCAACATCGCAAGTGGTTCTGTTCCAGGCCCACCATGCAGGCTATCACCTCACTGACATTGCTAGGAGTGCTGCTCTGGGCCCACCATTCAGGCCGCCACCTCACTGGCATTGCTAGGAGTCCTGCTCTGGGCCTACCATGCAGCCAAAGCTCCAGCCACCACTTTGCCAAAACAGTTAGGTATAGCCAGTCAGGGCCTACTGCAACCATGAGCAACCACTGGAGCTGCCACCTTTGCCATGAATCATGCTCCAGCCTCCTTCATGATGACATCTCCTCCGCCACCGATGAGAAAAAGATGAAGGAGAAGAAAGAAGATGAAAAGGAAAGAGAAAGAACAATGAGGCCGACCTGAGTGGACAACTCAGGAGCTCAAACATTACCTACCTTTCCAGTGCCACCATCTTGTCTCAGGTTCTTTCTGTTCCCACATTAGGAGAGGACCAAAAGTGTTAATTTCATCTTTGTGTTTTGTACCCAAAATTTGACATTGTATTGGACTCTTTTCATTTCTGGTTTATTTTTATGCTTTTAGAAAATCATATCCTTATAATCTGCATTGTTTTTACAGCACTGCATGCAGGTAATCTTTCTAGATAACTGTTATGACATTACCGAGAGTTTTGCATTACAAACTGCCTTTCTCAGCTCGTTTAGCTAACTCAGTCTGATAAAACAGTAATTATTTGTGATGAACAGGAAATAAAGAAAAAAAAGGGACCTTGTATGCATTACACAGAAAAATAGAGCAGGCAGGGGCAGGTTACTGAATTAAACAAGGATTGTTATTAATTTGAATTTTGTGGAAATCTTGGATCACTCTTGCCTGAGTCTGACCTATCCCCACCCCATACCCTTCAAAATATCAATGTAATGTAGAAGATTGTTGCTGTGCATCTCCAGAGGTAGCCTCTTGTCAATCAAAATCTCATTCTTTCCCAGCAGCACCTTATCATTCACCCCCCATTGGGGTTCAGTTTTGAACTGCACAATGTAAAAGAAGACTGGTTGTAAAGTACATAATTTTCTCTGCTCTTGCTGGAATCGTCAGCCACTGTGGGCCTGCACATGTCCAGGAGTTAAAATGTATTTTTTTCAAACAATTTGTTTATTCAATAATAGTGTACCTAACTCGATGAAATGACTGCTGTAATAAATAAACTTTGCTCTATCCATTTTGATGTCTTTTGTGTTTGGTTTGGTGTCTATCTGAGATTGAGTCTGTGCAAGAACATGAATCAGACTACCTAGAAGAATAGGCAGAAGTGGGTACTGCAGATGCTGGAGATTAGAGTGAAGATCAGAGTGGTGCTGGAAAAGCACAGCAGGTCAGGCAGCATCTGAGGAGCAGGAAAATCGACGTTTCGGGCAAAAGCTCTTCATCTACCTAGAAGAATAGCCGAGTTAGTACTGGAAAATCGATGTCTGATCTAGTAGATTATGAACAAGAACTGCAGTCAGACCAAACCCGAGAAGGAGGACAAGCAGAGGCCCCCTAGGAAATATATTTTGAATTGTGTGAACAACATTAAGATCTGTTGACTCTGGCTTCATGACATCACCTCCTCTGTCCATGTACTCAGGCCCAACACTCCCAAGATTGGTCCTAAAACATGTCTATTTTAAGGATTCTACCTTCCCATGCCAACTGGAAAGCAACAGATAGCTTCTTCCCCGGAATTGTCCTGGAGATGAATCTTCCTTTCCTGGGGGCTCTAGGAAAATTTCAACAAGTTGGCGACTCTAGAATGTGCCATGCAGAGGACCAAAAGAAGGTGAGGCAGAATGTGAGATACCGAGGACCTGAAACTACAGACAAAAAAAAGGATTTCTTTCAACTCAGTTATATGCAATTAATGGGAAACTGCAAAATATTGGTTTTGGGGCTTGAACAAATCGGCTGCATCTTTCTCAGTCTTGTGTTCTCTTTCTCTTTTCTGAGTTCTCATGCATCATTGGTTGAGATTGTCCATGTCATGTGGTTAAGTCAACTCTAGATAGTAAAGCATCTGAAAAATTAACAATGAAGGTAATCAGTAAGACTTAGAGAGTTTACTCATTTGAATTTTCTTGAGCTAGAAATTGTGATTGATCTATTAAGAAGTGATTACAACTTAAAATAACATGTAATATTAAAACATGCTGATCACCATGAATTGGAATTCCCAAATTGCTATCAATCAATAATGTTGCGGTTCCACTTTGGCTTATAGATATCTGTCACCAATAAAGTAATGAAGGTAATGATCAGATAATAAAAACAACAAGTCTGCCCTTTTTGATCGTTCTCAACGTCTCATCACTTTGTTCTATAACATTGCTCATTCACATTTTACTTGATCCTGTGCTTTATGCCAGTAGTGTTACCTGAACTTTAAGGTGTTGGTTTGGAATATCTCGGACTGTGGGTGTTGACACATACACTGTCCCTGAGGCTGCTTGCTTCTTATCTCTAAGTACAGCTCTTCAACCCCTTATGTACTATAATACGTCTTTATTTATGCATGTTCATAGAAGTTGTTAGGTACAACTCTAGTGCAGTGTCCAAGACCTCTCCTTTCACATACTCATTCTAGCCTGATGTCTTCTACCTTACTGATGTCATGTCAAAATAACGTCTTCATGATTTACATAAATCTCATTGAATCACTCTTTTGTCATCAGAAATATTTCCAGGTTTGAAGTTCTTTTTTCTCAAAAACGTAATAAATAATTGAATTTGGCATTCAACAATATTACTGCCTTTCCCCAGTCCAACCTTTAGCACTTAGTCAGACATATTGCCAGCTTATATTGCTGCGCCCACCACTGCATGAGAGCTTGGCTGCCTCTGGGGGCCTGTGACTGATATTTGCATATCCTCTGTACGAGGCTAGTGCATTTGGCAGGGCAGTCTGTCCTGGACCTGCTGCTTGCCTTTATGGTGGATGCAGTGCTCACATCACATGTCCCTTCCTGATTCTGACAATACAAAGACCTCAGGACTCTGTATGTTCCTGCTCAATTCAGCTGCATTGTTTCCTCTGGGTATTTATTCCCCTGGATTCATTGTGCATGCAATTAGGCTTTTTATTGCAGTTCTATGCAATACTCATTTGTGCTTTTAAATTGTTTATTTATTATCATTTTTCCCAATAAAATAGGACTAGGTTTAAAAGAAAACTAGAGACTTGCAATGAAACAATGACTTCCATGGCCTGAAAACATCCCAAAGTGTTTTACATCCAATTACATCCTTTTGTAGCGTTGTTACAATTGTGAAGTAGGCATGCAGTTTTTCTAGTTCTCAGCTGTATACAGATGATTAGAACTTCAGTTCACATACTTACAATCACTTATACAGTAATTCATGATTGGGAATTGCTGTTCCTCTCTTTCAATATTGCAGTAATTTGGTACAGTTTATGTAGCTGCAGATGTTCACCATGTTATCAGGCTCTATTTTGCATCACAGATGTGAGACAGCATTTATTGATTTTATAAACAGTGAGATTTATTTGAACTTAATTCAATATTTGTTTTTGTAGTGTTCAATAGGTTTCTAGACAGTTAATTTTCAACAAGATATTTCAGAATATTATTCATCTTGATTTGATTTGAGAAACTAATGCATCATAAACCAATGCAGCATTTGCATCACTAATATTCATCAATTTATTCAATATCAGATTATCATAATGTAAGGTAAACTGAGTTTTCTGCTGTGCATTTGTGAAAGACACCCAAAATACAGCTAAGTATTGTTCAGCTGTGAGTAAAATCTGGTTATCATTTTGCTCGTTCACTTTCTGTGCAGGAATTACTCATCAATGTCAGCATTACACTGTCAGGTAAAAAGGTATTTGGATGATTGATTTAAGCTTACAAGCAGCCAGCAAGGAAATACTTGACCGCACAACCCCCTCATCCACTTTCCATGTGACAACACATGAGCCAAATGGAATCATGAAAATCTGGGATTTAAAAAAGATAAAACATTTGTTGAGGAACTACTGAGACAATCCACAATTTTCACACAGTCTGCTTACACTTCAAATCACTGCTCCCTGGGTCAGTCCAGTGAAACTTTAATAACAGTTCTGATTTGTGTGAATGAAGGTTAAAAATCCCAGTCAAGATCTCTTGTTCCTCTAGATTGCCCCTCCGGTCTTTATACCTGTCATCTGAAGTCCTGCTGTGACATATTTTAAAAAGTCTAATCTTCCTCTTTATAGTTCTTCTGACCTATAAATTCCTTCATCACTTCTTTCAATTGGAACAGGAACCTGCCCAAAATCCATCCAAAATACAAACAAGTTCTGACTCAGGATAATAGTTAGAATGACAAAATAGTAAGCCAAAGATCTACATGCTGTGATACCACTACAATGAGCAGTACCTGTATTCACTGAAGATTGCAATGCACAGTATCATTCACAACTTCAGGTACTGAAGCTGTTCTTGATCATCTGCATCAAGATCTGGACAACTTTCAGGCTTAGTTTGATTTGCAGCAAATAATATTTGTGTCATACAAATGCCAGGCAAATAATAACCGTTAGGTAAAAACAAGGACTGCAGATGCTGGAAAACAGAGTCTCGATTAGAGTGGTGCTGGAAAAGTACAGCAGGTTAGGCAGTATCCGAGGAGTAGGAAAATCGACGTTTTGGGCAAAAGCACTATAATAACCGTTATCAACATGAGGCAATCTCATTACCTCCCTGTGTTATTCAAAGGCAGTACACATTAGCAACTGATAATTGTATAATTTAAAGATTGACTTCTGGTCTCCTTCAACAACTTGTCAAACATTTAAGACAGTATTCAAAGTTAAAAATCTCACAGCACCAGGTTCTAATCCAGCAGGTTTGTTTGGAAGTACGGTATTAGCTTTCACAACACTGCTACTTCATCAGGTAACTAGTGGGGCAGGATCATAAGACACAGAATTTTATAGCAAAAGATCACAGTGTTGTGCAATTAAAATGACATATTGAATAAACCTAGGTTGCTGTTAAGTATTTCATCTTTTAAAATGGGTTGCAGGCTTTGGTTATTTAATATGTAAATCCTAGAACTTCTTTTAAGTCACATTATTGAGATAATTTAAGATTTTATAAAAGAAAGGTGACACCCCAGCTCAGATAATGTATTAAAGCTATGAGGTTAGAGTCTATTTTTAAGATGGTAGCAGAGTTCCTTTGTTTACATGTAAAGTCTGGAAACTAAGTATGCTTTTTAAAACAGAAAATTACAACTTGAGTGGATTTTTGTGAAGAATAGGTGAAGGTAAAAATAAATCATCAGGGTAAGATTATTTGCCAAAGCTCTCAGCGTCTCAACCTTGTGACTAGTGGAAGAAAAAAGTTGATATGCGGACAAGGATTAAATCCCTCCCAAAGGGGAAACAGATATGGTCTTGGCATTGCTTCCTGACAAAAGCAAACTTAGAAGCAAAATATTTTATGAGCTAGAAGTCCACCAGTTGGATATTTAAGCTGGTTTGGCTCTGCTATTAGGTTTCATGAGTAACATTTATCAGAAATATGATCCAACAGAAGCCTATGAGGCATAGACAGACTTTGTTAGATTTTGAACAATGGATGGTCATTCAATCGAAGAATATACCTGGATTCTAAAAAGCTGTGTAAATGATTACAGAAATGCAAAGTGGGCATTCCGCGTTCAACACTAACTGGATTGCTGGACTGGGGTTAGTGTTTGATGTGGACATGATCATGCTCTTAACTAAGAGTTCTCAGAAAGAGCCTCCCTTTGGAGCAGATGTCTGCTGCTTTGAAAGGTTTCCTGGGGAAGCAGTCATTTCCAACAGTCTTATGACATTAACGGGACATGGAGGGCTCGATGATTGTGGCATTTCCAAATTGTCCTGATGCTGGACAAATGAGGTGTTCCAAATAGAGGAATGAGAATCAAAGCAATTGTAGCAGATCTGAATATCACAGCTGATGACTAAAACAGAGAGATGGTGGTATGGTCACTGGACTAGTTACGGTACGAGCCCTAAGCCATGGCAGCTGGTGAAATTGGATTTCAATAAAAATCTGGAATAAAACCTAGTCTCATGGTGACTATATAACCATTGTCAACTGCTAGAAGAACTCATCAATGGTTCACTAACATAATTTAGGGAAGGAAATCTGCCATCTTAGATGTCTGGCCTACAGAAATGTGGTTAACTTTTAATTGTCCCCTCTGAAATGACCATAGAAAGTCAATTCGTTCAAGGACTACTAGGGATGTGCAACAAATGTCAGTTTGCCAACAACCTCTGCATCCTGTACAAGAATAAAGTGTTAAAAACTGGAGAAACAATAGTAGGTAAATGAACCCCAGAGTACCTGGGGAACAGTTAACCAGTGCCTCACACGTATCTCTCTTTGTGATTAACTGTCCAAAGTTGAACAAAGTCGATTCTCAAAGTGACATACGATAGTTGGAGGCTAATGATGATGAATCTGAAGGAATTATACTAGGCACAAGAAGCTTTTCTCTGGTGTTGAGTGTATTAGTCACAGATTCACTTAAATGTGTGGTATTAAGTAATAGTTGCATCTCGACAAGGTGTGGAACAGAGGATTGATTGCAGTTCAGGTAGTTTGAAAGTTCTATGTATGTCAGCTTAGGTAATGACAACACAATGAAGCCCTTTTATCGGTGCTGGTGTAGTTTCAAGGGAGATAATTTGTGTTTGTCTTCCATGAAAAAAGTACAGGCAAAACTGGACATGGAACATGATAAAAGAAATTCATTCTGAAATGTAAGGGCACCTGCAATTTCCTCAAAGTTTTACAAAATCTGGTGTTACTAATCAGAATGTTAAAGATTCCAGTGATCTATCATTAGATGAGTGGAATCAGAGAGAAACAAATACTGTGAACGGTCTTAAAGTCATACAGCCAACTGGCTACGTTTCTTGTTAAAGTCAAAAATTGTACAAAAGGGTACACATTGGTTGATGAGGGGTATACAAGGCTCATCAAAAAGATTAGTGTACCATGTGCAACAAGGTGCTAGATCATACTGGCGTGTCCAATCATTTTGCATTGGAACTTGACTTTAACAAAGTACATGTACTTGTTGTGGATCTGAAGATATGCAATAAAGGGATGGCACGGTGGCTCACAGCACCAGGGACCTGGGTTTGATTCCAGCTGTGGGCCACTGTGTATGTGGGGTTTGCATGTTCTCCCTGTGTCTGTGTGGGTTTTCTTCAGGTCCTCTGGTTTCCTCCCACAGTCCAAAGATGTGCAGGTTAGGTCAATTGGCTACGCTAAATTGCCCATAGGTGTTCTAATTTTTTTATAAAAAAAGAGACAGAAATAATTTCATTTTACAGTTTGTAAACATAGCTATCAGGCTTGGTCTTTCTACAGCACTACGATGAAAAAGGACAAAGGGGTGATTATAATTATAGCCATAGAGAAGTAAATAGGGGCCTGACTTGGAGCCCTGGGTAAATACCTAACTGATAATGGAGGGGAATTTGCTGGTGATGAGTTTGGAGATTTGTGAAAAATAAACATTGTCATCAGGAGTACCACAGCAGAAATGTCTTTCAGAAATGAACTCTGAAAGTATTCAAGCAGTGATAGATGAAATACTGCATAGAATCTTTGCAGATCCACCAAACTGCAAGTTAAGAATAGCAAAGACTTAAATTGTTCATGCAAAGGATTCAGTGCAGATGATTGAATCCCTATCAACTAACGTATGGGCGAAATCACAAATCATTTTGTGTGTTGGACAATAATACCTTGTATATTTACCATTTACATGCAGGAGGAAGGTTTTCCTCAGGGCTGAGTTTGCAGAGAAATTATTTGGTGAGTTTTAAGACATCAAGTAAGGCTGTCCAACATAGGCTTTCAGTTTGGGAATTCTACAAAATTAGAAATGGAAGGAATGTTAGGAAAGCAGGTGTGATAGTAAGACAGAGTTTATCCATCTTGGCAACCAAATAATTAAGGCTCATTCCTCATGGTTCGTCAGTATTGATTACAAACCCTTAGAATCTCCGCCAGCACAGAAAACTGTAGTGAAGGAATGATCCTATGGGATCTGAGGAAATTTAGCTAATTGGATGCAACATTGGCTCAAAGGCAGGAGTCGGAGGATGATGGTTGAGGTGAGTTTGTGTCACTGAAAGCTTATGTCCAGTGGGGTTCCACAGGATGTTATTTGTGATATATATAAATGATTTAGTCTTGAATGTAAGAGGGTTGATCGGTAAGCTTGCAAATAATATGAAAATTGGTGGGATGGTAGATAATGAGGAGGATAGCACCTGATTACAGGAGGATGTAGATGGGCTGATCGGTGACAAATGGAATTCAAGCCAAATATATGTGAGATGCTGCACTTGGGCAGGACATGCAAAGGCAAGGGAATACATGATGAATAGTAAGGTCCGGAGGATGAAATGAACCTTGGTTTGCATGTCCACCAGTACCTTAAGGAGTGGAACAGAGGTGCCCTTCATTGCATTGATCATGCAGCTGTTGGCAGATATTAGTTTGATCAATGTTATCAAAGTGGCTAAGGATCTGAAGGGGTTAATGTTGAAGTGTGTTTTAAACATCACCCCAACGATGACATGAGACAGAATTAGGGGGAGAACACCTTTGTATCTCAAAGGACTATCATTTGGGTCATCCTCATAACTATCATAACTGAGATTGTTATATCAATGTTACTTGTTGCAGGTCACTATCATGCAATAAACTTCATCTAACACAAGAGTCTTTTCTCATCCTAGCCAAATCCTAGCCACCCATCGCCTGAAGGAAGAATATCTCATCTTCTGCTTTGGGACCCTCGAACCACACAGCATCAACATCGATTTCGCCAGTTTATTCATCTCCCCTCCTCCCTCCTCATCTCAGATCCAACCCTCCAACTCGGCACTGTCCTCCTGAAACGTCCTACCTGTCTCTTTCCCTTCCCAACTACCTGCTCCACCCTCATCTCCAACCTATCATCATCAACCCCTACCTGCATCCACCTATTGCCTTCCCAGCTACCTTCCCCCAGACACCTACCACATTAGACAAAGCAGGCTCTGTAGATTCCTATCAAGAAAGAGGTTGGTGACAGCTGATGTATCCGATAGCTCATAAAACCTGTTGAGAATGATCTTATTCAGCATAGTCAGCATGGATTGCAAATGGGAGTTTATGTTTGGTGAACTTATTGGAGTTTTTTGATGGATGTGTTTTACATAGATTTTTAGATAATATCCCCACAGGAGGTTGGTTAGAAAAGTTCAAGTACACGGGATAGGAGGTAATGTTCTGGCATAGATTGAGAATTGGCTAACAGACTGAAAAAACAACAAGTAGAAATAAATGGGTCATTCTCACATTGGCAGACTGTAACCAGTTGGGTATCTGGGAACCAGCTATTCGCAATATATATATCAATGATTTTGAGGAACCAAATATAATGTTTTCAAATTTGTGATGATACAAAGCTAAATTGGAATGCATGCTGTGAGGAAGATACAAAGTGATTTTAGCATGATTTGGGCAAAATTAGTGAATGGGTAAATGGCAGGTGGGATGGAAAAAATGTATGGCTTTCCACTTTGTTTGGAGAAACAAACGAGCAAAGTCTTTTTTTAAAATGAAGAGAAGTTGGAAAGAGTAAATGTACAAAGGGATTTGGGTATCCAATGAATAAGTTACTGAAAGCTAACACGCAGAAGCAGCAAGCTAGTAGGTAGGCTAATAAAATGTTAGCCTTTATTGTAAGAGGTTTTGAGCACAAGTCAAGGAGGTCTTCCTTCAATTGTATCAGAGCTTGATTAGACTGCAATGGGATAGTTTGTGCAGTTTTAGTCTCCTTATATCAAGACAGATTTTATTGCCATAGAGGAAGTGCAATGAAGGTTCACCAGACTTGCTCCTGAGATATTGGAACTGTCTAATGAACAGAGATTAGACAGACTGGGACAAAGTTTTGATGAATGACAGGTGATCTCATTGAAACCTATAAAATACTTAAAGGTACAACAGAGTAGATGCAGGTAAGTTTCATGGACAATTTTTCTCCGCCAGACCTAGTGTGTTTTCTCACTCTATCATCCCAAACTCACCTCATTAACATTAACAATGTACAACACTCCTATGGTGCACTGTCCATTCAATACTAACCCAACTCTCCCACTCACCGTAGGTAGAGGTACCTGCCATTACCAGGATATTCCAGGATTCATAGCACTGATGCTATATTTGGATGCTAGCCATGAACTTGGAGTCAAGCAATGGCAGTGTATAGTTGCTAATATATTTATCTGTATCATTGTCCATGTATTGAGAGGACAACCACAAACCAATACTTCTCAGGGCACATAGGTGGCATGACAGACACTTCCTCACACATACAGCCACATACCCCAAATGTTGTTAACCACATCTCATCTTACAATGCTCCAAGTCCCAGCTATTTCCTACTGTGGGCCAGCCTTTTCCTATTGTTTAATATGGAACCTTCACATAAAGAAAAGCCTTCAAACACTTTAAAACAGTCCCTGGCATTCAACAACAATTGCTAACAGAAAACAAACAGAAACTGCATTTACAATGGAGATCACAAATAGATTGTTCATCTTTCCAGCAATAAGGGGTGGCACTGCTGCCTCACAGCGCCAGGGACCTGGATTTGGTTCCACCTCCTAGCAACTGTGTCTGCATGAAACAAAAACAGAAATTGGTGGAAAAGCTCAGCATGTATAGCAGCATCTGTGGAGAGAAATCAGACCTAACGTTTCACGTGGCCCTTCCTCCTGTGTTGATATGGGTTTCCTCTGGGTGCTCTGGTTTCCTCCCACAGTCCAAAGATGTACAGGTTAAATAGATTGGCCGTTCTAAATTGCCCATAGTGTCCAATGAAGTGTAGATTAGGTGGATTAGTCATGGAAAATGCAGGGCTATAGGGATGGAGTGGGGCTGATGGGATGCTCTTCAGAGGTAAAAACAATTACTGCAGATACTGGAAACCAGATTCTGGATTAGTGGTGTTGGAAGAGCACAGCAGTTCAGGCAGCATCTGAGGAGCAGCGAAATCGACGTTTCGGGCAAAAGCCCTTCATCAGGAATAAAAGCAGTGAGCCTGAAGCGTGGAGAGATAAGCTAGAGGAAGGTGGGGGTGGGGAGAAAGTAGCATAGCATACAATGGGTGAGTGGGAGAGGGGATGAAGGTGATAGGTCAGGGAGGAGAGGGTGGAGTGGATAGGTGGAAAAGGAGATAGGCAGGTAGGACAAGTCCGGACAAGTCATGGGGACAGTGCTGAGCTGGAAGTTTGGAACTAGGGTGAGGTGGGGGAAGGGGAAATGAGGAAACTGTTGAAGTCCACATTGATGCCCTGGGGTTGAAGTGTTCCTAGGCAGAAGATGAGGCGTTCTTCCTCCAGGCGTCTGGTGGTGAGGGAGCGGCGGTGAAGGAGGCCCAGGACCTCCATGTTTTCGGCAGAGTGGGAGGGGGAGTTGAAATGTTGAGCCACGGGGCGGTGTGGTTGATTGGTGCGAGTGTCCCGGAGGTGTTCCCTAAAGCGCTCTGCTAGGAGGCGCCCAGTCTCCCCAATGTACAGGAGACCACATTGGGAGCAACGGATCAGTGTGGACTGGATGGGCCAAATGGTCTGCTCCTGCACTATAGGGATTCTATGATGTATAAGAACTTTACATTCACTATACTAATCACAACATTTGCCTCTCATCTACAGGAACCAGGTGTCAATGAAGTCCTGTCTTGCTTCTAACACCCAATGCTGCAGTGCTTTATCATGATGAGAGTGATGTTCCACCTGCTCAATGTTCTCACTTTCTTCCTTGGACGTCTGCTCTGCTCTTCAATCTCACTATCCCACTTTGCCTTCTTAAGTTGTATCGAGTTTATACAACACACTCTATGGACTGTGGGTGCATTCTTGATGAAGGGCTTATGCCCGAAACATCGATTCTCCTGCTCCTCGGATGCTACCTGACCTGCTATGCTTTCCCAGCACCGCACTTTTGACTCTGATCTCCAGCATCTGTAGTTCTCACCTTCTCCTACACTGTGTGGACTGCACTGCAAGGAGCCCCCAGATTTGCTCAAGCAATGTAACTTTGTCTTCAGGAGGCCTATTGGCAACTCAAGCACGGTCCTCAGTAGTGGTCGTGGGCTGCATAATAGAGTCAGTAGCTATGATCACTCAGGAGGGGTGCACTGTTCAGGACTGCAGGGAGAAGGCAGGGAAGTGACTGTGCTGTAACCATTCTCTAATGTTGTGGAAGAGATGACAATGCAGAATCAGCACAGGCAACCATCTTGATATGAACTCTGCTCCCCTGACCTGATTTCCCTCAAGTGGAGAGATTGAATTGCTCGTTGAATATATTAGATATGATTAAAATAGCAATGGCCAAAACAAAAGCTAGTCCATGTCAGCATCATTTATATGAAAAGAAAGACATCTGTTTCTAAAGCAGTCCTCAAGACATTAGGATTTCCAAAGATGTGTTAATGACAATGCTTTCAGAATCTAGTCACTGTTGTCATGCAGGTAATACAGCAAGCAGTTTTCACCATGCAAGGTATCTCAAACAATAATGTGAAAATGACCAGATAATCTATTTCAGTGATGTTGTTTGAGTGTTAGGAATTCGCAAACAGCAATGTTACAATGACCAGATAATCTCTTTCAGTGAGATTCTCTGAAGGATAAGTAGCAGAGTTAACTCCCCTGATCTTCCTTAAAATAGGTTTCTATTCATCTGTAAGACAATTGGGGTGTCAGGTTAATATCTCATGTGAAAGATGGCATCTCCAACCATGCAGCACTGGTGTGTCTGGAGTTATATCTGTGGAGAGAGAAACAAAGTGATCTGATATGACAATAATCACCACCACTTCCACCCCCACCAGCGCCATTCACCTGCATTCTGCTGACACGGCCCCCACAGACCCCCCTGTCACTATACCCACACTCCAGAACCCCGAGGGCAACATTACCCCTGCTCATGCCTCCACCCCCATTCCCCCCACCATCACACCCACTCCAGGTACTGGCTCCGACCCCACTCCCAGCTCCACACCCACACCAGATCACAGCTCCCGGCCCTGCCGAGTTTTCACCATCCCTCCAGACCTCCCACTCACTGAGGACGAACGATCAGTCCTCAGCAAAGGACTCACCTTCATCCCCCTCCGTCCACGCATCAATGAATTTAATACACGACGTGACATCGAACAATTCTTCCGTCGCCTCCGCCTCCGAGCTTACTTTCACAATCAGGACTCCCGCCCACCTTCCGAGGACCCCTTCGCCCACCTCCAACACACTGCATCCACCTGGACACCCCGCGCTGGCCTATTACCTGCCCTCGACCTCTTCATTTCCAACTGCCGCCGGGACATTAACCGCCTCAACCTGTCGTCCCCCCTCCCCCACTCCAACCTCTCACCCTCACAACGCGCAGCCCTCCAATCCCTCTGCTCCAATCCCAACCTCACCATTAAGCCAGCGGATAAAGGGGGCGCAGTGGTAGTCTGGCGCACTGACCTCTACACTGCTGAAGCCAAACCCCAACTCGAGGACACCTCTTCCTACTGCTCCCTTGACCATGACCCCACCCCCCATCACCAAACCATCATCTCCCAGACCATACAGAACCTCATCACCTCAGGAGATCTCCCACCCACAGCTTCCAACCTCATAGTCCGGGAACCCTGCACTGCCCGGTTCTACCTCCTTCCCAAGATCCACAAGCCTGACCACCCTGGCCGACCCATTGTCTCAGCATGCTCCTGCCCCACTGAACTCATCTCTACCTACCTTGACACTGTCCTATCCCCCCTAGTCCAGGAACTCCCCACATACATTCAAGACACCACCCACGCCCTCCACCTCCTCCAAGACTTCCGTTTCCCTGGCGCCCAACGCCTTATCTTCACCATGGATATCCAATCCCTCTACACCTCCATTCGCCATGACCAGGGCCTCCAAGCCCTCCGTTTTTTCCTCTCCAGACGTCCCCAACAGTACCCTTCCACTGACACTCTCATTCGTTTGGCCAAACTGGTCCTCACCCTTAACAATTTCTCCTTTGAATCCTCCCACTTCCTCCAGACCAAAGGTGTAGCCATGGGCACATGTATGGGCCCCAGCTATGCCTGTCTCTTTGTTGGCTATGTAGAACAGTTGATCTTCCGTAATTACACCGGCACCACTCCCCACCTCTTCCTCCGCTACATTTATGACTGCATTGGCGCCACCTCGTGCTCCCGTGAGGAGGTTGAGCAATTCATCAACTTCACCAACACATTCCACCCTGACCTTAAATTTACCTGGACTATCTCTGACACCTCGCTCCCCTTCCTGGACCTCTCCATCTCCATTAGTGACGACCGACTTGACACTGACATTTTTTACAAACACACTGACTCCCATAGCTACCTGGATTACACCTTTTCCCACCCTATCTCTTGCAAAAATGCCATCCCGTATTCCCAATTTCTCCGCCTCCGCCGTATCTGCTCCCAGGAGGACAAGTTCCACCATAGGACACACCAGATGGCCTCCTTCTTTAGAGACCTCAATTTCCCTTCCCACATGGTTAAAGATGCCCTCCAACGCATCTCGTCCACATCCCGCATCTCCACCCTCAGACCCCACCCCTCCAACCGTAACAAGGACAGAACGCCCTTGGTGCTCACCTTCCACCCTACAAACCTTCGCATCAACCAAATCATCCACCGACATTTCCGTCACCTCCAAAAAGACCCCACCACCAGGGATATATTTCCCTCCCCATCCCTTTCCGCCTTCCGCAAAGACCGTTCCCTCCGTGACTACCTGGTCAGGTCCACACCCCCCTACGACCCACCCTCCCATTCTGGCACTTTCCCCTGCCACCGCAGGAACTGTAAAACCTGTGCCCACACCTCCTCCCTCACCTCTATCCAAGGCCCTAAAGGAGCCTTCCACATCCATCAAAGTTTCACCTGCACATCCACCAATATCATTTATTGTATCCGTTGCTCCCGATGTGGTCTCCTCTACATTGGGGAGACTGGGCGCCTCCTAGCAGAGCGCTTTAGGGAACATCTCCGAGACACCCGCACCAATCAACCAAACCGCCCCGTGGCCCAACATTTCAACTCCCCCTCCCACTCTGCCGAGGACATGGAGGTCCTGGGCCTCCTTCACCGCCGCTCCCTCACCACCCGACGCCTGGAGGAAGAACGCCTCATCTTCCGCCTCGGAACACTTCAACCCCCAGGCATCAATGTGGACTTCAACAGCTTCCTCATTTCCCCTTCCCCCACCTCATCCTAGTTTCAAACTTGCAGCTCAGTTACTGTCTCCTTGACTTGTCCGACCTGCCTATCTTCTTTTCCACCTATTCACTCCACCCTCTCCTCCTTGACCTATCACCTTCATCCCCTCCCCCACTCACCCATTGTACTCTATGCTACTCTCTCCCCACCCCCACCCTCCTCTAGCTTATCTCTCCATGCTTCAGGCTCACTGCCTTTATTCCTGATGAAGGGCTTTTGCCCGAAACGTTGATTTCGCTGCTCGTTGGATGCTGCCTGAACTGCTGTGCTCTTCCAGCACCACTAATCCAGTATTTGATTTTCAGCATCTGCAGTCATTGTTTTTACAATGCAGCATAAGAGCTGAGTTTGAAGAAGTTGAGGATTTATTTCCCCCCAGGAATAGGAATAAAGTAGGCCATTTGGCCCATCAAGAGTGCTCTACCATTCGAGTAGACTATGGCTGGTATTCTATCTCAATGTCAAGATTGAAAAGCTTCAGCACATGTACCAATAGGTTCAAGAACAACTTCTTTCCTGCTGTTATTAGACTGTTGAATGGACCTCTCAAATTTCCAACCTAATGTCAATCTTGCTTTTTGTGCACTTTCTCTGCAGCCATAACTTTGTATTCCTCGCTCTGTTCAATCACCCTGTGATCTTTGTACTGATCTGCCTGTACTGCACGCAAAACAAAACTTTTCACTGTACCTAGGCTCATGTGACAATAATAAATTGAATTAAATCAAATCTTTTACCACACTATCCTTGTCACTCTTGATACCTCTACTATCTAGAAATCTATTTATTGCTGCCTCAATATGCTCAATAGCTGAATTTCCACAGTCCTCTAGAGTGGTTTTTTTCTAATGATTTATCTCTCTAAATGAAGAGATTCCCCCGCAGCTCAGTCCTAAATGATTCATCGTTATTCTTTTTCCTGCTTCTATAATTCTGGCTGGGGAAATATCCTTCCTCTATCTATCCTGTTGATCCCTGTCAGAATAAGATCATAAGATCATATGACATATCAGCAGAAATTAGGGCATTCAACCCATCTAGTCTGAACTGCCATTCAATCACGGCTGATAGGTTTCTCAACCCCCATTCTCCTGCTTTCTCCCCATAACCCTTGATCACCTTGATACTCAAGAACCGACCTTCATCTTAAATATACTTAATGACCAGGCCTCCTCAGCCTTTTGTGACAATGATTTCCTTAGATTCACCACTTTCTTGCTGAAGAAGTTTCTCCTTACTTCCAATATAAAAAGTCTTCCATTTACTCTAAGGATGTGCCTTTGGGTCCTAGTCTCTCTTGCCAGTTGAAACATCTTCCCAACATCTACTCTGTCCAGGCCATTCATTATTCTGTAAGATTCAATTAGATTCCCCTCTCATCCTTCTAAACTCCATTGAGTAGAAACCCAGAGTCCTTAAATGTTCCGCATATGTTAAGCTTTTCATTCCTGGGACCATTTTCATGAACCTCCTCTGAACCCACTCCGGGGCCAGTACATCCTTCTTAAGATATGGGGCTCAAAACTGTGAACCATACTCCAAATGTGGTCTGACCAGAGCCTTATAGCGCCTCAGAAGGTACATCCCTGCTTTTATGTTCAAGTCCTTTCGAAATAAATGCCATCATTGCATTTGCCTTCCTCACAACAGACTCAACCTACAAGTTTACCTTGAGAGAATCCTGCACTAGAACTCCCAAATATCTTTGCACTTCAGACTCCTGAATTTTCTCCCCATTTAGAAAATAGTCCATGCTTCTATTCTTCTTACCAATGTGCATGACCTCACACTTTCCCATATTGTAATCCATCTGCCACTTCTTTGCTCACTCTCCTAACCTGTTCAAACCCTTTTGCAGCCGCCCTGCCTCGTCAACATTACCTGTCCCTCTACCTATCTCTGTATCCTCTGCAAACTTAGCCAGAATGCCATCAGTTTCTTCACTTAGATCGTTCATGGAGAAAGTGAACGTCTGTGATCCCAGCACAGACCCTTGTGGAACATCACTTGTCACTGAATTTTCCATTGTATTATCCCTCTTTCTTTTAAACTCTGGGGGATATAGGCCCCTTCTCCTCAATCTCTCCTCATAGGATAGTCCCATCATTCCAGCAATCAGCTTGGTGAATCCATTCTTGGAGGTTATCATTCTTTAGGTAAGGGGACAAGAACTATATACAGATATGGTCTC
Source organism: Chiloscyllium punctatum (assembly GCF_047496795.1). Lineage (NCBI taxonomy): Eukaryota > Metazoa > Chordata > Chondrichthyes > Orectolobiformes > Hemiscylliidae > Chiloscyllium > Chiloscyllium punctatum. The sequence continues at coordinate 88,737,576 of NC_092743.1, read as the reverse complement.
ACCTAGGCTGCATACAACTGCAGCAAGACTTCTTTATTCCTGTCCTCGAATCATTTGCAATAAATGCCAGTGTGCATTTTGCCTTCCCAATCGCTTGCTGCACCTTGAACCCAGCTTTCAGTGATTTAAGAACAAGGAAATAAGTCCACAGATTAAATTTAAGTAATTTCAGTCAAAATGTGTCTGTAGTTGTTATGATTTGGAGAGGCTGGATTGAGGTGTACAAAGTTAAAAACCACACAATTCACCTGATGAAGGAGCAGCACTTCAAAAGCTAATGCTTCCAAATAAACTTGTTGGACTATGATCTGGTGTTGTGTGATTTTTAACTCTGTAATTGTAATCACCTTTGCTCTCTTATTACTGCAAAAAAAGTTACCTTCAATTTTTTTCAGCCAGGTTGGCTCAGCATGTTCAACATGCATATGTTTTTCACTGTGGAATGTCCAGGCTGATGGTTCTGTTTGGCCAAATTATGCAGAAGATTCATTCCATGAATATTTTGCATTCTGTTTATCGGGCCAATTCCTCATGTGGATTAGTGGTGCTGGAAGAGCACAGCAGTTCAGGCAGCATCCAAGGAGCTTCGAAATCGGCGTTTCGGGCAAAAGCCCTTCATCAGGAATACTCCAAAACGTCAATTTCGAAGCTGTGCTCTTCCAGCACCACTAATCCAGTATCTGGTTTCCAGCATCTGCAGTCATTGTTTTTACCTCAATTCCTCATGTCCCAGGTGTTGGAAATATACAATGAGCTTCAAGCATTAATTCCATCCTTTGCAGATAGGCGTTCTGAACTTCATTGTTGTAGACTTTCATTTCTAAATGCTGCCTTAGGTATCATCAACCTGCTTCCAAATCCACTGATCTGTGGGAAAAAGAAAAATAATTCCACTGTGATGTGTTATTTTATAGTTCAACCCTATTGTATTAAAATCTTGGTTATGTAGCCCAGTCACCACTGAAGCAATATGTGTTGTGGATGACCATAACATGTAGGGGTAGAAGAAGGCCATTCAGCTCATCGAGTCTGCTCCACCATTCAATGTGATCATTGGTCAGAGTATTGAGTACAGACATTGGGACAACATGCTATGGACATACAAGACGTTGGTAAGGTCATAATTGCAGTACTGCATATGATTCTGGTTCCCCTGCTATAGAAAGGATGTTATTAAATTAGAAATGGAGCAGAAAAGATATACAAGAATGTTGCTGGGACTGAAGAGTTTGAGTTATAAGGAGAGACTGGATAGACTGGGACTTTTTGTCCTGGAGCATCAGAAGCTAAGGGGTGACCTTATAGAGGTTTATCAAATCATGTGGGACATACATAAGGTGAATTGCCAAGGTCTTTTTCCATAGGATAGGGGAGTCTAAAACTAGAGGGCATAGGTTTAAGGTGAAATGGGAAAGATTTGACATGAATTGAATTGAATGATTTATTGTCACTTGTATTCAACAAATAAATAGAATGAAAAATGTAATATGTTGCCACACTCCAGCACCATTTTGAGTTACAGAAGATATTAAAATATAACTAGAATATGATTAATAACAGAGTTCTCTCTCCCTTTTTGTGCTCTGGACAACATCGGATGGGGTGTCCCCAAGGGCTCCATGCCCACCAACACCCCGGCATCACAACCCATTTCAGGAGGCCCTCTATTACTCCACCATCAGGAACACCACCCTGGGCCTACTATACTGCTGTCACAAGCTCTCCATGCTGGGCTCGCTCTCCCCAAGGACTCAACTCTTCTCACCATTGCCACACATGGTCGGGAACCAGGTCCACTCTTGCCCTGCTGAAGACACAGAAAAGGCCTCCAAAGAGAAAGAAAAGAGAAAGTGAGCAAAAGAAAAGGACAAAAGCAAAAAGCTGAAGTTAAACAAAAAATCAAAGAAAGCAGACACGTCCTGGGCCAGGAGCTTGGACACATCACCACTGCCATCTTGGACCAGACACCAGACACGTCAACTTTTTCACCCAGAGGGTGGTGTATATATGGAATGAGCCACCAGAACAAGTAGTAGAGGGAAGTATCATTACAACATTTAAAAGACATTTGGACAGGTACATGGATAGGAAAGGTTTAGTCGGACATGAGCCAAATGGGACTAATTCAGTTGAGGAAACCTGGTTGGCATGGATGAATTGGTCTGAGAGGTCTGTTTCCATGTTGTGTGACTTTGTGACTCTATGGCCGATCGGATGATCCTCCACTTTTCTGACTTTATCCCTATAACACTGGATACCCTTATGGACGTGCACTCAGATCCTGCACAGACCAGCTGGCAGAGTATTTGCAAAAAACTTTAACGTCTTCATACTATAATGTGAGGTTCCTGCTTGCTTCAAGAAGACTACTATCACCCCAGTGCCTTAATGACTACTGCCCAGTGGCTCTAACATCCATCGTTATGAATTCTTCGAGAGGTCAGTAATGGCACTCATCAACTCCAGCCTCCCAGATTGCCTTGATCTGCTACAAGTTAACTACCATCACAATTGATGCATGGCAGGTGCCATTCCTGGGAACATCTGGATAACAAGGACACCTACATCAGACTCCTATTTATTGACTTTAGCTCTGCCTTCAGCACCATAATTCCAATAAAACCCATCTTCACACTCTGAGACCTAGGACTCTGCTCCCCGCTTCTGTAATTGGATCCTTGACTTCCTGACATATAGACCACAATTAGTAAGGATAGGTGACAACACCTCCTCCACAACAATCCTCAGCACAGGCTGCATGCTCAGCTCCTTACTATACTCCTTATACACTCATGACTCTGAGGCCAAATCCAGCTCTAATTCCATTTACAAATTTGCTGATGACTCTACTGTAGTAGACATGATTTGTAGGTTGCATTTCAAACAACGACAAGACAGAGTACAGGAAAGAGGTAGAGAGGTTATGCAACACCAGTCCTATTAGCTCTTCTTACCATTCAGGACTGCAAACACTCCAAAGAAGTGAAGCAGTTATATAATTATATTTCTTCCAAATCAGTACATTGTACTCACTGCTCACTCCATCATAGCGGATCAGTCACAGATTCATGAAACACCTCCATTCAGTGCAACCTGACCTTCTGATCCCTTGACATTCTAATACTCTGTCCCTCAGTCCCACTCCCACTTTGACCTTCCTGCCCCTGACTAACAGGTCAAGTTGAATAAAAGTTTGAGGAAGCTTACTGTTGGATTAGACTTTTCATACCTTCCCTTAATCAATATTGAGTTCATCAACTTTGTTCAAAGCTACTGCACCCACCTTTTTTTTTGGACAGTAGCTCTTGATAATAAATCAGGGCTGGAGGTTGCCAGTTACTCAGCACCCATCTTATCATTCTTTATATGTCCCTATTGACTTGTAGCATCATTTCTTTCAACATTTAATCACTCCTGTCTTCCACGAAAACAAAATCCTTCTCTTTCACTCTTTTTCCTTTCCAATTCAACTTTTTCTCATCTTATGTTTGTCATGCAGGTAAGATTTTCCAGTTTTGCTGGAAGATCATCAACCTGGAACATTAATTCTGTTTCTAGAGTCATGGAGAATTACAGCATGGAAACAGATCCTTCAGTCTAACTTGTCCATGCCGACCAGATATCCTAAATTAATCTAGTCCCATTTGCCAGCATTTTGCCCATATCCCTCTAACCCCTTCCTATTTATGCACCCATCCAGATGCCTTTTAAATGTTGCAATTGTACCAGCCTCCACCACTTCCTCTGACAGCCCATTCTTTGCATGAAAAAGTTACCCCTTAGGTCCCTTTTAAAATTTATCCTTCTCACCCTAAACCTATGCCTGCTAGTTCTGAATTCCCCCACCTCAGGGAAAAAAACCTTGTCTATTTACCTTATCTATGCCCCTCATGATTTTATAAACCTTTATAAGGTCACCCCTCAGCCTCTGATGCTCCAGGGAAAACAGCTCCAGTCTATTCAGCCTCTCCCTATAGCTCAAACCATCCAACTCTGGCAACATCCTTGTAAATCTTTTCTGAATCCTTTCAAGTTACACAACATCCTTCCTGTTGGAGGGAGACCAGAACTGCACACAATATTCCAGAAGTGGCCTAACATGAAATCCCCAACTCCTATACTCAATGATAAAGAAATCCTCTCCACTGACTCTATCAGATCTACTGCAAATGTCCAGGAATTTCTGTTTCAATTTCAAACATATAATCGTTCAATGAAGAATGCAGGAGGCCATGCCAGGAGGAGTACCAGACATGCCAAAAATGAGATGTCAAACCTGGTGAGGCTACCAAACAGGACTAGTCATAGTCATAGAGATGTACAGCACGGAACACTTGTATGTCAAACAGCATAAGCAGCAAGTGATTGATGGAGCAAAGCAGATCCACAACCAATGGGTCAGATCTCAACTCTGCAGCTCTGCCATGTCCAGTTGTGAATGGTGGTGGACAGTTAAACAAATCACTGAAGGATGAGTCTCTACAAATGCCCCCAATGTGAATGAGCCAACTGCAAAAGATAAAACTAAAGCATTTAAAAGTACCATCAGCCAGAAGTACCAAGTAAACAACCATCTCGACCTCCTTCAGTCGTCCCCAGCATTAACAGGTGCCATTCTTCAGCTAATTCAGTTCACTTTACATGATATCAAGAAACAGTTTGAGACACTGGACCCTGTAAACATTCCAGCAATAGTACTGAAGATTTGAGCTCTGAAACATGCTGTTACCATAGCCAAGTTACAACAGCTACAACATGACATCTACCAACAATGGAAAATTGCCATATATGTCCTATGTATAAAATGCAGGACAAATCCAACTCAGTCAATTACTGCTTCATCAGTCTACTCTCAATTATCAATAAAGTGATGGAAGGTGTCATCAACAGTGCTATCAAGCAGCACTTGCTCAGTAATAATCTGCTTCATGCTGTCCAGTTTGACTTCCATAGGGCCACTTAGCTCCTAACATCATTACAGCCTTGGTTCAAAGATGGACAAGAGAGCTGAATTCCAGAGGTGAGGTGAGAGTGAATATCCTTTACATCAAGACTACATTTGACCAAGTGTGACATTGAGGACCTCTGTCAAAAATGGAGTCAATGGGAATGGGGGGAAACTCTCTAATTGTTGAAGTCATGTTGACACATAGGAAGATGGTCATAGTTACTGGAGGTCGATCATCTCAGTTCCTGGAATTCTTCAGGATATAATCCTTCAGAGATGCCTGATACAGGAGTCATCCCTCTGGATTGAAAAATTGCACATGTCACACTGCATTTAAGAAGGGCAATATAGGAACACGAGGAAATTATAGACCAGTTAGCCTAAAATCTGTGATGGTGAAATTGTTGGGGTCTATGATCCAGGGTGGGTTAATAAACACCTCAAAAATTTTTAGTTAATCAGGGAGAGCCAGCATAGATTCATGACAGAAAGGTCATACCTGACAAACCTCATTGAAATTTTGAATAGTTGAAATGGGTACAATTACAACATTTAAAGGGTATATTAAAAGAAGGGTTTAGAGGAATATGGACCAAATGCTGGCAAATGGGACTAGATCAGATTGGGATGTCTGGTCTGTGCTGACGAGTTGGCCTGAAGGGCCTGTTTCATGCTGTATGACTCTCTGGTTCCAAGACTAAGGTAATGGACAGGGTAATGTCCAAAATTGGATTTGTTTTGTGGACTTCCAGAAGGCATTTTATGAAGTCCCACATCAGACACTGTTTGCTAAGGTAGAAGTTCACAAAGTTGAGAGCAAATTACTGACATGGTAGTATGCGACAGGCAATAAAAAGTTGGGATAATGGGTAAATGTTCGAATGGCAGGATGTGACCAGTGGTGTCCCACAAGGATCTATGATAGAACCTCAATTATTCACTTTACTTATTAATGACTAGATAATGGCATAGAAAGTCACATATTCAAACTTGCTGCTGACACAATGTTAGGTGGCATTATGTAGATGATAGCATCAAATTACAAAGGTATATTGACAGACTAAGTACGTAGCAGATGGAGTTCAATGTAGGCAAGTGTGAGGTTATCCATTTTGCACTGAAACAAGTTAGATCAGGGCATGAAGTTAAATACAGTCAATGTCCAAAGAGACTTGCGGTTTGAGGTGAATAGATTTTCAAACTGTCATGAGCAGATACAAGTGAAAGCAATCTTGTCCTTTATATCTGGAGGACTGGAGTTTAAGGATTCAGAAGTTGTGCTGCAGTTATGCAAAACCTTGGCTAGACCCATTTGGAGTATTGTGATCAGGTCTGGGCACCACACCTAAGGAAGGATATATGTGTCTTGGAGAGTGTACAAAATTCGTTTACAAGAATGAAACTTGGACTTTAGGGTTTAAGTTATGAGGAGAAATTACGTAAATTTGGCCTGTTTTTCCCCAGAATTAACAAGGTTAAGGAATGACCTGACTGAAGTCTTCAAGATATTAACAGGAAAAGAGGAGGTAGATAAAGATAAAATATTTCCACTGGTTGAGGATTCTAGAATTGGGGGCATAGTCTAAAAATTATAACCAAACCGTTCAGGAAGTATTTCTATGCACAAAGAATGGTGGATGTTTTGAACTCTACTCCACAAATGGCAATGGATGCTGGATACATAGTTAATTTTAAACCTGAGATAGATAAGTTTTTGTGAAGCAAGGTATTAAGGGGCATGAACTAAAGGCAGGTATATGAAGTTAAGTCACAGATCAGCCATGATGTCATTGAGTGGTGGATTGACTAAACAAGATGCTTAATGGCCTATACCTGTTCCTATGTCCCAGGTCCAACCAACTTAAGCTACCTTCATCAACAACTTTCCCTCCACCATATGGTTATAAGTGGAAATGTTCAGTGATGATTGCACAATGTTCAGCACCACTCATGACTCCTCTGACACGAAAGCAGTCCATGTCCAAATGCAACAAGACTTGGACAATACCCAGGCTTTGGATGAAAAGTGGCAAGTAACATTCGTGCCACACAAATGCCAGGCAATGGCCATCTCCAACAAGAGGCAATGTAATCACTGCCCACTGATATTCAATGGTGTCACCATCACTGATACCCTAACTATCAACAGCCATAGAGTTGACATCGATCAGAAACTGAACGTCCAGAAGGAAAATAATAAAACCTGCAAATGATGCATAATGGTCCAGCTAGTTTTGTATACCTTAGAACTCCTGTTCATTCAGTGCCGTTGGGTCAAAATCCTGGAATTCCCTCCGGAATGATATTGTGTGTCTACCTACAACAAATGGACTGCACTGGTTCAAGATAGAGTCATAGAGTCATAGATATATACAGCATGGAAACAGGCCCTTCGGTCCAACCCGTCCATGCTGACCAGATATCCCAACCCAATCTAGTCCCACCTGCCAGCACCCCAGCCCATATCCCTCCAAACCCCTCATATTCATATACCCATCTAAATGCCTCTTGAGAAGATTACATTACAGTGTGGAAACAGGCCCTTCGGCCCAACAAGTCCACACCAACCCACAGAAGCACAACCCACCCATGCCCCTACATTTACCCCTTACCTAACACTACGGGCAATTTAGCATGGCCAATTCACCTGACCTGCACATCTTTGGACTGTGGGAGGAAACCAGAGCACCCGGAGGAAACCCACGCAGACACGGGGAGAATGTGCAAACTCCACACAGACAGTCGCCTGAGGCGGGAATTGAACCTGGGTCTCAGGCACTGTGAGGCAGCAGTGCTAACCACTGTGCCACTGTGCCGCCTACTGCCACCGTGCCTCTTAAATGTTGCAATTGTACCAGCCTTCACCACTTCCTCTGGCAGCTCATTCCATACACGTACCACCCTCTGCGTGAAAAAGTTGCCCTGAAGGTCTCTTTTATATCTTTCCCCTCTCACCCTAAACCTATGCCCTCGAGTTCTAGACTGCCCAACCACAGGGAAAAGACTTTGCCTATTTACACTATCCATGCCTCTCATAATTTTGTAAACCACTATAAGGTCACCCCTCAGCCTCCCTCCGAAGCTCCAGTGAAAACAGCCCCAGCCTGTTCAGCCTCTCCCTATAGCTCAAATTCCTCCAACCCTAGCAACATTCTCGTAAATCCTTTCTGAACCCTTTCAAGTTTCACAACATCTTTCCAATAGGAAGGAGACCAGAATTGCATGCAGTATTCCAACGTGCCAAACCAATGTCCTGTACAGCTGCAACATGACCTCCCAACCCCTGTACTCAATGCTCTGACCAATAAAGGAAAGCATACCAAACGCCTTCTTCACTACCCTATCTACCTGCGACTCCACTTTCAAGGAGCCAAGAACCTGTACTTCAAGGTCTCTTTGTTCAGCAAAACTCCCTAGGACCTTACCATTAAGTGTATAAGTCCTACTAAGATTTGCTTTCCCAAAATGCAGCACCTCGCATTTATCTGAATTAAACTCCATCTGTCACTTCTCAGCCCATTGGCCCATCTGGTCAAGATCCTGTTGTAATCTGAGGTAACCCTCTTCGCTATCCACTACACCTCCAATTTTGGTGTCATCTGCAAAATTACTAACTGTACCTCTTAAGCTTGCATCCAAATCATTTATGTAAATGACAAAAAGTAGAGGACCCAGCACCGATCCTTGTGGCACTCCACTGGTCACAGGCCTCCAGTCTGAAAAACAACCCTCCACCACCACCCTATGTCATCTATCTTTGAGTCAGTTCTGTATCCAAATGGTTAGTTCTCCCTGTGTTCCGTGAGATCAAACCTTGCTAATCAGTCTCACATGGGGAAACTTGTCGAACACCTTACTGAAGTCCATATAGATCACATCTACTGCTCTGCCCTCATCAATCCTCTTTGTTACTTCCTCAAAAAACTCAATCAAGTTTGTGAGGCATGATTTCCCACACACAAAGCCATGTTGACTATCCCTAATCAGTCCTTGCCTTTCCAAATACATGTACATCATGTCTCTCAGGATTTCCTCCAACAACTTGCCCACCACCGAGGTCAGGCTCACTGGTCTATAGTTCCCTAGCTTGTCGTTACCACCCTTCTTAAACAGTGGCACCACGTTAGCCAACCTCCAGTCTTCCGGCACCTCACCTGTGACTATCGATGATTCAAATATCTCAGCAGGAGGCCCAGCAATCACTTCTCTAGCTTCCCACAGAGTTCTCAGGTGCACCTGATCAGGTCCTGGGGATTTATCCACCTTTAACCATTTCAAGACATCCAGCACTTTCTCCTCTGTAATCTGGACATTTTGCAAAATGTCACCATCTATTTCCCTACAGTCTATTTCAGTATGTGGATGTTGATTCAGTATGTGGATGTACCTACGAGAGAAGGTGCAAACCTTCACCTACTCTTGGGAAATAAGGCAGGGCAGGTGACTGAGGAGTCAGTGGGGGAGCACTTTGGGGCCAGCGATCATAATTCTATTCATTTTAAAATAGTAATGGAAATGGATAGACCAGATCTAAAGTTGAAGTTCTAAATTGGAGAAAGGCCAATTTTGATGGTATTAGGCAAAAACTTTTGAAAGCTAATTGGAGGCAGATGTTCGCAGGTAAAGGGACGGCTGGAAAATGGGAAGACTTCAGAAATGAGATAGCAAGAATCCAGAGAAAGTATATTCCTATCAGGGTGAAAGGGAAGGCTGTTAGGTATAGGGAATGCTGGATAACTAAAGAAATTGAGGGTTTGGTTAAGAAAAAGAAGGAAGCATATGTCAGGTATAGACAGGATAGATCGAGTGAATCCTTAGAAGAGTATAAAGAAAGTAGGAGTATACTTAAAAGGGAAATCAGGAGGGCAAAAAGGGGACATGAGATAGCTTTGGCAAATAGAATTAAGGAAATTCCAAAGGGGTTTCACAAATATATTTTGGACAAAAAGGTAACTGGGAAGAAAATAGGGCCCCTCAAAGATCAGCAAGGCGGCCTTTGTGTGGAGCCACAGAAAATGGGGGAGATACTAAATGAATATTTTGCATCAGTATTTACTGTGGAAAAGGATATAGAAGCAGTTATAAAATTACATTAGGAGTCAGCATTCAAGTGGTTATAAAATCTCTTCCGGAATCAGTATTCAGTGGTTTAAAAATTACACCAGGAGTCAGGATTCAAGTGGTTATAACATTACATCAGGAGTCACGATTCAGGGGTTATAAAATTACACCTGGAGTCAGGATTCAGCTCTCATAAAATTACATCAGGAGTCACAATTCAGCAATTATACAATTACTGCAGGAATGAGGATTCAGTGGTTACACAATTACATCAGGAGTCAGGAATCAGCGAATATAAAATTACTACAGGAATCAGGTTTCAATGGTTATAAAATTACATCAGGAGTCAGGATTCAAGTGGTAATAAAATTACATCAGGAATCTGGATACAGCTCTTATAAAATTACATCAGGAGTCACAATTCAGCGATTATAAAATTACATCAGGAGTCAGGATTTTCAAGTGGTTATGAAATTACATCAGAAATCAGGATTAAGCAGTTATAAAATTACATCCAGAGTCAGCATTCAAATGGTTATAAAATTACATCAGGAGTCAGGATTCAAGTGGTTATCAAGATACATCAGGAGTCAGAACTCAGCGATTATAAAATTCCTTCAGGAAACAGGATTCAGTGGTGATAAAATTAAATAGGAATCAGGATTAAGTGGTTATAAAATTACATCAGGAGTCAGGATTCAAATGGTTATAAAATTACATCAGGAGCCAGGATTCAGCGATTATAAAATTTCTTCTGGAATCAGGATACCGTGGTAATAAAATTACATCAGGAGTTTGGATTCAGCAGTTACAAAATTACATCAGGAATCAGGATTCAGTAGTTATAAAATTACTTCCAGAATCAGGATTCAGTGGTTATAAAATTACATCAGGAGTCAGGGTTCAGCGATTATAAAATTACATCAGGAGTCAGGATTCAAGGGGTTATAAAATTAGATCAGGAGTCAGGATTCAGTGGTTATGAAATTACATCAGGAGTCAGGATTCAGGTGATTATAAAATTACTTCAGGAATCAGGAATCAGTAGTTCTAAAATTACTTGAGGAGTCAGGATTCATCGATTATAAAATTACATCCAGAGTCTGGATTCAGCGGTTATATAATTACATCAGGAGTCAGGATTCAGTGATTATAAAATTACATCAGGAGTCTGGATTCAAGTAGTTAAAAAATTACATCTGGTGTCAGGATTCAGGTGATTATAAAGTTACTTCAGCAATCAGGAATCAGCGATTATTAAATTACATCAGGAATCAGGATTCAGTGGGTATATAATTACATCAGGAGTCAGGATTCAGTGGTCATAAAGTTACATCAGGAGTTAGGAATCAGCGATTATAAAATTACTTCAGGAATCAGGAATCAGTAGTTCTAAAATTACTTGAGGAGTCAGGATTCATTGGTTATAAAATTACATCAGGAGTCAGGATTCAGCAGTTATATAATTACATCAGGAGTCAGCATTCAGGTGATTAAAAAGTTACTTCAGCAATCAGGATTCAGCAGTTATAAAATTTCATCAGGAGTCAGGAATCAGCGATTATAAAATTACTTCAGGAATCAGGATTCAGTGGTTATAAAATTACATAAGGAGTCAGGATTCAAGTGGTTATGAAATTCCACCAAGAGTCAGGATTCCGCGGTTATATAATTACATCAGAAGTCATGATTCAGCCATTATAAAATTACTTTCAGAATCAGGATTCGGTATTTATAAAATTACATCAGGAGTCAGGATTCCGCAGTTATAAAATTACATCTGGAGTCAGAAATCAAGTTGTTATAAAATTACATTAGGAATCAGAATTCAATGGTTACAAAATTACATCAGGAGTCAGCATTCAAGTGAATATAAAATTACATCAGGAGTCTGGTTTCAGCGATTACAAAATTACATAAGGAGTCAGAATTTAAGTGGTTATACAATTACATCAGGAATCAGGATTCAGTAGGTATAAAATTACATCAGGAGTCTCGATTCAGTGGTTATAAAATTACAACAGGAGTGTGGATTCAACAGTTATAAAATTACATCTGGAGTCTGGATTCAGTGAGTATAAAATTACGTCAGGAATCAGTGGTTACAAAATTATATCCGGAGTCTGGATTCAAATCGGCATAAAATTACATCAGGAGTCAGGATTCAGTGCTGATAAAATTACATCAGGAGTCAGGATCCAATTAGTTATAAATTACATCAGTAGTTAGGATTCAGCAATTATACAATTACTTCAGGAATCAGGATTCAGTGGTTATAAAATTACATCAGTAGTCAGGATTCAGCAATTATAAAATTACTTCAGGAGTCAGGATTCAGTTGTTATAAAATTACTTCAGGAGTCAGGATTCAGTCGTTACACAATTACATCAGGAGTCAGGATTCAGGTGATTATAAAGTTACTTCAGCAATCAGAATTCAGCAGTTATAAAATTACATCAGGAGTCAGGATTCAGTGGTCATAAAGTTACATCAGGAGTCAGGAATCAGCGATTACAAAATTACTTCAGGAATCAGGAATCAGTAGTTCTAAAATTACTTGAGGAGTCAGGATTCATTGGTTATAAAATTACATCCAGAGTCTGGATTCAGCGGTTATATAATTACATCAGGAGTCAGGATTCACCAGTTATATAATTACTTCAGGAGTCAGCATTCAGCGATTATAAAATTACATCAGGAATCAGGATTCAGTGGTTATAACATTACATAAGGAGTCAGGATTCAAGTGGTAATAAAATTACATCAGGAGTCACAATTCAGCAATTATACAATTATTGCAGGGATGAGGATTCAGTGGTTATACAATTATATCAGGAGTCAGGAATCAGCGAATATAAAATTACTACAGAAATCAGGTTTCAATGGTTATAAAATTACATCAGGAGTCAGGATTCAAGTGGTAATAAAATTACATCAGGAATCTGGATACAGCTCTTATAAAATTACATCAGGAGTCACAATTCAGTGATTATAAAATTACATAAGGAGTCAGGATTCAAGTGGTTATGAAAGTACATCAGGAGTCAGGATTCAGGGGTTATAAAATTACATCAGGAATCAGGATTAAGCAGTTGTAAAATTACATCCAGAGTCAGCATTCAAATGGTTATAAAATTACATCAGGAGTCAGGATTCAAGTGGTTATCAAGTTACATCAGGAGGCAGAACTCCGCGATTATAAAATTCCTTCAGGAAACAGGATTCAGTGGTGATAAAATTAAATAGGAATCAGGATTAAGTGGTTATAAAATTACATCAGGAGTCAGGATTCAAATGGTTACAAAATTACATCAGGAATCAGGATTCAGTGGTTATAAAATTACTTCCGGAATCAGGATTCAGGGGTTATAAAATTACATCAGGAATCTGGATTCAGCTGTTATAAAATTACATCAGGAGTCAGGATTCAAGGGGTTATAAAATTAGATCAGGAGTCAGGATTAAGTGGTTATAAAATTACATCAGGAGTCAGGATTCAGTGGTTATAAAATTACATCAGGAGTCTGGATTCAGCGATTATAAAATTTCTTCTGGAATCAGGATTCTGTGGTAATAAAATTACATCAGGAGTTTGGATTCAGCGGTTACAAAATTACATCAGGAATCTGGATTCAGTGGGTATAAAATTACATCCGGTGTCAGCATTCAAATGGTTATAAAATTACATCAGGAGTCTGGATTCAGCTGTTATAAAATTTCATCAGGAATTAGGATGCAAGTGGTTATAAAATTAGATCAGGAGCCAGAATTCAGGTGGTTATAAAATTACATCAAGAGTCAGGGTTCAGCGATTATAAAATTACTTCCAGAGTCAGGATTCAGTGGTTATAAAATTACACCAGGAGTCAGGATTCAGAAATTATAAAATTACATCAGGAGTCATGATTCACCAATTATAATATTACTTCAGGGATCAGGATTCAGCGATTATAAAATTACATCAGGAGTCAGGATTCAGCGATTATAAGTTTACTTCAGCAATCAGGATTCAGCAGTTGTAAAATTACATCAGGAGTCAGGATTCAGCAGTTATAAAATTACATCAGGAGTCAGGATTCAGGTGATTATAAAGTTTCCTCAGGAGTCAGGATTCAGTGGGTATAAAATTACATCAGGAGTCAGGATTCAGTGGTCATAAAGTTACCTCAGGAGTCAGGATTCAGTGGGTATAAAATTACATCAGGAGTCAGGATTCAGTGGTCATAAAGTTACATCAGGAGTCAGGAATCAGCGATTATAAAATTACTTCAGGAATCAGGAATCAGTAGTTCTAAAATTACTTGAGGAGTCAGGATTCATTGGTTATAAAATTACATCCAGAGTCTGGATTCCGCGGTTATATAATTACATCAGGAGTCAGGATTCAGCAGTTATATAATTATATCGGGAGTCATGATTCAGCCATTATAAAATTACTTTCAGAATCAGGATTCAGTGTATATAAAATTAGATCAGGAGCCAGAATTCAGGTGGTTATAAAATTACATCAAGAGTCAGGGTTCAGCGATTATAAAATTACTTCCAGAGTCAGGATTCAGTGGTTATAAAATTACATCAGTAGTCAGGATTCAGTTAGTTATAAATTACATCAGTAGTCAGGATTCAGAAATTATAAAATTACATCAGGAGTCATGATTCACCAATTATAATATTACTTCAGGGATCAGGATTCAGCGATTATAAAATTACATCAGGAGTCAGGATTCAGCGATTATAAGTTTACTTCAGCAATCAGGATTCAGCAGTTGTAAAATTACATCAGGAGTCAGGATTCAGCAGTTATAAAATTACATCAGGAGTCAGGATTCAGGTGATTATAAAGTTTCCTCAGGAGTCAGGATTCAGTGGGTATAAAATTACATCAGGAGTCAGGATTCAGTGGTCATAAAGTTACCTCAGGAGTCAGGATTCAGTGGGTATAAAATTACATCAGGAGTCAGGATTCAGTGGTCATAAAGTTACATCAGGAGTCAGGAATCAGCGATTATAAAATTACTTCAGGAATCAGGAATCAGTAGTTCTAAAATTACTTGAGGAGTCAGGATTCATTGGTTATAAAATTACATCCAGAGTCTGGATTCCGCGGTTATATAATTACATCAGGAGTCAGGATTCAGCAGTTATATAATTATATCGGGAGTCATGATTCAGCCATTATAAAATTACTTTCAGAATCAGGATTCAGTGTATATAAAATTAGATCAGGAGCCAGAATTCAGGTGGTTATAAAATTACATCAAGAGTCAGGGTTCAGCGATTATAAAATTACTTCCAGAGTCAGGATTCAGTGGTTATAAAATTACATCAGTAGTCAGGATTCAGTTAGTTATAAATTACATCAGTAGTCAGGATTCAGAAATTATAAAATTACATCAGGAGTCATGATTCAAGTGGTAATAAAATTACATCAGGATACTGGATACAGCTCTTATAAAATTACATCAGGAGTCACAATTCAGCGATTATAAAATTACATAACCATTTGAATCCTGACTCCTGATGTAATTTTATAATCGCTGAATTGTGACTCCTGATGTAATTTTATAAGAGCTGTATCCAGTATCCTGATGTAATTTTATTACCACTTGAATCATGACTCCTGATGTAATTTTATAATTTCTGAATCCTGACTACTGATGTAATTTATAACTAACTGAATCCTGACTACTGATGTAATTTTATAACCACTGAATCCTGACTCTGGAAGTAATTTTATAAATCGCTGAACCCTGACTCTTGATGTAATTTTATAACCACCTGAATTCTGGCTCCTGATCTAATTTTATAACCACTTGCATCCTAATTCCTGATGAAATTTTATAACAGCTGAATCCAGATTCCTGATGTAATTTGGTAACATTTGAATGCTGACACCGGATGTAATTTTATAACCACTGAATCCTGATTCCTTAAGTAATTTTATAATCGCTGAATTCTGACTACTGATGTAATTTATAACTACTTGGATCCTGACACATGATGTAATTTTTTAATCGTTGAATCCAGACTCCTGATGTAATTTTATAGCCACTGAGTCCTGTCTCCGGAAGTAATTTTATAATTGCTGAATCCTGACTCCTGATGTAATTTTATAACCACTTGAATCCTGACTCCTGACGTAATTCTATAACCACTTAATCGTGATTCCTGATTTAATTTTATAACCACTGAATCCTGACTCCTGATGTAATTTTATAACTGCTTAATCCTGATTGCTGATATAATTTTATAACCCGTGAATCCTGACTCCTGATGTAATTACATCAGGAGTCAGGATTCAGGGGTTATAAAATTATATCAGGGGTCAGGAAACAGCGATTGTAAAATTACTTCAGGAATCAGGATTAAGTGGTTATAAAATTACATCTGGAGTCAGGATTCAGTGGTTATAAAATTACATCAGGAGTCAGGATTCAGCAGTTATAAAATTACATCAGGAATCAGGATTCCGTGGTAATAAAATTACATCAGGAGTTTGGATTCAGCGGTTACAAAATTACATCAGGATTCAGGATTCAGTGGCTGTAAAATTACTTCTGGAATCAGGATTCAGCTGTTATAAAATTACATCAGGAGTCAGGATTCAGCAGTTATAAAATTACATCAGGAGTCAAGATTCGGGGTTATGAAATTATATCAGGAGTCAGGATTCCGTGGTTATAAAATTACATCAGGAATCTGAATTCAGTGGTTATAAAATTACATCAGGAATCAGGATTCAGCAGTTATAAAATTACATCAGGAGCCAGGATTCGGGGTTATAAAATTTCATCAGGAGTCAGGGTTCAGTGGTTATAATATTACATCAGGAGTCTGGATTCGGTGAGTATAAAATTACATCAGGAGTCAGGAAACAGTGGTTACAAAATTATATCCGGAGTCTGGATTCAAGTGGGCATAAAATTACATCAGGAGTCAGGATTCAGTGGTTATATAATTACATCAGGAGACAGGATTCAGACGTTATAAAATAACATCAGGAGTCAGGATTCAGCGATTATAAGGTTACTTCAACAATCAGGATTCAGTGGTCATAAAGTTACATCAGGAGTCAGGAATCAGCGATTATAAAATTACTTCAGGAATCAGGAATCAGTAGTTCTAAAATTACTTGAGGAGTCAGGATTCATTGGTTATAAAATTACATTCAGAGTCTGGATTCAGCGGTTATAAAATTACATCAGGAATCAGGATTCAGTGGGTATAAAATTACATCAGGAATCAGGATTCAGAAGTTATAAAATTACATCAAGAGTCAGGAATCAGTGATTACAAAATTACTTCACGAATCAGGATTCAGTGGTTATAAAATTACATAAGGAGTCAGGATTCAAGTGGTTATGAAATTACACCAAGAGTCAGGATTCAGTGGTTATAAAATTACATCCAAAGTCTGGATTCCGCGGTTATATAATTACATCAGGAATCAAGATTCAGCCATTATAAAATTACTTTCAGAATTAGGATTCAGTGTATATAAAATTACATCAGGAGTCAGGAATCGCGATTAGAAAATTACATCAGGAGTCAGGAATCCACGGTTACAAAATTACATCCGGAGTCTGGATTCAAGCGGTTATAGAATTACATCAATAGTCAGGATTCATTGTGGATAAAATTACATCAGGAGTCAGGATTCAAGTGGTTATAAAATTACATCACGAGTCTGGATTCAGCGATTATAAAATTACATCAGGAGTCAGGAATCAGTGGGAATAAAATTACATCAGGAGTCAGGAATCAGTGGGAATAAAATTACATCAGGAGTCTGGAATCAGCGATTATAAAATTACTTCAGGAGTCAGGATTCAGTGGTTATAAAATTACATAAGGAGTCAGGATTCAAGTGGTTATGAAATTACACCAAGAGTCAGGATTCAGTGGTTATAAAATTACATCCAAAGTCTGGATTCCGTGGTTATATAATTACATCAGGAGTCAAGATTCAGCAATTATAAAATTACTTTCAGAATTAGGATTCAGTGTATATAAAATTACATCAGGAGTCAGGATTCAGCAGTTATAAAATTACAACAGGAATCTGGATTCAACGGTTATAAAATTACATCAGGAGTCAAGAATCAGCGATTATAAAATTACTTCAGGAATCAGGAATCAGTAGTTCTAAAATTACTTGAGGAGTCAGGATTCATTGGTTATAAAATTACATCCGGAGTCTGGATTCCGCGGTTAAATAATTACGTCAGGAGTCATGATTCAGCCATTATAAAATTACTTTAGGAATCAGGATTCAGCGATTATAAAATTGCATCAGGATTCAGGATTCAAGTGGTTATAAAACTTCGTCAGGAGTCTGGTTTCAGCGGTTATAAAATTACATCAGAGTCTGGATTCAGTTGTTATAAATTTACAGCAGGAGTCAGGATTCTGTGGTTATACAATTACATCAGAAGTCAGGATTCAGCCATTATAAAATTATATCAGGAGTCAGGATTCAACTGTTATAAAATTACATCAGGAGTTAGGATTCAGTGGTTATGAAATTCCATCAGGAGTCAGAATTCAGTAGATCTAAAATTACTTCAGGAATCAGATTTCAAGTGCTTATAAAAGTACATCATGAGTCAGGATTCAGCAATTATAAAATTACTTCAGGAATCAGGGTTGAAGTGCTTATAAAATTACATCAGGAGTCAGGATTCAGTGATTATAAAATGACTTCATGAATCAGGTTTCAGTGGTTGTAAAATTACATCAGTAGTCAGGATTCATCTATTATAAAATTACATCAGGAATAAGGATTCAGTGGTTATAAAATTACATCAGGGAACTGGAGTCAGCGGATATAAAATTACATCAGGAGTCAGGATTCAACTGTTATAAAATCACATCAGGAGTCAGGTTTCAGCGATTATAAAATTACATCAGGACTCAAGATTCAGTGGTTATAAAATTACATCAGGAGTCAGGATTCACTGGTTAAAAAATTAGATCAAGAGTCAGGATTCAAATGGTTATCAAGTTACATCAGGAGTCAGGATTCAGCGATGATAAAATTACTTCAGGAATCAGGATTCAGTGGTTAGAAAATTACAACAGGAAACACGATTAAGTGGTTATAAAATTACGTAAGGAGTCATGATTCAGTCATTTTAAAATTTCATCAGGAGTCAGGATTCAAGTGGTTAGAAAATTACTTTAGGAGTCAGGATTCAGTGGTTATAAAATTACATCAGGAATCAGGATTTAGTAGTTATAAAATTACAGCAAGAGTCAAGATTCAGTGCGGATAAAATTACATCAGGAGTCAGGAATCGCGATTAGAAAATTACATCAGGAGTCAGGAATCCACGGTTACAAAATTACATCCGGAGTCTGGATTCAAGCGGTTATAAAATTACATCAATAGTCAGGATTCATTGTGGATAAAATTACATCAGGAGTCAGGATTCAAGTGGTTATAAAATTACATCACGAGTCTGGATTCAGCGATTATAAAATTACATCAGGAGTCAGGAATCAGTGGGAATAAAATTACATCAGGAGTCAGGAATCAGTGGGAATAAAATTACATCAGGAGTCTGGAATCAGCGATTATAAAATTACTTCAGGAGTCAGGATTCAGTGGTTATAAAATTACATCAGGAATCTGGATTCAGCGATTATAAAATTACATCAGGAGTCATGATTCTGTGGTTACGAAATTACATCAGGAGTCAGGAATCAGTGGGAATAAAATTACACCAGGAGTCAGAATTCAGCGATTATATAATTACATCAGAAGGCAGGATTCAAGTGGTTATAAAATTACATTAGGAGTCTGGATTCAGAAATTATAAAATTACATCAGGAGACATGATTCAGCGAGTATAAATTACATCAGGAGTCAGGATTCAAGTAGTTATAAAATTACATCAGTAGTCAGGATTCAGTGGTTATAAAACTACATCAGGAGTCAGCATTCAAGTGGATATAAAATTACATCCGGAATCTGGATTCAGCAATTATAAAATTACATCATGAATCAGGATTCAGTAGTTATAAAATTACATCAGGAGTCAAGATTCAGTGGTTGTAAAATTACGTCAGGCGAAGGATTCAGCTGTTATAAAATTACATCAGGAGTCAGGATTCCGCGGTTATAAAATTACATCAGGCGACATGATTCAGCGATTATAAAATTACATCAGGAGTCTGGATTCAGCGGTTATATAATTACATCAGGAGTCAGGATTCAGCAGTTATATAATTAAATCAGGAGTCAGGATTCAGTGATTATAAAATTACATCAGGAGTCTGGATTCAAGTAGTTAAAAAATTACATCAGGTGTCAGGATTCAGGTGATTATAAAGTTACTTCAGCAATCAGGATTCAGCGGTTATAAAATTACATCAGCAATCAGGAATCAGCGATTATAAAATTACATCAGGAATCAGGATTCAGTGGGTATAAAATTACATCAGGAATCAGGATTCAGAAGTTATAAAATTACATCAAGAGTCAGGAATCAGTGATTACAAAATTACTTCACGAATCAGGTTTCAGTGGTTATAAAATTACATAAGGAGTCAGGATTCAAGTGGTTATGAAATTACACCAAGAGTCAGGATTCAGTGTTTATAAAATTACATCAGGAGTCAGGATTCAGCAGTTATAAAATTACAACAGGAATCTGGATTCAACGGTTATAAAATTACATCAGGAGTCAGGATTCAGCGATTATAAAATTACTTCAGGAATCAGGAATCAGTAGTTCTAAAATTACTTGAGGAGTCAGGATTCATTGGTTATAAAATTACATCCGGAGTCTGGATTCCGCTGTTAAATAATTACGTCAGGAGTCATGATTCAGCCATTATAAAATTACTTTAGGAATCAGGATTCAGCGATTATAAAATTGCATCAGGATTCAGGATTCAAGTGGTTATAAAATTACATCAGGAGTCAGGACTCAAGCAGTAATAAAATTACATCAGGAGTCAGGAATCAGCGATTATAAAATTACATCAGGAGTCAGCATTCAAGTGGATATAAAATTACTTCAGGAGTCTGGATTCAGTGGTTATAAAATTACATCAGCAATCATGATTATGCAATTATAAAATTACTTCAGGAATCAGATTCAGTGGCTATAAAATTACATCAGGAGTCTGGATTCAGCGGTTATAACATAAATTCAGGAATCAGGATTCAGTAATTATAAAATTACATCAGGAATCAGGATTCAACGGTTATAAAAGTACATCATGAGTCAGGATTCAGCGATTATAAAATTACTTCAGGAATCAGGGTTGAAGTGCTTATAAAATTACATCAGGAGTCAGGATTCAGCGGTTATAAAAGTACATCATGAGTCAGGATTCAGCGATTATAAAATTACTTCAGGAATCAGGGTTGAAGTGCTTATAAAATTACGTCAGGAGTCTGGATTCAGCGGTTATAAAATTACATCAGGAGTTAGTATTCAGTGGTTATAAAACTATATTCGGAGTCAGCATTCAGGTGGATATAAAATTCCATTTGGATTCAGGATTCAAGTGGATATAAAATTACATCAGGAATCTGGATTCAAGTGGTTATAAAATTACATCAGGATTCAGGATTCAGTGGTTATAAAATTACATCAGGAGTCAAGATCCAAGTGCTTATAAAATTACATCAGTAGTCAGGATTCAGCGATCATAATATTACTTCAGGAATCAGGATTCAGCAGGTATAAACTTTCATCAGGAGCCTGGATTCAGCAATTATAAAATTATATCTGGAGTCAGAATTCAGGTGGTTATAATTACATCAGGAATCAGGATTCAGCTGTAATAGAATTATATCAGGAGTTAGGATTCAGTGAGTATAAAATTACATCAGGAGCCTGGAATCAGTGGTTACAAAATTAGATCCGGAGTCTGGATTCAAGTGGGCATAAAATTACATCAGGAGTCAGGATTCAGTGGTTATAAAATTGTATCAGGAGTCAGGATTAAAGTGTATATAAAATTACATCAGGAATCCAGATTTAGCAGTTATAAAATTACATCAGGAGTCAGCATTCAAGTGGGTATAAAATTACATCAGGAGTTAGGATTCAGAGGTTTTAAAATTGCACCAGGAGTCAGGATACAGGGGTTAAAGCATTACATCAGGAGTCAGGATTCTGGGGTTATAAAATTACATCAGTAGTCAGGATTCAGCGATTATAAAAATCCATCAGGAGTCAGGATTCAGTGGTTATAAAATTACACCAGGAGTTTGGATTCAGCGATTATAAAATTACACGAGGTGTCAGGATTCAAGTGGTTATAAAATTACGTCAGGATTCAGCGATTATAAAATTACATCAGGAGTCGGGATTCAGTGGTTACGTATAAAATTATATCAGGAGTCAGGATTGAGTGGTTATAAAATAACATCAGACATCAGGAGTCAGAATAGTGTCTCTGAAATTCCAATTTGCAACAATTAAAGAGATTGCGATCTGGGTCAGGCAGGCACTTTGGTTGCCTCAAGATGACTGGGTGAGAATAAATCTGGAAAAGTGCAGTTTGCTTGCAGGGCTGCTTATCTGGCAGTTTAAATAGGAATTTAGGAACAAGAATTGGCACTTCACTTCCTCATGCCTGTTCTGCTATTTAGTTAAATCATGGCTGATCCATATCTTAACTCCATTCACCCACCTTGCTTCCATAATCTTTAATGACAAGAAATCTCAGTGTTGGATATTTTACATTAACCCAACCTCAGTAGTTTTCCTGACAGAGAGAGTTTCCAGATTTCCATTAGCCTTTGTGTGAACAAACAGCCCCTGGTATCACAGACAATGATATCAGCCCTGGCCAACATTACTCTCTGATCCACCCTGTGCCTGTTGGACAAGGTGGCTTAAAATTGTCCCACAGGATTTGGTCTGAACAGTGTTGCTGACATAAAATTGCTTTAGCATTCCCTATTTAATGTTGAATTCCTCAATGGTACTTCACTCTTTGTCAACTAATTATTAATAGACGTAATCTGTTCTATTCCTTATTCAGCTTTGATTGTATCAGAATATTGTTTGTGCTCTCTGCGCTCTTCGTTTAAGTTCCCTTTTTACATGCATCATGTACTTCGTGACTAAAACAACAAGGAAGGTTTTCTTTATTTCAGAATATTAAATACTGCGGGCACTGGAAATCTGAACAGAGAACACTGGAAACATTCAGCGCTTCAGGCAAACCCGGTGAAAGGAGCAAAACATTTGATGCTTCAGGCTTGGCCTTTTTCTCATGATTTTAATAAATATTTGGATGACATACGGAAAGGACTACAGCGAGGAATAGATTTTATCCAAAGTTGTCCTTTTCCCTCTTTCTGCTTCTGAAAGGATTGACTGTAGTAAAGAGGCATTCACTATTCAAGCACAAATGTGGAGGGGAATTGTTGTCAGGCTATTTAATCAGAGAGAGCAATCACAGACAAGCCCAAACCATTCCTCATCTGCTTCAGGAATTGATAGATAAGGGCCAGCAGCAAGAAACTAACTGGAATTTTCTCCTCCTGATTCAGGGAGAAAGTGAGTGGGATTTTTGAGGCCAGTTCATAGATCTTTACTATCTGGTGCCCCAGCTGAAGTCAGATAATGTAGTAATATTGCACTGTGACTTAAAGAGCTGAGCCACTGGACAACTCTTTAAAGAAAATGTTTAAATGGATTACAGCCAGCAACAACAAACATGGCTTGCATTTATATAGCATTAACTTCATTGAACATTCCAAGAAGGATTATAAAATAACATTTAAGACCGAGCCATATGAGGAGATATTAGTGCAGATGACTAAAAGGTTGAGTAAAGAAGTCAGCTGTGGACTGTTTTAAATGTGGAAAGTAAGGTAGAGAATTGGAGATGTTTAGGCAAAGATATTTGATGTTTGAATTATTATTGTCATGTGTACCTAGGTACAGTGAAACATTTTATTTGTGTGTAGTACAGGCAGCTCATACCATACAAAGTACATTGGAGTAACAGAATAGAGCAAGGAAAGCAATATTATAGCTGCACAGAAGGTGTACAAAGAATAAGGTCAACATTAAATTTGAAATTTGAGAGGCCCATTCAGAAATCCAGTAACAGCAGGGGAGAAGCTGTTCTTGAATCTGTTGGTACACGTGTTTAAGCCTTTGCATCTTCTGCCCGACTGAAGAGATTGGAAGAGATTTTAACCAGGACAGGTGGGGTCTTTAATTACGTTGGCTGCCTTTCTGAGGCAACAGGAAGTGCAGAGGAAGTCAACAGATGAAAGGTTGCGTAATGGGCTGGGTTGTGTTCAGAACTCTCTGTAGTTTCTTACGGTCCTGGATACAGCAGTTTCCACACCAAGTCCATGATGCATCTGGATAGAATGCTTTCTACTGTGCATTTATATAAATTGATAGGGGTCATTATAGATATGCCGAATTTCCTTAGCCTCTTGAAGAAGAACTCTAGAACTCAAGTTTGTGGATTAGTGGTGCTGGAAGAGCACAGCAGTTCAGGCAGCATCCGAGGAGCAGTAAAATTGACGTTTTGGGCAAAAGCCCTAGAACTCAAGACCTTACACACATGGCCACTAGTGGTGATGCCATTAAAGTCAGGAGGAGTGCAAGAGGCCAGAGTTACAGGAGTATATCTATCATACTGATTTGTAAGACTGCAAGATGCTATAGAGATAGTGAGGGATGAGGTATGGTAGGATTTCAAAAAAAGAATGACAAATTTAAAATTGAGGCATTACTTAAACAAGGGTTCATATTGACTAATGAACAGTGAAATGATAGAATCCCTACAGTGTGGAAGCAGGCCATTCAGCCGACTGAATCCACACCAACCCTCCGAAGAGCATCTCTGCCAGACCTACACCCCCACACTATCCCTGTAATCCCACATTTCCCATGGTTAATCCTCCTAGCAAGTGTGATTTGGTTTGCATTAGAACATACTCCTTGAAAATGGAGTCTCAGGTAGATAGAATAGTGAAGAAGGTGTTTAATATGTTTTCCTTTATTGGTCAGTGCATTGAGTATAGGAGTTGGGAGGTCATGTTGCAGCTGTACAGGACATTGGTTAGGCTACTTTTGGAATATTGTGTGAGATTCTGGTCTCCTTCCTATTGGAAGGATGTTGTGAAACTTGAAAGGGTTCAGAAAAAATTTACAAGGATGTTGCCAGGGTTGGAGGATTCGAGCTGTAGGGAGAGGCTGAACAGGCTGGGGCTGTTTTCCCTGGAGCATTGGAGGCTGTGAGGAGACCTTATAGAGGTTTATAAAATCATGAGGGACATGGATAGGGTAAATAGATAAGGTCTTTTGCCTGGGTTGGGGGAATCCAGAAATGAAGGGTATTGGTTTAGGGTGAGTGGGGAGACGTTTAAAAGGGACCTAAGGGTGTGTATGGAGTGAGCTGCCACAGGAAGTGGTAGAGGCTAGCACAATTACAGCATTTAAATGTCATCTGGATGGGTACATAAATAGGAAGGGTTTAGAGGGATATGGGCAGATGGGACTAGATTAATTTAGATATCTGGTTGGCATGGATAAGTTGGACCATAAGGTCTGTTTTCATGCTGTACATCTCTATGACTCAAAGACAGACTGCAGAGATCTCATGTTTACAGTGACCTGCAGCAACTTAAAGGGGATACAACAAGTATAATGGCATGTGAGAAGAATTATGGAAAGTTAGTAATCCAGCAGGGGGATGGGAACCAAAATTGTAGGTCGAGTATAGAAAAGGTTGAGAGTAGGGAGGTCCGAAATCAAGTTTCAGGGATGCAAGGTGGCACTGGCAAGCAAGAAGTTGGTTTGAAGTGTATCTACTTCAACGCCAGTAGCATCCAGAATAAAGTGGGTGAACTTGCAGCAGGGTTGGTACCTGGGACTTCGATGTTGTGGCCATTTCAGAGACATGGATAGAACAGGGACAGGAATGGTTGTTGCAGGTACCAGGATTTTGATGTTTTAGTAAGAACAGAGAAGATGGTAAAAGAGGGGGAGGAGTGGCATTGTTGGTCAAGGACAGTATTGCAGTTGCAGAAAGGATGTTTGGGGACTCGTCAACTGAGGTAGTATGGGCTGAGGTTAGAAACAGGAAAGGAGAGGTCACCCTGTTGGGAGTTTTCTATAGGCCTCCAAACAGTTTCAGAGATGTAAGATAGCAAAGATGATCCTCGATAGGAGTGAGAGAGACAGGGTAGTTGTCATGGGGACTTCTACTTTCCAAATATTGACTGGGAACACTATAATATGAGTACTATAGGTGGGTCAGTTTTTGTCCAGTGTGCGCAGGAGGGCTTCCTGACATAGTATGTAGACAAGGTAAAAACAATGACTGCAGATGCTGAAAACCAAATACTGGATTAGTGGTGCTGGAAGAGCACAGCAGTTCAGGCAGCATCCAACGAGCAGCGAAATCGACGTTTCATCAGGAAAGGCCAACGAGGGGAGAAGCCACATTAGATTGGTACTGAGTAATGAGCCCGGCCAGGTGTTAGACTTGGAAGTAGGTGAGCAGTTTGGTGATAGCAATCACAATTCTGACATGTTTACTTTAGTGACAGAAAGGGATAGGTGTATACCACTGGGCAAGAGTTACAGCTGGGGGGAAAGAAAATTACGAAGCGATTCAGTAAGATTTAGGAAGCATAGGATGGGGAAGGAAACTGCAGGGGATGTGCACATTAGAAATGTGGAGCTTATTCAAGGAAAAGCTCCTGAGTGTCCCAGATAAGTATGTACCTGTCAGGTAGGGAGGAAGCTGTAGAACACGGGAGCCATGGTTTACAAAGGAAGTGGAATCTCTGGTCAAGAGGAAGAAGCAGACTTATGTTAGGATGAGATGTGAAGGCTCAGTTAGGGTGCTTGAGGGCTACAAAGTAGCCAGGAAAGACCTAAAGAGAGAGCTCAGAAGAGCCAGGAGGAGACATGAGAAGTTGTTGGTGGATAGGATCAGGGTAAACCCTAAGGCTTTCTATAGGTATTTAAGGAATAAAAGAATGACGCGAGCAAGATTACGACCAATCAAGGATAGTAGTGGGAAGTTGTGTGTGGAGTCAGAGGAGATCGGGGAAGCACTAAATAAATATTTTTCGACAGTATTCACTCTAGAAAATGACAATGTTGTCGAGGAGATTACTGAGATACAGGCTACTAGACTAGGTGGGATTGAGGTTCGCAAGGAAGAGGTATTAGAAATCCTGTAGAGTGTGAAAGTAGATAAGTCCCCTGGGCTGGATGGGATTTATCCTAGGATCCTCTGGGAAGCCAGGGAGGAGATTGCCGAGCCTTTGGCATTGATCTTTAAATTGTCATTGTCTACAGGAATAGTGCCAGAAGACTGGAGGATAGCAAATGTGGTTCCCCTGTTCAAGAAGGGGAGTAGACAACCCAGGTAATTATAGGCCAGTCAGCCTTACTTCAGTTGTTGGTAAGGTATTGGAAAAGGTTATAAGAGATAGGATTTATAATCATCTGGAAAAGCATAATTTGATTAGGGATAGATTGCACGGTTTTGTGAAGGGTGCCTCACAAACCTCATTGAGTTCTTTGAGAAGGTGACCAAACAGGTATTTGAGAGTAATGTGGTGTATACGGATTTTAGCCAGGTGTTCGATAAAGTTCCCCACAGTACACTATTGTACCAAATGCGGAGGAATGGGATTGTGGGAGATATAGCAGTTTGGATCAGTAATTGGCTTGCTGAAAGAAGACAGAGGGTGGTGGTTGATGGGAAATGTTCATCTGGAGTCCAGTTACTAGTGATGTACCACAAGGGTCGGTGTTGGGTCCACTGCTGTTCGTCATTTTTATAAATGACCTGGATGAGGGCGTAGAAGAGTGGGTTAGTAAATTTTCAGACGACACTAAGGTTGGTGGAGTTGTGGATAGTGATGAAGTATGTTATAGGTTACAGACAGACATAGATAAGCTGCAGAGCTGGGCTGAGAGGTGGCAAATGGAGTTTAATGTGGACAAGTGTGAGGTTATTCACTTTGGTCGGAGTAACCAGAATGCAAAATACTGGGCTAATGGTAAGATTGTTGGTAGTGTAGAGGAGCAGAGAAATCTCAGTGTCCAGATACACAGATCCTTGAAAGTTGCCACCCAGGTTGACAGGGCTGTTAAGAAGGCATACAGTGTTTTAGCTTTTATTAATAGAGGGGTCGAGTTCTGGAACCATGAGGTTATGCTACAGCTGTACAAAACTCTGGTCCGACCACACTTGGAGTATTGTGTACAGTTCTGGTCACCGCATTATAAGAAGGATTATAAGCTTTGGAAAGGGTGCAGAGGAGATTTACTAGGATGTTGCCTGGTATGAAGGGAAGGTCTTACGAGGAAAGGCTGAGGGACTTGAGGCTGTTTTCGTTGGAGAGAAGGAGGTTGAGAGGTGACTTAATAGAGACATATAAGATAATCAGAGGGTTAGATAGGGTGGATAGGGAGAGCCTTTTTCCAAGTATGGTGATGGTGAGCACGAGGGAGCATAGCTTTAAAGTGAGGGGTGATAGATATAGGACAGTTGTCAGAGGTAGTTTCTTTACTCAGAGAGTAGTAAGGGTATGGAATGCTTTGCCTGCAATGGTTGTAGAGTTGTCAACTTTAAGTACATTTATGTCGTCATTGGACAAGCATATGGACGGACATGGAATAGTGTAGGTTAGATGGGCTTCAGATTGGTATGACAGGTCGGCGTAACATCGAGGGCCGAAGGGCCTGTACTGCGCTGTAATGTTCTATGTTCTATGTTATCTCTCTGCAAAGTTCCTGCAAATTCTGCAGGGATGATATCGTTGAATCGTAGAGTAGTTATAGCAAAGAAAGAAGACTACTCAGTCTGTTGAGTTCATACTGGCTCTCTGAAACTGTGCTCCACTAGTCCCACTTCCTCACCCTTTCCTCTTGGTCCTGTAAATAGAACATAGAACATAGAACAATAGAGCACAGAACAGGCCCTTCGGCCCACGATGTTGTGCCGAACTTCTATCCTAGATTAAGCACCCATCCATGTACCTATCCAAATGCCGCTTAAAGGTCGCCAATGAATCTGACTCTACCACTCCCACGGGCAGCGCATTCCATGCCCCCACCACTCTCTGGGTAAAGAACCCACCCCTGACATCTCCCCTATACCTTCCACCCTTCACCTTAAATTTATGTCCCCTTGTAACACTCTGTTGTACCCGGGGAAAAAGTTTCTGACTGTCTACTCTATCTATTCCTCTGATCATCTTATAAACCTCGATCAAGTCACCCCTCATCCTTCGCCGTTCCAACGAGAAAAGGCCGAGAACTCTCAACCTATCCTCGTACGACCTACTCTCCATTCCAGGCAACATCCTGGTAAATCTTCTCTGCACCCTCTCCAAAGCTTCCACATCTTTCCTAAAGTGAGGCGACCAGAACTGCACACATTACTCCAAATGTGGCCTAACCAAAGTCCTGTACAGCTGCAACATCACTTCACGACTCTTGAATTCAATCCCTCTGCTAATGAACGATAATACTCCATAGGCCTTCTTACAAACTCTATCCACCTGAGTGGCAACCTTCAAAGATCTATGTACATAGACCCCAAGATCCCTCTGTTCCTCCACCTGACCAAGAACCCTACCATTAACCCTGTATTCCGCATTCTTATTTGTTCTTCCAAAATGGACAACCTCACACTTGGCAGGGTTGAACTCCATCTGCCACTCCTCAGCCCAGCTCTGCATCATATCTAAGTCCCTCTGCAGCCGACAACAGCCCTCCTCACTGTCCACAACTCCACCTATCTTCGTATCATCTGCAAATTTACTGACCCACCCTTCGACTCCCTCATCTAAGTCATTAATAAAAATTACAAACAGCAGAGGACCCAGAACTGATCCCTGCGGAACTCCACTTGTAACTGGACTCCATGCTGAATATTTACCATCTACCACCACTCTCTGACTTCGACCGGTTAGCCAGTTTTCTATCCAATTGGCCAAATTTCCCTCTATCCCATGCCTCCTGACTTTCCGCATAAGCCTACCATGGGGAACCTTATCAAATGCCTTACTAAAATCCATGTACACTACATCCACTGCTCTACCCTCATCCACATGCTTGGTCACCTCCTCGAAGAATTCAATAAGACTTGTAAGGCAAGACCTACCCTTCACAAATCCGTGCTGGCTGTCCCTAATCAAGCAGTGTCTTTCCAGATACTCGTAAATCCTATCCCTCAGTACCCTTTCCATTACTTTGCCTACCACAGAAGTAAGACTAACTGGCCTGTAATTCCCGGGGTTATCCCTATTCCCTTTTTTGAACAGGGGCACAACATTCGCTACTCTCCAGTCCCCTGGTACCACCCCCGTTGCCAGTGAAGACGAGAAGATCATTGCCAACGGTACTGCAATTTCCTCTCTTGCTTCCCACATAATCCTAGGATACATCTCGTCAGGCCCGGGGGACTTGTCTATCCTCAAGTTGTTCAAAATGTCCAACACATCTTCCTTCCTAACAGGTATCTCTTCTAGCTTATCAGTCCGTTTCACACTCTCCTCTTCAACAATGCGGTCCCTCTCGTTCGTAAATACTGAAGAGAAGTACTTGTTCAAGACCTCTCCTATCTCTTCCGACTCAATACACAGTCTCCCACCACTGTCCTTGATCGGACCTACCCTCGTTCTCGTCATTCTCAGGTTTCTCACATACGCATAGAATGCCTTGGGGTTATCCTTGATCCTATCCGCCAAGGATTTTTCATGCCCTCTCTTAGCTCTCCTAATCCCTTTCTTCAGGTCCCTTCTGGCTATCCTGTATCCCTCCACTGCTCTGTCTGAACCTTGTTTCCTCAACCTTATGTAAGCCTCCTTCTTCCTCTTTACTAGACATTCAACCTCCCTCGTCAACCAAGGCTCCCTCACACGACCATTTCTTTCCTGCCTGATCGGTACATACATATCAAGGACACGTCGTATCTGCTCCTTGAAAAAGTTCCACATTTCCACCACATCCTTCCCTGACAGCCTATGCTCCCAACGTATGCTCCTCAAATCCTGTCTTACAGCATCGTAATTTCCCTTCCCCCAATTGTAAAAACTTCCTTGTTGTGCACACCTATCTCTCTCCATAACCAAGGTGAAAGTCACAGAATTGTGGTCACCATCACCAAAATGTTCACCCACGAACAAGCCCACCACTTGTCCCGGTTCATTACCGAGTACCAAATCCAATATGGCCTCCCCTCTGGTTGGACAATCTACATACTGCGTTAGAAAAGCTTCCTGGACACACTGCACAAACACCGCCCCATCCAATCTACTTGATCTAAAGAGCTTCCAATCAATATTTGGGAAGTTGAAGTCGCCCATGACTACGACCCTGTGGCTTCTGCACCTTTCCAAAATCTGTTTCCCAATCTGTTTCTCCACATCTCTGCTGCTATTGGGGGGCCTATAATAAACACCCAACAAGGTGACTGCACCTTTCCTATTTCTGACTTCAGCCCATACTACCTCCAGAGGCAGATCCCCCTCAAACTTCCTTTCTGCAGCCGTTATACCATTTCTAATTAGCAATGCCACCCCCCCTCCTTTTTTACCACCCTCCCTAATCTTACTGAAACATCTGTAACCAGGAACCTCCAACAGCCATTCCTGTCCCTCATCTATCCATGTTTCCGTGATGGCCACAACATCGTAGTCCCAGGTACTGATCCAAATATTCCTCTTTTAAGTGCTTATCTGAAAGCCATGATGAGTCAGCACCAGTACCATTTCAGGTGGTGTATTTCAGATTCTAGCCATTTGTTACATTAAACAATTTTCCCTCATGTGGTCTTTGAACTTTTGCAAATCACCTTCTCCTCCCAAACAGCATTGCTTTAAAAGAGCTGTCGTTTGCACAGTGGTAGTGACCCTATATCTACCCTGCTTTTCCAATCTACCCATATAACCATTCCAGGAAATCTTTTCTGCACCCTGTCTAATGACTTTGCATTCTTCTTAAAGTGAGCTGCTCCACATTAAGCACAGTACTCCATTTAAGGTTGAACCAAGATCCAGTAATAGCTTATTGTAATTCTGTGTTTTCTACTTCTCTACTTATAAAGTCCAAGATTCCAAATGCCTTATTATCCAACTTCCTTGCACTGCCACCTTCCATGATTTGTGCACATACACTCAGGTCTCTTTGTTCCTGCACCCCCCTCTATTTTCCACTCATTCTTCCTGCCAAACGATATTCCTACATCAATCTGGTTTAGATTTCCTACAGTGTGGAAACAGTACACACCGACCCTCCGAAGAGCTACCCACGCAGACCAATTTCCCTCTGATTAATGCAGCTAACACTACGGGCAATTTAGCATGGCCAATTCACCTAACCTGCACATTTATGGACTGTGGGAGGGAACCGGAGCACCCGGAGGAAACCCACGCAGACACGGGAGAATGTGCAAACTCCACTCTGCACTAAATTTCACCTGCCCTATTCTAATAGCCAGTCTGTATCCGATAAATATCTTTCATTATCCTCCCCATTGTTCATGATGTTTCAAGTGTGCCATTGGAAAATTTTGCAGTTGTGCCCTGTACAGCCAAGTCTTGGTCATTCATATATATTCCGAGAAACAGTGGAATTAACAACCTCCCTTGAGGACTTTAGTGTGTGTCTGCTTTCAGTTCAAAATGCAAACACCTGTCACTACTCTCTGCTTTCGGTCACTGAGACAATTTTATATCCACACTGCCATTGTCATTTTTATTCCATGGCCTTCAGTTCTGTTGAACACATCAACCATATTAGTCTCATCAAGATTTGGTAGGGCAAATCAGGGCAGGTCTTATACACTTAATGGCAAGGTCCTGGGATAGTGTTACTGAACAAAGAGACCTTGGAGTGCAGATTCATAGTTCCTTGAAAATGGAATTGCAGATAGACAAGGTAGTGAAGAAGACATTTGGTAAACTTGCCTCTGTTGGTCAGTGCATTGATTATAGAAGCTGGGAAGTCATGTTGCAACTGTATAGAACATTGGTTAGGCCACTTTTGGAATACTGCATTTAATTCTGATCTCCCTGTCAGGGGAAAGACATTGAACTTGAAAAGGTTCAGAAAACATTTACAAAGATGTTTCAAGGTTTGGAGGGCCAGAGCTATAGGAAAATCCTTAACAGGCTGGAGCTATTTTCCCTGGAGTATCAGATACTGTGGGGTGACCATAGAGGTCTATAAAATCATGAGGGGCATGGATAGGGTGAATATTCAAGGTCTTTTCCTTAGAGTGTCCATGTTCAAAACTAGAGGACATAGGTTTATAGTGATAGGGAAAGATTCAAAAGGGACGTAAGGGGCAACTTTTTCATGCAAAGAGTGCTGTGTGAAAGGAATGAGCTGTCAGAGGAAGTGGCGGAGGCTGGTACAATCACAACATTTAAAAGGCATCTGGATGGGTATATGAATAGAAAGGGTTTAGAGGGCCAAATGCTGGCAAATGGGACTAGATTAATTTAGGATACCTGGTTGGCAAGGACTAGTTGGACCGAAGGATCTGTTTTCGTACTGTACATCTCTATGACTCTTTGACAGAGGTCAGTTGAATTGTCTAATTGGGAGCAAGCTCCCATTACCTGCCATGTTACAGTGGGAAGAGGCTGTACTGATGACAAATGGCACAAGTTCCCAAGGAAAACTACTGCTGAGTCAGCAGAAGGATGGTACCTGGAGCAATGTGAACTCAAAGATATTATGAATGACTGGAAAAGGGTTAATGTCATTCAGGAAGTGGGTGGCATTTTTGATTGATCATTTGGCAGCAGGTCCAACACTACCTTGCAATAACTAGCTAATGAGTTCACAGGAGTATAGGGCCATCTAATCCGGTGTGCAAGATGGGAGGTCGGGTGCAGATAGTCAGTGGCAGCTGATGCTCCAGCAAGTGCTACCTGCCCTGGATCACTCAGGCCATCTTCCCTAGAATCAGAGAAATGCCTCAGCAAGTCTGGATGGAAATGCAAAGGAGGTCAGCAGCTATGGAGTCACCTCTTGAATCTGCATCCAGTACTGCAAGTATGCCAGTGATTTTATTTACCTTGTCACGCTGTGTGACAAAGCTTGTGGGTGAGCTGCATAAAGAGAAAGTGGCCTTCCAGATGGTGATAAGGGGATGACAACATATCCTGTTGGAGACATGGCTGCACCTTGGTTAGCAGCCTTGCTGCTTTTGCTGGGCCCCACCTGATCCCTGCAGTGTGATTATCTACAGGTCACATTCGTGTGTCCCCATTTTGGACTGTTGGTGTCTCATGGGCATTATATTTGAGTCTATGGGGACACCAAGCCTTTGTTTTTGTGGCCACAGACAAAATGGCACACAATAACAGAGATAGGCGAGGTCTGCTTAGATTTGACAGCCTCATCCTCATACAGGATGCCTCAAAGTTTTCAGGGCAGCAGTGTGGTTGTGGGTGGTGAGACAAGAGTGCTAACCCATGAGGATAAGAGAAAAAGTAAAAGTGAACAAGGGCATATCCAGCTCACACAAAAGGTGCAGTGCTCATGTGCTAGTTGCTGGATATATGGAGTTGAATGAGGGTGGGCATCCTTCACTGCAGGGTAAAAGATATGGGTGCAGCCACCTCTGATCGGTCAGATTGCCACACTTTATTTTTTCTGGGGCGTTTTCTTTAGTACGATCTATCTACTTCCAGGAAAAAAAAATCCCATCTTGTAGAACTGCTGGACAAATTGGAGTCTTTATGTATAGCCTTCTTCAGTTTTCCCAGCAAAATGTATGATTTCTGTCAGGATTTCACCCACTCCATCAGTCAGCTTATGTCCTCTTAAATTCAATGACCATACTCTTCGCAAACTCCCAAACTGTGTGTCAACTGCAAGTTTTGAAGTTATGCCCTATACGTCTCAGTTTAAGTAAAATAATAAGTATCCAGAAAGGGATGGTTCCAGGGCAGATACCTCTGATATATATCTTCTGCCTTTAAAAGCAACTGTTTAGCCCACTGTCTGTTTCCAGTCACTTGTCTCATTTTGTATGCTTGCCATTACTGACCCTTTTGTTCCATGGACCTCAACTTTGTTTCAAAACCTATACTATGTGGCAATTTATCAAACTCTTTGGAAGTCCATAAATAGCCCAACAAACATATTTCTCTTATCAACCCTCTTTGTTATGTCACCAAACATTTAATCAAGTTAGTTAAACATGATTGGTACTTACCAAATTCACATTTGATTTCGTTTGTCAACCTTTAACCAGCCCTTATGGTTTCGAGAAGCTTTCTCACATCTCAGTGACTGGAGATGACATGCCTGTATTACCTGTCAGGCATATCCTTACATCCTTTTCAGAAGAAGAGTCAGATATTTGCAATTTTCCAGTCACAAGAATCTTGTAGTTTGTGACTCCTTGAAGACTGTCGAACATCTACAAGGCACAAGTCAGGAGTGTGACAGAAAGCTCCCCACTTACCTGATGACAACTCCAACAATACTCAAAAAAAACCCACCTATCTGGAAGATACACTGCAGAAATTCACTGAGCTCCTTACACAGGACTTTCCAAACCCACGATTGCTACCATCTAGAAGGTCAAGGGCCAAAGTTAAACGTGAACACCACCACCTAGAAGATCCCTTCCAAGTCCCTTACCATCTTAACTTGGAAATATCTCACTGTCTCTTCAGCATGACTGGGTTAATCCTAGAATTCCCTACCTAACAGCATTCTGGATCTACCGACATCAAATGGACTGCAATGGTTCAAGAAGGCAGCTCAGCACCACCTTAATGAGGGCTACTGGGGATGGGAATCATGGCACCCACATTTCAGCACAGAATAAAGAAAGGAAAATAATTGAACAACATTTACAAATGGCTTAAAACAGCAGCTTCCAAGATGGCTGAATATTTACATAGCTGTACACTAAAAATTCCAAAACTATTCATCCTGTCTAGAAGTAACCCACCAGAATCAATCAACTTTAATGATTCTGAATGGCCCATTCACAAAACATCTAGACAGCACCTGTGCATTCAACTGGATGTGAAGCAAGCCATTTGATACAATCAGTTAGCATAATGGATTCTGGATGAGAAAAGACCCCTCCAGCCATAATCTAATTATTTTTAAACAAAGGGCCTGGAATCAGCTTGCCGTAAGTAGAATTGGATGGTTTGTCAAAGGGGATCAAGTGACGAGCAAATTAACATTCTTTATGTTTTAGGAGACCATCATTCTCCATACCCGTCAGAAGCATAATAGAGACCCTCATTTTCTCTCGTTTTCTCTCTCCACTAATCCTGGAGCCTGTAGTCACATGCTGTGATCAGCACCTTAAAACAATTAACCCAGCAAACCAGAAGGTAAGATAGAAATCATCCATGAACATTGTTAAATTGTCACGACACCAAATCCAGAAAGATCATTGAGTCCAAAATCACCCAAGTTATCAATCTTAATTTCGAACTGACTCTTAAGCAATTCCATTTTGGTACTTACTTCTGTGTTTGCGTGTAAATTTTGTGAATGTGAGAGTTAGAGTGCTTTTAAATTATTTTTACATATGAGTTGTAAAATAGAGTATACATTTTTGTTTTAAAACTTGAGAAAATCTCCCAGGGTTTTGCAATCATAGTGGTTACATATTTGGACTGAATAGGCAAACAAATTAATAAATACCCAGGACAATACCCAGGCTTCAGCTAAAAGTGGGAAATAACATTTGCACCACACAAAATCCAGACAATGAACTATCTCTAATAAGAGACAATCTAACCATTTTCTTTTGAATTCAACGGTCTAATCACCACTGAATTCCCCAGTATCAATATCCTGGAGGTTACCATTGTCTAGAAACTAAATGGGAATAGCATATAAATATGCTTGCCATAGAATGAGTTGTTGAGGACTCCAGGTCTCGATCGGGTTTAGAAGGATGAGGGTGGGATCACATAGAAACTTGCAGAATACCGAGAGGTCTGGATAGAGTGGACAGGGAGAAGGTATTTCCACTAGTAGAAGAGACCAGGACCTGAGGGCACATCCTCAAAATGAAGGAATAACCCTTAAGAACTAAGATGAAGAAGAATTTCTTCAACCAGAGGGTGGTGGATCTGCGGAACTCATTGCTGCAAAAGGCTTTGAAGGTCAAGTCATTGAGTGCATTTAGGACAGAGATAGATAGGTTGTTGATTAGTAAGGAAATCAAAGGTTATGGGGAAAAGGCAGGAGAATAGAGGTGAGAAATAGATCACCAAATGACCTAGCTCTGCTCCTATATTTATGGTCTTAATACACTGGCTACAAGAGTAGGTCAGAGTCTAGGAAACCTGCACTGAGTGACTCACTTCCTCACTCCCCAGAGACTGTTCACTATCTGCAACACAGAAGTCAGGATTCATAGAGTCATAGAGATATACAGCATACAAACAGACCATTCGGTCCATCATGCCCATGCTGACCAAATATCCGATATAAATCTAATCCTATTTAACAGCATTTGGCCTTCTAAACCCTTCCTATTCAAATACTCATCCAAATGCCTTTTAAATGTTGTAATTGTACTATCCTCCACCACTTCCTCTGGCAGCTCATTCCATACTCGCGCCACCCTCTGCATGAAAAGGTTGCCCCTTAGGTCTCTTTTATATCTTTCCCCTCTCACCTTAAACCTATGTCCTCCAGTTTTGGACTCCCCCACCCAGGGGAAAAGATTTTGCCTATTTACTCGATCCATGCCCCTCATGATTTTATAAACCTCTGTAAGGTCACCCCTCAACCTCCGATGCTCCAGGGAAAACAGCCCCAGCCTATTCAGCCTCTTCATAAAGCTCAAGCCCTCCAACCCTGGCAACATCCTCATAAATCTTTCCTGAACCCTTTCAAGTTTCACAACATCCTTCCAATAGGAAGGAGACCAAAATTGCACACAATATTCCAAAAGTGGCTGAACCAATGTCCCACACAGCCACAACATGACCTCCCAACTTCTTTACTCAATGCACTGACCAATAAAGGCAAGTATATCAAACACCTTCATCCTTATCCTATCTACCTGCAACTTCACTTTCAAGGATCTATAAACCTGCACTCCAAGGTCTCTTGTTCAGCAACACTTCCCAGGACTTTACCATTAAGTATATCAATCCTGCCCTTATTTCCCTTTCTGAAACCTAGCACCTCACATCCTCTACTTCACTTGTTCTTCAAGGTAGTAGAGGTTATTGGTTGGAAGATGCTGTCGACTGAACCTTGGCATGTTCTGAAATTTGAATACTTTGGAATTCCCTATCCTAGAGGACTGTGGAAGCTGAATTATTGATTATGCTAAAAACAAAAATTGATATATTTCTGCAGTCTAATGACATTGTCACAACGTAGAGATAGTGTGGCAAAGTGGCACTGAGGTAAATGAGTAGCTGTGATCCAGGTGAATGTTGGCTTGAAAGGTTGAATGGTCTATTCCTCTTCCAGTGTCCCAGTACTGCATTTTGGTACAGCAAATAACTGAATTAGAAACAAATCTGTTCACTATACTAATATAAATCAATCCCAGCTAAGCTTCTTTATTGACAAAACCATTCAACCTTCTGGAATAGAGAATGAAACCAAAGCCCTGGCTCCAGACTTTGGGAAGGCAAATATTAGCTGTGAAGTACAAGTTAAAATTGAAATTTCAGCTGAATCTACTTGAAGGTTCATAGACATAGTGAGTTTTTTTTTAAAGTTCAGGAATATTAGCAAAGCTGCAAACAAAATATATAATCAGAGAAGACTTACAAATACACCATGTCCTATTAGTACAATCATGGGTTTCCTCAGATATTTGGGATAACTTTAAAGGATATAAAATTCTTACATTTCTTCCAGATCTAAAGAATATAATCAAGCAAATCTTTGAGATCATCATTGCAAGATGCAGTCCCATGTTTCAATCTTCATTAAATCTATGGTCCTATGAAAAACTATATTTAAAATCTTATATCTGTATACATTACACTTGCCTAGAAATTTACTTCTGTTTTCACATTTCTGCATTGACTTTTTTTCCATTATAAAGCACTTATCTGCATTTACAATAAAAAATTCTCAATTAAACATTTTTCCACTATTGTGTGGTGGAATACTGATCACGTGCAGCTCCAACAACTCTCAGGAACCTTAACACCATCCAGGACAAAGCAGCATACTTAATTGACACTACATCCAAAGATATTCACTCCCTACACCATAGACTCTCTATAGCATCAGTGTGTACTATCTACTAGATGCATTATAGAAATTCACCAAGGATCCTTAGAAAGCACCTTTCAAACCCATGAATATTCCCATCTAGAAGGACATGGGAACACCATCAATTGCAAGTTCCCTTCCAAGGCACTCACCATCCTGACTTGGAAATATATTGCTGTTTGTTCAGTGTTTCTGGGTCAAAACGCTGGAGTTCCTTCCTAAACAGCACTGTGGATCTACCTACCACAAGTGGACTGCAGTGGTTCAAGAAGGCAGCTCACCACCACCTTCAACTAGGGGTGATAAATATTGACTGGAGAAAGTGAGGACTGCTGATGCTGGAGATCAGAGTTGAAAAGTGTGGCAACCCAGTCAGTGATGTGCATATCTTTTGTGTGAATAAAAGAAAATTATTATTTTTTTTAAATTAAGAAACCTGCTGCTGTCAACCAAGGAATGGAAAAAGAGGGGAGCCATCTACCACTTCTCAACTGACTGTAACACTTCAGTACAACCAACCTTTCTAATGAATCCTCTCGATCAATTTTTAGCCCAACCACGATTTCACAATAACTCCTCTTTCACAATGACTTCTCAATGATTAACACTGTTGCCTCACAGCGTCAAAGACCTGGGTTTGATTCCACCCTCTGGCCACTGTCTCTGTGGAGTTTGCACATTCTCCCCTAATCTGCAACAATTTCCTTCAGGTGCTCTGGTTTACTCCCACAGTCCAAGGATGTACAGGTAAGGTGGGTTAGCCATGGGAAATGCAGAGTTACAGGGATAGGTCTGGGTGGGATGCTCTTCAGAGGGTCAGTATGGACTCGATGTGCCTGCTTCCATACGGTAGGGGTTCTATGATTCTATGACTTAGCAGCAGCTCCTTGGACTGAACAGTCGGCACTAGCACCATTTCTCTTTTTGCTATGTATAAATGATTTGGATCACAGAAAACAGACTGGAATTTATAGTTCTAATACTGATCATTCTAAACTGGAAATAGTAGTTTTGTTTCTAATTAAGCTTTCAGACACATTATGACAAACCACTGAAGCAAGTAGGGCCTAGTATGCATACCTCCTGGACCAGAGTTGAGGACATTACCACTGCACCACAAGAGCCCTCCAGGAAGAATAGCTTTTTTTCTATTTTTGAAAAATATATACAGAAGTGCTCTAAAACACAACAGAATGCATTACTTTCCATTACTAAACAGGGAGGAGAAAGTGAGGACTGCAGATGCTGGAGATCAGAGCTGAAAAATGTGCTGCTGGAAAAGCGCAGCAGGTCAGGCAGCATCCAAGGAGCAGGAGAATCGATGTTTCGGGCATAAGCCCTTCTTCATTACTAAACAGCCCATGGTATTGCTCATTTAGTAACCAGCACCAGTAAATCATCCATGTTTCCCAATTGATTAACTTACATTTGAAGCCCATTAAAGGCAATGCAGACCATCAAAATGAGGGAGAGGTAGGGAGGTCGCTAAATCAAAATGGATTTACAAGGGGATATAAAACACTGGAAAAGAACATTTTTGTTAAATCAACTTGTTCAGACACATGTCTGGGGCAGGTGGGACTTCAACCAAACTTCCTTGCACAGAGGTAGGAACACTACCACTGCACTACAAGAGTTCCTGGAAAGAATTGTAAACTGTGAGGATGGAATTAATCAGCTGCAACATGTGCATGCAAGTGGGTGGTGGCAAATAATATACACAAGTGATACATTCAAAAGTCCAAAGATGTGGTGGATTGGCTATGCTATAGTGTCCAGGCTTGTGCAGGTTGGATGGATTAGCCATGGGAAATGCAGGTTACAGGGATAGGGTAGGGGTGTGGGTGTGGGTGGCATTCTCATTGGACAGTTGATGTGGAATTGATGGGGCAAATGGCCTGTTTTCACACTGTAGGGATTCTATGAATTATCATTCTATCATTCAGGCAGCAGCAATAGGGTGAGATGGTATCTACATAATGGTACCATTCTAAAGAGCTTTCAGTGACAGTATGGTCTGAGGGTGCAATTGGATCAATTGTTGAAGAGGTTAGGATAGATTAGAAGCTGCATAGCAAAGCATATGAGATTGTGGCCTTCATAAATTTAGACATTGATTACAAAATCAGAGAGGTTATGTTGGAATTTAACGAAAAAACGTTTGATTCAGCCCCAACCAATTCTGGTCTTCACACTTTATGGAGGTGCGAGTCTTTGAAAAGATGCAGAGAATATTCACTTGAATGCTTCCAATGACAATAAATTTTATTTCGAAGGTTATGTTGGAAAAGCTGTTAAACACTACTATCAAATCTCTCTTCAATGTAAGATTATGAAAGACTAGGAGGAACTGTTCCCATTAGCTGACAGTACTAGGGAAACATAGATTTAAGGTGTTGAGCAAGTGACAAGGGGAATGTGAAGAGGACATTTTTAACATAGTCAATGACAACAACTTGGAACTGGTACAAATGAGAATGGTGAAAGTGGAAACAAACTATTATTTCAAAAGGAAATTCAATAGGCAATTGAAGAAAATAATCATGTAGAGCTAAGATAGTTGAGGGGGAAGTAGAACTGACTGGTTTCAATGGGCCAATTGGCCGCCTTCTGTGCTGTAAATGATTCCATGTACTTATCAAGCTCCTCCTTCTAGATTCCAATTTAAGCCTCACTACAGGGCTTGGGCACAAAACCTAATGCTGACATTCCATGCTGGAGGTAGAGGAAACATTACACTGCGTGAGATGTTTTGGAAGATATGTAAAACTGGGGCGTCATTTGCAAGCTTGGGTGGATGTAAAAGATTCCATGGCACGATTTCAAAGATGAGCAGGGGAGTTATCGCTGGCTAATTTCTCAATCAATGCCACAAACAGCAGCTATCTGGTCATTGTCACAATACTGTGTGTGGGAATTTAGTCAGTACATATTAATGCCACATTTCCCATATTACAACAGAGAAAGAACGCTATAGGGAAAGTTTTTGAAATGTTCAGTGGTCATGAAACTCCATGCAGATGCAAGGTTTTCTTTTTCCTGAAATTAATTTGTGCTATTCAAATGGAACAGAAGGACTCCTTTACATTCAGAACACAGTTGAACCTTCTTTGCCTGTATTCCTGTTTGTTTAGTTACATTTTTTCCATTGCAATATCCTCCCATACTGTTCCCTGCTTTTGTAGCTCTTCCCATTACTTTGAAGCTCACTGAATATCAAGTTTTAGTTGAACTAATCACAGCCCCACCCTGCTCCCCACCCAACCCCCTGAACAGAATCCTCCAACCTAACTTGGCAATGACCCTTACTGAGCTCCAATGAATAGAGTTGTTGTAGGAACAATGAGTGTGACTGATCTCTGGAAAGTCAAGCTATCTTATATTGTCTTCAGGACACTGGTCCAGATGCCCAGTCTGAAACATAATCTAGCTACTCTGCTTTCTTGAAAACTTAACCCGTTGAGAGCTAGATTTATTTCAACAAAAGTATGCTAAATATATATTACACCAAAGTCCCTCTGTCACATCATTATTTGGAACCTAAAATGTGAAAAGTGCCTCTAACCATAAACTGTGCTGTTGGATTATTGATTGGTAGGAGCCATTCACATCTTCATCAGCCTGGCATTTATTTTCCTCTTCTTCTGAGAAGTGACATTCCCAATGGCAAATCCTCTATTGTACTCTTTCTGACATGGGCAGGAGTTGAAAAGTGAGCTGCGAGGAGCAGAAAATATCATTCCCGGTCAACAAAAACAACTGGGAAAGAAAAGTTTTAACTGCATCTATTAATGTTGAATCCACAACATCTTGGACTGATTAACATCACATATGTCGAATCATTGGGCCAAGTGCTCTTTCCCATAATGCATGATATTTCTAGACAACTGTTTTGTACTGGCACCAATAAGAAATAAGTGAAGAACAAAAGCCAACAATGAGTAAAAACATTTTAAAAATGGTAACTATGTACAAACTGGAATGCATTCCCTGAGAGCCTGGTGGAGACCAATACAACTGGGGCTTTGAAACGGAATTGGAAAATACTAAAAGAGGAAAGAAGTGCAGGATTACGGAGAAAGGGTAGAGCATGGGGACTAGCTGAATTATCTTTGCTGAGAGCTAGCAAGCACATGATGGGCCAATTACCTCCTTCCTCACTGGAAGCCTTCCATGAATCTAAACAAGTTGAAAAGTTGAACATTGGCCCACTAATTGCTGGTAAGTGAAAGTGCATGTGTTATTCAGTAGTACAGATTTAGGTTGTGATGCCCCTACAATTTATAGGATTCTGATTTAGACAGTGCCTATGCTTTGAAAGTATTTTCAGTAGTTGTAACGTGATTTAGGACATCCTGTGTTGTGACAGGTGCTTTGAAAACTTCTTTCATTCCTCTTGTTGCTCAATGGAAGATTCATTAGTTCCCCAGTACCAATCAAATAGGTGAGGATGTAAAATTGGTCACTCTTCATTTTGTTGGCTGTATTCTCCTCCTTAAATAATGTGTGCGTATGCTGTTGCAATCAAGCTTCATGACAATGACAGACTTAACATTATGCATTTTCCAACCATATCACCTAAGCCATACCGGGAGTTAATGCCAACATTCATGACCAGTTTTACTTGGGTAAGAATAAGTCCAGGAAATACTGCAACATCAAGCAATGAATTGGCAGGTCCCCATGGGTGGAACTTGTCAATTCATCAGAGCCATTTTTCGTAAACTTGAAACTGTCATGGTTAAATTTTTGCCAACACCTGTCAATTTCCATCCATGTTCAAAGGAGTCATGCATGTGTAATCCAAATCAAAAATGATCTTTTTGACTCCTCCAAGATATTTCATATTGCTAGATTTCACTACTTTGCGGCACGGTGGCTCAGTGGTCAGCACTGCTGCCTCACAGTGCCCTAAGGACCCAAGTTTAATTCCACTCTTGGATGACTGTCTGTGTGGAGTTTGCACATTCTCCCCATGTCTGCGTGGGTTTCTTCCCGGTGCTCTGGTTTCCTCCGACAATCCAAAGATGTGTCGGTTAAGTGGATTGGCCATGCTACATTGTCCATAGTGTCCAGGGATGTGTAGGTTAGCCATGGGAGATGCAGGGTCATGTGGGTCTAGGTGGGATGGTCTTCAGAGGGTCAGTGCAGACTCTATGGGCCAAATGGCCTGCTTCCGCATTGCAGGAATTCTATGAATATTCTCGTTACAAATATGTTAACATGTAATTCCTTTATTCAAGTCTGTTCGCAGTCATGCGGCAAAGATCTTGTAAGATGAATCCCTTTTGTGCACAACTTCCACTCAATAAATCTCCCAGCTAAGCATGGTCATCTTAATTATGAGAACTAGTTTCAGTCAATATTTTTGGATAAAAATAGTTTGAGGGGATTGGTGCTCTTGTGCTGTTTCCTTCACTTTACATACAGGTGGCTGGTTTGTTTGCTGCCTTCAGGCGGATTTGCATGTGTTACCTATTCAAACTGTCTGTTCAATAGGCAACAAAAGGCACCTTCTTAAAGAGTACACAGTTACACTTAGGTGCCAGTATTATGTAGTTTCTCAGTAAATAAGAACTGCTTCTTTCTACAGTAAGGTTATGAAAAATTCTTTGTCAGCCAAGCACAAGATTTGACTTGACTTGATATATCCATCAAATGACAGATGTGGCTAAGGACAAGAGTTCTGTCCAG
Source organism: Chiloscyllium punctatum (assembly GCF_047496795.1). Classification (NCBI taxonomy): domain Eukaryota; kingdom Metazoa; phylum Chordata; class Chondrichthyes; order Orectolobiformes; family Hemiscylliidae; genus Chiloscyllium; species Chiloscyllium punctatum. The sequence goes on along the minus strand of NC_092743.1, from coordinate 88,692,659 downwards.
GATATTTGGTTTTGGCAGCATTAAAATCACTAGTATAACTTCAGAAGAAGGAGGCTATCAGTTATCAGATTTGCCCTCTGGGCAATCAGGAGGCCCTCTTTCCCCTTCACTAAAGAGGAATAACATATAAATAAAAACTGAGTTTAAACTATGCACGTCATTTCAAATTTCACATATGGTGTATTGTGAGATTTTAAAAGCTAATTTGAGTATAAATATGCTTGTGGGTCATATTGCACAAAGTCCTATTGCTGCAATAAGCACTGCTATTGTTCTGCCCTATTAAAACATTTACAATGTGAAGGTGACCTGAATTCAGATCCTGAAGGGCTAATTTTGTTTTTGTGACAAAACTGCATTGACAGAAAAACATAAAACATGTGTAAAACGAATGATTTATAAAACAGTTCTTAGATTATAATTTTATCTTATAATATCTATGCTGCACTATCTACATAATGTTTGAAAGGCAGGTTCTTAGAAATCAACAGGACCACAGATTGCTGCAGTTCTGCCACTTGACTGTGATCTCTGTGTTCTACCTTTATTCCTTAATTCTGGATTTGTTGGCCTATTAACATGTTATTTCTGTGCACTGCTTTTTCAAAAAAAAAAATCTGCAGTGACAATGCTGCTTTCTTTCAGGTAGATTATCTTGTGTGGAAGTTTAGGCAGGAAGTTTAGTAGATTATATTTATATTCTGTGGAAGTCCTTCTGAAAAAAAGTTGGAAACCAATGATATATTTAACTACTGTTGCACAATACAATCTGAGATGTAGGTAGATCTAATAATACTTGTCAATAAGAACCTGTACAAAGGGAAAAGAAATGCATGGATGTATATTTCAATATGAGGTGCCCCATTATTTGGATTAGGCCTGCCTCTGACAGTTACCCAAAGGTTTATGGAAATAAGTGAATTATTTGTTTAAACAACAAAAAAGCATTAGTAGCTGTCCAATTGGCTTTGGCTGGAGCTAGCTGGCACAGCTTCAACTGTGAGCCCTGAATAATTAGTTTAGGCTTAGAGGAGCCAAAGTTCAAGAAAAACAGAATAGAATCCTATTGCCAATCAGAGGCTGGGAGTTCTGCAGCAATAATTCACTTCCTGACTCCTCAGCCCAGTGGCAGAGGACAGTGACAGAACCCTCTCTGCTTGCCTGAATCTGTGCAGCCTTAGTAACATTCAAGAAGTCTCACACCATCCAGAACAAAACAGCCTGCTTGATTGCCACCCCATTTAATACCTTCAACATTCACTTCCTCCTCCCCTACCAATGCACAGTAGCAATAGTGTGTACTATCTACAAGATGACCTGCACCAAGGCCCCTTTGATTGTACCTTCCAAACTCGTAACCTCTATTATCTAGATGGATAAGGACAGCAGGCATAGGGTACCATTTCCAAGATTAAAATCATTGACACACTACACTGTGGAAGCAGGCCCCTTGGCTATTGGGACAACACTGACCCTCTGCAGAACATCCCATCCCCCTTTCCTCACCCCCACCCCCACCTCCATACCCCTAACCCAAATCTCCCCCTACTCCCCCAACCCCACGCACCCCCTAACCCTACACCACCCATAGCTAATCTACCGAACCGACACATCCCTGTACACAATGGGCAATTTAGCATGGCCAGTCCACCTAACCTGCATCTCTTTGAACTGTGGGAGAAAAGCAGAGCACCCCAAGGAAACCAACGCAGACCTAGGGAGAATGTGTAAACTCCACACAGACAGCTGCCTGAGGGTGGAATTGAACTCGTGTTGCTGGTGCTGTGAGGCAGCAGTGCTAACGACTGAGCCCACATGCTGTCTTCTCCAAACCAACCACTGTCCTGTTTTGAAACTGGATCAGCATTCTCTCACTGCTGCTGCATCAAAATCCTGGAACTTCCTTCTTAACAGGAATGTTGCCTTCTTTACATTTCAAGGACTGCGGTATTTCAGGAAGGCAGTTCACCACCAATTTCTTCAGGGCAATTCATGATCAGCAATAAATGGTAGTTCAGCCAACAATGCACCCATCCCACTTCTGAATAAAAAAATACAATATTGATTTTTCTTCATTTTCTATCAAGTGTTTTTATCTTTAAATAGTAAAGGTAAGATTGGCTTGCTATGGTTTTTTAAAATCAATTCCATTTTTGTGCGACATGGGCATCACTGGCTGACCAGTCAGTGGCTGCTCTTGGTGGTGAGTTGCCTTCTTGAACATCTATAGTCCACCTGCTGTGGGTTGACCCACAATGCCATTAGGGAGTGAATTCCAGATTTTTGACCCAGCGACAGTGAAGGAACAATGATATATATTTCCAAGTCAGGATAGTGAGTGGCTTGAAGGGGAATTTGAAGGTGGTGGTGTTCCCATGTGTCTGCTACCCCTGTCCTTCGAGATGGAAGTGGTCTGGGGTTTGGAAGATGCTGTCTGAGGATCCTTGGTGAATTTCTGCAGTGCATCTTGGTACTCAGCATCGGCAGTGGAGGGAGTGGATGCTTGTAGATGTAATGTTAATCATATGTGCTGCTTTGTCCTGGATGGTGTCAAGCTTCTTGAGTGTTGTTGGAGCTGCACCCATCCAGGCACGATCCTGACTAATGCATTGTCGATCTTGGATGGGTTTTGGGGAATCAGGAGGTGAGTTAGTTGCCACAGAATTCCAAGCCTCTGACCTGCTCTTGTAATCATAGTGTTAATGTGGTAAGTCCAGCTGAATTTCTGATAAATGGTAACCCACAGAATGTTGATAGTGGGGGATTCAGTGATGGTAACACCATTGAATGTCAAGGGGCAGTGTTTCAATAGTCTTTTATTGGTGATGTTCATAGCCTGGCATTTGTGTGGTGTGAATGTGTTGAGTATGTCTTTCCAATTGGGACAGAGTCAGAAGTCACAGGACATTGGGTTATAGTCCAACATCCAGCAGTGCTCCGAAAGCTTGTGATTTCATATAAACATGTTGGACTATGACCTGGTGTCGTGTGACTTCTGACTTTGCCCACCCCAGACCAACACTGGCACCTCCACAATTGGGATACGGCAGGACTTCTTCCGATGTGGGAAATCACCCCTGATGGCTGTATATCCAGGAGCTGGCATGTAAGGAGTTGGCCTCCCTGGGCAACCTCGGTGAGTGAGGCCAGCGACTTACTGGTGAGTCACTGGTGAAGATAGTCAACTGCCAAGCTGCCTGAGGAAAATACTTTCTTGTTGCAAGATGCAAGGAATATATGAAGTCCGAAATATTTGAAAACCTTTGTGAGAAGAAATTATGTGCACCTTATGGAGCAAGGCATCAAAGTGAGCGACCAGAAAGCTATAGCACATCTTATGATCAATAACTAAATTCAAATGTTTTGACTCTGTTTCAACTGGGTTAAAGTATTAAACTTCGAATGGATGGAAATGTTAGTTTTCCCTATGTTTACCTTTCATTAACATCAAGGTTACAGACCAATGCATTTACATCAAATCACCAAAGTCACCTCAGAATTTCAACGATGAATGAAATTGGTGCAAGTAACACAAAATGATGTCCATACTCACAAACAGAAATGTGACCTTGTTGAATTATGTATACTAACTATTAACAAAGCGATAGCCTAAAGAATGGGGGAGGCACAGGTCAGTAAGCCAACTTGATGGATGGAATTCCACAAGTGAAAAGTGAGAATTCTGCAAAAAGGTAGAAATTTTTCATCCCTGTAAATCCTTCCTCTTGCTGAAGCAGCCTTTGTGTGGCCATACTTTGACAGCATTTGCACTGGTCCCCTCTTCATCTGGACACTTTAGTTGATCTTAAAATACTGAACCTTAGGACCTGAAAGGGCTAATGCAGGAGTGTTAGTGGAAGCCATGTTTCCCTCATTTAATTTTAATCCAATGCAGATGTACTTTGAGTTTTTAGATGTGTTTTTGGCTGTCAGCTGTTTTCTCCAGAAATGGATATATCATGGGTTTGACAGTACATGACATTTCTAAGTCTTGCAGACATTCCAAGTCTACAAGAAAACTAGTGGGACAAATCTGTGAATCTTTCTTTCTTTCCAAGGTAGCATTCCTAGTTGATTATTTTCTCCCAGCTCCTACCCTTTGCTCCATACAGCTAATGCGATTGTGATTGAATATAATTAGCTACATACAAATCACAGCATGAACTTAATTGTTAGTCATTGTAAATATACTCTGAATTGCGCAATAATTTCTCCTTGATATTTGTCCAGTTAGGACACAATCAGGCTTACTGCTCTTGCCATCATTGATTGAGTACACTTAGTGTTCGCATTTGAACACACATTCTACAAGCAGCACTTGGAGCAAAGTACATTAGAAATACTCCGGAGGGACGTACATTGCGTATGAGGAGAATGTAAGTAGAGTTAGAATGAGAATTACAATTCAACGTTCTTGTCATCTGTACTCACATGCGAGAGTACATGAGTACAGGGAAAAATGTACACTGTCACCATTCCATCTTAGGTACAAAGGTATTTAGGTACAAAGTCTTAGATTCAAAGTGGAAATAAAATAAAGTTAAAAGCCTTAAATATCACAGTCCTTCTTAGCATTAAGTAAAAAAGTTAAAATAAAAGTCAAATGTTCAACAGTCTTTCCTAAGTGCTTAGCCATGCTGAGTTTGTACTCTTTACAAGGACTTGATTTCCTCCACTGTGGCCCACTGTCTGCTAGATGTCGGGCTGCCTGCTCTCAATACCTCCACAGAAGCCAGAACCGTCGGTTTACACAGCCTAAATGAGTGAGCAAGGACATAGCAGATGGAATTTAATCTAGATAAATGTGAAGTTATCCACTTTGGTTAGAAAAACTGAAATGCAAAGTACTTATCAAACTGTGAGAGACTGAGGAAATATTGATGTTTAAAGGGACCCGAATGTCCTTGTCTCAAAGTCACTGAAAGCTAACATACAAGTGCGGCAAGAAATTAGGGAGACAAATGATATGTTGGCCTTCATTGCAAGGGGATTTGAGTACAGGAGTAAAGTTGTCTTGTTTTAATTGTCATTGTTGGTTGTCCCTCAATCCAGGGACGACATGTCCTCAGAGTCATGTACTCTTGCTGTGGGTCTCCATGTGACTGACCTGCAGATCTTTGGGCAAATTGATTCATGTACATTCAGGTACAGAAGCAATTAGGAAGAGAAATGGTATTTTAGCCTTTATTACAAAAACAGTAATACATTTGAGTAAAGAACTCAGGTTATAATTGTACAATGCCTTTGTGACGCTACGCCTGGAGTACAGAGTACATAAATAAAATCAGAAGTTGCTGGAAAAGCTCAGTAGGTCTGGCAGCATCTGATAAATCAGAGAGAAATCAAAATAACTGGGTTCTGGGGAAGGGCACCGGCCCTGTAACTTTAACTTTTCATAGATGCTGCCAGACCCGCTGAGCTTTTACAGCAACTTCCGTTTTTGTTTCTGATTTACAGCATCTGCAGTTCTTTCAGTTTTCATTTTGTACAGTGTGCAGTCTTCATCTCTTCACATAAGCTGTATGGGTGGATGGTTGGGAGGAAAGCAGTGAAACTAGACAAGATCCTTAGGTGACAGGGTTATCCTGGGTGGACTTATTGAATAGACTAGGTCTACATTTCCTTAAATATAGGATGTTTCCCATAGCTCGAGAGTGGGCTGCTGAAAAAGCACAGCAGTTCAGGCAACATCTGAGGAGCAGGAGAATCGACATTTTGGGCAAGAGCCCTTCATCAGTAATCTTTCCAATAGCTGGCATTTCTTGTAGTCATTGTCTCGGAATAAGTTGTTGACAATTGGAGGTGGAGAATGTTATAACGGGAAGAGTTATGAAAGAGTTAAGAGCAGAAGAGTATGTTCCAAAGAGTTGTGGATGTTGGGCGCATTCAAGACAAAGTTGATAGCTTCCTGGAATTAAAGAATGTGTTTAATGTGGGAAGATGGATTTGAGGTGGAATATCTGACGTCATCATATAGAATGGTGGAGTAAACTCAAAATGCTAGTCCTCATGCTATTTGCTATGTTCTTAAAATAGTGAGCAAATCCTTAAGATTTGTGTTCTAAAGTACCCAGACTGAACCCAGGCTGTAATGAGAATGGTACAACGGTATTGTCTCTCATCAAAATGTGGGTAAATATATTATATTCACATTGTTAACAACATACTGATTCAATGCTTTCAATTGTAGTCCAGGTGCTCTATATGTTTTCAATGTCAATACATCTTGTAACTTAATAAGGAGTTTATTTTGTGATAGAAGACTGTACCTAGTTTAATTCACGGAAGTGAACTACCTTATGGCTATTATCAGTCTCAATTTCAGACAGATATGACACCATTATTATAAGAGGGAGATACTTGGTAGAAATGTAGGGGTTCCAAAAATGGGATGAGGATCACATTTGTGTAACTAATATGCAGTTAGGAAATGTCAGTTGATTACAAGGTAGGCTGTGTGCCAACTTGGAGTTTCCTTCACATTTCAATGATTTCAGCAAGCAGTCAGTGCTACATACTATTGTTTAGTGGGATGCATCAGTTGGGGGACCACTGTGAGCCAGCTTAAAGCCCCTTTTAAAGGGGTAGTGCATTGTGGCTGGAACAAGGGCTGGTTGAAGCCTAGATTAGTATGATCCTCAATAGTTTTGGGTGCTGCACTAGAGGTCTTGGGGACAGAGGTAGAAAGCAAGAGAAATAGCCAGTGTCCACAGGAGACATTCCATAGAAAACAGTAGAAGCAGATAGATGTAGAGTTCAATGTCAATGATATGGACACAAAAAAAAATCAATGATCTCACATGAGTGGTCAAGGTCAGAGAATACATCTTCAAATTCTATTTGTGCCAACTGAACACTGAGTTTATTGGATCAGAAAGCTGCCAATATAATACCCTTATTCAAAAAGGGAGGGAGGCAAAACATAGGTACAACGTAGGCCACTCAATATCTGACATTTGCAAAATGTTCATGCTGAACCTCATGCATTTTGGTGAAGACTGAGTTGTGTTGACTTTTTTTGCAAGGTTTCTCACTGCAAGGCCTAATGAGTTCTCTTGGCCTATCTTAATAGATTTGCCTTATTATTTATCTACCCTGCCCAATGGCATCTCCCACATCCAATTTTGTACAACCCCTCAGCTCCAAATCATTGATATTTCAATCTTCAATTAGTGCTTGTTCAAACAGTTGTTTACACAATGACTGCAATGGGTGTCATACAGTCACAGAGTCATAAAGATGAACAGCACTGAAACAGACCCTTTGGTCCAACTCATCCATGCCAACCAGATATCCTAAATAAATCTAGTCCCATTTGCCAGCATTTGGCCCATATTCCTCTGTACCCTTCTTACTCATATACCCATTCAGATGCCTTTTAAATATTGTAATTGTACCAGCCTCCACCACTTTGACTGGTGCATTCCATACACATACCATCCACTGCATGAAAAAGCTGTCCCTTAGGTCCCTTTTAAACCTTTCCCCTCTCACCTTAAACCCATGCCTTCTAATTCGGGACTCTCATACCCCAGGGAAAAGACTTTGTCTACTTACCCTATTCACGCTCCTCATGATTTTATAAATCTATATAAGGTCACCCTCAGCCTCTGACACTCCATGGAAAATAGCCCAAGCCTATTCAGCCTCTCCCTATAGCTCAAACTCTCCAACGTTGGCAATATCCTTGAAAATCTTTTCTGAACCACTTCAAGTTTTGCAACATCCTTCTTATAACAGAGAGAACAGAATTACACACAATATTCCAAAACTGACCTAACCAATATCCTGTACAGTTGCAACATGACCTCCCAACTTCTCTACTCAGTGCACTGACCAATAAAGGCAAGAATACCAAACACCTTGTTCACTATCCTATCTATGTGCGACTCCACTTTCAAGGCTGTATGAACCTGTACTTCAAGGTCTCTTTGTTCAGCAACACTCCCCAGGACCTTACCATTAAGTGTATAAGTCCTGCCCTGATTTGCCTTTTCAAAATGTGGAACATCGCATTTATCTAAATTAAACTCCATCTACCATTCATCGGCCCATTGGCCCATCTAATCAAGATCACATTTTAATCTGAGGTAGCCTTCACTGTCCACTACACCTCCAAATCTGTTGTCATCTGAAAACTTACTAACCATGCCACCTATGTTCACATCCAAGTTATTTATATAAATTATAAAAGGTAAGCTATTTCCTTTCAAAATATACAGCCACTCTTTCCAACAACGGTTTTAAGATACTCTCCCACTTCAGTCGACAGTGTTTTTTAAAATAAACACTAAATAAAAAAATAAGGCCCTTACAACTGTGAGTCTTTAATGGGTAGTTGACGAAACAAAGTGCTGAAAGGTAAGGTATGGCAAAGCATGCAGGTAAGCGTTAAATGGCAGGTAGACCGTGAGTAAGCAACCCTGAGATGCTGCCTGGTCCACTTGGTGAATTGAGTGTCGGTCCTAGTGTGCAGTGTCCTTGCAGCAGCCTTTTAATGGTCTGCCCAAAGTGCAGCAAGGCAGTTGAGAAGCACATTGCAAGTGAATTGGTGATGTGCCACAATAGTTTGAAGAAGCTGGAACAGGACCAAAACCAAATGTCTGTGGACATGGGATACATGCAGTAACAGTCCATGGAGAGTGTCCTTAAACATTGGTGCTGAATGTCCAAGATGGAGGTGTGGAGGAGCAAGCACTGAGTTGGAGTCTTTAATTTCGGAAACCTCGATGACTATTTCCACCCAATGGTATTAGAATAGAAGAATGCATATTGATAAGAAGAGATTACATAAAATTGTTAACAATAAACCCCATTAATAGTCCTCCTTTTGTTCACTAGAAAGAACCTTGACATTTGGACCTCTGTTGGAAAATGCATCAAGAAAGGCCTTGCTTGACCTATCTGGAGTACTGTGTCTGGTTCTGATCATCCTGTTATAGGAAGCATATTATTAAGTTAGAAAGTGTTCAGAAGAAATCTACCAGGATGTTTCAGGAATGGAGAGTTTGAGTTACAGGGCGAGGCTGGATTGGCTGGGACTTTTTTTACTGGAATGTAGGAGGCTGAGGAGTGACCTTACGGAGGTTTATAAAATCATGAGGAAGGGTGGACAATTTCAAGACTAGGGGACTTTTTCTAAGGTGAGAGAGAAATATTTTAAAAGATGAAGAGCAATTTGTTTACACAAACAGTGGTTCATGTGTGCAATGAATTTCCAGAGGAAGTGGTGGATGTGGGTATATTTACAACATTTAAAAGTCATTTGGATAAATTCATGAATAAGAAATGTTTGGAGGGACATGGGCCAGATGCAGTCAGGTGGGACTAGTTTGGTTTGGGATTATGGTCAGCATGGACTGGTCGAGAACTGAAGGGTCTTTTTCTGTGATGTATGACTCTATAACTCTATGTTTCAATGACTCTGTGACTCTTACCCATTCTCTGAAAATTTCTCGTCATATCCAGGACCTTATGACATTCCACTCATCATGTTTGCTACCAAGATACTAAGCACTGAGCTGTATGACTCATGCTTAATGGTCATGCACCATTGCACATTCAGGGAGTGTCATCTCTTTTCGCTCCAGTGTGGGGCAGTGTTGATACTGGCAAAGCAATGTTCCTGTTGTCTCTTCTCACTCATTTTTCTCTGGCAAGAGAACAGGAATCATTACTCTCACTGAATAGAGAGCCTCAGTCTTTTACACAACGCCTAATAACAAACCACAAGACATTCGAAGAATCTCCAGCTCCAGCCTGGAATGAGAGAGATCATAGCAACTTGTTATACAGCGTCGGGTGTCACCTTCACAGTCACTGACTCTGTGCAGCACTCGGCCTGCTCAGAGTTTTTCTCTGTAGCTGCTGTAGGTGGTAGATTTCAGAGGAAGCGTCCTTTTTAAAGTGTTGAAATTGCACACATTACCCCTCCACCCTCCTGCTCTCCATGGTCTCTGTTCCCTCACCGGGTCACACTACATTTGAAAGGGAGTACCCTTTAGTGCAGACATTGCTGGGAGCAATTGATATTTGTGAAAACCACAAAGTCAAAAAAAGATCCTTCAGCACGTTGACCGTACACTCCCTATCTACCTTTGAAACCTTAAACAGCAACAGAAAACAAAAACTGCCATCATCACCACCACACGTTTGGTATTTGTTTACCACCCTTATCACAACAAATGTTCAAGGCATTTCCTAGGAGCATTAGTGGGCAAAATTCAACACTGAACCACATTCAGACACTCAAAACATGTAGTATCAAAACAACAGTTAGAAGAAATCTACCAGCAGCTAAACTGTAAGTGATTGATAATCCCTTTGAACGTCACTGATGGGTGTTCTTTCATACTGCTGAATGTATATTCAGCTGTGTGAGATTAAGGAAGGGTTGTTAGCTGGAACACTGAGCTCCAAAATAACACCACTGATGTAAAATCAGCTTTGCACATTGATTGACTTCATAGCCAACCTGCTCTGCCCTATCGCCAAGGCTGTTCATTACACGTGCTAATGCCTTCACCAATGTGGTGTCATTCATTCATGTGACACAGAGCTTTGTGCCAAGTCACAGTGGCAATAACATGTACCATGTAGAAGATGCACTGCAATGCCACACAAAGATTTCCGCAACTGGAAATTCAAACATGTAGAATTTCAGATATATTGAACACTCAGAATATATTCTGCTATGTTATTTTCCCTTCCAAAATGAATAATTTCACATTTTGTTCCAAAGTACTCAATCTGTTCTGTCATGTTCTTATCCAATCACCCAACCTATAGAGTTCCCTAGCAGCAAAGGCTTATTTACATTCCACCCTATAAATTTTCAAACTCCAAAACATTTCCCTTAAATAACAGCATAATTTTCCAGTTTACAGCAAGTCCAAGCCTGGTTTATTTGAAGGACTGAGTGGCATTTTCCTGTTCCTTTTTCTTACATTTTTATCTTCTCTTTGGTCAATCGATTTCTTGGAGCTTACTTACTATTCTAGTAAAGCTTTGATCACCACTAGTGAAGTTGCACATTTAACAATGCTAGCCATGACATGCTTTCATTGCAATACATGTGAAACTTGTCAGAGCAAGTTGCCATAGTTCTTTTACAAGCCTGCCTGTTGCAATGTACCATGTATGCAGTCTACCATGAGACAGATACATGATAAAGTATCATAACTGAAAAGAAACAGCAATGCAGCAGATTTAACAGAAAAACAAGTCACAAGATGTTTCTCAGTGACCTTAAGTTACAATAACAAGATGCTGAGCCATAGAAGAGTCTACCAGAGACATGATCAAAACCATGAGTGTTAAAGAAGGCCAAAAAGAGCAAAAAGGAGTGGGAAGGTTTCAGATGGAAATTCTAGGGTGATGTTACTAAGTAGCTGAAAACAGCACAATAGTAGTGCAGGAGAAAGTGAGCACAGCAGATGCTGGAGATCAGAGTCAAAGAGTGTGGTGCTGGAAAAGCACAGCTAGTCACGCAGCATCTGAGGAGCAGGAAAATTGACATTTCAAGCATAAGCCCTTCATCAGGAATTCTGATGAAGAGCTTATGTTTGAAACGTCGATTCTCCTGCTCCTCGGATGCTGCCTGACTGGCTGTGCTTTTCCAGCACCACACTCTTTGACAATAGTCGTGCAGGATGAGAGCAAGGTTGCAAAGATCCAGAAGAATAAAAAATTAAAGAAGTAAAAATTAAAGGGGTAGAATTGAAGCATATGTAGGCAAATGATAGGATCCTAAAACAAAAATGAAAACGTAAAACTTGAGGCGGTGACGAAAGGGAATCAGAGTGGTTCAGTGAAGAAGTGAGCGATAGGCAAGCAGGATAATTAGGACATGGACAAGAGTTTTGAATGAACCTGGAGTACTTGGTGTACATTAGCCTGGAGATAATGAATGTAAACTCATGTATTTCACTGAGAAATGGACTGAGGCTTGGACAACGATAATTGGTGTTATGCAGATGGAGGTGGGTAATAGAGAAGATTTTTGGTACAGCCTGAATCACTATTAAGGGCAGGGAATGGAATGGAATGGCAAGTAGACTTTGGAGCAAGGGCCAAAGTCAATAGCTTCTGTCCTTACTGTGCTTAGCTGGATGAAATTGTGGTCCATCCAAAATTCAGACAAGCCACACAAGACTACAGAGGCAGCAGAAAGGTCAAGACATTGGGAGGAGAAGAACAGGTGTCTTTAGCACATATATGAAAAGAAACTGCATGTTACTGATTGGTATTAGAGCATTGCTTTTTGGACTGGAGATATTTGACCAGCAGCACGCCACAAGGATCGATGTTGGGTCAATTGCTTTTCCTCATTTACATAAATGATTTAGATGTAAATTTAGAAGGCATGGTTAGTACGTTTGCAGGTGACACCAAAATAGGTGGTGTTAGCAGACAGTGGAGACATTTATCTCAAAGTACAATTGGATCTTGATCAGATGGGCCAATGGGCTGAGGAGTGACAGATGGAGTTTCATTTAGATAATTTAAGGTGCTGCATTTTGGTAAGGCAAATCAGGGCAGGAATTATATAGTTAATGATAAAGCCATGGGGAGTGTTGATAAACAAAGTGACCCTGGGGTGCAGGTGCATAGTTCCTTGAAAGTGGAGTCACATGTAGACGGGGGGGTGGTGAAGAAGGCATTTGGCTTGCTTACCTTCATTGATCATAAGACTTTGGAGGTCATGTTGTGGCTGTACAGGACATTGCTGATGCTACTTTTAGAAAACTGTGTACAATCCTTGTCACCCTTCTGTAGGAAGAATGTTGTTAAACTTGAAGGGGTTCAGAAAAGATTTACAAGGATGATGCTGGGATTAGTGGGTTTGAGCTATAGGGAGAGTCTGAATAGGCTGGAACATTTTTCCTTGGAGCATAGGAGGCTGAGGGGTGATCTTCGAGAGATTTATAAAATTTTGAGGGGTATGTATAGAGTGAATAGCCAAGGTCTTTTTCCTAGGGTGCAGGAGTCCAAAACTAGACGGCATAGGTTTAAAGAGAGAGGGGAAAGATATAAAAGAGACCTACAGGGCAACTTTTTAACACAGAGGGTGGTACGTGTATGGAATGAGCTGCTAGAGGAAGTGGTGAAGGCTGGCACAATTATGACATTTAAAAAGCATCTGGATGTATATATGAATAGGAAGAATTTTTAGGGATGTGGGCTAAATGCTGGCAAATGGTTCTAAGTCAGATTAGTATGTCTGGTTGGCATGGACGAATGAACTGAAGTGTCTGTTTCTGTATTGTATGACTCTATAACTCTTTGACTATGTCTTTGAACACACTTACTAATGGGCAGCATAAAGATGGGGAGCCAGGATCCTCAGGGTCTCCCTGGGTAAAAATGCAGTGGTGTATTGTGAAACAATGTTTCAATGTTCTGGTAATGATCAGCCAGGTAAGAGTAGAAGTTTTTTTGAAAAATTGTTTGCGGGATGATTTGGCAAGGCTGGCATTTATCGCCCAACAGGCAGTTAAGAGTCAACTACATTGGTTTGAGTCTGGAGTCACAGGTAGGCAAGACAAGGATGACAGATTTCCTTCTTTAAACAATAGTAGTCAACCACACAAGGTTTTACAATGATCAATAAGTCAACTTTCGATTCCTGATCTTTAGTCAATCGAATTTTCAGCACTTGCCAAGGCAGGATTTGATCCCATGTCTCCAGAACATTGGCCTGGGACTAGTCCAGTGACATCATCACAACACCAGCCACTCTCTACTTTGGGGGTAGACCTACAGAGATAAAGAAGATGGTTTGAACTTGATAAAGGCTGCAGAGTTGTTGAGGAGGGTTTGTGAGCGGTAACACCCTACAGTTGCAATTAGTGAGAATAGTGTACCTGGTTAGGGCAGTTTCAGTGTCGGAACACAGAATGAAAAACTGATTAGAAGGATTTAAACTGTATTTGTTGGAAAGGCTGTCATTGAATTAGAGATGACAGCATGTTCAAAATTTTGGAAGGGAAAGGGAGATTGAAGGTGGCATGACAGTGAGTGAAGTTAGAATGTATGACGATGAGTTTTGTTTTGAGGAAAGAATGGACAAAAATAATTAAACTGTATATATCAGCCATGGTCCTCTGACAGCACTTGTGGCCAATCAGAAGGTTGTGGGTTTAGGTCCCCCACAGAAAATTTGAATACATACACTGGACTGATATGTTATTGTTGTCCTGTAAATATGTTTAAAGTCAACTCAGATGTTAAACTGAGACTTTGTATGCCTTGGTGGTAGACATATAAGGTTCTATTGTATTATTTGAAGAAAAGATTTTTTTCACTCGCAGGATGAGGGCATCACTGGCTGGGCCAGTATTTATTACCCATCCCTTAATGCCTAGAGTGCAGTTAAGCATCAACCACATTGCTGTGGGTCTGGAGTTACATCTAGTCCAGACCAGGTAAGGATGACAGATTTCCTTTCCTAAAGGATGTTATTGAATCAGCTGGGCTTTCCAATAATTGACAATGGATTAATGGTCATTGTTAAAAATCACACAATACCAAATTACATTTGAAAGTACTAGCTTTCAGAGTGCTGGTTCTTCATCAGCTAGCTGTGGAGCAGGATCATAAGACACAGGATTTATAGCAAAAAATCTTAGTGTTATGCAACTGAATCAATATATTGAACAAACCTACGTTGCATAGTCAATGTTAGAACCTTAATTCCAGATTCGTTTTGTGAAGTCCAATCCCACCATCTGCCAAAATGGGATTTGAACCCAGATGCCTACAATATTAGCTGAGATTCTGTATTAATTATGCAGTGATAAAACCACTAGGACATTGCTTCACCTATAGAGAAACTTTCCTGGTTTTCTTGCCAATATTTGAGACCCACTACTTCCATGATGACTGTAAATGGTAATGATTTAATCAAAGTATGCAGAGTACTAGATTTACCTATGCGATGGAATCAGGTTAAAATAATGACCAGGTTTCTGCATTTAACAAGAACTAACTTGTTTTACAAATAAGTAAGTTCCACCCACAACTAAACCAACCTTGAACTATCAACTTATAACTAATTATGAAGTATAACAATACTAACTAAAACTCTAACTCCCGTATGGATCCACATATGTATTGTTCAGTTCCACAGTCACTGGTTAGAGGCAAAAGCATATATCAAATGATGGGAGAGGATAACTGACTAATTCAAGTCGACAGTCACTTTGCTATAGAGAGTTTCTGGTTCTTTCAGCCTGGGGTCTTTTGCCCCTGGGATTGCTCACACACACCAGCTACCCAGGAACCAATCAGAGAATTTTCATCAGACAGATGATTTCTGGCTTCCAGATCTGGTCACAATCTTACAAACCAATCAACAATCTGTTGTCAGTCGAATTTCAGTCTGGGTACACAAAACGAATCTGCAATTTAGAGATGTACAGCATGGAAACAGGCCCCTTGGTCCAACTCATCCATGCTGACCAGATATTCTAACCTAACCTAGTTCCATTTGCCAGCACCTGGCGCTTATCACTCTAAACCCTTCCTATTCACATACCTCAGTCCTGGGCCATCTTATCTCTCCTTCCCTGTTGTTTGCAAAGCAATACTATAACACAACTCACAATGAGTTCCAGCAACTATTTTTTAAAGAAGTGCAGTAATACCTTCTTAGTCCTTGATTTAAAAAAGAGTATTGTTTTCAACTTTGAGATCGGTTCATTTATCTCAAGTGTTATTTGAGGTACACTGAATGTGTATATTTCTCTACAAAATTACAACTGAATACATTGGCTGTCAAGTTCTTTGTGATATCCTGGGGTCACGAAAAGTGCTACATTAATACTAGTTCATGTTCCTTCCTTCTTGGTATTAAATTTTCAGTAATTTATCAAAATCTACACCGGGTGTCACATCTAGGGTTAGGCTAGCAGAAGAAATGTAAGAAGCCAATACTGTTTGATCTGCTACACTTGTTGATCTGCGACTCTTGCTAAAAATGCAATCCCCTAAAAGTGGAATGAGCAAACAGTATCAACTCATTGCTGCCAAAAAAAGACAGCAGTTGCTCGGAGCACTCAATTACAGGTGACCAGCATTTAAAAAGGAACAGAAGGAAAAGCAGAGGTTACTTGTGGTCGTTAATAAATGGGGAAAAACTTACCATGGATGATTTGGTGAAGGGGGAAAAGAAACATTCGGTTACGTGTAAGAGCTGTTCTGATTGTAAAGGCAAAAACACAAAAGACAGAAAATGCAAAAATAAAACACACACACACACACACGAGAGAAAGGCAAATGTTTGCCTGGAAAATAGGAGATAATTAAATATCTGGAGCTGTAGTAACAATATGAAAGAACAATTAAAGACAAATGGGGCAAGGAGAACAGAAAGAAACCTGGCAAAGTAGGCTCCCGCAGTTCTGATGCCTGAGAAAGGGAAGGAACGGGTTGATAAAAAAGCTGCAGGCCACCCACCATTGGATACAGGATTGCCATGTCACTGGGCTAGTAACCCAGAGGTCCAGGCTAAACTGCTGAGGATGTGGGTTCAAATCTGTGGGCATTTTCTCAGCTGGATCAGGATCAATTTGTGCTGGCTCCTTCTCAGAGATCAACTCTCCAAAAGGGATTAGAGCAAGGAAGGAGAACAGAAATGGACAAATCAAATAAGCAGCAGCCTGCAACAGTTCTATATGCTGCTTCCACCACCTCCTCTGGCAACATATTCCAGGCACTCACCACCCTTTGTGTGAAAAACTTGCCTCACACATCTCGTTCAAACTCTGCCCTCACATTTGAACCTGTGTCCTCTAGTAACTGACCCTTCCACCCTGGGAAAAAGCCTCATACTTTCCAATCTATCCGTGCCATTCACAATCTTATAAATGTCTATTATGTCATCCTGCATTGCAGTGAAAACAAACCCAAACTTGATAAAAGTGAAAACCTGAAGATCAGATATGGTGAAAATGCTTTGTTGCCTATACAGAGGTTGAAACCATTCAGCTTGCTTCTAGCTAAGGGCTCTTTGGCCACATCTGCCTCTGATTGCTCAAATCTTTGGTATTTACATAGGAAGGTGAATCAATGGAGTCTCTAATGGTAAAACCAAAAATGACACACATTGATGATGTGTGCCCAGATTTTGTACTCATGTTATGGACCAGACCAAACACCCTCAAAATATATGCAGAAGATAGCCTAGACCCTTACTTATTCTTATTTTTAAAAGGCAAGTGCCAGTTCTGGATGCAATTCAATTAGCCAAACTACCAGTCTTGAAGCTTTACACACTTTATTCATACACTGTAGTTAAAATATAATAAAAGAAACAAGAAATTGGAAATAACTTAACACTATTAGAAAACTTAGAATAATAGATTATTTAACTACTAAACAGTAACTGTACCAATATAGTAACATCCTACAAACACATCCTTGGCAAAGGCAAATTCAGTAAAATAGATTGTCTCACAGGCAGTTCGCCAGACCAGGAGGAAAGCATTAAGAGAAAACTCAGAGAGAGTGTGGCAGGGAGAGATGTACTACAGCTTCCAAACCCAGCTTCAAGAATCCAACATTTGCTACAGAAAAAATGAAACAAAAAATTCTAGTACTGGGAGCTTGATCCCATCCATTCAAGCTGCTTCTATTGTTCCAACTTAAAAAAAACCTCCAAGGCCTCACAAACTGTTTATTTTATTGAATTTAATAAAGAGCTCTTCACCTCATTATTAAAGCCTCTCCTCAAATACTGCCATTTACAAAAGCAAAGCCCAGCTTTACAATGCCCAGCCACTACAAGGGATCTGGAGCATGTGTGAGCAGAGCTAGCAGTATCTACAGTCAGTCAGATTGAAGAATTCTTAGGCACCCTGGTGGTAAACACCTCAATAATATGCCCTTCGTGTGCTCCAATTATGAGTCTCTTAGTGAGGTAACAGCATAGTTACGTTTCTGAGGAGCAGAGCAACTCAGGCAGTGACTTCTTGATTACTACATTTTCTGCACAGGTATGGATGTTGCTGTTTAATTTACTCTTTAATAATAGATTACCTTGTCGCCTTTCTGTTGCAAAATCTTGGCCCACCTAAATGATGCTGAGGAAAATAACTCAGTGTTAATTTTCCAGCTGTCCACCGGGAATGGGTTGACCAACAGTACCATGAGTTCAGCTTTATCTTCAGTCATTCATAGCAATACCTGCAAGTGTCTGAGTGCAGGGTATTCATCCTGAGGCTTAAACAGGAGCGGCCTGATCTTGGTGGCTTACGTGAATTTCTCCAGTTGTGCTCAGTGTTAATAACTCTGGGCATGAAGGTGATAACCAGGATAATTTACATCTCATCTTTGTGCACCACTTCGCAATGCCGCGGGTCTTAGTTCTGTTCTCCTTCATGTGCAAACTTTATATACTATGAGTTGCAAAATGTTAAACTGAAAAATTGTCAAATTGTAGCATTGTACCTACTCTCCTGTCACAAAATAAAATGCTGTGGTTGGAAGGGATACAGGGCACCAATTTAGGTTTGCTTCATAGCTAGGAAATGGAAGGTATTTGTTTACATTGAGTACACAGTACAGAAACAGGCCACTTAGCCAAACCAGTCAATGAAAGCCCCTGTGAGACTCGCACCTGTTCCCATCCTTCCTTCTTTAACAATCAGCAGTTCATTCTTCCTCATTTATTTGCCTCGCTTCCCTTTGAAAGTATCTAAACATTTTGTTTCATGTACTTCCCAGTTCCACAGCGAGTTGCCATGAGTTCCACACTCTCAGCACTTTGTGCTGAAAGAACCTTCCTCTGGCATTCTCTATTTGATTTTTTTCTGTCCATTTTAGACTCTTAGAGTCACAGAGATGTACATCATGGAAACAGACTCTTCGGTCCAACTTGTCTATGCCAACCAGATATCCTAACCTTATCGAAGCCCACCTGCCAGCACCCAGCCCATATCCCTCCAAACCCTTCCTATTCATATATCCATCCAGATGCCTTTTAAATGTTGCAATTTTAATTACCTTACATCAATGACCTCTAGTTCTGCTGTTCCCAAAGAGTAGAAACATTCTCCCTATTACAGTCTTCATAATCCTAAAGACGTTCAGCATGCCACACTTGACTCTCTACAAAAGAAAAGAGCATCAGATTGTTCAGTTCTTCCTGCTTGCAGTCCCAAATCACAACAATGACTGGACTTCAAAAGTATTTCTTTGGTTATAAAGCACTTTGGGACATCTAGTGGTCATGAAAAGTGTTTTATAAATACACTCTGGTTTAATAGATTGACCAATGAATCTACTGATTTATCTGCCTATCAACTAACCTTCCTGCCTTTCAATTTACCGGGGCCAAAATAATTAAATTTCTTCAGGACTCTTCTTGAGAATTTCTTGAGGGCTAGTTTTTGATTGTTAGGGGCTCACTTTTGACTTTCAGAGATTCCTTTTTCACTCTCACTCCCTCATTTATACAATTATGTTGGCTTTTTTTGGGTAGGTGCTAGTTTCATTGAGTTTCATGGGAGGTTTCTCTCTGCAAGGCCCAGCAAGATTTCTCACCACATCTTAGAATAGAATCGAATACAATAGAATTGAATAGAATAGCCTTCATTGAGTGCTGAGTGCTCATTTGTCTGCTCAAATGAGTGCTGAGAAAAGTCTATAATGTCGCCTCTCAGCACCATCCTAGGTACACGGTACCTAGGTAGAGATACTTTAAGGTGTTATACAGAATTGAAATAGTAAAGAAAAAGACTAGCATGGGAATATGGCGCTTAAAAAGTCCAGAATGGGAATATAAAGTGTCTTTAAAGTACTCAAGTCATTGTCCTTTTTCACTGAGTCCATGCGCATTGGGCTTCAGAACATAAAGCCACGCTGCTTCCACATGTTGGCCTCTGTGTAGGACTCCCCCACCTCCCCCCCACCCCCCCAACAGCTGGCCTGGGTTCACTCTGATCCCGCTCACCCTACAGCCACAACTCGCTTCCAGGACTCGGCCTGCAATTGCTCTGCTACCAAACTCACCTCATTAACTATCTACCCCCATCAGCTATGTGCCCCCTTTCGTCTGGTTCCAGCCACATTCTATCACTCACCATGCCAGGAGCAAGCTGCCAGTGCTGGATACCCTGGAATGGACGGCCATCCTTGGTTCCAGCATCATTTTTAACAGAACGTTGTATGCCCGGATATATACCATTAGTCTACAGCTGCCCAGTCTCTTTCCTGAAATTCACAGCGAACATGGCAAACAAGGAAATGTTGGCATCTCACTTTGCAAGCAGCAATCTGGAGGTGCTGGTGGATGGGATGTTACAGAAGCAAGATGTCCTCTTGTCCAAGGAGCATCAGAGAAGGCCACAACTCCAGACCATGCCAGTTTGATCCAAAGCTACCACCCAGATCAGTGCAGTTTCAGCAATCTGGAGGAATCCACAGAAATGTAGGAAGAAGGTCAATGACCTTCTCCACTCTGCCAACCACCATCTTCATAGAATTGATTCAGCACAGAAGGAGGCCATCCTGTACCAGCTCTTCAAAGAAGCATCATTCTTTAATACCAATCTCCTGCTTTATCCATACACTCTTGCGTACCACTTCAATCCAAATAATCATCCAATGTCCTCTTGAATGCCTCAATTGAACCTTTCATAGAAGAATCCCTACAGTATGAAGAGACCATATGGCCCTTCATGTCCACACTGCCCCTCAGAAGAACATCACACTCATTCTTGCTCTTATGAATGGGAGAGTTTCTCCCTATCTACTCTGCTCAGCTTACTCGTGATTTTGGATACTTCTATCAAATCTCCACTCAGCCTTCTGTCTGCAAGGCGAATAGTCCCAATTTCTTCAATCTATCCCCATCACTGAAGTTTCTCATTCCTGGAACCATTGCTGGAATCACCTAGTCTTCAATATCTCACACTTACCCTCTCTCTTCTGCTGCACACTCCTCTCACCAACACTCATGCTCTACCATTCATTGTTGCCTGCAACATCTTTCCTCACTGACTCACTCACCTTCCCTCACTGACAGTGTGCTAATCTTCCAGGCTTTGTGCCAAAGACTGTGTGTGTGTGTGTGTGTGTGTGTGTGTTTTTGTGTGTGTGTGTGTGTGTGTGTGTGTGTGTGTATGCGTGCTTGTGTGTATATGCGGGCGTGTGAGGAGCATGTTCTGAGATTCTGTTGCATACTGACCAACATGGGGCTTCTTCACATCCAGAACAAGCTGATGTTGGGAGGTATTCACTCTGACTTCCATGTGGAGAATTCTCGCTGCCTAGTTTGCTTGTAGTACATGATAAGATAGAGAGCCTTGCATTAATGAAATGAAATTTGCTAGCTTGCCGTGATTCCTGGAATTTAGTTAAAAGATGCACCAGATCTTTCCTGATGATAAGGTCGACCTTGTTGGAGTTGTTGAATGATTCTGCCACATTTATTGCCATATTAGTCAGCTCCCTTTAAGATTCCACCCAATGCACCAATACTTTGTGTACTTATGTTGACGTGTGGGACATTTGGACATGCACAGTAGTAAAACTAAAAGCATAATCAGTATCCTTGGTGTTATCAAACTTCCAATAAATGGAAATTCATAACCTTTAAGGAAAACATGAATTTCATAGATACCATATAATTAAGTTGGCATCATGTTCTTCAATAGACATCAGACAGCAAATATTAAATAGCAACAGAAGTATTTTTTCAGTAGAAAAGTTCAGAAAAGTGTGATTGGAGAAGGCAGCTCCTCACTATTCTTAACTTCTACACATGGGAGAAAATATTCTTTCATCACCATTTCATTGATATTCCCATGGAATTTTGGGCAATCCAGGATGAACTTACCTCCATTTTGAGTGGTGCTGCTAACCTATTGATCCATTGATCAATTGATCTGTTGGTCCACTTATTGACATATTGACTTACCACTCTTCAGGCATACTAGCCTGCCACCTATCTACCTGTCCATCAATCTACTGTCCAATCTAACCAGCTGACTATTCATAAACCTGTTGTACCAACTTACCAACCTATTTTCTGTTCTATTGACCTGGGTTTGATTCCACCCTCAGGCAACTGTCTGTGTGGAGTTTCTCCCTGTGTCTGCATGGGTTTCCTTTGGGTGCTCCAGTTTCCTCCCACAGTCCAAAGATGTGCAGACTAGGTGGATTATCCATGGAAGAGGCATCATTACAGGGATAGGGTAGCAAGGGTGGATCTGGGTGGGATGCTCTTCTGAAGGTCAGTGTAGATTTGATTTGATTTGATTCATTGTCACATGTACCTACGTACAATGAAAAGCTTTGTTTGTGTGTGCAACAGATTGGGTTATTGAACTGAGTAAGGCATGCAAAGTTACAGCTGCACAGGAAATGTACAAAAGCAAGATCAGCATTAGAGAGGTCCATTCAGCAGTCTAATAACCGTGGGGAAGAAGCTGTACTTGAACCTGTTGGAACGTGTGTTTAAAATCCCTTATCTTCTGCCAGAAGAGGTTGGAAGAGAGCATTACTGGGATGGGAAAGGTCTTTGATGATGTTGGTTGTTTCTCTGCAACAACAAGAAATGTAGATGGAGTCAATGGATGGAATGTTGACTTACATGATGGTCTGGGCTGTGTTCACAACTTTCTGTAGTTTCTTACAGTCCAGGGCAGAGTAGTTGCCGTACCAAGCCATGATACACCCAGATAGAATGCTTTCTATGGTGCATTAGTAGAAGCTTGTGAGAGTTCTTATGGACACGCCAAATTTCTTAAGCTGTCTGAAGAAGAAGAGGCATTGTTGTGCCTTCCTGACTGTTACATCTATAAGGGTGGCCCAGAACAGGTGAATGATTGATTGAATTGAATTGAATTTATTGTCACATGTACCAAGGCCACAGTGAAAAAGCTTTGTCTTGTGAGCAATACAGGCAGATCACAGAGTTAAATAGCATACGTAAGTAAATGATAGGTAAACAGTGGCAAAACAAAAACAGTGGTACAAGTGAATGTTAAAAGTTTGTGAGTCCATTCAGTATCCGAATAACAGTAGGGTCAAAACTGTTTTGAAACTGGCTAGTGCACGTGTTCAGGCTTCTGTACCGTCTTCTTGATGGTAGAGGTTGTAGAAAAACATTGCCAGGGTGGGATGGATCTTTGAGAATGCTGGCGACCTTTCCTTGACACTAGGCCTGGTGAATGGATTCTGTAGATGGAAGGTTGGCCTTTGTGATTGTCTGGGCCTAGTTCATCACTTTCTTGAATGGTACAGTTGCTATACCAGGTAGTGATACATCCAGGCAGAATGCTCTTGATGGCATACCTATAAAAGTTGGCAAAGGTATTCGCCATGATGCCAAATTTTCTCAGCTGCCTGAGGAAGAAGAGATGTTGTTGGGCCTTTGTAACCAGTGCGTCCATATGAAGAGTCCAAGAAAGCTTGTTGTGGATAACTGGTCCCAGGAGCTTGACACTCTCCACTCGTTCCTGTAAATGGCATTAGTCTGGTATTTGGTGACGCAGTCATGGGTATACCGTGAGTACAGTAGGGGGCTGAGTATGCATCCCTGGGGGGCTCCAGTGTTGAATGTGCTAATGAGGATGAAATATTGTCCCCAGTCTTCACTGATTGTGGCCTGTGAGTCAGGAAACTGAAGATCCAGTTGTAGAGAGTGGGGCTTAGTCTGAGATCATTAAATTTAGTCATCAGTCTCGAGGGGATAATAGTGTTGAAGGCTGAACTGGAGTTGATGAGTAGATTCTTACATAACTGTCCTTGTTGTCAAGATATTCTAGGGAGGAGTGAAGGGCAAGTGATATGGCATCTGATGTGGATCTGTTTATCGTCGTTCCTAGGAATTTGACACACTCAACCCTCTGCACCTCAGCTCCATTGATGTAGATAGGACCATGTCCTCTCCTTTCTTCTTGTAGTCGATGATCAGCTCTTTAGTTTTCGTGACATTGTGGGAGAGATTGTTATCTTTGTACCATGACACCAAGCATTCTATCTCCTTCCTGTTTTCTGTCTCATCATTGTTTGATATCCGACCTACAAGGGTGGTGTCATCAGCAAACTTGTTGGTGGCAATCAGACAAAATTTGGCCACATTGTCATGAGTGTACAGGGAATACAGTAGGGAGCTGAGTGCACATTCTTGCAGGGTGCCAATTTTGAGAATGATCAAGGTGCTGTTTTCTATCTTCACTGATTGTGGTCTGTGGGTCAGGAAGATGAGGATCCAGTTGCAGAAGGCAAGGTCTCAAAATTTAGAAATTAGTTTGGATGGGATAATAGTGTTGAAGCCGATAAGTAGAAGCTTGATATAGGTATCCATGTTATTCAGATTTTCCAGGGATGAGCATAGGGCTAGGGAAATGTTTGGCCATGGACCTGTGGTTCTGGTAGGCAAATTGCAAGGTATCAAGCCAGGTTGGGTGGTTAGAGTTAACGTGGACACGATGGGCCAAATGGCCTGCTTGCACATTGTAGGGATTCTGTATACAGTACTTACTAACCCAACCCCTTACTGACCCAACTACCTACCTTGCTGGCTACTTCCCAACTGTTTTTCTCATGATTGGGAGATCAGCTCTTCATGTTATTAGATTTTCAGATAAGACAGGAAAATGAAGAATGGGTAGCACTTTGAGTAAAGATAGTATTGCAACATTATTGAGAAAGGTCATAGATATGGAGAAATAACCATCTTTTGGCTGTTGTTGTTTTCAGTACTGGGCTTTTCAGTCCTATTTTGAGTAGTATCAGACTTGGCTTTGCATTTTTCAGAAGGCCATTTGACTTACTGAAATCTATTTATTTTTAATAGCCTCCACATCCTTGGACAATTTTAGCACGGCCACCCCACCTAACATGCATATCTTTGGACTGTGAGAGGAAACCTATATTGACACTGGGTGAATGTGCAAACTCCACACAGAGAGTTACCTGAGAGTGGAATCAAACCCAGGTCCTTAGTACTGTGAGGCAGCAATGCTAACCACTGGCCATTGTGCCTCACCAAATGTCAATTCAAGGTTCCTTTGAACCTCTCAAATAAATTTAAAAGACCCCTTGGAATAATTTGAAGAAGAACAGGGAAGTTCACCTCTGCCCAAGCTAACAATTTATCTCCTGAATAACATAGCCAAAACTGATAATCTATTCACATATCTTACTGTTGTTAAACAAAATACCCCTGTGCTCAAAGCATCTTTACAATAGTGACTACTCCTCAATAGCACTGCAAGAAGCACTTTAAGACTTCTTGTAAAGATGAAGCATGCTATACAAATGCAAGTTCTTATTGTCCACTGTTTAATTGCTGCTACCTGCCTGGGGGATTTCATTTGTGAAATGAACAGAGGAACAGCAAGACAAGGATATAAATTTTTGAGATTTCATAATTAGATGTTCAGTTTGTGGCTCCTCTTTTTGTAGTAAGAATCTTCAAATTACCCAGAAGCAAAATATTGTATCTAAAAGGTATAGCAATATCAAAAGCCCTCTCTGCCAGTCAAGCAAACTTCTGGAGCAACAGGACAATTCTCAAATCCTTGATATGTTTTCATTGTGTCATATGGTTTAAACTGATCATGGGAAAAGTAAGTTCATTAATGAATGAACTCATACTTAGGTAATTAAGCATGAGTCATACAGAACTGACTATGCCAGAACAAAAACCAGTTTGACAGAAATTAAGTGAAACTCTTTTTCAATGACTGAGTATTTACCAATTCATACTTATCCAAACAGGGACTGACCTTGCACCAGACTTTTTTGTGCTTCTTTAGTCTTTTCCCACTTTTAGAATGGTGGAACATACTCACTTTCTGAAGGTTTCTTTGGAAACTGTATAAGAGACATATTGATAAGATAGATTTGTTCTATGCTTTCTGTTTGGACAGGGTGACAGAGAAAATGTTGAACAATACATGATGCAATTTGGACCAAGTGTCCACCACATCAGAGAAAAAGGTGCCCATTTATGGTGCTTTGTCCTTGATCCATAGAATGCTTGAAATTGCAAGCAATGGATAACCATTTCAACAAGAGTGCTTTTTCAATATTAATGTGGAAGGTCTACCCTCTAGGGCTCAAGGAATACTTCAGAGTAATTAGACAACAGTGGAAATTTAATAGACATTCAATAAAAACAAGATATGCTATCAATAAACAGCACACACCTTATCTTCTGGGTGCTATGCCAAGGAACCCACTCAGAGAGCAGGGACATCAACATTGATAGCAATTAGCAATTTGCATGCCTTTTTACAGAAAACTTCCAATGAACAACTATTACACTTTATCTGGCATGAAAAGGTTGTCTTATGAGGAAAAGTTGAGTAGGTTAGATCTATACTCGTCAGAGTTTGGATAAATGACAATTGATCTGATTGAGACATGTAAGATTTTGATAGGATTTGACAGAATGGGTGTCCCCTCTTGTAGATACAGAGGAATCTGGAATTGCTTAAAAATATGGAACTGCCCATTTTATGACAGAGAGGAGGATGAATTTCTTCTCTGAGAAGATCACTAGTGCTTGAAATTCCCTTTGCCAGAGAGTAGTGGACTCTGAATGTCTTCAAGGGGGAGTTAGATAGATATTAGACCATAAGATAAAGGAACAAAATAAGATCATTTGACCCAATGAGTCTGCTCTGCCATTTGATCATGGCTGATATGTTTCTCAATCCCATCTTCCTGCCTTCTCCCTGTAATCCTTGATCTTCTCACTAGTCAAAAACCTATCCATTTCTGTCTTAAAAGTACTCAATGACTTGACTTCCACAGCTCTCCGTGGCAATGAGTTCCACAGATTAACTATACTCTGGTTGCTGGACAAAGAAACCAAGAGGGGAGCAGACAGAACAATGAAGTTATGACCATAGGCTGATCAATCACGATCTTACTGACTGGTGCAGCGGGCTTGATGACAATAAAAAGGGAAGGAGTCTGACTGTCTGAGGGTGGAATGGCCACCAGTCATTGAGGAGCTGTTAACAGATTGGAGATGGGGTGATTTGTGTTCCCTAAAGGGCAGAAGTCTCATCCCCAAAATAGAATGAAAAGCTGGCAGCTCTCAAAATACTTGTTCCAGCAGGAAGGTAACCACTGCCAGCACTGCATGTGAGCCATGAGGAGGCAAACTGAGGTGGATCACTACTTCACACATGGTAGCAGCAGGTGAGGCTATTAGGGGCAGGCATTGAGGAGCTATGGAGAAAGGGCAACTTAAGAAAGGTATTAACAGCTTTGAACAGGAGAACCCCGAATGGGTGTGGAGCCAGTTAAGGATGGATACTCCTCTCCCCATCCACCATCAGTCCGCAAAAGAAGTGTAGATGCTGGAAATCAGCAACGAAAACAGAAATTGCTGGCAAAGCTCAGCAGGACTGGCAGCATCTGGAGAGAAAGCAGAGTTAATGTTTCGAGTCCAGCGACCCTTCCTCAGAACTGATGGTAGCTAGGAAAAAGTTGGTTTTTGCGTGGGGGTGGGGGGGGGGGGAATGGATCTGGATTAAACTGCAGATGGAGGTAGTGTCCAAAGAGAGAGAAGAACAATTAGACATACAAAAGAGTGGATAACTGTCTAACCCAGAGTTAAAAATCACACAACACCAGGTTATAGTCCAACAGGTTTAATTGGAAGCACACTAGCTTTCGGAGCGACGCTCCTTCATCAGGTGATTGTCACTCCAAAAGCTAGTGTGCTTCCAATTAAACCTGTTGGACTATAACCTGGTGTTGTGTGATTTTTAACTTTGTACACCCCAGTCCAACACCGGCATCTCCAAATCATGTCCAACCCAGGTGAGTGATTAGCTGCTAATGGTGTCTATTAGTGGCTAACAATGGGTTGTGTGTAACAGAAGGGCTGATGCCCGAAACGTTGATTCTCTTGTTCCTTGGATGTTGCCTGACCTGCTGCGATTTTCCAGCAACACATTTTCAGCTGTGTGTAACAGTAGACCATGTGATATCTAGGCGAAAGTGAGGAGAGCAGATACTGGAGATTAGGGTCGAGAGTGTGACGCTGGAAAAGCAAAGCAGGTCAGGCATCATCCGAGAAGCAGGAAAATTGACATTTTGGGCAAAAGCCCTTCATCATGAAAAAGCCTGCTGTGTGTGGGGGGTTAGGATAAGGATGTGGGAGAAGGTGTTTCAAGACCTAAAATTGTTGAACTCAATATTGAAGAAGACTGCACATTCTCAAACAGAAAATAACGTGTTGCTCTTCTAACCTGTGCTGAGTTTTGCTGGAGCACTGCAGCAAGTCTGAGACAGATTTTCTGAAGTGCAGGCAACATGCAACAGCTCATAGCTACCCATAGTCCTCTGGAACCTTCTTCCATTTCCCATCTCCCCTGACTCTATCCTTTCTCCCAATCCCACCTCCTGTTGTGCATTTACTATCCCTCTGGATCTTCCACTCTCTGATGCTGAATGTTCTATACCCAGCTAAGGTCTGAGTTTTTTCCTTTTGCATCTTCACCTTAATGAATTTCGGGCGCATTATGACACTGGACTCTTCTTCCATCATTTTGGCCTCCATGTACATTTCTTTGGATGACAGTCCTCTCCCCATTCCACAGAGCCCTTCGCCCACCTTGAATACTCTCCATTCAACTGGACCCCTACCTTTGGTCATTTACCTGCACTGACCTGTTCATTGAGAAACATTGACATGACATTGGTCACCTCAATTTCTCTGCCACCTCCCCCCCTCACCCATTCCAAACTATCTCCCTGGAACTGACTGCACTCCAGGCTCTCTGATCGAACCCTGACTTTGTAATTAAGCCTGCCAGTAAGGGTGGTGCTGTTGTAGTCTGGCAAACTGACCTCTACATCGAAGAGGCTGAGTGCCAGCTCGCAGACACCTCCTACTATCTCCCCCGGACCATGATCCCACCATGGAACACATTGTGTCAAATACAGTCACCAACCTCATTTTCTAGTGAGAAGCTGGCCACCAAATCCACTACAATCCACTGACTCCCACAATTACTTTGACTATACATCCTCAAACACCCTGCTTCCCATTCTCCCAGTTCCTCTGTCTCCATCACATTGTTCTGATGATGCCAAATCTAATAAAGGGGCCTCGGAAATGTCCATCTTTTAGCTTAACCAAGGATTTTCCAATACCGTAATTGACAGGGCCCTCAGCCAGGCCTGACCCATCTCCTGCACTACAGCCCTCACCCCCTCTTCCCTCAATAGCAATAGGGTTCTCCCTCGTCCTCACCTACCATCTTACCATCTTACATTCTTAAGGCTCAAAGTTCAGTAGTAATTAAATTGCGCCCAATTCACGCTTTCAAAGTCAAAAACTAAATTCAATTTACAGGTACATTTAAACTTGCACAATGTTGAAATAATAGCTCCTGTCTGCAAGGGGTTGGAGCTCCTTCACTTCCTTTTAATTCCCTATTGCTTCTTTGTAACACTTCCTTTGCTGTTGATGAGTCCTCCTCTTTGCCTCTCTGGTGATGTTGTTTTTCCAAGCACAGAGAGCTTTCTTCTTATTGTTGATGAGGTTTTGGATGATGTTGTTAGCCTCATTGAACCAATTTTGTTGTTTCCTGATTTGTGGCTGATGGTTTCTTCAAATCATGAGTTGTTGGCTGTCTTCAGCTTTTTCCTGATTTCCTCCACTCAATTAAAATAAACTCTTTGGATATTTTGATGAAGATTTTTGTCTCTATCTTCGACAGACTAAATTGAAACAAGTACAAGTACAGTAATGAGCGAGGGGGTGAAAAGGCAAGGGGTTCAGCAATTTCATTGGAAGGTGGCATGGAGGTGGGTGGGAGTGGCACTGTTAGGAATAATGGAGGAGTCGCCAAAGACATCCGGAGGGAATGGTACTTGAGGAATGCTGACAGAGGAGGAGAGGGGAAGATATGCTTGGTGGTGGTATCTTGCTGGAGATAGAGGAAATGACAGAGGATGATCCTTTGAATATGGAGTCTAGTGGGGTTCAAAGTGAGGACAAGTAGAACCCTATCATTGTTCTGGGAAAGAGAGGAAGGAGTGACTGGAGATATGGGTTGGACAAAGCTGAGGATCCTGTCAGCCACAGGTGTGGGAGTCCTCATCTGAGAGAAAAGGAACACCCATGGTGGAAGGTGGCATCATCAGAACTGGGAAAATGGAAAGGAGTCCTTGAAGGAGTAGGCTGTGAGGAGGTGTAGTTGGTTGATGGGTTTATAGTGGACATATTTGTAGATATTTATAGATAGCTTTGTTCTTTTCACCTCTGTTTTTCTTTTCTGTAATAAACTTTTGTTTTATTGTTAAAACCAAATCTCCAGGCTGAAGCCCTTATGTTTCAGCGAAAGAAGTCATGTTGAATTAAAAAAGGCAAAATATGATCTATTAGTCCAGATTTCATTCTGGGATCTGACCTGTCAAGTCATTACTCTCTGTCGGGATTCTGTAATTCCATGGTTCTATGAACATCAGTAGGGATCATAGCAATAGTTCTCTCTGAAAAATCACACTATGAGTCCTTTTCTCTGCAGCTGCTCACTAAGTGATCTGTGCATTCTGTAGTTTTCTGTATAAATGGTATGCATATGGAAGCTTAATTTGATTCTGAATTAGTCTTCTAATGTGGTTGATATATTTTGGGGATCTTTTAGTTCTTTGACTATTAATCCTGATAAATTAAGTCTATGTAAATCTCCATTCCCAATTGCTAAGCAAATCTTTGTGTTGCTTATCTGCATCAGACATGCCAGAATCTAGAACCCATAGCTGAAAGCATAGTTGAAACGTTTTAATTTGCGTTAATTTAACAGAAGTTCTGCTGTGTCCCAATTTAAACTATTGATTTTGAGGACATTGTAACAATATGTCTTTGGCTATCACTTGCTATCCATCCAGCACACACGCTGGTCTTTTGCTTTTCTCAATTAGGTAAAAGTGGCCCCTTCATAGTGGTTTGTCTGCTACCCATAAAGCTCTGTTTACAATGCTCTCTGGTGCTGTAACAAACAAAGACAGACGGTTGTCTTTCACATGTCAGCATGATTTAAAACTGTCGACCATGTGTTTCACCTGTAGGTTAATTTGCTTGCTGACTGTTCAAGAAAGATAGGGTTCATCAACACTGTTCATTATGTTATGTTTATGATAGTTGTCCATTAATCATTCGTTCATCATGAATTAATTAACTCCCTTGGTTATTTTATTTAAATCAGGTTTATACATGATGAAGCAGGCTTTACAGAAACCAACTGATTTCTGTATGTGCAGCTTGCAAATACAAAACAGACTAACTGCGAACTGCTAGACAGAGGCATGACACAGAATGCAGACAGCTCATGACATCCTTAAAGGCGAGATCTCTTAAAGGTAAGGTGTACATACAACATGTTTAACCTTAGCATCACTAAACATTGCTGTTGAACAGGCCTAACATTCCCTGCAATTTGGAAATGATCTTTATTGGCCAATACTAGTTAAACAGCATGACCTGTCTCCTAATAAACAACTTTTGTTACATGTACTGACTACACTAGTCTTACCAGTGCCTGCAGGCAGTATTTGATCTGTCATTCCAAAAGATGGCTGGAAAACACTCAAGTAAAATGACACACAATTGCAGTTGAATTTTCTACTTCACATGAGCTACATAAAAGAACAGCATACAGTTATCCAGTAAGATCTTTTCATACCAAAAAAAATCTATCCTTGCCACCATTTCAGGCAAAAATGGATTTTCAGGCGATCTGTCTGTAAGATGCCACTTGTTATACCTTCCTCTCCATATGGTCCTCTGGAACTATGGTGACTTTACCTTCCTCCAGACAAGACTTTGATCTATTGAGTTATCAGTTAGTTCCCATCTTGAATAAAATATCATCTCCTTGATGTGTAGTTAGTCATTCAGCTAAGCCCCTTTCGTTGTGTACTGAATGAAAACTGTCTTATCATAATAGCAGCAAATGCCTAGAGTCAAGCTTAACAAATCCCATCATCTCAAAGCCAAAGAGTTCTGTGAAAGTGATCAAGTTTCACACTCTCAGACGTAGTGAGAAACAAAAACATTTCTGAGTAGGCAGAATGGAAAAATAATATCATCCTCAGCAGCAGAAATCACTCAAGATGTTTTACACACTGCATGCTCATAAATCCCTAGCACTAGCCTCCACTGCTGATTCTAACAACAGATGTGGCTTATGATTCTAAAGTTATCCCAACTGTTATGCGAATGAAAAAGTAGAAACTTACAGCTGAGACACCGTTGGCTCTCGTTGTCATGTATTTAAAGGATGTAATAGGTATGTCACAGAAAAGATACTGCAAGGAGATAGGAAAAGTTGAATTTTGGGACAAAAATCTAGCAGAAATTACTTTCTTCTCTAAAAACATTACTCAACCTGATTCATCATGGAAATGATACTAAAAAATGCATAGATATGGTCCCCATTTTTGAATATATTAACTCATTACATGGCATTACATTGCCAATTTGCATTTATATTAACACCAGTAGAAGCTGAGTCATTGAATGTGCCCATGACTGGGCTAGATGGATTTTTGTTTGATAAGGAAGTCATAGTTGTAAGAAATGAACCAGGCAAGGAGTTGAGGTCATAGAACCCCTATTGAATGGCTTCAAGGTATCAAATGGCCGATGCCTGCTCCTAATCCTTGAGTTCGTGAATAGTACTTTCAGTGTATAAAGGCATTGCTGTGTCTGATAACTTGTGTAACATGATGCTTGCCAATAAACAACATTTATTATAAAATTCAAATGAATGTTTAGCCTTACATGAGGATCACAACGTTGTTAAATCTTAACATATGAATGAGATGTATGTCAGATTTTTCTGTAATGTTGGAACTAGTGGAATGTTGCACACAGATCCCTAACTCCGAATTCCCATACATTTTCATTTGCGTTATGATTCTTCACTGTAACTAACATTAGATTTTCCTACTCCTCGGATGCTGCCTGACCTGTTGTGCTTTTCCAGCACCACACTCTTGATTCTAATCTCCAGCATCTGCAGTCCTCACTTTGGCCTAGATATTGGACATGTCTAGCTAACTGAGCAAACCCCCAGTGTATTTGAATAAGGCAATAGTGACAGAATGATGTTACAAGGCACTTTCTTTTATTATTAATGCTGGACACTGCTACTTTGTATTTCTGTCATGTCAGCTTTTAACAGGCATCCTGGGAAATACAAAATTGTTAAATACTTAAATGAAGAACTGGACACAGACATTTTACATCTCATTCTTGTGGGCGGCACGGTGGCACAGTGGTTAGCACTGCTGCCTCACAGTGCCAGAGACCTGGGTTCAATTTCCCCCTCAGGCAACTGTCTGTGTGGAGTTTGCACTTTCTCCCCGTGTCTGCGTGGGTTTCCTCCAGGTGCTCCGGTTTCCTCCCACAGTCCAAAGATGTGCAGGTCAGGTGAAATGCCCATGCTAAATTGCCCGTAGTGTTAGGTGAAGGGGTAAATGTAGGGGAATGGGTCTGGGTGGGTTGCTCTTTGGAGGGTAGGTGTGGACTTGTTGGGCCGAAGGGCCTGTTTCCACACTGTAAGTAATCTAATCTAAATTCATCTAAAAGCTGGCAGCATCTTTCCTAATCCTCACTGCTGAAATATTAAGACATGAGCAAATCATTGAAATATTCATATTTTCACTCTTGAAAATATCCAGTTTACTTATCTTGAGCCCATGCTTGAAATACACTTGCTTAATTTAATGAGAATATATTTTTAAATGTATCACTCAGGTGAAGTGCCAATATATCGTGACCTTAGTGCCAATTACTCCAAAATCACTCAAGATCTTTTTTATCCCTGCCATCAGGTACCTTTTAGACCATTTAACAATTGCAGCCTAAATGAGGCAGAAGCAAGGTGAGGAACCTGGCTATCTACTTGAAAATTTGTGCCATGATTTCCATGCAAGGTAACAGAGCTGTGTTTTGAAGTTGTGGTTCATAATTTTCCCGCTAAACCTCCATTTCAGTCCAAGCAGCGTTAATGCAACTCATGAGAATAAGTAAGCAGTGCACGTTTTTCATTATGAACATCAAAGATGAATTACTAGATTTATTATTTAGATGACAAAATGTTTCCATAAAGGAGCCACAAATATGCACTTTGCTCATAACTCCTGTACAGTGTGGCAATATTTTGTATTATTGCTGTGCAACTGTCAAAGGTTAAGAAGGATGGATGGATTCTGCAGGTGACCTATTCAACAAGGGTACTGCCCAGGAGTATTCAACTGCAAGGGTACAGATATGCTTCGAAACATTAGATTAGATTACTTACAGTATGGAAACAGGCCCTTCAGCCCAACAAGTCCACACCGACTTTCCGAAGAACAACCCACCCAGACCCATTCCCCTACATTTACCCCTTCACCTAACACTACAAAACATCGATTTCCCTGCTCCTTGGATGCTGCCTGAACTGCTGTGCTTTTGCAGCACCACTCTAATCCAGAATCCGCAGTCATTGTTTTTACTACGAGCAATTTAGCATGGCTAATTCACCTAACCTGCACTTCTTTGGACTGTGAGAGGAAACTGGAGCAAACCCACACAGACACGGGGAGAATGTGCAAACTCCACACAGACAGTTGCCTGAGGCTGGAATTGAAGCCAGGTCTCTGGCACTGTGAGGCAGCAGTGCTAACCACTGTGCCACCATGTCACCTATTAGTCAATAAAACTGCAATCTTCATTGAATTAAATTATACTCACAATGCCTTCCAAAGCCTGTAAGTTGTCAATGTGATGGTTTACACATGGCCATGCATGTGAGTCACTAGATGTTTGTTAGCACAAATTAAATCATGTCCAATTTAAGATCCATTTTCTTCAATATAGTTGGGGAGAATGGGCAAGAACATTTGACATAAACAATACCCTATTCCTAAAGGTATTTGGCTTCCATTAAAACTTGGTCATGAGTGATGACATTCTCCCTAAAGTAGTTTGTTCTTCATTGAAGTCATGGTGCTTCTGCCTGCTAACAATTATAAAAGTGGACATTCTTCATGTCTGAGCCTGCATTTGAGTTTTGATTGACTATCAAAAATTGGGAGTTGAGAGGTCATGATATGGAAGTGCTGGTGTTGAACTGGGGTGGATAAAGTTAAAAATTACACAACACCAGGTTATAGTCCAACAGGTTTATTTGGAAGCACAAGCTTTTGGAGAGTTCCTCTTTCATCAACTGAGGTGGCTGCAGGAAAAGTGGGTTGCAAGAGTAAGGTGTGAGGGGTACTAACAATATAAAGTAGTTAAAGGTTACTTCACGTGGTGGAGATAAAATAGGCAGCCTAAGGGAAGTAAGATAGGCAGCCTAAGGGAAATGGCAAGGTGAAAGATTCAGTGGTGCGTACGAGTAGAAAATCTCAAATGAAGAAGGAGGTTTAGGGGAGATAGCAAGGTTTTGGATTCAGAGGAGAATGAAAAGCTGTTGAGATGGAGATTGAATTTGATAGGGATGCGGGATAGTTTGAGGGATTGAGGAGGGAAAACAGCTCAGGGCGGGGCTGTAGATAATGAGATTTTAAAAGAGAGGATAGAGACTAAAGTATTTAAAAGAAGGCATCAGGAACAAATGGAACAAGAAGATTAGTGAGTATCCCTCCCCCATTTGTTCACAGTTACAAAGCAAATGTAACCAACATAGAAAAAACTTCACAATGTGTTCGTTCTGTAGACTTTATTCACTCAGCTGCTGAAATATTTCCTGTGCTTTTTCTGACAATGGGGACCCTCAGCTTCATGTGTTGTTGTGTCTAGTGATGGAATGGTTTGCAGTCTTTACTGCTTGAAGTATTTTCTGGTATTTGGAATGTCATCCGGATTGGAATTAGCTAGACAGCTCCACAAAATCCTTTGTAGTTTCCTTTCAGGTCCGTAAGTCAGGACATTGATTCTCTGATTCATTGTACCATCTGACCACAACAAATTATCAATTGAAACAGTCAGACAAATATTCCACCAACAAATAAATCAATTTGCATTTGTATAGTGCTTCTCACAGCCACCTGATATCTCTTTACAACCAGCGAAATATTGTTTGAAGCATAAATGCTGTTGTAATGCAGAAAACACAGCAGCCAATCTGCATCGAGCAAGTTCCTACTAACAGCCTTGTGGTAATGACCAGAGAATCTGGTTTATTTTATGGTGCCGATTAGGGGAGAAATATTGACCAGGATATTGGGGGAGTGCTGTTTCTTCTCCTCACATTTGTTCCTAGGGCCTTTTATATTCAACAGAGCAGGCACATGAGGTCTCAGCCTATCATATCCCTGGTACTGCATTGGACCATGAACCTTGATTTTTGTACTCAAGACCTGGAGTGAGATTTTAAACTAGAATCTTGTGTCTCAAGCGTGAAGCAGCTGCTAAATAAATGGCAGTGACGAATAATGAAACATAAACCTTTATCTTTAATTGAACTTTCTTGCCAGGATGAGATATGACAGGTCTGATATTCCAACTCGGTTGGACAGTCATAAAGGTCAGGATACAGAGGTAACACTGTGTATGCACTGACAGAGAGCCCCAGGTCACCCCAAACATTTTCACTGAAGCCTATAAGGCGATGGGACTTTCACCAAACACTCAGCAAAGTCCACTTCCACCCTGCTCCCACTGCAAAACACTTATTCCCATTGATTCAAATCAAAAGTAGATATCTTGAAAAATGTGGAGCATTTCTGTGTCCTGGGAGCTTAGAGTCATAGAGGTGTACAGCATGGAAACAGACCCTTTGGTCCAACCTGTCCATGCCGACCAGATATCCCAACCCAATCTAGTCCCACCTGCCAGCAACCGACCCATATCCCTCCAAACATTTCCTATTCATATACCCATCCAAATGCCTCTTAAATGTTGCAATTGTACCAGCCTCCACCACATCCCCAGGCAGTTCATTCCATACACGTACCACCCTCTGCGTGAAAAAGTTGCCCCTTAGGTCTATTTTATATCTTTCCCCTCTCACCCTAAACCTATGCCCTCGAGCTCTGGACTCCCCAACCCCAGGGTAAAGACTTTGTCTATTTATCCTATCCATGCCCCTCATAATTTTGTAAACCTCTATAAGGTCACCCCTCAGCCTCTGACGCTCCAGGGAAAACATCCGCAGCCTGTTCAGCCTCTCCCTGTAGCTCAGTTCCTCCAACCCTGGCAACATCCTTGTAAATCTTTTCTGAACCCTTTCAAGTTTCACAACATCTTTCCGATAGGAAGGACACCAGAATTGCATGCAATATTCCAACAGTGGCCTAACCAATGTCCTGTATAGCTGCAATATGACCTCCCAACTCCTGTACTCAATACTCTGACCAATAAAGGAAAGCATACCAAACGCCTTCTTCACTATCCTATCTACCTGCGACTCCACTTTCAAGGAGCTATGAACCTGCACGCCAAGGTCTCTTTGTTCAGTAACACTCCCTAGGACATTACCATCAAGTGTATAAGTCCTACTAAGATTTGCTTTCCCAAAAT
The DNA here is from genome assembly GCF_047496795.1 of Chiloscyllium punctatum. Classification (NCBI taxonomy): domain Eukaryota; kingdom Metazoa; phylum Chordata; class Chondrichthyes; order Orectolobiformes; family Hemiscylliidae; genus Chiloscyllium; species Chiloscyllium punctatum. The sequence goes on along the minus strand of NC_092743.1, from coordinate 88,655,158 downwards.
GCAGCACCTCGCATTTATCAGAATTAAGCTCCATCTGCCACTTCTCAGCCCATTGGCCCATCTGGTCCAGATCCTGCTGTAATCTGAGGTAACCCTCTTCGCTGTCCACTACACCTCCAATTTTGGTGTCATCTGCAAACTTACTAACTGTACCTCTTATGCTCGCATCCAAATCATTGATGTAAATGACAAAAAGTAGAGAGCCCAGCACCGATCCTTGTGGCACTCCACTGGTCACGGGCCTCCAGTCTGGAAAAACAACCCTCCACCACCACCCTCTGTCTTCTACCTTTGAGCCAGTTCTGTATCCAAATGGCTAGTTCTCCCTGTATTCCATGAGATCTAACCTTGCTAATCAGTCTCCCATGGGGAACCTTGTCGAACTCCTTACTGAAGTCCATTTAGATCACATCTACTGCTCTGCCCTCAATCTTCTTTGTTACTTCCTCAAAAAACTCAATCAAGTTTGTGAGACATGATTTCCCACACACAAAGCCATGTTGACTATCCCGAATCAGTCATTGCCTTTCCAAAATACATGTACATCATGTTTCTCAGGATTCCCTCCAGCAACTTGCCCACCACCGAGATCAGACTCACCGGTCTATAGTTCCCTGGCTTGTTCTTACCACCCTTCTTAAACAGTGGTACCACGTTTGCCAACCGTCACCTCACTGTCTTCCGGCACCTCACCTGTGACTATTGATGATACAAATATCTCAGCAAGAGGCCGAGCAATCACTTCTCTAGCTTCCCACAGAGTTCTAGGGTACACCTGATCAGGTCCTGGGGATTTATCCACCTTTAACCATTTCAAGACATCCAGCACTTCCTTCTCTGTAATCTGGACATTTTACAAGATGTCACCGTCTATTTCCCTACAGTCTATACCTTCCATACCCTTTTCCACAGTAAATACTGATGCAAAATATTAATTTAGTATCTCTCCTATTTTCTGTGGCTCCACACAAAGGCCACCTTGCTGATCTTTGAGGGGCCCTATTCTCTCCCTTAATATATTTGTAAAACCCTTTTGGATTCTCCTTAATTCTATTTGCTAAAGCTATCTCATGTCCCTGTTTTGCCCTCCTGATTTCCCTCTTAAGTATACTCTTACTTTCTTTATACTCTTCTAAGGATTCACTCAATCTATCCTGTCTGTACCTGACATATGCTTCCTTCTTTTTCTTAACTAAACCCTCAATGTCTTTAGTCATCCAGTATTCCCTATACCTACCAGCCTTCCCTTTCACCCTGACAGGAATATACTTTCTCTGGATTCTTGTTATCTCATTTCTGAAGGTTTCCCATTTTCCAGCCGTCCCTTTACCTGCGAACATCTGCCCCCAATCAGCTTTTGAAAGTTCTTGCCTAATACTGTCAAAATTGGCCTTTCTCCAATTTAGAACTTCAACCTTTAGATCTGGTCTATCCTTTTCCATCACTATTTTAAAACAAATAAAATTATGGTCACTGGCCCCAAAGTGCTCCCCCATTGACACCTCCATCACCTGCTCTGCCTTATTTCCCAAGAGTAGGTCAAGTTTTGCACCTTCTCTAGTAGGTACATCCACATACTGAATCAGAAAATTGTCTTGATGAAGATGGAAATGCACAGTAAAATTCATCATTGGCTTCAGCCAACTGATATAAAGGGTATCCGAGGAGCAGGTTCATAAACCTGGTCAAGGTTTGCCAGGCAGCAATGATCTCCAGTGGGGCCGGATTTTAAGATATGTCCAATGTTTTATCAGGTCCAAATTGGCTCACAAATGGGCAGGCCTCCCCACTCCTCCCTCATTGTTGGTAAAATTACAGTGAGGCAGGGGCAGGTAGGCACCATGAATGGCGCATCTGGCATAGTACACAATTTTACAACTCTCCTCAACATCTCACCTTCACCACCCATCCCCCCGCCCCCCCCCAACTCTCCTCACTGCCAATCTCACAGATTTATAAAATCTAGCCCCTATCTCTAACCTCCAGCAATCTCACAAACTGTTTCACTGTTGATGGTTATTCTTTTGTCTGCATCGGCCTGAGGTCTTGCAATTCCTTCCTAAATTTTTTGTCTGTCCACCTTCCTGTTCTTCTTCTTTGAGTATCTACTTGTTCCAACAAGTTTTGGGCCTTTTTGTCCAAATATCACTAAAGGGAGAAAGTGAGGACTGCAGATGCTGAAGATCAGTTAAAAAGTGTGGTGCTGAAAACCAAACCTGGTCAGGGATGTGATGAAGAGTTTATGCTTGAAACATCAACTCTCCTCGGATGCCACCTGACCAGCTGTGCTTTTCCAGCACCAGACTTTTTGACTCAAATATCACTAAATGTGACTTTGTGTCAAATATTTCTTGATAATGCTCCTGCGAAGTGCCCTATATTACAATGAAGATGCTGTATAAATGAATATTATTGTTGATTATGTAATAACCTTTCTTAAAGCTTCGTTCTGAGAGGTTTCAAGCCATGTTTTCAAACCATAATCAAAGGTTGGGAGTTGTAAATCCTCTGGGATACTTCATTACCACAAATGGAGAGTTGCTAAAAGGAGAATTTTAAACTACATCACTGTCTCCTGAAAAGTGAGTTCAACCAGCCCTAACTGAGCCAGGAATACACCCAGTGTCAATATATGGATAATATGTTATTTTTCCTGAATTTAAGTGTTGCTTGGCCACAGTACCTTTGAAATAACACTCTGTGAAATTTTCTATTTTTCCCAGCCTTGGAGGTTGTGTGTGTCAGTTAATTTTCCAGAAAGGTGATTACATATATTTTAATAGTTTAAATATTTTGTTAATAATGTTTACATCTTTGCGTAAGCTTTTTTGCAATGAACTCATTTATTACTTGCTAAAGAAACCTCGCTGATTTGTTTCTGATATGGAGCCACATGCAGTTTGTTGGACATTAATGCATTAAAATTGACATTTTCACCTCCTTCTAAATTGAAACTTTTTTGACCTAGTGTGGAATCAGACATAGAAAGGAATCAATTCCCCATTCCTAACTTGGTCACAACAGTATGAATATTGCTAGCAGCTTTTGGGAGTTTGCAACAGATAAAGACTTAACACAATGAAAGTACAAACCATTAACATTTATTAACTTTAACCTATATATACAGCATGGTAGAGAAAGTCATCATTAATACCTTATTTCATCAGGTCTCTTGTAATTTGACATCACCATGTTGTAGTTCCTTATGTATACAATCAGTAACAACGGTTACAAGTATTGGTACAGCTAAACCTTTATTCAACAATTTCGGCTGTCTGTTTCCCAAGCCATTTACAACATAATTTCCTATTAAATAAATTATGGATTCACAGACTGTGGCAAAGACTGTTATTCTAAATAACTTCAGGGTAGAAATTTATATTTTTAAACTTTTCTCAAGTGAATTCTGAAGAATATTTATTCATATTTACAATTACCTAATGTTTCCCTTCCTTGTTACAAGGAGACTCACCAGTGAAAAGAACCCAGCATTGATTACCTTAATATAACACTGAATAATCACGAAGTCCTCTATCTGATCACAATTTAAATTTCTCAACTCTAGTTTAAAAAAGTTCCCTTCATTGACATAAACTTGGTAACATCTAAATGCATCCATACTGCACTTTCTCCATTGTTTTTACATCTTTCTTAAAATAGGGTGCCAAAACCACAACTACAATCAAATCAGAAATACCACTCTTTGGTGTATCCTCTACTACAGTCACTCATTTGATGTCATCTCAGCTCTTCAATGTAAATGGCTAGCAGTACATTGCCATCAAATCTCTCACTGTGCTTTATTTCAAACTCCCAATTTTGGAATGGGAAGTCAGCACCCACTTTTACTCATAGGTGAATGCATGGTTAAACTGATGGTGATATCCTCAAGTAATGCTGGGATCACACTTGTATTCGGCCCTCTCATAGCTCAGCTCACTGCTCCACTTGGCACTTAGCTCAGAGAGTGGAGCAGGGCAGTGAGCAGGAGGGACTGGGGCTGTGAGAACATTATAACGCCAGGATTTGAATTGAATTAAAAAGAATTTCTATTGTCACAGAATCAAGGAAGTGTTATGGTGCATATGGAGGCTGGCAGCACAGAGTTAAATATCTGTAAATAAACAACATTGGTTTAACCCTAGCTGGAGTTTTGCAGAGCAAGTTTCCCTCGAAACCCAGTGTAGTTATGCCATCTACTGGCAGTAATGATTGAGACAGTCAGCCTAAATGCAAATAAAAACTGTAAAGACTAAAAGTGAAAGAGAAGCAGAAAATGCTAGAAATATGCAGCAAGTCAATAACCAGTCGAAGGTGGAAAATGCCATTTAATGTTTCAGAATGGATAGAAGGATGTAAGAGAAGTCTAACATGGAGCTTCCCAAACATAAAGCTGCAAGAGTGAATGATACATAGGTATTTATTATACTCCCAAAGATTGAGAGGAAAAATGCTAAAAAATTATAAGTTAACAGGGGCAGTGACTGAGTGTAAGAATCAGTAAGCAACTCCTTAAAAGTGGGAGAGATGGAAACAAAGCATGATGAGAGATTTGATAGCACTAAGTCCGTATATTGGGTGAAAAACAGGCATGCAAGCATCAAATATGACAGGAAGCCTATCTTATTACTATCACTAGTTCCTGCCACCTCACTGAAACAAGAAATCTGTGCTGTTGATGTCTTTGATGTGCGTCTGGAACAGGAAGTCAACACCCACTCTGCCCATAGGTTAATGCATGGTTCTACTGATGGTGATATCCTCAAGTCATGCCGGGATCACACTCGTATTTGGTGCTTTCTCAGCTCAGCTCACACTTCCACTCAATACTCCAGTCACTGCTCCACTTGGCACTTAGCTCAGAGAGTGGAGCAGGGCAGTGAGCAGGAGGGACTGGGGCTGTGTGGACATCATCATCCCAAGGATTTGAATTGAATTGAAAATAATTTCCATTGTCACTGAATTACAGAAGTGTTATGGTGCACATGGAGGCTATTTGGCCCATCATGCCTGCACCAGCTCATTAAATAAGCTTGTCTAACGATTTCTGAAGAATAGTTAGTTATATTTACAGCTATCTGCAGTGTTGCTGGAGGTGCCATCACATGCATTGAAACTGCATGGGCTTTGGATGCATCCTCTGCAATTGTAGTATCAGCAAACACATCCTATTGATAATTGCAACAAGATAAGCAGCTAGGGCTGTGTATCTTACACACATGTTAAGCTCTTTGTATATAAAATGCAGAGAGTAATGATGGTTGAGGCATCCTTTGCATGAATCAGCATGCTCTGAGTTTCATGAGTATCAGCGTGGTCAACCATCCATCTTTAAAAGAATCATTGGAACCATCCAAGAAATAGAAAAGTATTTTATAAATAATTATTGTCCATTGCCACCTCCTTTTGGAATGTTACCTTTTCAAGGCAAGTCTGGAGAGAGTTATAGTGGTATATGTTGAGGTTCATTGTGAGCAGCTCTGTAATACAGGGCAGTGTGTTCCACAATGATTCCCAAGGATTCCCACCAAGGTAAACATCACTTGGTGAAAGACACTCTTTGGTCTGCTCAAAATTTGCTGGTTTTCAAAAAAAATAAGTTGTATACGACTGACTGTTTAATAGGGAAATTCATGGTATTGTAGTAATATTATTTGATTTGCAATATAGATGTTCAGGTAAATGATCAGGGAATACAGGTTAAAATCCTATCACAGAAATGTAGAATTTAAAATTCCAGTAATAATTCTGGAACTAAAAGCTACACTCAGTAATGGTAATCATGACAGTATTGCCAATTATTTAAAGGCAAAGGTAAGGTGCTATATTCCAGATGTAAATCGATTGGTTACACCATTCGGCTTTAAGAAAAACACACTTTATTCTTACACCTAAAGAAAACTAAAGAAAGAAGAATCGGTATAACTTTACCTCTATTGGAAATCTTAACAGAATAATAGATTATTTAACTACTAAACAGCAACTGTTCTAATACAGTAACATCTCATCACCACACCTTTGACAAAGGCAAATTCAGTAACTGGATTGTCTCACATGTGATGTTTCTCCAGTCAAGGAGAAAAGAACACCCAGAGGAAATTCTGGCAGAGAGCTAGAGAAGCTAGAACAGCTTCCAAAGACAACTTCAAAAACCCCAACAACTACTGAAAGCTAGACTAAAACCCTGGTTCTGTAGGAACCTGACTCCACCCGTTTATGCTGCATCTTTGTTCTAACTTACAAAAAAACCAGGGCCTCATAAACTTTACATTATTGACTTGGAAGACACAATTCGACACCTCTCTTCAAAAATAGGAGGATAAAATATGCCTCTCAAAGCCATAGTATCATCACAGAAGGCAACAGGATCAAATGAGAAGTTCAGAGTCTAACTGTTTCAGAATGGACAATAGATCTCCCACTAGACTGTGCGAAGAAGAGAGCCCAATAAAAAAAATCTGTTCATTTCATAGAAACTTATCAAATACTATAAAGGGATAGAAAGAGTGGATGCCATAAGATGTTGTCCTGATTAGGAAATCTAGAGTGAAGGGATGCAATTCCAATTAAATGGGAAGTCACTTGGGACTGAGATGAGAAGCAATATTTTTTATTCAGTAGGTTGTGAATGTTTAGAACACTCAATCTCCAGGTGTTGTGGAAGTTCAATCAATTACTTTATTTAAAGTAGAGATTTCTAAATATCAGTGATGTGAAAGGGTATAGGTTGTTTTGTTATAGCGTGCGTTTCGTCAGCTCGAATTGGCTATAACACGATTGACAAATTGTGGACGTTGTTTGGATAATGTGAACTTTCTACTGAACAGGTACAATGATTTTCTACTAGTAATCTTCTACAGCATGATTTTTTTTGATGGTTTAACACAGCATGGTTTTTTATACCGTGAGGTTACAGAGGAACACAACTGTCCTGTTATGACAGAATGCCCTGTATGATGGTGTGGGATAAAGGCACTGAAGTCAGCATCAGCCATTATCACATTAAATGGGGGAGCAGGAACATATGTCAGAATGGTATAATCCTCCTTACTATGTGGACATTCACTCCCACATGGTCTCAATAGCTTAGCCAAATACCAACAGGAGGGATTGGTGGTGGAAATTAACCCAAGACATCCCAGATGGTATCCAACACTCTGGACTGGGGAATACAGTGATTTATGAGAATCATTAACAAATATCTCTGAGCAAACATCTTCAGAATTAAAACTAGCTTTATTGTCACATGTACTCACATGAGTACAATGGAAAATTTACAAGTCAACACTTATGGCGCCATCTTAGGTTCAACGGTACCTGACTAAAGATTCTTAAGTACAGATTCTTAGGAATATATTTAACAAGTATAAAATCATAGGAATAAAATAGAAAAGTAAAGGAATAAAAAGTTCAGTAATTCACTCATTTAATGTCTTTCCTGCAAACACTTCCAACAAAGTGGATCAGTTTCTTGAAGTCAGCAAACTGCTTTCCAAATCCTGGTTATGTTTTTGTTTCTTTCCTGTGATGTCCTAATGTTATTTATATTCTAGATCTTTCTGTTGACTCCTCTGTAAATTGCCCTTCCTTTTCTTTATTGACAGTTGCCACTAGACAGTTGCCACTAGTGTAAATTTTCAACAATTCTCCATTAAATACACTTCAGCAGATGATTAGCTATCTCAGAATTCCTGCACATAGTGGCTTTCTTGAAATTAAGTTTATCTTCTCTCAGCGGACATGCTGTCACAGAAGGATTTCTTGCTCCTAAGACAATTCTACCTCTGATGAAATCATCCTTCAGTTTCCCAAACTTGCAAAGTTCAGCTAGATGTCTCAGTCCAACATAATGATCTCTCGTGTTATGCTCATAACATTATAATACCATTTGTAAAGGGCAGGAGTCTTTATTTGTCTTAGGGACCTTTTTTCTTATTTTCACAGTTTTTGGTTTTCACAGGCAGATTGATCATGGATTTTTTTTTGCATTCTCAGTAAATTATTTATTAGATAATGCATTCAAAAGATTGTGTCAATAAGTTGAGTAAATCAATGTGAGAGGCGTAACAGGGAAAACAGATGAACTCAGGGCATTGTTCGGAGCATCGGACTGTGATATCATAATGATTGGAGAAATTTGACTCAGGATGGACAGGACTGGCAGCTTAATATTCCAGAGTATAGATGCTATAGGAAAGATAGAAAGGGGAGCAAAAGAGGACGGGAGTGGCATTTTGATTTGTGATAACATTACAGCTGTACTTAGGGAGGACATTTCTGGAAGTAGGTCCAGAGAAATTATTTGGGTGGAACTGAGAGATAAAAAAAGGGAAGATCACCTTATTGGGATTGTCCTATAGATCCCACAATAGTCAGTGGGAAATTGAGAAGCAATTAGTGTTAAGGGCTTGGTTGGAGAAGGATTTATTAAGTGTGTACAAGAAACATTTCTGATTCAGGTATGTGGAGCTACTAGAGAAGGAGCAAAACTTGACCTACTCTTGGGAAATAAGGCAGGGCAGGTGACTGAGGTGTCAGTGGGGGAGCACTTTGGGGCAAGCAATCATAATTCTATTAGTTTCAAAATAAAGTCAGAAGTCAGACGACACCAGGTTATGGTGAAGGACGCCTAAAGGTTTTGAAGGACGGCCTCAGACTTCACCTGACGAAATGGCTACGCTCAGAATGCTTGTGATTTCAAATAAACTTATTGGACTATAACCTGGTGACATCCGACTTCTGACTTTGCCCACCCCAGATCCAACATTTGCGCCTCCAGCTCCGCATCAAGTTTCAAAATAGTGATGGAAAAGAAAAACCAAATCTAAAAGTTTAATTTCTAAATTGGAGGAAGGCTAATTTTGATGGTATTAGGCAAAAACGTTCAAAAGGTGATTGGGAGTAGATATTCGCAGATAAAGGGACAGTAGAAATGGATCCGGAGGGACAGGATTTACATGTTTTTTGGAAAAGCAAGGACTGATTAGAGACAGTCAGCATGGCTTTGTGTGTGGGAAATTGTGTTTTATTAACTTGATTGAGGTTTTCAAGAAATAACAAAAAGGATAGATGAAGGCAGAGCGGTGGACGTGATTTATATGGACGTCAGTATGGTGTTTGACAAGGTACCTCATGTGAGACTGGTTAGCAAGGGTAGATCATATGGAATAAAGGGAGAACTAAACATTTGGATAAAGAACTAGTTTGAAGGTAGAAGACAGAGGGTGGTGGTGGAGGGTTGCTTTTCAGATCGGAGGCTTGTGACCAGTGGTCTGCCACAAGGATCGGTGCTGGGTCCACTGTTTTTCGTCATTTATATAAATGATTTAGATACGAACATCAATGGCATGATTAGTACGTTTGCAGATGACACCAAAATTGTTTGTGTGATGCACAGCAAAAAAGATCATCTCAGAATACATTGGGACCTTGATCAGATGGGCCAGTGGGCTGAAGAGTGGTAAATGGAGTTTAATTTTGATAAGTGTGGGATGCTGCAATTTGGAAAGGCAAATCAGGGTAGAACTGATACACTTAAAGGTAAGGTCATAGGGAGTGTTGCTGAACAAAGGAACCTCAGAGAGCAGATTCATATTTCCTTTAATGTGGAGTCACAGGTAGACAGGATAGTGAAGAAGGCATTTGGCATGCTTGTTTTATTAGTCAGTGCATTAAGTGTATGGGTTGGGAGGTCATGTTGTGGTTGTACAGGACAGTGGTTAGACCACTTTTGGAACATTGCATACAATTCTAGTCTCCCTGCTATAGAAAAGACTTAGGAGGATGTTACCAAGGTTGGAGGATTTGAGTTATCAGGAGAGCCTGAATAGGCTGGAGCTATTTTCTCTGGAGCATCAGAGGCTGAGGGGTGACCTTATAGAAGTTTTTAAAATCATGAGGGGCATGGATAGGGTGAATAGTCAATGTCTTTTTCTGAGGGTAGGGGAGTCCAAAAGTAAAAGTTTTGGTTTAAAGTGAGAGGGCAAACATTTAAAAGGGACCTAAGGTTAACCTTTTCACACAGAGGGTGGTGCGTGTATGGAATGAGCAGCCAGAGGAAGTGGTGGAGGCTGGTACAATTACATCATTTGCAAGACATCTGGATGGGTATGTGAGTAGGAAGCGTTTAGAGGGATATGGGCCAAAAGCTGGCAAATGGGACTAGATTAATTTAGGTTATCTGGTCAGCATGGATGAATTGGATTGGTGAGTCTGTTTTTATGCTGATCAGCTCAATGACTCTATGACTCCATCTGAACTCACACAAAAATAGAATTTGAAGAATCCATCAAAGAAGGCATTTGGTATGCTTTCCTTTATTGGTCAGTGTATTGAGTATAGGAGTTGGGAGGTCATGTTGCGGTTGTACAGGACATTGGTTAGGCCACTGTTGGAATATTGCATGCAATTCTGGTCTCCTTCCTATCGGAAAGATGTTGTGAAACTTAAAAGGGTTCAGAAAAGATTTACAAGGATGTTGCCAGGGTTGGAGGATCCAAGCTACAGGGAGAGGCTGAACAGGCTGGGGGTGTTTTCCCTGGAGTGTTGAAGGCTGAGGGGTGACCTTATAGAGGTTTACAAAATTATGAGGGGCATGGATTGGGTAAATAGGCAAAGTCTTTTCCCTGGGGTCAGGGAGTCCAGAACTAGAGGGTATAGGTTTAGGGTGAGAGGGGAAAGATATAAAAGAGACCTAAGGGCAACTTTTTCATGCAGAGGGTGGTACGTGTATGGAGCGAGCTGCCAGAGGATGTGGTGGAGGCTGGTACAATTGCAATATTTAAGAGGCATTTGGATGGGTATATGAATAGGAAAGGTTTGGAGGGATATGGGCCGGGTGATGGCAGGTGGGACTAGATTGGGTTGGGATATCTGGTCGGCATGGACAGGTTGGACCAAAGGGTCTGTTTCCATGCTGTACATCTCTATGACTCTATGACTCTACAACTACCAACTACAACTAACTACAACTAGCATTCAGTTCCTATATACCACAATATTTAAGTTGGTAGAAAACAACAGATAACAACAGTTGACCACAATTTTTTTGAAAATAACTGATATATCTTCCGTACACTTTCACCAAAAATATACCTTCCACAAACTGGAGGGTCATAGCACATGAAGCTGACAATTTGCTAAGAAGCAAAGTTTATTATGCATGAAAGGAAAAAAAAATTATATTAGAGTTTTTAATAATGATCTTTATACAAATATCAGCAATAAAGATTCATCCTTTTTGGCCCGCAACAACAACCTTACAGATACTCAAGTCTCAGAGGAGAGTCATCCTGTTATTATGTTAAAGTTCCTTCTTAAGTTGACATGGCTATACTTGGTTTCTCTCTTTCAAATATCTGCATTCACTCAATGAGAACTTCTTTAGTTACTGTCTATGTAGAATTTGTACATTCTCCCTGTGTCTGCATGGGTTTCCTCTGGGTGCTCCAGTTTCCTCTCACAGTCCAAAGATGTGCAGATTAGGTGAATTGGCCATGCTAAATTGCTCATAGTGTTCAGGGGTGTGTAGGTTAGCTACATTAGTCAGGGGTAAATACAGGATAGTACGGTAGGGGAATGCGTCTGGGTGGGTAGCTCTTTGGAGGGTCAGTATGGACTTATTGGGGCCGAAGGGCATGTTTCCACATTGTAGGGATTCTATGATTCTATGTTTCTATGATTCTATGGTTAAACTGTTGACATGGCTCACTGAATTCTTAATTGGAGTTTCTTAAAGTCCTCTTCAACAGTCTTCTCTTTCTGAAGCTTCTCAGGCCTTATTTCTCCTGTCCTGGCTATACCAGATACTGTATTTTGATTGTTACAGATCTTCTTGTCCAGAAATAAACCTACACACACACTGTCTGAAAGAACCCTCCACACTCATTGAACTTCTGGATAGTTCTCTCTCTTAAGGAAAACAATTTCTGTCTGTCTCTGTCTGCTTGTGTCTGAGGGCATTTTGTTGTTAGATGTTGCCACGTACCTTGCAGCCTCTTTTAGGCCCACACACTCTGAGCAGCATATCCTCATTATGGACCCAGAAGAAATAACTCTCAACTCAGCAAAAGGCAGCAAGCTTTTAGCTCCTGGCCCTGACTCTTGTCAAAGGTGTCCCCGGCAACTTCTTCATTTCCATCTCTTACTTACCCAATTGGTAGTTCCTGCTCCAATGTTGACTGTTTCTCTTCAACATTGGAGCAGGAGCTAATGAACCTATGACTGAAGGAGCAGCTCCTCACTAATTCTACTATGAGGGCAACGTTTTGACATTAAATCAGGAGGAATTTCCAGTTCATTGTCCAACCTCTGTTCATGACCCTAGGAGCAAGTGGTGAAAAATTCTAAACCATAATGATCTATTATCATTTCTGTCCCATATAAATTTTCAAACTTAAGCTTTAATTATTTTTTATTTATTTTTTAAATAAGTGGTGTTGCTGCTCTTATTTACATATCATGACATCAGCGGTCACATGGGCATTGTAATCCACAGTGTACAAGGGTATTTAACTAAATAAAGTTGAAGAATAGGGGCCAATTCCTCTCCACCCTCAACTGAATTTTTAATCTCAGCTTTTTACGATCTGAAGGCCCATTATAGAGACCCGACCTGTCCCAGCAGGAAATGGTCAATGTGCAGATTGTTACTGACCCAGTGTGATATTGTTCACAACACCTATGTGGATAAATTATTCATTTGCCTGATGACCCTTTGGACAGGCAGTGGCTAACGCAGTAAAGATACATCCCAGCCAATATTATCGCCAAAATATCATCTAATGAAAATAGATGATCAGGTCATTACTGCAGTGCTTTTTATGCCATTCCTTAGTGCACAATTCACTTTTATATCTTCCCTATCCTACAAGAGTGACTACATTTTGAAATGACTTCATTGCTTGCCCAGCACGCTAAGACATCCTAAGGAGATGAAAGGTGTATATAAATGCAACTTAATTCTCCTTTCTATATAGAGAGTTGAGTGTAAAGTTGCCGATCCTCCTGGATGGTTGAAGGGCTGTCCTGAAAGGATGACTGGTCTCTCAGGAGCAATCTGTTGACAACCTGGAAGAGCAATACTTTGATGTTCCAGTTTGTATCTTATGATTCCAATGAGCTGATTGGCTGATTTCTGTTCTGTATCATTCCAGCTGGCTCCATTGGTCTGTCAGCTAATAGTACAGTCAGGCATCGCTCAATCTCTTGTGGCTGACCACTATTCCCATTCCGTTTTTAAAATTCTTTCATTGGACGTGGCCACTAGCAATTTGAAGCCTATTCCTACTTGTCTTTGACCTGAGTGGCTCAGAGGGTAGATAAGAGTTAATCACATTTGCTGTTGGCCCAATCAAGTAAGAACATTGGATTTCCTTCTCAAAACAGAATTCATCAACTGAATGGATATTTATGATAATCAATTAGTTTTATAGTCACCATTACTGAGGCTCACTACTACTCCAGATAGATGAAGGAAGGGCTGCAGATGTCATATTCATGGACTTTAGTAAAGCATTTGATAAGGTTCCCCATGGTAAACTAATGGAGAAAGTGAAATCACATGGTGTGCAGGGTGCTCTAGGTAGGTGGATAAAGAACTGGTTGAGCAACAGGAGACAGAGAGTAGTAGTTGAAGGGAATTTCACGAAATGGAGAAAGGTGACCAGTGGTGTTCCACAGGGATTGGTGCTGGGAGTACTGTTGCTTGTAATATACATAAATGATCTGGAGGAGGGCATTGTTGGTCTGATCAGTAAGTTTGCAGATGACACAAAGATTGGTGGAGTAACAGAAGGAAAAGAGAACTGTCAAAGACTACAGGAGAATATAGATAGACTGGAGAGTTGGGTGGAGAACTGGTAGATGGAGTTCAATCCAGGCAAACGTGAGTTGATATATTTTGGAAAACCTAATTCTAGAGCGAATTATACAGTAAACAGAAGAGCCTTGGGAAAAGTTGATGAGCAGAGAGATCTAGGAGTTTAAGGTCCATTGTACCCTGATGGTTGCTGCACAGGTCAAGAAGGTATATGATATGCTTGCCTTCATCAGCCAGGGTATTGAATATAAGAGCTGGGCAGGTCATGTTAAAATTGCGCAAGACTTTAGTTTGGCCGCATTTAGAATACTGTGTACAGTTCTGGTCGTCACATTACCAAAAGGATGTGAACACTTTGGAGAGGGTGCAAAGAAGGTTTACTAGGATGTTACCTGGTACGGAAGGTGCTAGCTATGAAGAAAGGTTGAGTAAGTTAGGTTTATTTTCATTAGAGAAGAGGAGATTGAAGGGCGACCTGATTGAGGTCTACAAAATCATGAACAGTATAGACAGGGTAGATGGAAATAAGCTTTTTCCCAGGGTGAGGGATTCAATAACGAATAACGTCTCACACTTTCAAGTTGAGAGGTGAGAAGTTGAAGGGGGATGCATGCAGCAAATACTTTACACAGAGGGTGGTAGGTGCCTGGAATGCATTGCCAGCAGAGGTAGTAGAGGCAGGCACAGCAGATTCATTGAAGATGCGTCTGGACAGATGCATGAGTAGGTGGGGAGCAGAGGGATACAGATGCTTAGGAATTGGGCGACAGGTTTAGACAATGGATTTGGATCGTCTCAGGCTTGGAGGGCCAAAGGGCCTGTTCCTGGGCTGTACATTTTCTTTGTTCTTTGTTCTTTAGTAGTTGAAGTTAAATCCCACGAACTGCCATGGTGAGATTTGAAGCACGTCTCCTTCGTATTAGCTTGAGCTTCTGGATTACTAGTCCATGTTGTGTATGTCTCACAGTCTGTATACCTTAAAGGGACAAGCTTGACATATCACTGCAGCATGTGACCTGAGGGTGTAAAGATGTCATAATTCCATCTGACCCCAAGATCATGGAGCATGCCTTCCTACTAGAAACACATACCTCTGTTACAGTCTATTGATTGTATCTTAACCCAGATATTCAGGAGTCTGGGTAATGAAGTGTTTGTAAATAATAAATAACTGTATTAAAGTCTGTTGGCATCTTCAAACCACAGTATCTACTTATTTTCTTTTGATATAGGAAACAACATAAGCATCATTGCACCAAGTAAAACACCAGGTCAGCAGGTCCAATACCTTGATGGCAGACATTTGGAAAAGTAATTAAAGACCAAATGGATAACATAGAATTAAGGCAAGGGGGCAGTTTCTCACCCTTTAGTAGCATTAATTTCTGATGAGTACAATCAGCTATATGAGGTGTAGATATGGCATCAACAACCAAGAAGACAGAGTGAATTTATTTTTGACTGAGTGTCAGTTCTTTCAAAATACAAGAAATTTCTGGGTGTACCTTACTTAAAAAAATAAAAGAGGCTGAAGTTACAACTGCAAACAAAATTAAAGGCTACAGACCTGTACTGAAGAACAGTGAATGCTTTACCTCTCCTCTCTCTTCAAAATATACAAAGATGAGAGACTACAATTGAAATGGGCCAACTGGACATGAAAGCACATCCTCCAAAATGTCCCCAGAGGAAGGTATAGCTTGAAAACACTAAAAAGAACATTTTTTTAACTTAGGAATGCTTACCTGTGCCATTACATCAATTAGTTCAGCCTTTTTCTTTCTCCAAGTCAATGTGAAAATAAAAAAAAGCCCATTTGATATCATCATTCCATATTTTGGCACAAAAGGTGGATGAATCCCCAGGACCTGATCAAGTGTATCTTAGAACTCCGTGGGAAGCTAGAGAAGTGATTGCTGGGTCTCTTGTTGAGATATTTGTATCATCAATAGTCACAGGTGAGGTGCCGGAAGATTGGAGGTTGGCAAACGTAATGCCACTGTTTAAGAAGGATGTAAGGAGAAGCCAGGGAACTATAGACTAGTGAGCCTGACCTCGGTGGTGGGCAAGTTGTTGGAGGGAATCCCGAGAGACAGGATGTACATGTATTTGGAAAGGCAAGGACTGATTCAGGATAGTCAACTTGGCTTTGTGTGTGGAAAATCATGTCTCACAAACTTGATTGAGTTTTTTGAAGAAGTAACAAAGAGGATTGATGAGGGCAGAGCAGTAAATGTGATCTGTATGGACTTTGGTAAGGCGTTCGACAAGGTTCCCCATGGGAGACCAATTACCAAAGTTAGATGTCATGGAATACAGGGAGAACTAGCCATTTGGATACAGAACTGGCTCAAATGTAGAAGACAGAAGGTGGTGGTGGAGAGTTGTTTTTCAGACTGGAGGCCTGTGACCAGTGGAGAGCCACAAGGATCGGTGCTGGGCCCTCTACTTTTTGTCATTTACATCAATGATTTGGATGCAAGCTTAAGAGGTACAGTTAGTAAGTTTGCAGATGACACCAAAATTGGAGATGTAGTGGACAGCGAAGAGGGTTACCTCAGATTACAACAGGATCTGGACCAGATGAGCCAATGGGCTGAGAAGTGGCAGATGGAGCTTAATTCAGATAAATGCGAGGTGCTGCATTTTGGGAAAGCAAATCTTAGCAGGACTTATACACTTAATGGTAGGGTCCTAGGGAGCGTTGCTGAACAAAGAGACCTTGGAGTGCAGGTTCCTGGCTCTTTGAAAGTGGAGTTGCAGGTAGATAGGATAGTGAAGAAGGCGTTTGGTATGCTTTCCTTTATTGGTCAGAGTATTGAGTACAGGAGTTGGGAGGTCATGTTGCAGCTGTACAGGACATTGGTTACGTCACTGTTGGAATATTGCGTACATTTATCAGAGGAATAGATAGAGTAGATAGTCAGAAACTTTTTCCCCGGGTACAACAGAGTGTTACAAGGGGACATAAATTTAAGGTGAAGGGTGGAAGGTATAGGGGAGATGTCGGGGGTGGGTTCTTTACCCAGAGAGTAGTGGGGGCATGGAATGCGCTGCCCGTGGGAGTGGTAGAGTCAGAATCATTGGCGACCTTTGAGCGGCATTTGGATAGGTACATGGATGGGTGCTTAATCTAGGTTAGAAGTTCGGCACAACATCGTGGGCCGAAGGGCCTGTTCTGTGCTGTATTGTTCTATGTTCTATGTTCTATGTTCATTTCTGGTCTCCTTCCTATCTGGAAGATGTTGTGAAACTTGAAAGGGTTGGAGGATCTGAGCTATAGGGAGAGGCTGAACAGGCTGGGGCTGTTTTCTCTGGCGTCTCGGAGGCTGAGGGGTGACCTTACAGAGGTTTACAAGATCATGAGGGACATGGATAGGATAAATGGGCAAAGTCTTTTCCCTGGGGTCGGGGAGTCCAGAACTAGAGGGCATAGGTTTAGGATGAGAGGGGAAAGATATAAAAGAGACCTAAAGGGCAACTTTTTCACACAGAGGGTGGTACGGGTATGGAATGAGCTGCCAGAGGATGTGGTGGATGCTGGTACAATTGTAACATTTAAGGGGCATTTGGATGGGTATATGAATAGGAAATGTTTGGAGGGATATGGGCTGGGTGCTGGCAGGTGGGACTAGATTGTGTTGGGATATCTGGTCGGCATGGACGGGTTGGACTGAAAGGTCTGTTTCCATGCTGTACATCTCTATGACTCTATGTCTCCAGTTAGCAGTGGTTTACTAACATCCTTTAGGGAACAAAAACTCTCGTCATTAACTGGTCTGGCCTACATGTGGTTCTAGATCTATAACAGACCTACAGATTCAACTTTTAACATGGCGGCACAGTGGCTCAGTGGTTAGCACTGCTGCCTCACAGCGCCATGGAGCCAAGTTCAATACCAGCCTTGGGCGACTGTCTGCATGGATTTTGCATATTCTCCTCACATCTGCGTGAGTTTCGTCTGGGTGCTCCAGTTTCCTCCCACAGTCCAAAGATGTGCAGGTTAGGTGAATTAGTCGGGGGAAATGTAGAGTCATAGGGTCGTGGAATAAGTCAGGGTGGGATACTCTTCAAAGGGTTGGTGTGGACTTGTTGGGTCAAATGGCCTAACTGTAGGGATTCCATGATTCGATGAACAATGTGCTTGATGCTTAAGTTGCTTCTGAAATGGTCAATAAAACCACTCAGTTGTTCCACTACCAAAACATCTCAAGAAGGGAATGAAAACCACCTGGCATCAACTAAGGCACCAGAAGTGACACTGATAAACTCAGCCTTATCAATCCTGTAAAGCCGACCTCACTGACATCTAAGAGCTCGTCCCAAAATTGAGAAAATTGTCTCATAGAGATGGTTAAGCAACAGCCTGACATAGTCACGAAATCATACCTTACAGACAATGCTTCAGACCCATCATCACTATCCCTGGATATGTCCTGTCCCACTGGCTGGTCAGTCCAGCAGAGGTGGCAGCGCAGTAATATATAATTGAGACAGAGTTGCACTGGGTATTCACTTCTGATTCCATCTCCATTCAAAGCAACAAGTCAAACAAATAAAAGGAAATCTTGTACTGATTACCCATGTACTGTCCACCCTCGATTGATTAATCAGTACTCCTCAATGTTGACAAAAACTTAAGGGAATCACTGAGGATGGTGAGGATGCAGAACGTGGGATCTTCAAAGTCCACTATCAAGAGTGGAAGGAGTAAGTGGAACAGAAGTTAAAGTAAGGGAAAGGTTTTCCTGAGTGCTACGAGATTAGAGATCAAAAGTGTCATGAAACACAAGGCAAAAGGAGCTATACTGGGTGTAGAGAAGAGATAAAGTACAGGGGAGCAGTTGATATCATGTGTTAAAAGCAGAATAAAGGTCAGCTTTGGCTGAAAGCAAAATCCAGAAGCAAATATACAGACACTTTACAGGGAGTTGTTGGGGGGGTGGGGGGGGGGGGGTGGGGGGTCGGGGGGGGGGGGGGAGTGGGGAAGGTGGAGACATTTGTGAGCAAAAATCAAAATAGAGGACAGAGGTTGTTCCTCTGGAGTTGCTGAACTCAGTATTGAGTCCAGAAGGCAGCAATATGTTCTCTATGTTTTTGACCCAGTTACACCTATTTGATATGCCTTAGCCATCTCTGATTTCTCTACTTCTCAACCAAAGGTAGTCACTGAGATAGGCCTTAATGCCACTGCCTGGAAACTGACCTTCACATGCAGACACAGTCTCTCCCACTGCTGTGAAGACTGACATTGAACTTTTATTGAATCTTTCAACCCACCATTGGTGACATTTGGACTTCAGTCTACCAATGCAGTCAGAAGGTCACAGAAACCTTTTCTTGTTTCTCACTTCTTCAACTGAGTAGATGCAACACCACAAGAAGCCACAAAACTGAATGGACGTGTTGGCATAGTGATACTGTTAACTGGGCTCATAATTCAGAGTTTCAGCTCAATGCTCTGAGAACACAGGTACAAATCTCACCAAGGCAACTGATGGAAGTTACATCCAATCAATAATAAATTGAGAATTATAAGTAAGCCCTAGTTCAAATGATCACAAAAATATGAGGTTTTATAGTGTAAGAACCTATCGAGTTCACTTTAATGAATCAAATCCCTGCCCTCATTTTTGGAATTCTGTCCACAATGCCATGCTTCTTCTTCAGGCTTACAGAACTCAAGCAGGAGACCCCCCCCCTCGCGGATACTGGTCCAGTGCTGATCGGAGGAAGTAGACGATCAACTCTGGTGCTGTCTGGAATTGGCTGATTGGGCCATGTTCAAATAGTCCACAGGTACCTTGGATGAGTACGCCACCACCATTACAGATTTTATCAGTAATTGTGTGGAGGACTGCATACCAAGGACATCAATCCAGGTGTTCCTCAACAGAAAACCCTAGATGAACTCGGCCATACAGAACATGATAAAAACCAGGCATGAGGCCTTCAGATCAGGAAACGCACTCAAATATAAGGAATCCAAGGATGACCATCACAGAGCCATTAAGACAGCCAAGGACCAATACCGAACCAAACTAGAGACTCAGACAGACACCCAGCGACTATGGCGAGGACAGAATGACATCATAGGTTCTAAAAAGAAACAGCGCAAGATTGCAGATGATGACACATCCCTCCAAGATCATCTCAATGCCTTTTATGCTCGCTTTGAGCAGAATTTCAGCAAAGGGGTAACACCTATTCCAACAACTCCTGACGAACCTAACCCAACAGTCCCTGCATCAGAGGTCAGATCAGTTTTCCTTCGTGTGAATCCAAGGAAAGCAATGGGACCAGACGGAGTAGCAGGCCATGTACTCAGAGCATGAACAGATCAACTGGCAGAGGTCTTCTCGGACATCTTCAACCTCTCCCTACAGCAGGCCACTGTCCCTGCCTGTTTCAAGAGGGTCAACATCATCCCTGTGCCTAAGAAAGCTCATGCAGCAGGTCTCAATAACTACCGCCCAGTGGCCCTAACTTCAGTGGTCATGAAGTGCTTTGAAAGGCATTAGTCAGCTCCAGCCTCCCCACTACTCTTGACCCACTCCAACTGAACCAACAGATCCACATCAGATGCCATATCACTTGCCCATCACTCCTCCCTAGAACATCTTGACACCAAGAACAGCTATGTAAGAATCCTACTCATTGACTACATTTCAGCCTTCAACACTATTATCCCCTCAAGACTGATGACTAAATTTAATGATCTCAGACTAAGCCCACTCTCTGCAACTGGATCCTCAGTTTCCTGACTCACAGGCCACAATCAGTGAAGATTGGGGACAATATTTCATCCTCACTAGCACATTCAACACTGGAGCCCCCCAGGGATGCATACTCAACCCCCTACTGTACTCACTGTATACCTATGATTGCGTTGCCAAATGCCAGACTAGTGCCATTTACAAGTTCGCTGGTGACACCACCATAGTCAGTCGAATCTCAGATGGCAACGAAACAGACTACAGATGGGAGGTGGAAGACCTGGAAAAATGATACACTGAGAACAACCTAGCTCTCAATGCCAGCAAAACTAAGGAACTCATTATTGACTTTGGGCGAGATGCTACTCATGCCCCCCTACACATTAACAGCACAGAGGTAGAACGAGTGGAGAGTGTCAAGTTCCTGGGAGCGGTCATCCACAACAAGCTTTCTTGGGCTCTTCATGTGGATGCACTGGTTACAAAGGCCCAACAACGTCTCTTCTTCCACAGGCAGTTGAGGCAATTTGGCATGACGGCGAATACCCTTGCCAACTTTTATAGGTGCACCATCAAGAGCATTCTGTCTGGATGTATCTCTACCTGGTATGGCAACTGTACCATTCAAGATCATAGACAGTTACAGAGAGTGGTGAACTTGGCCCGGACAATCACAAAGGCCAACTTCCAATCTGTAGAATCTATCTATCCCGGCCCACTGAATGCTGCCAGCATTCTCAAAGATCCATCCCACCCTGGCAATGCTTTACTACAACCTCTACCATCGGGGAGAAGGTACAGAAGCCTGAACACATGCAGCAGCCTGTTTTGAAATGGTTCCAACCCTACTGTTGTTAGAATACCGAATGGACTTGCAAACTTTTGACATCCTTCTGTACCTGTGTTTTTGTTTTTGCCACTGTTTACCTATCACTTACTTATCTATGCTACTTAACTCTATGATCTGCCTGTATTGCTCGTAGGTCAAAGCTTTTCACTGTGCCTTGGTACACGTGACAATAAGTTCAATTCAATTTAATTCAATTCAAACTGCCCCGTCCTCTCATCTCTGGCCTATATGAGTCCCCAGATCCAGGGCATTGTGGTTGACTCTTAATTGCCCTTAAACAAGCCACTTAGCCTACCAAAATAGGACAAAGAACTGCCATCCTGGAGATCTGAAACAAAAGCAGAATTTGCTGGAGAAACTCAGCAGGTCTGGCAACATCTGTGGAGAGAAGTTAGAGTTAATGTTTCAACTCACTGTACAAAACTGCTACAGTAAGTATAAAAATGATTAAAAGTGAATGAACCACAAAGCAGAATCAACTTTTCAGATAATCCTTCTTCAGAACTAATTGCAGCTAGGAAAAGGTTGGCATATATGCTGAGGACACAAGGTGTTGGGGTGGGAGGGTGGTGGGAAGGGTAAACCATAGGTGAAGATGGAGCCCATAGAGAGAGAGTGAGAAAACAGCAGTAGGGCAGACAAAAGAATGGATAATAGTGATCCAGGGAGATAGAAAAGCTATCTCCCTGGCTCACTATTATTGGATAGAAAATGGGTACTATTAATGGGTGAAAATGCTATGAGAGCAGCCCATATAATGAGAGGGCCTGGTGTGTGGGGGGGTGACAAAGGACATCGAAGAAGTTGTTCAGGCTCTAAAATGATTCAACTCAACATTGAGTCCTGAAGGCTGCACGGTTGCCTTGTAGAAAATGAGATGCTGTTCTTTCAGCTTGTGCTGAGCCTCACTGGAGCCCTGTAGCAGGCCTAAGGCAGAAAGGTGGGGGAGGGAACATGGTGGTGTGTCAAATTGGCAGGCCACTGGAAGCTCGGGGTCATTTTTGCAGATGGAATGCAACTGTTCTGCAAAACGATTGCCAGTCCCTTTGCTAAATATTCGAACTGGCCCTTACACTACCATTAGTCTCAATTTAGGTAAAGCTTAAGATTAAAAATGGCAGGAGATCTCAGACCAATGTTATGCTCCTCTTGCTCAATGTGGGAGCTCAGGGATACAGCAGATGTCCCTGGCTCCTTCACGTGCAAGAAGTGTGTCCAGTTGCAGCTCTTGTTAGATAGCATGATGGTTCTGGAGCTGAGGATGGACTCACTTTGGAGCATACGTGATGCTGAGGGAGTCGTGGATAGCACATTTAGTGTGTTGGTCACACCACAGATTAGGATTGCTGAGGAAGAAAGGGAATGGGTGACCAAAAGGCAGAGAAAGAGCAGGAAGGCAGTGCAGGTGTCCCCTGCTGTCATCTCCCTCCAAAACAGATCTACCATTTTGGATACTGTCGGAGGAGATGGCTCACCAGGAGTAGGCAGCGATAGCCAGATTCATGGCACCATGGCTGGCTCTCCTGTTCAGAAGGGTGGGTAAAAGAGTGAAAGGGCTATAGTCAGTGTGAGGGGAGTAGATAGGCACTTCTGTGGCCATAAACGAGACTCCGGAATAGTATCTTGCCTCCCAGGTGCATGAGTCAGGGATGTCTTGGATCAACTGCAGAAAATTCTCAAGGGGGAGGGTGAACAGCCAGTTGTCATGGCTCATGTAGGCACCAATGATATAGGTAAAAAAAAATTGGATCAGGTCATACAAGCTGAATTTTGGGAGTTGGGAAACAAGTTTAAAAGTAGGACCTCAGAGGATTGCAACCAGTGCCATGTGCTTGTCAGAGTAAGAATGATAGAATAATCAGGATGGGTGCGTGGCTTGAGAGATGGTGCAAGGAGGGGGGGTTCAGATTTTTGGGACATTGGGACTGGTTCTGGGGGAGGTGGGACTAGTACAAATTGGATGATCTACACCTGGGTCGGGCTGGAACCAGTGTCCTTGGGGGCGCTTTTGCTAACGCTGTTGGGGAGGGCTTAAACTATTGTGGCAGGGAGATAGGAACCAAATGAGGAGGTTAATGGACAGGAAGGATGGAATAACTAAAGCCTGTAAGTAACTAGATAGTGAAGTCAGTATGACTAAGGAGAAAAGTAGGCAGGAAGCAGTCGATGAAAGCAAAGAGACTGGTGGTCTAAGTTGCATTTGTTTTATATCGAGAAATGGAGTAGGTAAGGCAGATTAACTCTGGCCTTGGATTTGTACCTAGGAGTATAATGTTATTGCTATTACTGAAGCTTGGTTGAGGGGAGGGCATAATTGGCAACTAAATATCTCAGGATATTGATGCTTTATGTGGGATAGAGAGGGAGGTAAAAGGGGTGGAGGAGTTGCTCTCTGGTCAAAGAGGATATCACAGCTGTGCTGAAGGAGGGCACTATGGAGTATTTGAGCAGCGAGGTGATATGGGCAGAGCTCAGAAACAGAAAGGGTACAGTAATAATGTTGGGATTGTACTACAGGCCTCCCAATAGTGAATGTGAGATGGAGGTACAAACATGTAGAGAGATCATAGAAAGATGTATGAGCAATAGGGTAACGGTGATAGGAGATTTTAATTTTCCCAAAATTGACTGGGATTTGCTTTATGTTAGAGGTCTGGATGGAGCAGAATTTGTAAGAAGCTTCCAGGAGGGTTTTCTAGAGCATATGTAAATAGTCCAACTCGGAAAGGGGCCATACTAGACATGGTGTTGGGAAATGAGCCCAGCCAGGTGGTTGAAGTTTTAGTAGGAGATTACTTTGGGAATAGCAATCACAATTTCATAGGTTTTAGAATGCTCATGGACAAAGACGAGAGTGGTCCGAAAGGAAGAGTGCTAAATTGGGGGAAGTCCAGCTATACCAAAATTCAGCAGGAATTGGGGAATGTAGATTGGGAGCAGCTGTTTGAAGGGAAATCCATATTTGATATGTGGGAGGCTTTTAAAGAGGAGTTGATTAGAGTTCAGGAGAGATACGTTCCAGTGAAAATGAGGGATAGAACTGGCAAGATTAGGGAACCATGGATGACAGGTGAAATTGTGAGACTAGCTAAGAGGAAAAAGGATGCATACATAAGGTCTAGGCGACTGAAGACATTTGAAGCTTTGGAAGAATATCAGGAACGTAGGACCAATCTGAAATGAGCAATTAAGAGGGTCATGGGTCATGAGATCTCCTTAGTGAGCAGGGTTAAGGAAAACCCCAAAGCCTTACATTCATTTTTAAGGAGCAAGAGGGTAACTAGGGAAAGGATTGGCCCACTCAAGGACAAAGGAGGAAAGATATGCATGGAGTCAGAGAAAATGAGTGAGATTCTTAATGAGTGCTTTGCATCAGTATTCACCAAGGAGAGGGATGTGGTGAATGTTGAGGTTAGGGATAGTTCTTTAATTACTCTAGGTCAAGTCGGCATAAGGAGGGAGGACGTGTTGTGTATTCTAAAAGGCATTAAGGTAGACAAGTCCCCAGGTCTGGATGGGATCTATCTCAGTTTACTGAGAGAAGCAAGAGAGGAAATAGATGGGGCTTCAACAGGTATCTTTGCAGCATCCTTGAACACGGGGGAGGTCTCAGAGGACTGGAGAATTGTTAATGTTCTCCCCTTTTTTAAGAAGGGTAACAGAGATAATCCAGGAAATTACAGACCTGTGAGCCTGACATCAGTGGCAGGGAAGCTACTGGAGAAGATATTAATGGATAGGATATATACGCATTTGGAAGAAAATGGGCTTATCAGTGATTGGCAGCATGGTTTGTGCAGGGAAGGTCATGTCTTACAAACCCAATAGAATTCTTTGAAGAGGTAACAAAGTTGATTGATGAGGGAAAGGATGTAGATGTCATATACATGGATTTTAGTAAGGTGTTTGGTAAGGTTTCCCATGGTAGGCTGATGAAGAGGATGAAGTCACATGGGGTCGAGGGTGTTCTAGCTAGATGGATAGTGTTATGAATATATGGGTGCACTATACCTTTAAGAGAGTAAAAGCTAGCACTGACAGCACCAAGTGTTCTCAATAAGACACAATGTAACATGAAAAATTTAGGGGAGATATATGTGGAAAGTTCTTCACACAAAGGATGTTGGGTCCCTGGAATGTATTGCCAGCGAAAGTGGTAGGGTTGGGAACAATAGCATCATTTAAGATGTATCCAGACAGATACATGAATGAACAGGGAGCAAAGGGATACAGATCCTTAGAACTAGACGGCAGGTTTAGGTAGAGGATATGGATCAGCGCTGGCTTGGAGGGCTGAAGGGCCTGTTCCTGTGCTGTAAAGTTCTTTGTTCTTTGTTCTAAATGAATTTGAATTCGCTGCTGCTCCTGCATAATTGGGGTTTCAGTAGTCCTAATAATACGTAGAGGTCCAAAGTGCATTTGGCCAATCTAGACTTCGTGTCTTGCAGACTTAAAGGCAAGATGCCCAACTGGAGCTTCCTTAAGATTTGCTCTCCAACAATAGATAGAGCGGTAACTGTGTATACTTCCACTATAAGGAGTGGCCATTTACCAGGAAGGTTATCCTAATTGAGTCCACTTTGGGAGCAGTGATACAATTTGGCTGTATCAATTCCTCATCTTCAAACTGATTTATCTTGAAGTGACTTCGCTCTTTGGCCTCCGCAATAGCCTTGTCTGAGACAGAGTGTAAGACTACAAGTGTGGCATGGACATTCTTTTTCCTCACTGTATTGTGGAGAAACTTCTCATCCATCTCTGGAACCTTGCAGCCTCTAACTCCAATCTTCCTTTCTTGGCAATAACCGGTATTCCCTCGCATTATCCAGTTGGGACTTGGCTCTGTGGTGTGGAGGTCACCCAAAGTCAAGGACGCTACCATCTATAAATACTTGCAGCTCCTAAGCCCCTTACTCTATATTTCATGAGAAAAGGGCACTTCTAGTACTTTCCAAATTTGGTTCAGCCGGTAATTTTCTTTGGGTCACGTTATCATTAATTCTACAAACTAAGTAATCCATTAACGTTTCCTGAAGTGCTGACCAGACACACAGTGTTCCATTAATTTCCATAGTTTCATCAAGAATTCAGTAACTTGTTCCCAGAAAGTTTAGTTGCCGTGTTGCAGCTATAATGCTGAAACATAATGGATGGTTTGAGATCGTAGTGGTCCACTACTATATCTATCAAAGGATGTTGACTCCGGGACTGCTGAGTAGGTTAGATTCTTTAAGATATTGAAAGTCAGGGCCCTAAAAGCAGTCAAGAGAATGACTTTTGTTGATGATCCCTTTTGCCTGAATAAAGTATTTCATTCTTTTGGCTTATTGAGGCTAATCCTCGACACCAGGCTCCAATTTCCCAAACAGTGGCATTTTTAATATTTCCCAGTCATGGTCTTACTTGGTTTATTGAAAGACAAGTGTGTCTGAAATTTTTCTTAACTCTCATCACCAATGTAATAATTGAGGATGCCTGAGTGGAAAGGAACATCATTTATTGTTGAACACCAAAATAGAACCACTACTCGCGGCCTGGGACACACGGTTCTGCAGACCCATCCCTGATCCTGCTTTATTTTGTTTTGTTGGTTGATAGACAAACATTGATCTGGAAAGCAAGGAGAATTTTCCAGCAATACGCATGTTTTCAGTATCAATATCCACTCACCATGGGTTAGATATTTTCCTAATCAACCTGTTCAGGGATGTTATGATACACCACTGGAGCAGGTGGGACTTGAACCTGGGTTGTCTGGCCTATGGGCATGGACACTGCCACTGCAGCACAAGGGCCCTCCTGGGTCTTGCAAAAACCTGAACCTTTTTTCCCACCACCAAATCATGGTGAAATGTTTTCCCTCCATCTATTAACCATCACCAGTAAATCACCCACGTAGCCATTGGATGCATAAAATCAAATAAAGTGAGAAGCCATGAAGAACCAAGATGAGCAAAAAGTTTTCTTCTATTTGGAGGGCTGTGAATATTTAGAATTCTTCATCCCCAGAGGCCTCTGGAAGTTCAGACTTTGAGTATGTTCAATGTAGAGATGAATACATTTTTTAACTACAAGTGAATTAAAGGGGTATGGAAAAGTGTGAAAAAAAGACATTGAAATGAAAGACCAGCCATGACCAAATTGGATAGCAGAGCAAATCTAGGAGCCACACATTCAGTATCATCATCCAGGGTACTGCCACAATCCCTGTGGCACTGCATTGTTACATTTTGCCAACTGAAAATGACCCATTTGTGCATAACACTTCTTGTTAGCTGAGCAGTCCTCTATCCATGCTAATATGTTAACCGCTACACCATGAGCTGTTATTTTGTTTGTAACCTTTGACATCTTATCAAATGACTTCTGGATGGAAATCAAAGCACACCAAGTATGTTTAGGAAAGTCACTTCTGTTATCCACACTGAGATGTTGTCAGAACACAAGAACAAAATATTAGCTGAATGCAGCTGCGATGTATTCAATTTGTGTGACATCTAAGACAATACTGTAGTATTTCCAGGGACAGGTAGAAGAAATGAACAATCATAGCTCTGCCTTCATTCTTATTGCTGCTCATCTGCTGCCAACTCCATTTCCTCCTCCTCTCATCTCAATTGTTTTTGTTATTATTTGACAATGGACTGATTTTGGAGTAATTTAGACTAAATTGTTACTCTTAAACTAAACTAAACTCAGAAAGGATGAAATATATAGAGCAACAATCTGCTGGGAATATCAATTAGATCTGGAGGAAACCACAGGAACACATTAGCTTGATACAATGGAAATTCAATTAGACATTCCAGTAAATATTCACACCTGCTAATTTAACAAGTTCTCAAGTGGTCCAATTGACAGTATGGCAGCACAATATTAGTTTTTTTATATATGTCGACTCTTTGTTAATATTGGAATTTACTTTATAATTAAACTACAGTGAAAGAATCCGCTCAGTGTAAACACTGCTTTCCTTAGTCAGAGTGATGGAGAACCTATTCCTTTGGCAGACACTAGTCTCAGAACCCGAGTTTGATACCATCCAAGTTCTGGTGATATAATTGCTTATATAATTTGAATGCAACTTTCATTAGTTTATATGATGGATAAATTTGCATTTAAATGTCAACTTTGATCTAATCAGGCTTTCACTTCCTCTTCTCTGTTATTTGAAATCTTGGGCCCCAGTGTTGACAGGGGCAGGTATTGCAAGCGGCGGGGATGCTGGAGGGGTGGCTGTAGGGGAGGATGGGATGGCGGGGATGATGTAGTTAAAGGGTTGCATTTGGGAAACTCTCTGACCATGCAGTGGAATGTCAGCCTTGATTTTTGTACTCAAGTGTTGATGGGGCAAGAATGATTAATACCAAGGAAGTAGGTAACCCCATGGTAATTGGTCTTCTTGGCACTAAGCCTTGCAGTACAGGCATTAAGCTTTTCACCCAAGTTGACCTTGCCTCCAGTGACCTGCCTGGTTTCCTACCTCGTGGCCTGGAAAACTAAGTCAGTGAAAGTTACACCAACAAAACATATTAAATCCAGGTTCCCAGTCTCATAATGATACTTAAATTACCAATGAGTCTCCTTGATATAAATTGGCTGTCACAACCTGTCCTGACTCTGTTTAACCCAGGAATGCAGGTTGGAGACATATTGACGTGTTTGAGATTTTATATGCTTATACATCATAGATTTTCAAGGATTAAGTTAAGTCATTGAATTCTTCCTAAGTCAGGCTGCTTTTCCTGATTTCTTCCCATTTTACATTTAATTTCTATCAGGTTCAACCTTCTTTGGAGGAGGTTTCCGTTGCTGAACACTCCATTAAAGATAACAAAAGCACGCTGATCTAGTGAAATGAGAGGAACTTTCTCAGTGTAAAAGGACAACAAAAAAATGACAGCACATAATATTCATTACAATTAAATTCACAATCCCTTCAATTATTTACTTTTGCATGATAAAATTCTTGCTATCTTCTCCCCGTTGAAACTAATTTCAATGGAAATTCAGACAATTGTTGGCCAGCGAATGAATTTAAAAGTTAATGTGAATGGAGAGACGGTCTAGGAAGCATTAGAGAGGTGTAATAGTGCTGTCACTTTTTGCTCATTCAGAATATGAACACCACATTGTCATTTTTATCTAACATAAGTTCACATTACCACAAGACATAGGAGCAGAAGTCAACCAATCATCCCATTAAATATCCTTTGTCATTCATTGAGATAATGGCTGATCAGAACTCCATTTTCCTGCCTTCTCCCTATAGCTCATGATTCCCTTGCTGATTAATCCATCTATCTCAGCCTTGAAGATACTTAATGTCCCAGCCTGAGGTAAGAATTCCACAGACTGACTATCTTCAGAGAAAAAAAACTCTCTCATCTCTGTCTTAAAGAGCCGACCCTTATTCTGAATTTATACCCTCTAGTCCAAGACTCTCCCAGAAAGCGGAGCGAACTTCTCTGCATGTATCCTGTCAATTCCCCTCAGAATCCTATCAATGAATTTTTCATCATGCTCTATTGAGCTCACAGTAGCCATTTCATGTCATGCTGACTATCAGGCAACTTAGTATGTCTGAGACCTGTTTTTCAGTGCAAATTTGTCATTTAGTCTCACATGTTATTTGCTTCAGATGTGACAAATCATGTACAAATGCACATAGGTATCCCAAAGTCATTTTGACATCAGATTTAAGTTGCTCTTGGACTTTTGGATGACTTTATTTAAATGATTGGGGTGGAGGTATTGATGGGTCAGGGTGTTGGGGTGGTAGGGATATTTGGAGATCTTTACTCATCACTTCCCGAATGGATCTAATGTCTTCCTTAATCTTCAAATGTGTTTTTTTTTCTCTCAAAAAGTTCACAGACTGGGATACAAAGATCTCTGAGAAGAAACTAGATATTCATCTACACTTTCCTGATTGTCACTGGAATATACATTAATATTGGATTCACATCTTTCGGGGAATTACACCCAGGAAGTCTATTCAAATTCATCTAAACAAAATAATGGCTTTGGAATAATTCTCATTCAATATTGTAAGGCTCCAGTTTCACGTTTCATAGAATTACCATTAATTACCATTTTATTTCATTCATGATCCCTGAAAGATCTTTACTGTCCACTGCATCATTCAAGGCAGAAACGCACTTGGTAAATCAACATTTTGTTTGTTTTCTTCAACAAGGACAAGAGTTTGAAAGTTAAGACCAATGTGCACTGCCTCAGTGAGTGTGTCAAGCTGCACAAACACATGTGATGTCCCTAGCCTTAGTACTACCTTCTGCACTTCTGATAGAGTGTGAATGTTTCACATGGATCAATGATGCTCCTGTGATCACATATATTGACTGTTCATGAAAACCATTCAGCCTCAGGCTGCTCAATTCATGTCGACACTTTGTGACTGCAAACTTGGAAGGCATGTCAGCTAGGAGCAGTGCTGCATTCATGTTGTCAGTCTGCAGGAGGTCATTAAAACACTGTGGCACAGATTGAGGTCTTCTTCACAGCACATCCACTCACCCCACTGCCTCTTCTAGTCAAGAATATTTGGTCTAGCTGGCTGGCCTTCTCCTGCTGCTTTCTGGGAATAGAATGTCACAGTGTTTGTCCTGTGTTTCCAGGATTGCCTGAAGAGAGGCCCCACTAAAGTTTACACCTTCCTCTCCTTCTGTCAGGTCCCAGTAAACTGGCAACCAGCAGTTATTGCTGCTGATTCCTTTTCAAAATGCACAAGCCTCACATCTGTCCCACCTCGTCCATACCTTAGCTGCCCACCCACCTCCCTCCACCTCTAAACGGATAGTCCTCTGGCCGTTAATTTCGGTAGTGTTTGTTTAAACCGTATTGGGCATTAGAAAATGACATGAGATCGGAACCCAGAAAAACAGCCAGGCACTTGAACCCGGATTAAACTTCTGCCCAGATATTGGACCAAAATAAATTCTTCATTTGCAGTCATAGTCAGGAAACTTGTACAAATCAACAAACACTTTCACGGTGTCACAGAATTACTACAGCGCAGAAGCAGATCATTCATCCCATCACACAGAACATTTCATTTAACATCATTTTATTGCCATCTCCTATTAACGCTATGCTCTGTTCTTTTTGAACTAAAAGGCTAACTCCAATTTCAGTGCATCAATTATACCTGCCTCTACCTCTCAGGGTGGTATGCTCCAAACCATAAACACTCGCTGCACGAAAGATAGCTATTCGTGTGCTTTTGCTCCCTTTGACAATTACATGAAATCTGTGCCCTCTTATTCTCGATCCTTTCTGGGGTGGGAGGATGTTCTCTCTTATCACTTTGTCCAGATGCCTCATGATTTTGTATACCATTACCTGATATCCTTTCATCAACGCCTTCTCCAAAGAAAGTTGTTCCAGCCCCTCCAATTTTTCTTCATAACCTCAGTGTCTCATTCCTGGAACTATTCTTCTTCATATGTTCATACCCTTCTCCACCCTCTCTAATGTCTTCACATCTTTCTAAAGTGTGGCATACAGAACCATACACACAACCCCAGCTGAGGCCGGAATAAAGTAAAAGTCACCATAGTCCTTCCTTGGGCTGCTCTCTTATTAGACAGAGACAACTAAGCCTGAGGGTCACAGTTGAAATTGAGAGCCCTTCAGCCTCAATTGAGAACAACCTCAGCCAAAGTGAGAATTGAACCTAACTGTTAGCATCACTCTGCATTGTAAACCACCCACCCAGCCAACTGTGCTAGCTGAAACAGTGCTTTCTACAAGTTCTACAAAACTTAGTTGCTCTTGAACTCTTTTGGATCTATTTAGAAAGCCTAGGATATAGTTCGCTTTATTAACTGCTCCCTCACCCTGTCCTGCAATCATTAATAAGTTATGCACAGTTACAACAGGTCCCACTACACCTGCACCTCCTTTAGAGTTGTACCCTTTATTGCATATTGTCTCTCTGTGTTCTTCCCATGAAAAATAATTACCCCACCTTTCTCCGTATTGAACACAGGCTGAAATTCCAGAATCCATCAATTTTCCTTTCACCCAGTAATTTTTGCCCTTCTTTCTGCTTGGCTCAGAAGAACCCCTGGTTTCAACTTCATGTTTTTCTCCTTTAACCTTTTGAACTCTCATCTCAGCAGTATTTTAGTTCTCCAACTCCCAGTTGTTTCTCTGACTTCTGTTCTATTGCTGAAGTCCCCATGTGTAGTTAGGAGAGCTCACAATATTGAAAGCATTCCTAGTTTCTAGAGTCATTGAATGATAGAGTTATACATCACGGAAACAGACTTTTGGTCCAACTTGTCCATGCAGACCAGATATCCTAAACTGATCTAGTCCCATTTGCCAGCATTTTGCCCTTATCCCTGTAAACACTTCCTGTTCATATAACCATCGAATATTCTTTTAAAAAATATTTTTATTGAGAGGAAAAGATTTCTTTTTATAAAATTACAAAATTACAACAACAATAAACCAACAACAACCCTATTCTAGATAAAAAAAATTTAAACAGAAATAAAAAAAACATAAACAAAGCAAAACTATACTAGTGTGCAAGATAAAGAGTCCAGTAGAAGTAAAAAATAAATAACACCACTCAGCACAACAAAACAATAGTTCCCAACCTTTGAGAGCAATGATTATTACACCTGCACTTATTCTTAATTCTTCCTCTTGGGGTACCAAGTTCACTAAATCAGGTCGTCATGGCTACACAAAAGCCTTAATTAAAATGGCAGACAAATCTGTGTCCAGGTAATCCAAAAAGGGCTGCCATGCCTTCTAAAAATTTTCAGTTTTTTGGTACACAGTATATTTGTGAGGAAGTCCAGGAGGATATGTTCCATGATTAGCTTACACCAATTGGACAGACCCAGGGGGTTTTCAGATACCCAACACATCAAAATGTTTTTCCTCGCGCAGCAAGTAAAGATATTAAAAGTTTTTCCAATAAGTGTCTAAAGAAGATAAATTGGGCAGTCCCAGGAGAAGAGAGATTGGGTCCATCTTAACTTCGGTCCCCAAGACCCTCCCTATTACTCCTGCCACAGCACTCCAGTATATATGAAGTTTGTTGAAGGACCACAGACAGTGAGTGAGAGTACCAGCACTTATTTTACACTTGGATACTCCCACCTTAAATTTCGAGAGATGGTCTGGGGCCAGATGGACCCTATGGAGAATCTTCAACTGCATGGCATGGGTCCTATTATAGATCGAACTCTTTGTCGCATTTTCAGAAATATCCTCCCATGTCTCAGAGGAGATCTCAACTCTTCCAGGCCTCACATAGTCGCTCAATATCATCCAAGGGGTCACCCCCCAACAACTGATAAAGAGTACTAACTGAGCAAATGCTCTTAGCATGAAGCACCCGCTTCTTTGTATCAGATCTGTAGGAATCGGTCAAGAGTGTAGTTCTTCTTTGAACAAAGTCCCTAATCTGAAAAAATATAAAAGGTTTCTGCTGGATAATCCACACTTGCAGCTTATTTGGTCAATGGACATCATTGTTTCACCCTCAAAAAAGTCACCCAAATAGGAAACGCCCCTAGCCACCCAGAGTTTAAACTGGCCAGAATCCTGGCATCCCAACTATATGGGTAAGAAAAGAAGTTTTAGATATATTACCCTCACTCTACCGCATTGACATCCGCGCTTTGACAGTATTAATAATTACTGGATTATGACAGTATTCCATAACTGTCCTCAGTTTATCTAAGAACAATAGGCTACCTAAGGGGACACTTTGCCTGGGAGGCCTCAATACCCAACCATATTGATGCCAGGTCCTCACAAGCACAGTTGCTCACAAAATAAAATTGATATCTTCTAATGTCCAGGAGGTCCACTCACCCCAACCTTTGGAGCAATCACAATTTGGTGAGCTTAATAAGGAGCCAGATAAATGAGCTAAACCAGACATTAAGTCTCCGAAATGTTTGCCTGAGAAAAATCAAAGGGAATATTCACATAGGGTTGACAAATGAGGAAGGACATTCATTTTCATAAGGGCAACTCAACCTAACCAAGACATTGGAAGGGCTGTCCATCTTGGAAGATCTTGTTTAATTTTGTCAAGCAAGTGGACAAAATTAGCCTTAAATAACTGATCAAAGTCAGGAGTAACAAAAATACCTAAATAAAGAAAACCCCGCTGTGACCATTTAAAGGGAAACCATGACTCACCATCAACGTCAGATATTCGCCCAAGACACCACATAGCTATAGCCTCCAATTTTGAAAAATTAATCTTATATCCTGAAAAGGGGCCTAATAAATTAATACTTTGTATCAAATGGGGTACAGAAGCTTCTGGATTCGACAAAAAGATAAGAACATCATCTGTATGTAATGTGATCTTATGTGCGTTTGATCCGACCTATGGGGCAGTTATGTTAGGATCCCTCCGGATAGCCTCTGCCAGTGGTTCAATCACCAACGTAGAGCATAAAGGTGAGGGGAATCAACCTTACTGACTGCCCCTATAGATACTAAAATTACTGGATCTTACTCCATTGGTGATCACTGTAAAGGGACTCCAACCACTTAATAGACCAAACTGTTCCAGGATGTAAAAAATATATGGCCACTTCACCCGGTCAAGTGCCTTCTCTGCATCTAAAGAGATCACTAATTCCTGAACCAATTGCTGCTGACACGCATTACATTAAGTAACCTCCTGACATTGTTGGAGATCTGCAGTCCTCTTTAACAATGGAAAGCAACACCGTTTTTAGCCTTAAGGTAAGAGTCTTGGACAAAATTTTAAAATAAGAATTTAGAAGCAAGGTGGGACTTTAAGAAGCACAGTCCTCCAGGGTCTTGCCTTTCTTGAAGATGAGAGAGATATTTGCCTCTCTCAAGGATGGCGAGAGGCAATCATGACTGTACAAGTAATTGCACATGTCCAACATCAGCCCTGACAATATATCTATAAATTCTTTGTAGGATTCACAAGGGCCGGGTGCCTTTTCACTTTGAAGCTGCTTCATTGCCTCCTGTATCTCTTGCACTGTTAAGGGGCATTAAGGAGAGACGCCTGTTCAGAGATCACTCCTGGAAGATCCAGGTTCTTAAAAAAAGACTCCATCTTAACCCATCTGTCCTCACAGCCTTCTGACACGTATAATTCAGAGTAAAATCTCCAAAACGCAGCATTGATCTTTTTAGAATCACAAGTAGGAATCCCAGTGCCTTCCTTGATTGAAGTAATAGATTTTGTGTGTGTGTGTGTGTGTGTGTGTGTGGAGGGGGGGGAGAGTGTTGCGGTGGCGGTGATGTTGTTCTTTTTCCTGGCCAAATATGCCAGATATTTGCCCGGCCTACCGCCATGCTCAAAAGACCTTTGTTTCATAAAAGGAATATTCCTTCCTCACTATCTGTGTGAGCATGGAATTCAAGGTGGACCAAAGAGCTGTGACCCACTGCAACTTAGCCACTGATGGCCTATCACAATGTGCCATCTCAGCTGTCTTTAGTCATGCCTCGAGCAGGTGCTGTTACTCCCCCTTCTGTCGCTTCCGACTGGCAGAGTAAGAGATAATTATTCCACCGGCATAAGTCTTCGCTGTCTCCCAGAGAATAGACGGGTTACTAGCTGTATCCGAACTGATGATCAAGAATGCTTTAAACTCATTAGAAAAATACTCAATAAACTTACTGTCCTTGAGAATGAAGGGATTCATTTACCAGTGCTGTGAACCTGTTACATTGCCCTTAATCTCAACCATTAAATATACAGCTGCATTATTGGAAATGGTGACATTCCCAATTATGCAGGACATCACCAAATCCAAAAAAATTGAGGAGGCTAGAAAAAGATCAATCCTAGTATGGTACTTGTGTGGATTAGAAAAAAAACATAAAGCCCCTACCCACAGTAGGAGACGCCTCCAACATCCACCAGTCCCAATTCCACACATAAATCAACTCGCTGCTTAAATTACAGAGAAAGTTTTGGGGGGCCTTTGGGCATTTTATCCAGGTGTGGGATCCATAGGATAGTTCAAATCTCCCCCTATAATAATATACTACGACCTAAGGGCGATCAATTTGGAGAATGCGTCTACCAGGAGTTTAAGGGGATGCGCAGGGGGACAATAAACATTCAAAATATCATACAATTCACCACATATTGTGGCTTTAAAAATTACAAACAGCATATACTCATCTTTAATATGATCTAGTAACTTAAATGGGAGATTCTTCCAAATGAGTACGGCCTCTCCTCTGCTCTTAGTATCGAAGGATGAAAAAAACACCCAATCAACTCTACCCTGCTGTAATTTCAGATGTTCCTTATCATCAAGTTGAATTTCCTGCAATAGGGCAATATCAACCCCCTCCTTATTAAGACTCAAATGTACCTTTTTCGTCTTGACCGGCAAGTGACTCCCTTTAATGTTCCAGGTATACCATTTGAGAACCCAGTTAGCCATGACCCTCTACAACAACCTCTGAACTCCCGACAGGAAGAACTCAAGTTACAAATCACTGAGTATAAATGAAAATAGCCTCATGGCACCTAAAAACTACACACACTAAAACCACTACACCTAATAAACTAACAGAACTTCCAAAAACTACACCTACAAGAAACCAACAAACTAAACCAAATACAAAATACAAAAGGCACTTAATGGGGGATTCGACCCAGAGACCACAGGGGCTGCTTACACAGCCCACATGCACATTCGTAACTCCTTCCAGCTTGAGCCACAGTCCAAATGGAAGATATAGACTGTAGGGAAATAGATGGTGACATCATGAAAAATGTCCCTATTACAGAGGAGGAAGTGCTGGTTGTCTTGAAATGCATAAAAGTGGATAAATGCCCAGGACCTGATCAGCTATACCCTAGAACTCTGTGGGAAGCTACAGAAATGATTGCTGGGCCTCTTGCTGAGATACTTGTATCATTAATAGTCATTGATAGGTGTGGTTTTGAAAGACTGGAGGTTGGCTAACGTGGTGCCACTGTTTAAGAAAAGTGGTAAGGACAAGCCAGGGAACTATAGACCAGTGAGCCTGAAGTCGGTGGTGGGCAAGTTGTTGGAGGGAATCCTGAGGGAAAGGATGTATATGTATTTGGAAAGGCAAGGACTGATTAGGGATAGTCAACATGGCTTTATGTGTGGGAAATCTCACAAACTTGATTGGGTTTTTGAAAAAGTAATGAAGAGGATTGATGAGGGCAGAGCAGTGGACGTGATCTATATGGACTTCAGTAAGGCGTTCAACAAGGTTCCCCATGGGAGACTGATTAGCAAGGTTAGATCTCATGGAATACAGGGAGAACTAGCCATTTGGATACTGTGGGTGGCATGGTGGCTCAGTGGTGCCTCACAGCGCCAGGAAGCCAGGATCGATTCCCGACTCGGGTGACTGTATCGAGTTTGCATATTCTCCCTGTGACTGCGTGGTCTTCTCACATGCACATTCGTGCAGGTCAGGTGAATTGGTCAGAGTGTTAGGTGCATTAGGAGACAGTGAGGTCTGCAGATGCTGGAGATCAGAGTTGAGAATATGTTGCTGGAAAAGCACAACAGGTCAGGCAGCATCCGAGGAGCAGGAAAATCGACGTTTTTCAGGACTTGGGGAGTACAGTGAAAGAGGGACTCATTGAGACTTTTGTAGAGAAAGGAGGAGAACTTCTTCAAGGTAAGCATCCTTGGAAGAGGCTTCGCGGTAAGGTTGAAATCAACTAGGAGTCAGTGAGGTCTGCAGATACTGGAGATCAGAGTTGAGAATGTGTTGCTGGTAAAGCACAGTAGGCCAGACAGCATCTGAGGAGCAGGAATATTGATGTTTCAGTGCATTAGTCAGAGGGAAATGAATCTGGGTGGATTACTCTTCAGAGGGTCGGTGTGGACTTGTTGGGCCAAATGGCCTGCTTCCACATTGTAGGGAATCTAAATAGAACTGGCTTTAAGGTAGAAGATAGAGGGTGGTGGTGGAGGGTTGTTGTTCAGACTGGAGGCCTGTGACCAGTGGAGTGCCACAAGGATCGGTGCTGGGTCCACTACTTTTCGTCATTTATATAAATGATTTGGTTATGACCACAGGAGGTACAGTTAGTAAATTTGCAGATGACACCAAAATTGGAGGTATAGTGGACAGTGAAGACTTTCAGGAGAAAGTGAGGACTGCAGATGCTGGAGATCAGAGCTGAAAATGTGTTGCTGGAAAAGCGCTGCAGGTCAGGCAGCATCCAAGGAACAGGAGAATCGACGTTTCGGGCATCAGCCCTTCTTCAGGAATGAGGAAAGTGTGTCCAGCAGGCTAAGATAAAAGGTAGGGAGGAGGGACTTGAGGGAGGGGCGTTGGGAATGCGATAGGTAGAGGGAGGTCAAGGTGAGGGTGATAGGCCGGAGTGGGGTGGGACGGAGAGGTCAGGAAGAAGATTGCAGGTTAGGAAGGCGGTGCTGAGTTCGAGGGATTTGACTGGGACAAGGTGGGGGGAGGGGGAATGAGGAAACTGGAGAAATCTGAGTTCATCCCTTGTGGTTGGAGGGTTCCCAGGCGGAAAATGAGGCGCTCTTCCTCCAACCGTCTTGTTGCCATGGTCTGGAGATGGAGGAGTCCAAGGACCTGCATGGCCTTGGTGGAGTGGGAGGGGGAGTTGAAGTGTTGGGCAACGGGGTGGTTGGGTTGGTTGGTCCGGGTGTCCCAGAGGTGTTCTCTGAAACGTTCCGCAAGTAGGCGGCCTGTCACCCCAATATAGAGGAGGCCACATCGGGTGCAACGGATGCAATAGATTATGTGTGTGGAGGTGCAGGTGAATTTGTGGTGGATATGGAAGTGTCCCTTGGGGCCTTGGAGGGAAGTAAGGGGGGAGGTGTGGGCGCAAGTTTTGTATTTCTTGCGGTTGCAGGGGAAGGTGCCGGGAGTGGAGGTTGGGTTGGTGGGGGGTGTGAACCTGACGAGGGAGTCACGGAGGGAGTGGTCTTTTTGGAATGCTGAAGACTTTCACCTGAGTTTACAACAGGATCTAGATCAGATGGGCCAATGGGCTGAGGAGTAGCAGATGGAGTTTAATTTAGATAAATGTGAGGTGCTGCATTTTGGGAAAGCAAATCTTAACAGGACTTATACACTTAATGATAAGGTCCTAGGGAGTGTTGCTGAACAAAGAGAATTAGGAGGGCAGGTTCATAGCTCCTTGAAAGTAGAATCACAGATAGAAAGAATAGTGAAGAAGGCGTTTGGTATGCTTTCCTTTATTGGTCAGAGTATTGCGTATCGGAGATGACATTGGTTAGGCCACTGTTGGAATATTGCATGCATTTCTGGTCTCCTTCCTATCAGAAGGATGTTGTGAAACTTGAAAGGGTTCAGAAAAGATTTACAAAGATTTTGCCAGGGTTGAAGGATTTGAGCTATAGGGAGAGACTGAATAGGCATGGGCTGTTTTCCCTGGAGCATCGGAGGCTAAGGGGTGACCTTATGGAGGTTTATAAAATCATGAGGGGCTGGGGTAGGATAAACAGACAAAGTCTTTTCCCTGGGGTGGGGGAGTCCAGAACTAGAGGGCATAGATTTAGGGTGAGAGGAGAGAGATATAAAAGGGACCTAAGGGGCAACTTTTCATGCAGAGGGTGGTATGTGTATGGAATGATCTGCCAGAGGAAGTGGTGAGGCTGGTACAATCACAACATTTTAAAGGCATTTGGGTGGGGTATATGGATGGGAAAGGTTTAGAGGGATATGGGCCAAGTGCTGGAAAATGGGACTAGATTAGGTTGGGCTATCTGGTTGGTATGAACGAAATGGACTGAAGGGCCTGTTTCTGTGATGTACATCTTTATGACTCTATAATGCCCTCATGATTTTATAAACCTCTATAGGGTCACCCTTCTGCCTTTGATGCTCCAATGAAAAAGCCCCAGCCTATTTAGCCTCTCCTCATAGCTCAAATCCTTTAATCCCAGTAACATCCTTGT
The DNA here is from genome assembly GCF_047496795.1 of Chiloscyllium punctatum. Taxonomy (NCBI): domain Eukaryota; kingdom Metazoa; phylum Chordata; class Chondrichthyes; order Orectolobiformes; family Hemiscylliidae; genus Chiloscyllium; species Chiloscyllium punctatum. The sequence goes on along the minus strand of NC_092743.1, from coordinate 88,614,823 downwards.
AAATTGTTTCTGAACCCTTTCAAGTTTAACACGATCTTTCCTTTAGCAGGGAGGACAGAATTGATCACAGTTTTCTAAAAGTGGCCTCATCAATGTCCTGTACAGTCAACATGATCTCCCAACTCCTATACTCAATGTATTGACCGATGAAGGTAAGCATGCCAAAGCCTTCTCCACCACCCTGTCAACCTGTGACTCCACTTTCAAGGAGCCATGCTCCTGCACCCCTAGGTCTCTTTGTTTGGCAACATTCGCTAAGGCCCCACCATTAACCGTGTAAGTCATGACCTGATTTGCCTTACCAAAATCCAACATCTCACATTTTACTAAACACCTTCTGCCACTCCTCTAAATGCTGGCATTCTTTTATCCTCTTTATGTCATCTCCCTTTTACTGATCCCCTAAGAGTGCCACATTGCTCACAAACATCTACCTGTCTTTGTCTAAGTTTGATTTTGTTCAGTTATTTAAATCCAGATTCAGTCTATCATTCATCAGTATATGTTCCCTTCTGCTTTACCTGAAAAAGTGAATGGACTGGATTTACATTTTCTGGTGAGATGAGGACTAGGTGGATTAGCCATGAGAGATACAGGGATAGGATGGGAGAGTGGGATGCTCTTCAGAGGGTCAGTGTGAACTTGATGGGCTGAATGGCTTGCTTTCACACTGTAAGATTCCATAATTCTATGATTCTACTCTTTCAAATGGAGATTTAATCAAAATGTCAAGAACCCCCAACACCACCCCATCTGACACTCCTGGGATGGGGACAGCACCGGTAGAATACTGAGTAAAGCCCACTCTATTCTTTTGAAATACTCTCTCCTTTGTGTTTTAAAAGGGAGTTAAACATGCTTTCTGTCTTTTTTTTCCTTCAGTTCTGATGGAAGAATCTAAATCAGTCTAAAACATTAACTCCGTTTCTCTCCACAGATGCTGCCTGACATGTTGAGGTATCCCCTGCATGTTTTTGTTCTTATTTCAAATTTCCAACATCCATAGATGATGCTTTTGTGCAGAGTGAATTTGGAGTCTGTTAAGGCAGTCTGCTCAATGGTTCAAAGCTGATTCCATGTTGGTAACAAGCTTTTTCTGTTTCCATGGTGATGACACAGCCTAACTCTTGATGACATGTTCTCAATGTAATTGGAATGTAGTTTTTAGCATATTTTTCCAAATTCCGATCGTGAAGAAAGAACATTAACTTAAAAAATCGGAATACAAGCATAAACTGGCAGTCTTACTATTAAACCATGATAATAATTAAGCTTTTATTGAAGCAAAAGTGAGAATTAACAGAGAATAGTATTTGAGCAATGATTTACAAAGAATCATAGTGATTCCTGTTGCCCATTATAATTTCTCATCTGTTCTTTCTGGTCCATTTATCCTTCCTCACCATAAAATGGAGCTACACAAAATTCCATTTCCTTCCACTGCCCCCATTCCACTCGATCAGGGGTCCGTCAAGCTCCGAGGTCAGAACAGGCTTGAGCCTCCATTACAAAGTATCTGCTGACACCAGTGACACAATGATATCAACCAGCTGAGCATGTTCACCTGCGTTTCTTATCAGATTGCAAATGTGCATGCAAAGCAACATGAAGCTGATTGTAAAATGCTTCTTTAGAAATTCTGAAACAAACCCAGAAAGTGCTGGAGAAACTCAGTAGGGGTCTGGCAGCATCTGTGGAGAGAGAAACAGAGTTAACGTTTCAAGGCCAATGTGATTTCTTCAGAACTGAACAGGGTCAGTAAACAGTAGAGGCAAAAGAGGGGCGAGGAGAATAGATGGTGTGGAGGCCAAATGCAAAAGACAAAGGAGTTACTAACTGTGCTAAAGAGAAATAGAGTTGTAAAATGGAGTGTAAATTAAGGTGTGAAAGGGAGAAAATGGACCCTCTCAAACTGAGATAAAAGACAGTAAGAAGATAAGACTGTTGAAGAGGGAGCAGTGTGGAGAATGTAAGAAAATTAGATGACATATATCACGTGATCAGATTCTGAAGAAGTTGTAGAATTTAATATTGAGACCTCGAGGCTGTAAACTCACCAAGGAGAAATGAGATGTTGTTCTCGGAGCTTGCGTTGTGCTTCATTGGAACATAGCAGCAGGCCCAGAAAAGAAATGTTCACACGAGAACAAGGTGGTTTATTGAAATGTCAAACAACCAGCAGGTTAGGGTCATTCCTACAGACAGAGCAAAGATATTCTGCAAAGCAGTCACCCAGGCAATGTTTGGTCTTGCCGGTGTAAACGAGACCACATTATGAGCAGCAAATATAATTCATCATATTCCCAGAGGGTCACTCTCTCAATAGGGAGAGGCATCTGGTGGTGGGTTTAACCTGAGGGGCACCACATCCCAGGGGAGGTTGAGAAGATGAGAGCTTTATGGTAACATCAGCCAGTATGGGATGTGAACCTGCACTATTGCCATCACTCTACATCAGAGACCAGCCATCCAGCCAACTAAGCTAATAGACCCCTCCCTGTGGACAGGAAATATAGTAGACTAGATTAAAAGAAGTACAAGTAAAATATTGGTTCACATAGAAGGTGTGTTTGGAGTGTTGGATAGTGAGGAAGGAGGGAGTGAATGGGCAAGTGTTACACCTTCTATAATTGTATGGAAGGTGCCAAGGGAGAGTGAGGGGATGTTGGGGGAAGTAGACCAGAATGTCATGCAGGGAACAGTCCCTGCATAATGCTGACGGTAGAGGGGAGTGAAAAACATCTTTGATGGTGGCATCCTGTGTGATGTGGCAGAAATGGCAGAGGATGATCAATTGAATGTGGATATTAGTCAAATGGAAAGTCAGGAGAAGGAGAACCCTATCAATCTGGGAAGGATGCAGAGATGGGGAAGATGCATCAAACATGGCTGAAGGCCTGTCCACCACAGTGAGAGAAAAAAAAGAGGTCGGGTCAGAGGCAGCTCAGCAGATGGTGGCATCATCGGAACAGATGTGACAGAGTTGGAAAAATTTGAGAGGATGGAATGAAATCCTTGAAGGAAGGAGGGTGTGAGGAAGTGTGGTAGCGGCAACTCTGAAAATTGTTGAACACTTTTCTCTCTTCATCGATTTACATTTTCATAAGCTTATTACATTTTTAGGTGTTGGTCAGGTTTTTAACAATCAATTTCAATTTATTTCAGAGATGTTGCTGCTACCGCACATGATCTTATGTGTCAGCGAACACAGCCTAGCACCAGCATTTTCTGTTTCCATGGTGATGACATAAATTAGGGCTTTGATGATGAGTTCTCTGTGCATTTAGAATTTGACTTTTAATGTGACTTCCTCTATATCTAATAGAGGAGAACTAAGACAAAGTCAAGAAAAGCATACTGACATAATGAAAATTATAAACAAATAATCGTAATATTTAACAGTGGTCTAGTAAAGCTTAATACTGAAAAATAATATGAGGAATTTTGCTGATTATGTTTTGCTGGCTAAGTTAAGATTCACAGCCCCACAAACATGAACCAGATAAAGACAGAGAAAGCTCAGAACCTTCCCTGTTCTTTTCAGTTAGCTTTCTTAGGAAAAGAAAGGGGAATTCTATCTTGCACAAGAGTATTTAGCAAGCAGTCTGAAATCAGTTGTACATTTTCTTCATTTCTTTTGGTGTTGGTGTTGCTAGCTAGGTTGGTATTTGTTGCCCATCCTTAAATGCCCTTGGGAAGGTCGTGCCAAGTCATCTTCTTGAAGTACTGCAGCCTGTCTGCTGTAGGTACATCATCAGTGCTGTTAGGAGGGGCATTTCTGCATTTTGATCCAGCAATAGTGAAGGACCAGCAATATAGTTGAAAGTCAGGATGGCATGTTGTTTCAGGAGTAATTTACATACAATAGTGTTCCTAGGTATACCCTGCCCTTGTCTTTCTGGAGATCATAGGTTTGGAAGGTACTATTAAAAGGGCTTTAATGAGTTACTGTTGTGTATGTTATACATTGATGTTCTGCCTTCACTGTGCATTGGTGATGGAGGGATGTCCATCAAGTATGTTACTTTGTCCTGAATGGTGTTGAGCTCCATGGGTGTTGTTGTAAATATACACGTTGAGGCAAGTGTTCCAGCTCACTCCTCATCTCTGCGTTATAGTTAGTGGACAGGCACTGGGAAGAGAGAGTATGTGACTTGGCGCAGAATTCCCAGTCTTGGACCTGCTCTTATCCAGAGATTACTATTCTTGAGGTTCTGCTCTGCAATTTGGTGTCTGGCTCCTCAGACTGAATAAGCAGAAGTTATTACCTAACCTCCTAATTTTTTGATACCCACATGGACTACAACAATTGGGTCCTACTCCTCTTGCTTCAAGTCATGTCCAGTCCTGAGAAATTGCCACAACTCTTGGCACTAATTGGACAACTTTGTCTTCTGGATGCTTGCTTTAGGCTGTGAAGAACAGTTTCGATCCCCTTACTATCAATGTATATCCCATATATTTCTCTTTACTGGCAGCACTTGAAACCAAATGAACCATGAACCAAAGTGCCCTGGTCAGTCATCTCATCCTCCCTACGGACATCGCTTTAGAACACACAGGCAAGTATCTCAAGCTTGTTTGATCATTGCAAGGGTTGAGGCTCCTGCACTACAGCTATCTCTGACTCTCTAATCTACCTTACTCATGGTCACATTCACCATTCCCTTATTACAGATGGAATTGCACTGCCCTACCCTAAAGGGTGCGACCACCTTTTGGACAAAGTGTCCAGGTGTCAGCTCTGGAAATGAGTCACATTGGCTTTGAAAGATTAACTCTGCTTCACTTTATATATGTGTTGTCACAGAGTTTCTCCCATGCTTTCTGTTGTTATTTCAGATTGCCAGCATCTACAATATTTTGCTTTTACTCCAGTTCACTAGCTCTCAGGTGAAACTTCTGTCATTTTCGATATTTGCTGCAGATGTGTTTGCCCTGGAACACATTTAGGTCATTCAATATTCACAGCATTTTACTTTTTTTCTGTGCAGGTACAGCACAGTCAGAGTATGGAGTACAGGAATTGGGAGGTCATGTTGCGGCTGTACAGGACATTGGTTAAGACACTGTTGGAATATTGCATGCAATTCTGGTCCCCTTCTTATCAGAAGGATCTTCTGAAACTTGAAAGGGTTCAGAAAAGATTTACAAGGACGTTGCCAGGGTTGGAGGATTTGAGCTATAGGGAGAGGCTGAACAGGCTGGGGCTGTTTTCCCTGGAGCGTCGGAGGCTGAGGGGTGGTGTTATAGAAGTTTACAAAATCATGAGGGGCATGTGGTAGAACAGTCCAAAACCAGAAGGAACAGGTTTAAGGTGAGAGGGGAAAGATTTAAAAGGGACCTAAGGGGCAACTTTTATACATAAAGGGTAGAGCATGTGTGGAATGGGCTGCCAGAGGGAGTGGTGGAGACTGGTCCAATTATGACGTTTAAAAGGCATCTGGATGGGTATATGAATAGGAAGGGTTTAGAGGGAAATGGGCCAAGTGATGGCAAATGGGACTAGATTAATTTAGGATATCTGATTGCATGGATGAGTTGGACCAAGGGGTCTGTTTCCATGCTGTATATCTCTATGACTCTAAGCAGCAAACAAATGAAAATTAAAATAATCTTCATGTTAGTAGCATCAGTTAATTTAAATGTTAACTTGGACATGGAGAGCATTCCTAATCTCTTCTTAATTACATTTCAACCAATAGAGCAGAAAGAGCCTCAGTTTAACATCTCATTGAAAAACTGATACCCCTGACAGTGCAGCAGTCTCTCTGCCTTAATTATATGGAGGTGCTGTGTTGGACTGGAGTGGACAAAGTGAGTCGACACCACCCACTATGTATATGGCAGGTACTCATGTGACTTGGTCAGTGTTGTCTGTCTCATATGCTGCAGGCAAGGATGCCTCGAGGCACGGTACATTGGTGAGACCAAGCAGACACTACGACAATGGATGAATGGACACCGCAAGAGAGGGGTGTTCCCTCCCAGTCAGAGAACACTTCAGCAGTCAGAGACATTCAGCCTTGGATCTTCGAGTGACTGCCCTCCAGGGCAGATTTTGGGATACACAACAACACAGAGTGGCCAAGCAGAGGCTGATAGCCAAGTTCGGTACCCATGGGGATGGCCTCAACTGGGACCTTGGGTTCATGTCACACTACAGGTGACCCCAGTATGCTATACACACTCTCACACAGAAGCACACATACACACACACTCTTACATACTCACTCACTCATGCAGACCCTCTCTCATACACTATCTGTGTGACACACACATTCACACACACACACTCTCCCTCTCTCTCTCTCTCCCTCACATGCATGCATGCGCACATATAAGTCTATGGGGTGAATTTGCATTTGCAGAATTGTATTTGCAGATACATTCTATTTTGTTCAAAAACGCACAATCAATATTTTATATAATCCATGTGAAATTTTATAAATTCCTACTTTGGAAATAGAACCAGTCTGACTCAAGATTGGAATACACATAGACTCTAACATCACACCTTCTGTGTTCTATGATCCTGCCCCACTAGCGACCTGATGAAGGAACAGCGCTCTGAAAGCTTGTACTTCCAAATATACCTGTTGGACTATAACTTGGTGTTGTGTGTTTTTCAACTTGATTATATCCATGTGTCTGGAATGGAGGCTGAATCAATACCCTTTTGATTTAGGTAAGAGTGCTACACTGAGCAATGGCTGGCACTTTTTACAATACTCCCTTTCAGTAAAGTTGAATTATTGTCTATCTGAAGCAATTTAGATTTATCAAGATAAATCTACTATAGTTTTGTGAAGGTTAGGTCCTGCCTCACAAACCTTATTGAGTTCTTTGAGAAGGTGACCAGACAGGTAGATGAAGGTAAAGTGGTTGATGTGTTGCATATGGATTTCAGTAAGGAGTTTGATTAGCTTCCCCATGGTAGGCTATTGCAGAAAATATGGAGGCATGGGATTGAGGGTGATTTGGTAGTTTGGATCGGAAATTGACTAGCTGAAAGAAGACAGAGTGATTGATGGGAAATGTTCATCCTGGAGTTCACTTACTCGTGGAATACCACAAGGATCTGTATTGGGGCCACTGCTGTTTGTCATTTTTATAAATGACCTGCATGAGGGTGTGGAAGGATGCGTTAGTAAATTTGCAGATGACACTAAGGTTGGTGGAGTTGTGGACAGTGCGGAAGGATATTGCAGGTTACAGAGGCATGTAGATAAGCTGCAGATATGGGCTGAGAGGCGGCAAATGGAGTTTAATGCAGAAAAATGTGAGGTGATTCACTTTGGAAGAAGCAACAGGAATACTGAGTACTGGGCTAATGATAAGATTCTTGGTAGCGTAGATGATCAGAGATCTCAGTGTCCACGTACATTGCTGTCTGAAAGTTGCCACCCAGATTGATAGGGTTGTTAAGAAAGCATACAGTGTGTTAGCTTTTATTGGCAGAGGGATTGAGTTTCGGAGCCATGAGGTAATGTTACAGCTGTACAAAATTCTGGTGCGGCTGCGCTTGGAGTATTGTGTACAGTCTGGTCACCGGATTATAGGAAGGATGTGAAAACTTTGGAAAAGGTTCAGTGGAAATTTACTAGATGTTGCCTGGTATGGAGGGAAGGTTTTATGAGGAAAGGCTGAGGGACTTGAGGCTGTTTTCATTAGAGAGAAGGTTGAGAGGTGATAAGAGATGATTAGAGGATTAGATAGTGTGGACAGTGAGAGCCTTTTTCCTCACATGGTGATGGCTAGAACAAGGGGACATAGTTTTAAATTGAAGGGTAATAGATATAGGACAGATGTCAGAGCTAGTTTCTTTACTCAGTAGTAAGGGTGTGGAATGCCCTGCCTGCAACAGTAGTAGATTCACCAACTTTAAGGGCATTTAAATGGTCATTGGATAAACATATGGATGAGAATGGAATAGTGTAGGTTAGATGGGCTTCACATTGATTTCAAGTACAAGTGACAGTATATTAAATAAATAAATCTTTTGCAGTGTTAAGACAGAAGTCACAATATTCAAGAAAACAAGATTCTTCACAAAGAAATTGTTCGATATGCACATCACACGGGACAACTGGAGATGCAACCAATAATCCTGGCTAGATAATCACTTCATCTGATCAGACCCAGTGAATAATTTATGAGAATTGCTTTGTACTTAAAGAGCAAAGTACATCTTAAGTGTTTGCTCATCCTCAGTATACACTGTACTGAATTATTTAAAATTTCAATAACAAAATAAAGAATTCCTATCATGGAGATTGCTGTATGTTAACAACAACTAATTCATTGGCAAGGGCCACTCTTACTATGAAGTTTTGAAAAGTGTTAATCCCAGTATTGAAGTGATTGAATAGCATTGCTGTAAAGTTGTCGCTTAAAATTAATCACAAGTAAAATCATCTAAATTACAAACCAAAACAATTCCTTGAAAATGTTCTATTGAATTAGACCTAAAGGTTACTACTATTCAAGTAAATCCAATAAATTTACTTTAGGTAAACATTGACTAAATATAAAGACCCAACAGCATTAGATCATAATCAAACAAAAACACAGAAGCAATTATAGTTCTAAGTTTGTATCCTGGGTCTCTGTGATCCATTACTCATATTGTTGGTAGCTTCAGATGGGCTGGTCATATTGATCAGTGAATAGTCTAAAAACCTCTTAAAATCCTCTCCTTTCTCCATCTTTGTTCATGCACACCTCTTTGACTTGATCACATATTTGCTGTTTCCTGTTACAAATTATAGAAACATACATTTATTTACATTCTGTTACTTGATTCCAATCTCTTTGGAATGCTTTAAATCTTGATTTGCACATGTTGCATCTTCACATAATCCAGTGTCAATAGTCTATTTTGTAACATTAGAAGAAGGGCTTCCTCCATATCACTATAAACAGTCTAACAGCAGGCAACCCTATGCACCTTCCCAGAGAAATACATGTCCAGTCAACAATATTTGAGACAGGCAGGATAGCTATATTTGCCTGAGTAATAATATGATCCTGGCTCCTACTTTGTTTAATTTTCTTTTATTTATTCATGGCCTGCATGCATTGCCCATCTCTAACTGCCCTTGGGAAGGCGGTGATGCTGTATTGCCTCCTTTCTTGAAACATCATAATCCGTCTAGTGGAGGTGCTCCCATGAATGTAGTGAAATAAGGAGTTCCAGGATTGTCACCAGTGACAAAGAAGAGACAATTATATAATTTCAACTCAGAATGATATGTGATTTAGACAGGAGCTTGTAGATAGAATTATTGAATCCTTATAGTGTGGAAGCAGGCCATTTGGCCCATCGAGTCCACACTAACTCTACAAAGAGCATCCCGCCCCACTCTATCCCTGTAGCCCTGCAGTTCCCATGGCCAATCCATCTAGCCTATACATCCCTGGACACTATAGGCAATTTAGCATGGGTTAGTTAGTGGGTGTCGAGCGTAGATGCTACACGAACCGGTCCCCAAGTCAGTGTTTGGTCTCTCCGATACAGAGGAGACCACATCGAGAGCAATGGATGCAGTAGATGAGGTTCAATGACATGCAGGTGAATCTCTGTCGAATCTGGAAGGATTGTTTAGGGCCTTGGACGGAGGTGAGGGGGGAGGTGTGGGGGGCAGGTGTTGCACGACTTGTGGTTCCAGGGAAAGGTACTGGGTGTGGTGGAGAAGTTGATGGGGAGTGTGGAGTTGTCAAGGGACTCACAGTGTGAATGGTCCCTGAGAAAAGCAAACTGGGGTGGGGAAGGAAATAACGTTTTGCTGGTGGGGTCTGATTGTAGGTGACGGAAATGTCAGATGATGCGTTGGATTCGGAGATTGGTCGGGTGGTAAGTGAGGACTTTATACTTATTGTTGTTGGGGGAGGGGGTTTGAGGGCAAAGGTGTGGGAGATGGAGGAGATTCAGTTAAGGGCATCCTTAAATACAGAGGGGAAATTACGGTCCCTAAAGTAGGAGGATATATATCTGGGATGTCCTGGAATGGAATGCTTCATCCTGGGAGCAGATGCAACAGACCTTCTGGTTGCCACCACTTTAATTACCCCTCCCACTCTCCCAGCGACACGTCCATCCTTGGCCTCCTATACTGTCAGAGTGAGGGCAAATGGAATCTGGAGGAACAACATTTTATATTTCTGATTAAGGGTCCTGACCCGGAACATTGACTTTCCTGCTCCTCTGATGCTGTCTAACCAGATGTGTTTTTCAGCTCCATATTTTATCGACCCCTACCTTATATTTCACCTGCAAGGCCTACAGCCCAAAGGCCTCAACATTGACTTCAAAGTCATACCTCCCCAGCCTTATCCCATGTCTAGCTCCACCCCTGCTCCTCACCTCGCTGAACTGTTCTTACCTGTCCATGTTCCTACTCACCTGTCTGCTCCGCCCTTCCCACTGACTAATCACATTAACCCTTTACCTGCAGACACTAATCACCATCCCACTTACCCTTCTCCCAACCTCAACCCCCATCCCTCCATTTACTTCTGGGCTCCCCTCCCCCTCCCCAGTCCTGACAAAGGGTTTCGGCCCAAAATGTTGACTTTCCTGTCCCTCGGATGCTGTCTGACCTGCTGTGTTCTTCCTGTTTCACATACATTAATTGATTCCTGGACTGGTAATGCCAAATTTTCAAGCTCTCCTCTTGTTTTTAAAAGCCCTCCACTCCTCATCTTTAACTGAATTCAACAGTATCAATATTATACATTCTCTCAAATCTGAAACTGTCATGTAATTCAGTAAATCAATAGTGTGAATGTTAAGCATTCTCTGAACTCAGCACTGTGATGGGTGTGAGTGTTCCTAAACCCTGAGTTGACCCTTGCTTGTTCTCTGAATTGGAGATGCCGGTGTTGGACTGGGGTGTACAAAGTTAAAAATCACACAACACTAAGTTATAGTCCAACAGGTCTCATTGGAAGCTCTAGCTTTCGGAGCACTGCTCCTTCATTAACCACCTGATGAAGGAGCAGCGCTCTGAAAACTAGTGCTTCCAATTAAACTTGTTGAACTATAACCTGGTATTGTGTGATTTTTAACTTTGTTTTCTGAAAGTAGTAGTATGTTTCTGCATTTAAAGTCAACCAGACAATGATGGATCGAATTACTCAAGGCAGAGATCTTGGATTACTTGATGGTTGTGTTTATTTGTGACTGAACACTAGGGGGAGCATTTCCTGTACATGCACACTGTCAGTCTCAGTCTCTGTCTCTGTCCAGGTCCACTGCTGGATTAAAATGAACAAGTACACTTGACACAGACCAATAGTACTTTGCAGTCCTTAATCAATTACAAGTTTTTCTATCCACTTAATCTATCACCTATCAATAAATCCCTCTGCAAAATATGTTTCTTTTGGTTCAATGAGTGCTGAAGAAATATAATTGAGAAATTTTACTGAATATGTTTTTGAATTTCCAATGACTTGAGAAACATGAAGAATTGTTTTTAATATTTTTGGTTCAAAATTAATTTGAACAAAATGCTGAAGAAGAAATGCATTAGTTCATGTAGGATTTAAACAAATGTCCTTGGGACTAAACGTCCATCTCTCAGCTAACTGCAGCTGGGAGAGGGTTCCCCGTACAAAGCACTAATGGATGAAAAAATAGTACTTAAAGAAGTTAGCAACTAGGGAACCAAGTTTGCACAGCAGACTGATGGCAGTAACCTCTGAATATTTAGTTGTAGTAGGAAATGTTTGCTCACCAGTATTTAACGTCAGGCAAGTAGTCAGACAATTTAAATATAGTGGAGGGGTCAAGAGAGCTATTGGTGAGGTAGAATAGTATATCATTATTTGGAGGTGCCAGTGTTGGACTGGAGTGGACAAAGTTAAAAATCACACACCACCAGGTTATAGTCAAACAGGTTTATTTGGAGGCATTAGCTTTCGAAATGCTGCTTTTTCATCAGGTGATTGCGACCACTTGATGAAGAAACAGTGCTTTGAAAGCTAGTGCCTCCAAATAAATCAGTTCGACTATAACCTGGTGGTGTGCAATTTTTAACTTAGTATATCATTAGCATTCTAGTAGAACCTGATGTGTTTGAGTGAAGTTGAAGGAGCATGCAGATAAGTAATAGGAGCTGTTCAAAGATAGATTATTGGATGACACCAAAAGTAAGTGGTAGAGTGGGAAGAGAAACCATTCCAAGTGAATCAACAGAAGGAGGCAGGTTAGGAAGGATCAAGAGGGATCATTTACCATAGTCACAGTTACATAAAATGTCAATTATGACTTTGGTAAAAGCTATTTCAGTGCCAGAAATCTGATTGAAAGATTCAAACATGAAAACATGGAAACAGGACTGAAGAGGCAACAAGGGCAAGAACTTTGAGGAGGGGCGGCATGGCTGCTCAGTGGTTAGCAGTGCTATCGCACAGTGCCAGGGACCCGGGTTCGATTCCAGCCTCGGGTGACTGTCTGTTTGGAGTTTGTACATTCTCCGTGTCTGCATGGGTTTCATTCCACAGTCCAAAGATGTGCAGATTAGGTGACTTAGCCATGCTATACTGTCCATAGTCTTCAGGGTTGTTTAGGCTAGGTGAATTAGTCAGGGGTAAATGTAGAATAATAGGATGGGGGAATGGGTGTGGGTAGGATACTCTTCAGAGGGTCGGTGTAGGCTTGTTCCAAATGACCTGGTTCCACACTGTAGGGATTCTATGACCTTATGAAAGAGGTTGGAGATGACATGATGATTTGTGAGGATGGATGTGTCAAAAGGATTTTTTTGAGGAGAGAGTTGAAGATGCTGGTGTTATGTCTAATGGTCAGTATATCAGTTTAGTAAGGTCCTAGGGAGTGTTGCTGAACAAAGAGACCTTGGAGTGCAGGTTCATAGCTCCTTGAAAGTGGAGTCGCAGGTAGATAGGATAGTGAAGAAGTCGTTTGGTATGCTTTCCTTTATTGGTCAGAGTGTTGAGTACAGGAATTGGGAGGTCATGTTGAGGCTGTACAGGACATTGGTAAGACCACTGTTGGAATATTGCATGCAATTCTGGTCTCCTTCCTATCGAAAATATGTTGTGAAACTTGAAAGTGTTCAGAAAAGATTTACAAGGATGTTGCCAGGGTTGGAGGATTTGAGCTAAAGGGAGAGGCTGAACAGGCTGGGGCTGTTTTCACGGAGCGTCGGAAGCTGAGGGGTGACCTTATAGAGGTTTACAAAATTATAAGGGGCATGGATAGGATAAATAGACAAAGTATTTTCCCTGGGGTCGGGGAGTCCAGAACTAGAGGGCATAGATTTAGGATGAGAGGGGAAAGCTATAAAAGAGACCCAAGGGACAACCTTTTCACGCAGAGGGTGGTACGTGTATGGAATGAGCTGCCAGAGGATGTGGTGGAGGCTGGTACAATTGCAATATTTAAGAGGCATTTAGATGGCTATACGAATAGGAAGGGTTTGGAGGGATAGGGCCGGGTGCTGGCAGGTGGGACTAGATCGGGTTCGACTGAAGGGTCTGTTTCCATGCTGTACATCTCCATGACTCTATGTGCTCATGGCGTTATCACTATATAATAGCATGTGACCTAAGAATATAAAGGGCCCAGACAGCACTTTACTTAGGATCACCTAAAGCATGACACTGTATTAGAAACTGGCCACTCTTCGTAACCAAATAGCTCAATGTGAGCCCAACACTAATGTGCTTATGAATATAATATTCGTATTCATTAATTAACTATACTAAGCATTTGTTGGATTTCACAATTTCACAACATCCACACCAAATGTCTTATGTTCTCAAGGATGACGCAAGCATTTCTGCAACAGGTGAAAATAGCCTGCTGGAGACCAAACCTATGTCAATGATCTTGTTTCAAACGTGCAGAGACAACTGTTAACAATATCAGTTAACATGGAGTGAGGAAGGGAGGTTAGATGGTCAGCACTTTAGTAGAAGTGGATGGAACAGGAGATGGATCTCATGGACAAGATGAGCTTGGAGACTGCATGGGGATAGATAGCAGAGATATTGGGGAAAGGTGTGAGTTCAGGGCTGATGCAGATGATACTAAACCAAACATATAAAAATAATAATAACCTTTTCAGTGGGACACGGGATAAATGATGAGCCCAGTATAGTACTAAAATATAGAGATAACAAGGGTCATTTCTGCTTTTTGCTTTCTTTTCTTTGCCTACTATGGAGAAGTGCCAAAAATCAAGCTTTATAATTGGATGTTAATCCAGATATGTCTCAAGAGAAGCATAGGGTTTCAGGAAAGAAATCAATGATTGAATTTGAGTTACCAGGTTTACAACTGTACAAGTGCAAGTGAACTTTCACCAAACAAAAACAGATGTCTTCCAAAAACATCAAGCATGGCCCAAAGCAAAAACTACCATTCAAGCATTCTGGATAGCAAGGATGGAATAATACTTTGCAGTTTTCAGCAATATATGCAGTTTCAAAATAATTTGTAGACAAATTCAATTTGTTCTGTGACATATTTGCCAAAGTTTGGTAGAAGTTTCAAAATCTTATTATCTTCCATCCCTGCTGTGCAACAAGTAGCTTTATGATTGGCTTGCTAACTTCTGAAAAATGGCTAATTCCACTAAGATCTGCAATTCAACCATCAATTAAATCAGTGAAAGGTGATCATTAATATCTGTGCATCCACATCATGTAGGGACTGTAACATTCCTATGGAAAGAAACAATGGAAAAGCTTGCATTGTATAGCACCTACACAACCTCAGGCTGTCTCAAAGCACTCAAAGGGCAATGAAGTATTATCGAAATGCAGTCACTGTTATACAACAGGAATGAAAGAGGAGGTAAAGACATCTGCTGTGACAGTTTTTGTTCTACAAGTTATCTACTTGGAGAGTGGGGAGAGCAGTTTATGATTTGATCACAGTGGAAAGTATCTACAACCAGATCTTAAATCAATTAATAATGATGCAGGAGGAAAATGGGTAAATGTAGGGGAATGGGTCTGGGTGGTTGAGCTTCAACGGGTAGGTGTGGACTTGTTGGGCCGAAGGGCCTGTTTCCACACTGTAAGTAATCTAATCTAATCTGATCTAATCCTTTCACAGTTAAGGACAAAACTCCAGGGAGGCACTTTCCTCTAACACCATCCTTAGTTTGATGTTGCAACAAGAGAGAACATAGAACAACTGCACTGTAAGATCCCATCTTTTCCACAATCTTCAATTGCATTTCCAAAGCATTGGTACACATAATCGGCGCAGTTACACATTCAAGCCTCACCTTCCACGGCACGGTGAATCAGTGGTTAGCACTGCTGCTTCACAGCACCAGGGATCCAGGTTCGATTTCAGCCTTGGGCGATTGCCTGTGTGGAGTTTGCACATTCTCTCTGTGCCTGTATTGTTTCCTCCAGGTGCTCCAGTTTCCTCCCATAATCCAAAGATGTGCAGGTCAGGTGGATTGGTCATGCTAAATTGACCATAGTGTCAAGGGATGTGTAGGTTAGGTGGATTAGCCACGAGAAATGCAGGGTCACATGAATAAGGTAGGGGTTGGAGGTGGGGCTGAGTCTGTAAGGGATGCTATTTGGAGGGGCGGTGTAGACTCAATGGGCCAAATAGCCTTCTTCCACGCTGTAGGGATTCTATGAATCTATGATAAACAGGAATGTAGAGTTGTTGCAAAACCAGATCAACTATAAACTATTGAATGGCAAAGTAGGCTCAAAGCACCGAGTGGCCTTCTCTTGTTCCTTGTTGGCATTGACCTGACTCTTTAGTAGCCTCTATTGTTTGCACATGGTTTGTACCAGCGTTGGTGGTTGCTGGTGATGATGAAGAAGATGCCTCATCTTCACAGTCATGGGCTGCTCTTCCTTGTGTCTCTGTGGAGACCAACCAAGCATCATCTCTTGACTAGCTGAATGCACTAAAGCACGGAGGGAGGGTTGGTGAGAGGTAATCAGGGGCAGAGCTGTGGAAGTATTAGGAAGAAATGCAGGAGTTCCACAGTTGCACTATGCGCAGCTTCCATTTCATGGCACCTTTCAGGGTGAGGTTGAAGAATGAGTTGAGAAAGCACATAAGACAGTCAGTTTGCTATCATCTTTTTATCCAGTTGCCCACTGGCTGTGTGGTATCTGTCCCGGTGACTTGTTGCACCATCGCCAGGTAGACATTGTGAGGATGGTCTTTTGTTGACCTTCTGCCTTGCCCTTCTGTTGTGTGACCTGTTCCTGCAAGACAGATGACAGAACGTCCTTGTCTCTGTGTTACTGCCTTTGGGTGATGTGCCTGCCTTAGATGAGTTGCTGTCAATTTATGAAGGAAAAGCAGTCATGCAGTTTGAACAGTTGGATAGCTGTGTGTGGGTGAAGTGTTAGGATGTTAGACATGTATCCTGAGTGCCAGGGTTGCTGCTGGATGAGTAGTGAGGGCAGTGTAACAAGTGATTGGGTCTGAGTTGTGACTCGGTTAGAGGCCATCCACAATGAATCAAACCACAAATTGGAGGAACAACACCTCACCTTCTCCCTGAGCAGCCTACAGGCTGGAGGACTCAATAGTGAGTTCTCCAATTTCAAATAACCTCCCTTCCCATCCCCCAACTCCCTTCTCAGCCCCTTCCCTTCCCTTCTATTCCTCTCAGCCACCAACCAGATTCATCCTTCTCATCGACCAATCAGGTTGTACCCCCTACCTGTCTTCATCTATCCCCATCTCAACACCCTGCACCATACCCCCCCTCCACACTCCCTTTATCTGCAGCTCTCCTTACAACCACCCCCAATCCTGAAGAAGGGGTTACACCTGAAACATTGATTTCTCCACCTCCTGATGCTGCCTGGCTTGCTGTGTTTTCCCAGCCTCCTACTTGTCTATCTGAGATATGACTGACATTCAGCTGCATATGCTCACCTCATCTTGACATTGAGTCAAATTATTAATCTTCATTCTGCACTGCTGCAATATTTTCCGAATTATATTCTGGGTATTAACCTTCTCCCATTACCTTCTGAGAGTCCTGCTTCAAAGGTTTTCTGCAGAAACATGTGGCTGAATCTTACAAAGTTTTGAGCTAAGTGTCAATTTTGTTGAGATGCATAGGGGGTTTCTTTCCCTGAGCAGGGGTGTAGTGCAGAGATGGACTGCCCTTTTCCTGGAGGAGAGGCAGAGGAGGGTACACTAGCAGACCCTGGCAGTCTGTTCTGATATGCAGAGGAATGGCCAGTAGTGCAGAAAGAAGGTCAATACTTCTGCTGTTGCACAAGGGAAAGTGCCATGCTCTTCTGTCTTCTCACACCCACTCTATCGCTGACACTGAACTGACCTTACTCCAGAGCTCAGGCTCTTGCCTCTCTCACTATTTCCTGCAACATCCTTTCTCACTCATTCCTATTGCTGCCCCCTCCATAACCCCATATCACAAACCCTACAAGACGTCTGCACTGCCTGCTCCCTCACGCGGGTCGCTTCACCACCTTTTGCCCACCTGTATCAAAACAAAAACTGTGTCAGTCACTTTCATGTCACTCAAGCTCTCTCTCTCTTCCTTTCTCTCCCATAACAATAGAAAATAGCCTGTAACATGGCAGAAAGTGCCAGGACAGGTGGAGGAATGTCTAATATCAGGCTCCTCACCCCCGATAAAGAGAATCCTGACCACTGCAAGGGAAGATTGGCACGTTACCACTAGAATGCCAAAACCATCAATCCTCATTCCACTGCAATGCTCACATTAACCCAACTGTCATTTTCATTTATTGCAGACCACTCCTAACCATTGGCTGCAACATCTTCTCCCTCATGTTAGGAGGCACTAGCCAGAAGAGGAACTGCACACAGGTCCATCGGATCTCGATTCAGGATACTTCAAATGAGGCCAGCTCTCCACTCCACCATCCCTGCAGCCTCTGACCTTAAGAAGTTCAATTCAAGGTGAGTCCACTTGCCTCTGATAATCATTGATGGTGATCTATGGCTAAAATTAAATAGGTAAGAATGGAAACTAGTGAGTCCATTCCCATCTAGCTGGGTAACAATGAAGAGTGATGGAGGAGAATGGTATGACCAACTATGTCAAAGGCTGCGGACAGGCTGAAAAGGAAAAGGAGGACTGGTATGTCTTTCTCCCTGTCACACAGGGTGTCATTTGTGACTTTAAGATCTGTTTCAGTACTACGGTAGGGACAGAGATTGATTGGAGGGATTTGAACAAAGATTCCACAAAAGATGAACGTTTGCAAGAAAAAATGCCCAAATCCCTTAGTGTTACTTAATTTAAGAGATTTCATACTTCAATAAGCCTACAGACTAATTATCTACCTCTGACCTGCTATATTTTGCAAACCATCTTACTTTCAAAATGCGAAGATTGAATATATATATTATACATTTAATTTATTTACATCCAAACATGTGAAAGAGAGGGAGAAATATAGTCATCAAAATCCATTAATTTACACTTTTCATAGAACTGGGTTAAACATCAGAAACTGTATTCTAGGTTTAATCAAGGCATTGACACTCCCCATTGAGAAACTGACTTCAAAATGATCAGGTTAAAATTAAAATGAACAGGGTACAATATTTGAATTCGGACAATTAAGGACTAGGAAGAAATAATGCATAATATGAACTACCCACAAGGTAGATGGAATAAAAAGAGAGCTAGAAAATCTTTTAAATTAATGATGTATTGATTATATGGTAAATGTGTACAATGTAATTGAGTTTATTTCTCTGAGTCATCATCTGTTTTTGGGTTGTACACACTATGTACTTTTGTAGTTTATGACTGGGAGCACTCCTGAAAGAAATAAGTCATATAATTGAGTGAGATGACCTAAAGCAGGAAATGCCAATCAAAACATCTGTTAACAATAATAGGTCCGATAAAAGACTAACAAGAATATTTAATTCTCAAGTACATTCCATTCATTGTCCATTAGGATAACAACTTAATTAGGAAAAATATCTTCGAATACTGCTAATGAGTTAAAAGAACAATTACTCCAGTGCGTGACTCAGTTGGGCTACAATTAATTGTAGATGCTTAATAATTCCTAGTAGAAAAGCAGTAGAGGGCTCTTGTAATGCATTGCTGGTACCCTTGCCTCTGACCTAGATTCAAGTTCCACCTGCTCCAGAGATGTGTAACAACATCACCGAATAGGTTGTTTGGGTAAAATTCACTAGAATAGAGTTAGATAAGCAATACGAGTAGAGAAATCATTTTGCTTCTTCAGAACACAGGTTAACTCTGTTTCTCTCTCCACAGATGCTGCCAGATCTGCTGAGTTTCTCCAGCACTTTCTGTTGTTTCAGATTTCCAGCATCTGCAATATTTTGCTCTAGCTAACTAGCATAGTTGATAAATATTGTTAGAGCAAGTTGCTACACCGTGGTGTTTTTGCATAATACACTTCGATTTCACTTATAGAGTCATAGAGATGTACAGCATGGAAACAGACCCTTCGGTTTTACCCTGCTTGGAATGTTGGCAAAACCTTTGGAACATTAATATGGAACAAACATTTCTACAGTCAAAATATGACAATATCATGACTTATGACTTTGGGAAGGGCCATAAAGAACCCATTGTTAGTGGTGCATTAATGTGTGTCATCACACAGGATGTATGCAACGGAATTTAGGTCAAACGCAAATTTGACACAATAATCACTTTTCTACTTGACATTTCTCAGTATGTCTTGGAAAAATTGGCTCATTGCAAAGGGAGAAATGATCATTTGTCAAGTCTTTTAAAACTGAACTTACTGAATTTGCTAATCCAAGAGATAAAATCAAATATCATTGAGTTAAATGACCGAAATAATACAAGCCAGTGACAAATAATGGTTTATGAAGACAATGCCCTGGATTGAGGTAAGGTAAAGACAGTGTTTTAACAACATAAAATAATGTTTTTTCCAGAAAATTGACTACAAAGGTTTTCAAATAATGGAATATTACTAGCAAAAGCAAAAGGGAGACAGACATTTCTCTAAATAAATTTCAAATTATGGAGGCTTTTAAAAAGAAGTGCAAAATATAATTGTGCTTTTAAAAAAAGTAACTTCATAGTACATTATGTATTGGCCTTCCAAAATAGTGAACCCATCCCCTGGAAATGATTTAAATGGTTGAACCTATTAGAGCTTTTTACTGTTGGGATGGGAGACCAGCACTTTAGTTGAGGCTAGAAGAATATTCAATCAAGATTGGTAAAACAAATCCACTCAAGTATCAGACGCTGTCCAGACATCAGAAGCAGAGCTGGCAAACAGCAGAGATAGTTGCCTGGGGTGATTGTGTGACCAGTTGGTGGCATTCTTAAGCATTCTAATGCTAGCCATCATGGAAATATTCAATTGCTGGGAGTAGAGTAACGGTGTCGTAGCATTTATTTTGTGGAAGTAAAAAAGCAGCTATTTTGGTTCATTATAAAATGGCATATTACGTCATCCAGTTGTTTTTCCCAATTCATTCTCACTTTTTGAAAGAATTCTATCCAATTGTTCCAGTCAAGATGCAGGTCAGCTTCAAGAATTGCTGTCTCTGGGTAATATAGGCTTGCTTGAACTCAAGATAAATTCTCTCGATTTTGGGTCCTCTGCTGAGGGATTTAGCCTGTCAAAAATGCATGAAGAAGGGTCACTGGACTCAAAACATTATTTCTGCTTTCTCTCCATGGATCCAGACAGATCTGTTGAATTTCTCCAGCTGCCTTCTTGAACTGCTACAGTCCACCTGCTGCAGGTTAACTCACAATGCCATTGGAGAGGGAATTCCAGATTTTGACTAAGCCACAGTGAAGGAACTGTAATATTTTTCCAAGTCAGGAGAGTGAACCTGAGGTGGTGTTATTCCCATCTACCTGCTGCCTTTGTCCTTCTAGATAGAAATGGCTGCGCATTTAGAAGATGCTGTTTGAGGATCTTTGGTGAATTTCTGCAGTGCAACATGTAGATAGTACACACTGTTGCTACTGAGCGTTGGTGGTAAAGAGAGTGGATGCTTGTGGATGTGGTGCCAATCAAGTGGGCTACTTTGTTCTGGAGGTATGAAAATTCTTGAGTGTTGTTGGCGCTCCTCCCATCCATGCCAAGTGGGGAGTATTTCGTCACACTCTTGTGCCTTGTAAACAGTGGCTCAGCTTTGGGGAGCCAGGAGTTACTCACTGTAGTATTGCTTGCCTCTGACCTGCTCTTGTAAACACTGTTTATGTGGTGAGTCCGGTTGAGTTTCTGGTTAATAGTAACCCCAGGATGTTGACACTCGGGGATTCAGTGATAGTATTGAATGTCAAGGGGCAGTGGCTAGATTGTCTCTTATTGGTCATGGTCATAACCTGGCATTTGTAATGCACGAATATTACTTGCCATTTGTCAGCCTAGGCCTGGATTTTTTCCTGGTTTTATTGCATTTGAACGTGGAACGTAGCACTGACTGTGCTCTACGCTCATGCCAATGAATAGGCAGAATGAAGTCTGCATTCCATCTGTGGCAGAAGGAACGGTGTAGGTTAATTGAACATTGTGATCTGTGTGCCTGTTTTCAAGAGCTATTAGATTTTACAGATTTAATCTTTAAACCACCTTCAGCGAACACATAGTGGTATAAGAAGAAGCAAAATTGATTTAAGCATGGGCATAGACTTTTGGCTGATCTCTTTCCTTTCAAAGACTTTTCTCATCTGCAGCATAATGTCCTTCCTGCTGGTATTCGAGAGCTAGCATAGTATTCAGGATTCTTGGATTTGAGTCAAAACAAAGCTGACTGTAGCATCTCTACTACGACTACTCCTCTCCGATTATCTGCTCCTAATCCACTTGATAATTTCTTGTTACTGTCTAAATCACCATGCATCTTCTATATGTGCAATTCTGTACATATTATATAATGATATAATCAACATTTTTTTAAAAATGTCAATGTCAAACCCAAACATATAACCCGGTATGTCCTGAGAGGATAGCATAAGATGCAAAAAAACAACCTTTCAGATCTTTCACATAATTTCACAACAGTGAAGCTGCCAGGCACAATTTATGTTTGGCACATGAATAACTTCATGTCAAACCTGCTCCACCTGAAATATTCTGCTCAATATTTGCTAATGCTTCACCCTGAGCCTTTCCCTTGGCAGATTTTGTCAGCGGTGATTTGGAAATGCCTTTCCCTATCAGGAGGGAGGTCCCAGAGTTGGTGTTATTCGAAAACAAAGCTAACCAGGTCCCCTAATGAACTGTGTGCACTGTCATAACATTGTTGTCCACTGTTGCTAGATGTGTTCCAAACAAACATTGCATGGATTTTAATAGGCTGAGGCATGAAGTGACATCAACTAGTCATATGGCATCTGCACACTTAGAAAGTACATTATCAGTAAGTCTCTCTAGCTAATGGCCCATTTTCACAAAATAATAATCTTGGCTTGGTACAATCTGTTCATATAAAAGTTTAATATTTATTTAGCAAATTCAAATTGCTGGAGCCAAACAATAAACTCCTCCTTTGTTGAGTATATGTTGAATAGTTTTTCAAAATATAATCATTACTGGAAGAGCCAGTGCTAGTTTCAAAATTGCATGCACGTTGGCTAAGATCAAACATCACTGCTCCATGACAGCTTCCTTTATGAAGTGAAGGGTAGAATCTCATCACAATCTGAACAACATGGGCTATGATGAGATGAGTAGAGGAATCAGATGAGAAGTTTGGGGAGACCGATCTCAATGTTGAGATCATCTTGCCACATCTTGTATGTTTTTCCCAAGCGTCATGGCGAAACTTTCACTAGGCAGCAACAAGTTCCCAATTGATGATTGTTAGTTAAATGCCTCGTTAACAGTCCAACTGGCCACATGTTGCAATCTTACCAAACTTACCATACAAACTAATTGTCAGGAAAACTTGACATGGAAACCAAAGCAGTTTCCTGGTGACCTCACCTCACCAGCTGCTCCAAAGAACCAAAAAATTGGTTGGACACCAAGCACCAATATCTAAGGGTGAGCTACATGGACACTGGCCACATGCATCCCACATCCATTGACATTCTTATCCAATATTTGCTAACACCTATGAACCCTCATGACACATCATCAATCCATTTGCAGGATGCTTCTCCACTTAAATGCTGCACCAACAACAAACATTATAATACTGCTGCGAAGGCTCTCTGCACTCATCGACACACAAGGACTGGACGAGGTTGCATCCCTGAGCTACCTGATGCTCACAGCATCCCTATCCTGCATTGCCTTGCCTTGATACATATTGTGCCCATAGCCAGCGATATCAGGCTCATAATACCACGGTCTTGCCAGGCCATTCAGCATAAAGCCAGGTGGTTTGTCATGGTTGTCAGTCAGCCTCAGTCCAATCAAGGGAGTAGCCTTCATTCAGGGGATCCCTGCACAGTAAGTCAAGGGCAGCCTCCAATGCCATTCCAAGCCTAGTTCAGGGTGGTCAGAGTCAGGATCCTCTGTCTATAAGGGGAGCTGTTGGGTTTGCAGTGGGTCAGAGTCTGTGGGGAAGATATTACAGGTAATGATGAAAATGGTAGAATGTGAGCCTTTGTGGGAGGAAGGTGCAGTGGCAGAGATAGAGGTTATCAGAGAGAATATGGTGAAACATATATTAGCAAAATGGAGAAGAACATTAATCTTCCTTTCACAGTGCTGGGCATTCCTCAAGACTGCTGAGATTGCTTCACCAGGGTAGGAACTTCAGCCCAGGCTGGCATGGTGTAGTGTGTCATCAGCTGTTGGGCCTGAGTGAAGAAGTCACTTGTGGGTGGCACGGTGGCACAGTGGTTAGCACTGCTGCCTCACAGCGCCAGAGACCTGGGTTCAATTCCCGCCTCAGGCAACTGACTGTGTGGAGTTTGCACGTTCTCCCCATGTCTGCGTGGGTTTCCTCCGGGTGCTCCGGTTTCCTCCCACAGTCCAAAGATGTGCAGGTCAGGTGAATTGGCCATGCTAAATTGCCCATAGTGTTAAGTTAGGGGTATGGGTGGCTTGCGCTTCGGCGGGTCGGTGTGGACTTGTTGGGCCGAAGGGCCTGTTTCCACACTGTAAGTAATCTAATCTAATCTAATCTAATAAAACATCCTGCCACTGCATCACACTGTTCAGCAGGATCTCCAAGACCATAGCCATAAAATAGGGAGCCAAGTTTCTCCTGCGTGCGTGTCTAGACAGCTCTGGAGTAACCATGTTTTAATGAATGTACAACAGCCTTTAAATACAGTGCCAGCACTAGGGATGCAAGGGTCAATTCCAGCATCTCCAGTAGGTTGCAAGTCACTCCAGGAATTGTATATGGTAAAGTGGGGCAGAATTTGGATGTGGTGCTCACAATGAGGGCTGAAATACCAATTAATACAAGTTTGGTATGATTTGGCAAGAAAATTCACTCGGCCTTGTGGCAAGAATTACTCCACCAAACTTGCCACCAATCAATTTAGTAAAAATATTGTAAGATTCAGCTTGGAAGTATCACAGTGGGGTGCCCCTGAAATTTTCAACTGGATTTGCTCTCATCCCTAAATGTGAGTAAAACCTTGTGTATAATTCTCAGGTGTAATCATACTTGGTTCCACTGGCTCCTGCTTAAATATATCTCCCTTTGTCCAAATTATATGGCTACATTGGAAACCCAATGATTTCCCAGCTTCTCAATTTGACTTGCAACATATAGAATTACAGCTACAAGTAAAATGATGATAACTAAAGCAATGAAAATGAACAATCTGTCAAGTATCATCTCGAAAGGAAAATATAGAAAACAAAGACTTTACTGGAAAAAAAACTTGCATTTTTGCAATAAAAATGAACAATTTTGGCACAGTTTTAAAAATGCAACTTTGACAACCCAAGTCATATTCATGCACTTATTATTATGTAAAAGTCAACATGAAATCACTGTAGAACTAAGCTACAGATATTTTCCAAATATGATGATACACACACTGAACACCAAAAAAGGCTGCCAAAAAGCTGGCAGTTTGTTTTGCTGGAAACTTCAGTGTAAGGTAATGACAAAGTTTCATCGTCTTACAAGACCCTAGGGCTGCTCCCATAGGATTTCAGGCTTAAAAACATATTTGAATTTTCTAGTAAATTAATGTTAGTTTCAGATATATCTCTGATAATTACTGCTGAAGTGGATCTTTAACTACAGTTACAATTAACTAACAGGAAATTAATTGCATTTGCTTGGTCTTACCCCAAATAGGTATCATTATGCAGGAGGTAATTCAAAGATCCTGAACCTCAGCAAGGAATAATACCAATAGGCAGCGTATCTTTGGAAACCATGGTCAGCCCACTAGAGTTGTATTCCTTTCTGGCGTGTGTCGATTCTTCCTACAGGGAAGGTAGCATAAAGACAAGTAATGAACTTCTGCTTGCCCTGCAAATCCTGATCTGTATTAACAAAACTTTCCGTGAAAACACAAATTCGTCTTCCTATATTTTAATGGTTCTTGTGAATACATGTATGCACATTGGGCTAGATTTTTGCTTTTGTGGAATAGGACCGTAAACTTGATGCGGTGCACCTTCCTCCACCATGAAAATTTGTCTCTGACACAGAATGTTTTTATGGCCTTGCAGCCAATGTTTTGGGCTATCTGGCCTCTATTGAGGGAGCTGAAGTGTAGATCGGCAGATTCAGGTCTACCAAAGCCAATGTTAAGTGTTGCCTCTGTGTTACCTGTAAAAATTCAGAAGAAAAATACTTATCATTTCAAAGTTTGGGGCCATAATCTGACATAAGGTTCAAAAATTTAAACCCTCTTCTTTACCATAACACCGTTGAATATCAAGAACAAAACAATCCTGGTACAAATGTCAGAAAATGCATCCAACGAAACATTGCGTCACTTAGATGATATTCCTGCTCATTTAATGATAGCATATTCACACATCTGGTCATTTCCATCAAGAAGTCCCAGAAATTAAAGTGTGTGGTATGAGCCAGCAATGTAGCTCAGAAATAATTTCCTGCCCAAATCAACTAGAGTTATGCTGCCTCTCCAATATAATGCCATCAAAAATATATGTGTAAGTGTAAATATATTTATACGCACACATTTCGTACAAATAGATGGGGCTCAAAATTACTTTATTCCTGGCAGGCTCCTTCAAAGTGGTGGGTAGGTCAAAGGATCAGCTTGGAGGTCAATATAACAAATATGCAACACATCCAATTTTCTGGTTATTAATCAATGTTCGTTAATTAACCTTTTGTGGCATTAATGAAAGACAATTTGCATCAAATCTAATTAAGTTTTTGTGTTAGCAATGAAATGGAAATAATCTATTGCTGGGGTTGTGGAAACTGGTTTCTGCAAGAACCAACCACTGCCCAGCATAGTTTGCACTGGCTTTACTGTAATCATGGTAGCAATAGTATGACTTCAGCTCTATATCAAGTGCAACGAAAATTACTTTATACTTATCATGCTGCTTAACAGTACTGATACTGTGTAATGAGATAGGATTAATTAATGACCCCGTTGTGAAATTGCCCCAAGGTAGAGGTGACCTCAATATGATTGAATTTTACATCCAGTTTGAGGGAGATAGTAATGGATTCAAGACAAATTTTTTAAAAAAGGGCAATTAAGAGCATATGAAAACAAAGATGGATAAAATAAATTGGAAATTTGGGTTAAAATATATGTCAACAGAGTTGTAGTTGCATACATTAAAAGGTATATGTCAGAATGTAACTAGTTAGAAAATTCCAAGGGACAGACTCACCATCCAAGGCTAACTAAAAAGATTAAAGATAGTATCAAGATTAAAGAAAAAAAAATATGATTGTGTAAAGGAAGGTCAGAAGATAGGATAGAATATTGAAAAGAAGTACTAAAATATTAACAAAGAGGGAAAAATTAGTATACGAGCGAAAGCTAGCCAGAAATATGAAAACACATATAGTCATAGAGTCATATTGCATGGAAATAGATGCTTCTGTCCAACATATCCAAGCCGGCCAGATATCCTGAACTAAACTAGTCCCATTTGCCTACATTTGGCCCATATCCCTCCAAACCCTTCCCATTCATGTACCTGTCAAAATGTAGTTTTAAATGTTGTAATTGTACCCACCTCCACCCCTTCCTCTGGCAGCTCATTCCATAATGAGCACCACTCTCTGTGTGAAAATGTTGCTCTTTAACTCTCTTTTAAACCTTTGCCCTCTCACTTTAAACCCCTAATTTTGGACTCCAGTACCTTTAGAAAAAGATCTTGGCTATTCACCTCATAAACCTATAAACCTCTGTAAGGACACCCCTCAGCCCTGACACTCCAGGGAAAATGTCCCAGCCTATCTAGTCTCTCCTTATAACTCAAACCTCCAATTCCAGCAATTGTAAACATTTTATGTATCCTTTCAAGTTTAATACCATCGTTCTTTTAGCAGGATGACCAAAATTGTACACAGCATTCTAAAAGAGGTCACACCAACATCTTCTACAGCTGCAATATAACTCCCAACTCCAATACTCAATGGTCTGACTAATGATGCGAGCATGCCAAATGCCTTCCTCACCAATCTGTCTACCTGTGACTCCACTTTCAAGGAACTATGAACCTGAACTCCTAGGTCCCTCTGTTCAACCACACTCCTCAGGGCTCTCCCATTAAGTATGTAAGTCCTGCTCTGGGTTGCCTTACCAAAATGCAACACCTTACATTTATCTAAGTTAAACTCCATCTGGCATGTCTTGGTCCATCTGATCAGCATCTCATTGTACTTTTAGATAACCTTCTTCACAATCTATTATATCACCAATTTTGATGTCATCTGCAAACTTCCAAACCACATCTCCAATATTCTCATCCAAATGATTGACATAAATGATAAACAACAATGTCCTTGCAGCATACCGCTGGTCACACACCTCCAGTCCAAATAACAACCCTCTACCACCACCCTCTGTCTTCTACCATCAAACCAATTTTGTATCCAAATAGATATCTCTTCCTGGATCCTATGTGATCCAGTCCTAAGGAAAGGTTCCAACCTGACACATCGACACCTAGTCTCCACTGATGCTGCTTGACCTGCTGTGCTTTTTCCAGCTCCACTCTTTATCCAGCCTTACTAACCA
Organism: Chiloscyllium punctatum; assembly: GCF_047496795.1. NCBI lineage: Eukaryota > Metazoa > Chordata > Chondrichthyes > Orectolobiformes > Hemiscylliidae > Chiloscyllium > Chiloscyllium punctatum. The sequence goes on along the minus strand of NC_092743.1, from coordinate 88,586,702 downwards.
GGCTATCATGCAGGTCCTTGTGGCAGGCCTTGTTAAAATAAGAATCTTTATAAATATTTCAAAAGAAAAGAGTTTTAAAAGTGAACATTGGTCCTTAGGAAAAGTAAGAATTAATAATAGAAAATAAGGAGATGGCAGATGAACTGAACAGCTATCTTTCATCAGGGTCCACCACAGTTTATACAAGTAACATCCCAAAAGTAGCTTCAAATGAGGAAATAAAAGGGAGGAAATAACTCAGGAAAATTACAAACATCAGAAAGGTGGTACTGAGTAAATTGCTGGAGCTACAGACTGACAAGTGCACTCCTAATCTTAATGTGAAACCCTATCATGTTAAAATCGCTTTGATTCATAGTATTAAAGTTAAAAATTCTGGAAATACTCAGCAGGTCAGGCGACATCTGTCAGGTAGCAGATTTAACATTTCAATACTGATTCCTTGAAAAGAATTGGGAAGAGTTAAAAATGTAATAGATTTTAAGAACATAAAATGGATGGACGAATAGAAAACTAAAGGGAAGGTCTGTGATCTGGTGGAAAATGGGAAACCTTGAATGACAAAAGGGTTGAGGGGCAGAGCTAAAGTGAAAAAGTTAAAAAACAAACCGTGATGGGTGGCACGGTGGCAAAGTGGTTAGCACTGCTGCGTCACAGCGCCAGAGAGAGACCCGGGTTCAATTCCCGCCTCAGGCGACTGACTGTGTGGAGTATGTACATTCTCCCCGTGTCTGCCTGGGTTTCCTCTGGGTGCTCCGGTTTCCTCCCACAGTCCAAAAATGTGCAGGTTAGGTGAATTGGCCATGCTAAATTCCCCGTAGTGTTAGGTGAAGGGGTAAATGTAGGGGAATGGGTCTGGGTGGGTTACGCTTCGGCAGGTCGGTGTGGACTTGTTGGGCCGAAGGGCCTGTTTCCACACTGTAAGTAATCTAAGTAAAAAGTGGTTCCAGAGGAGGCTGATACAAAAATGAACCGTTGCTACTTAAAAGCAAATACATGGAAAACAAGGTTAAAACCTTGTTGCTCATTCACACAAATGACAAGTACCTACCAGGTAGATGACACAAAACCTGGGAGAACTGTAAGTTGTGAGGTGGTCAGTGTAGAACTCCAAAAGGACATAGACAAGTTAGTGAAGTGGGTGGATAGGTGACAGATGATGTTCAATACTGAGAAGTGTGAGGTGATGTATTTTGGTAGGAAGACCATTTAAAGACCAAAATTGAGGGAAATTGTAATGGTGGGTGAGGTGCCATAGCAAAGGGACCTGGATATGTGTGTGCATTGATAACTGAAGGTGGCAGGACAGGTAGGGAGAGCAGTAAGCAAAGCATACAATACCCTCAGCTTTATTAATAGGGATATAGAATACAAGAACAAGGAGGTGATGTTGAACTTGTCCAAGACATTTGTTAGACCTCAGCTGGAGTATTGTGGACAACATGTTACATTAAGGATGTGGACACATTGGAAAAAGTATAGGAGAGGTTTACAAGAATGGTTCCAGGGACGAGGAACTTCAGTTTTGTGGATAGATTGAAGACACAGGGACAGCTCTCCTTGGAGAAAAGAAAACAAAGAAGGTATATGAGAGGTTTTCAACATGATGTGCAAACTGGATAGATTAGATAGGAAAGTGCTGTTCCCATTCATAAAAGAGACTAGAACAAGGGGGAATAGATTTAAAGTGATCTGCAAATGAAGTGAGGAAAAGTGTTTTCGTTCTGTGAGTAGATAGGGTATGGAATGCATTCAGAGTCATAGAGGCATTGAGATATACACCACGGAAAGAGACCCTTCTGTCCAACTTTCCCATGTCGACCAGGTATCCTAAATAAATCTAGTCCTATTCCCTAGCATTTGGCTGATATTCCTCCAAACCCTTCCTATTCATATACCATTCCAGATGCCTTTTAAATGATGTCATTGTACTAGCCTCCACCACTTACTCTAGCAGCTCATTCCATACATATCCCACCCACTGCTTGAAAAAGTTGCTCCTTAGATCCTTTTTAAATCTTCCCACTCTCACTTTAAACCTATATCCTCTAATTTTGGACTCCCCATTCCTGGGCAAAAATCTATTTTACCCTATCCATGATTTTGTAAACCTTTGTAAGGATACACCTCAGCCTCCGATGCTCCAGGGAAAACAGCCCAGTCTATTCTGCTTCTCCCTATAGCTCAAATCCTCCAACCCTGGCAACATCCTTGTAAATCTTTCCTGAATCCTTTCAATTTTCACAACATCACAACATCCTTCCTAAAGCAGGGAGACCAGAATTGCATGCCAAATTCCAATAGTGGCCTAACCAATGCCCTGTACAGCTACAACATGACCTCCCAACTCCTATACTCGATGCACTGACCAGTAAAGGAAAGCATACCAAACACTATCCAATCTACTATCCTATCTACCTAACACTTCACTTTCAAGGAACTATGAACCTAAACTTCAAGGTCTCTTTGTTCAGCAACACTCTCCAGGAATTTACCATTAAGTGTATAAGTCCTGTCCTGATTTGTCTTTCCAAAATGCAGCACCTCACATATATCTAAATTAAACTCCATCTGCCACTCCATTGGCCAACCTGATCAACATTCCTTGTACTCTGAGATAACCTTCTTTGCTGTCCACTACATCTCCAATTTTGGTGTAATTTGCAAATTTACTAACTTTACCTCCTATCTTCACATACAAAGCATTTATGTAATTGACGAAAAGCAGTGGACATAGCACCAATCCCTGTGGCACTCCACTGGTCACAGGTCTACAGTCTGAAAAGCAACCCTCCACCACCACCCTCTGTCTTTTACTTTCGAGCCAGTTCTGTATCCAAATGGCTAGTTCTCCCTGTATTCCATGAGCTCTAACCTTGATAATCAGTTTCCCATAGGAAACCTTGTCAAACACCTTACTGAAGTCCATATAGATCACATCTACCGCTCTGCCCTCATCAATTCTCTTTGTTACTTCTTCAGAAAACTCAATCAAGTTCGTAAACTCTGCTTTCCTACCCACAATGCCATGTTGACTGTCCCTTAATCAGTCCTTGCCTTTCCAAATACACAGAAATCCTATCCCTCAGGATTCCCTCCAACAACCTGCCCATCACCGATATCAGGCTCAACAGTTCCCAGGCTTTTCCTTACCATCTTTCTTAAATATTAGCACCACATTAGCCAACCTCCAGTCTTCCAGTGCCTCACTTTTGGTTATCAATAATACAAGTATCTCAGCAAGGGACCTACCAATCACTTCCCTAGCTTCCACAGAGTTCTAGGATACACTTGATCAGGTCCTGAGGATTTATCTACCTTTATGCGTTTTAAGATTTCCAGCACTTCCTCCTCTGTAATATTGACATTTTTAAAAAGATGTCGCTATTTATTTCCCCATGTTTTCTATGTTCCATATCCTTCTCCACAGTAAACACTTATGCAAAATACTCATTTCATATCTCCCCAATCTCCTGCGATTTCACACATAGGTGGCCTTGCTGAACTTTAACGGACCCTATTCTCTCCCTAGTTAAACTTTTGTCCTTAATGTGTTTGTGTGATTCCTTTGGATTCTCTCTAACCCTATTTGCCAAAGCTATCTCATGTCTCCTTCTTGCCCTCCTGATTTCCCTCGTAAGTATACTCCTACTCCCTTTATATCCTTCTAGGGAATCACTCCATTTCTGCTATCTATACTTGACATATGCTTCCTTATTATTCTTGACCAAAACTTTCCTGGAAATATGATGAAGTCAGGTTCAATTGAGCCATTCAAGAGTGTTTTGGATGATTATTTGAATAAAAACAACATGCAAAGGTGTGGGGGAAAACAACGAGGTAATGATGCTCATAGAATCCCTACAATGTGGAAACAGTTCCTTCGGCCCAACACGTCCATACTGACCCTCCGAACAGTATCCCCACCAGACCCATTTCCCAACCCTATTACTCTACATTTACCCCTGACTAGTGCACTAACCTACACATCCCTGAATACTATGGGCAATTTAGCATGGCCAATCCATCTAACCTGTATATCTTTGGATCATGGGAGGAAACCAGAGCACCCAGGGGAAACCCACACAAACACAGGGAAAATGTGCAAACTCCACACAGACAGTTGCCCAAGGCTGGAATCAAAGCTGGGTCCCTGGTGCTGTGAGGCAGCAGTGCTAACTGCTGAGCCACTGTGCTTCTCATGCTTACCAAAAAAGCCAGTGCAGGCACAATGAGCCAAAGGTTGTTCTTCTGGACCATAACACTTCTGTGATTCTGTGATCAGTTGGTCAAAGTCAAATGTTGAAGAACCTCGATCACTGCTCCCTGGGTCCTCATACATGCCTAACAGTTACATCTCCTGTCCTTGAAAATTGACTAACTCATCTTCTTCTGGAGAGGAAACCCTGAAGATGAACACCAGACCCATATTATCAAGAACAAACTCATCTACCAACTTCCACAATTCTCTTTTGGCATCAACAATCCCCTCATGAGTCTTTGCCTACAACTTGCCAAGAACTAGCAGTCAACAGTCATGAGTGCCTATGATCCAATCCTTGGGGTCATAGATGAGTCCAAAGAAGGTTTCTACTCTATCATGGCCATGAATTCAGGCACTTCCACATTGATATTGCTGCCCTGCAGAAGACTCACAGAGTAGGCAAAGTGCATCAGCCATAGTCACTAACACCCCTCAGGAAGAGTAAATTATCATCCTCGGGGACCTCAGTGGCAGAATTGCAAAGGATGCCCAACTTTGGAAAAGAACCAATGGAAAGCAAAGAGTCCATAATAGCCACTCCAGTGGGATTCTCCTGTTCACCAAATGTGCAGAACACCATCTGGTCATAACCAACACACTGTTCCAGCAAAAAGATAAGTTGAAGACTTCTTGGAAGTATCCACAATCAAAGCACTATATGACTTCACCATATTGGTCAAAGAGGGCAAAAATAATGAAGAGTACAAACAACCTGAAAGTTTTGCGTCCTCAGATAGTGAAGTGCTTCTGTCCTGGAGCATATTTCTAGGAAACATCCTGACTGAGGACTTTATAAAGTTATTTTAGAAAAGATGAATCCTGGAAGAAGTCCCGAATAATATATTACCTGTTCCAAATTCACATGAAGAGTTGGTCAGAATGGCAGAAATTATGCCTCTTAATAAGAACAGATTGTATCAGAAAATGTCTTTTATATAAACAACTTGCTAGCTGAAGTCATTATTCAGATAAATTGCCCTGGCATGTTAAACATTTCTTTCTGGTTTCCTTCTGTGAAAATGTTGAAATTGACATAGTATCTTGCCTTTGGAGAATGTAAATCTTCTTCCTTGTTGGAACTGGCTGGCCAGCTTCCCAGAACTCTTGAAAATCAATGAAATGACTCTTGAAGGTTACTCAGGAAAATTCTCAATCACAGAAGCCTGAACAAAAATAAGTACTGTGTTGCTTTCTCACCAGGAGACAACACAATGAATTAAACCAACGTTAAGTTTTGAAAATAAAATTCCTTAGTAATTATTTTGGACAAACTTCACACCTTACTTTAGCATTGTCTGGAAAACTGCATTTTAATTGTCCTAGAAATTACTTATGCATTGCCAAATCAAAGTTATGTCCTGATTTTCTCTGTTCAGATTTGCCAAATTGCTTATTAATAATAAAATGGTACTTTTTATGACATAATTGGCACAAAGTAACAGTTACATCAACTAGAAATATAAAGGCTTGCAATTATATAGCACCCTCCAAATTCTCAGGCCATCCTAACCTTTTTTATAACAAATGAAGTACTTTGGAAGGGCAGTCACAGTATAGCTATAAGAAACACAGTCACTCATTTATACTACAGGAATCTGCAAACAGCAATGAGGTAAAGAGTAAATAATCTGACATAAACAAACTGCATGACTGATAAAGATTGAATTTGATACCTAGAGAAATTTCCCATTCATCTTCAAAATAGTGCCATTTCTACATTTGTCTTTGAAAGCCTGATGTTTATTCCAGAAAAAGACACCTCAACCTATCTTATACACTCACTTCTCTGGAGTGAGATTTGAACTCTTAATCTTTGACACTAAGGTCAGAGTGTTAACATTCAGCTAGAATATTTGTAATGGAAGAGAATTTTGCAGATATTGCAACCTACAATATAGGAAATATTACAATAAACTTCCATTTTCATGGCAAGAACAGTGGCTGAGTTGGTGGAGAAAAACAATTGCAAAAGAAAAACAAAACACGGAATTGTAGCTTGCTGCTGTAGATGATCATCTAAAAATACAAGGCAATGTGCTCCATTAAATTTGTCATACTAGAGTCATAGAGCCATAGATTTATACAGCAGGAAAGAAATCCTTCTGTCCAACTCATCCAAATTGACCAGATATTGTAAGTCATGCCCTGATCTAGTCCCATTTGCCAACATTTGGCCCATATCTCTCTCACCCCTTCCTATTCATAAATCCATCCAGGTGCCCTTTAAATGTTGTAATTGAACCCATCTCCACCACTTCTTCTGGCAGCTTGTTCCATACACACACTACTCTCTGCATGAAAATGTTGCCCCTTAGGTCCCTTTTAAATTTTTCCCTCTCACCTTAAACCTATGCCCTCTAGTTTTGGGCTGCCCTATCCTAGGAAAAAGACCTTGTCTATTTACTATATCCATGCCCTTCATCATTTTGTAAACCACTATAAGGTCACCCTTCAGCATCCAATGCTCCAGGGAAAATGGACTCAGCCTATTCAGGCTCTCCCTATAGCTCAAACCCTGCAATCCTAGCAAAATTTTAGTAAATCTTTCCTATACGCTTTCAAGTTTAACAACATCTTTTCTATAGCAAGGAGACCAGACTTCAATACAGTATTCTAAAAGTGGCCTCACCAATGTCCTTTACAACCACAACATGATGTCCCAACTCCTTTATTCAATGCACTGAGCAATGAAAGCAAGCACGTCCTGTCTATCTGTGACTCTACATTCCAGGAACTGTGCACCTACACTCCTAGGTCTCTTTGCTTAACTACACTCCCCAGGACCCTACCATTAAATGTGTCTAAATCCTGCCCTGACTTGCCTTCAAAATGCAACACCTCACAATTATCTAAATTAAACTTCATCTGCCACTTCTTGGTCCATTGGCCCAACTGAATAAAGTCCCGAATGTACTCTGATATAACCTTCTTTACTGTCAACTATTTACTATCTACTATCTTTGTGCAAGACTTTGGTGTTTGAAGCTGTTCTAATGTATAAACAACACCAGGATCTATTCCCCGCCGCTCCCCAGAAACACTGTGAAAAATCCAAAGGCAAAACTTGATTGTCGCCTCAAATCAGATATGGCACCTGACCATGGGTCCCTTGATACGTGACATTTTTGAATGGTATCATATTTATCTTAAAATTCAGGTACTTGGATGTAGGTTTGCTCGCTGAGCTGGAAGGCTCATTTCCAAACGTTTCATCATCCTACTAGGTAACATCTTCATATATTTAGCAATAAATAGAAAGCAGGAACTATCAGCAGTGCTTCTCCTGAGGCCCACTGAAGCTGTTACCTAGTAGGGTGATGGAACGTCTGGAAATGAGCCTTGCAGCTCAGCCAGCAAACCTACATCCAGAACCTTAACCTGAGCTACAAATCTTCTCAAGATTCAGGTCTTTTCTTAGTTGAATATCTTAATGGTGGTTTTGTTCCATCAGATCTTGTGCGTAGAAATTCCAAGAATCTAGAAGCATATTTGAGGAGTTGATGCAGGAAAACCAATGGGGAGAAGAGGGAAAACTGAGGCATCTTTGATTTCAATAGTAATTCTCACTTGAATTGCAATGTTAATACCAGTAACACTCAATCTCCCTCAATATCAATAATAAAACAATAACTGCCTAATGCTTCATATCTAACTGGTGGCGATATGCACAACACCTTGATATCCCACCTGTAATTAGTTGTAATCCTATAACTTCAGCATGACAGAAGATGTGGTCATGCTTCTGTGGTGCTACTTTTAACACCCTCCAGTTTTTGAATGGTTTTGAATCAGGGTCTGGGGTGAAGGTGATAAACCTGGAAGCTGCACTTGGAGTTGACCCATACTTAGACTTCAAAGATGACCAGCATAGACCAACTGGAACCAAACCAAAAAATCATATATTGAACAGTCCACTTCTCACAGTCTACACTGACCCACTTTAAGTTCAACATCAATGTGGATTTTTCATAAAGTCTTTAGGATCCTGCCACAGGATGTTACTGAACCTTAGAACATATGTCACAGTTAAGGGTGACAGATAAGCTATTGATACGCTAATCCAACAGTCCTAAAACATTTCTAGTCCTGCTTCATTTATAAATGTTTCTTCTTAATAAAGTACCTCAAAATCATCTGAGTTGGCAATTACCTATTTTGGATAATCTGTGACTTCTAAACCTAAAACTTTTAATAAAGAGTTATGGTTGAAGTTACTGTATTGCTTATTATTTAGTTCATCACGTGAAACCCAACCAAAAAGAGGTTGTCTTATTTTGTAGTATCCTTCCTTTTTCAGTTTCTCCATTTCCTGTTGCACTTGTCTTTTTTTCTCTTCTTTGCACTCTGCTTGAATTCTCTCCTGTTAATGGCGAAGCTGTGCAATGTGCAGAGTGCATCTGGATACCCATTCAACTGAGTACTGCAGGACTCAGTGCAAAGAAAAGTACTATTGAAATCTCCAATGGAATCTGCCTCCTCCATTCTCCAAGGCAGCACATTCCAAATCCTAACAATTCTCTGAGTTAAGATGTTTCTCCTCATCTCACTCCTAGTTTTCTTGCAGATAATCTTGAAAGGTCAGGCAACAGAATCATTCTGTGATGCCAATAACATGTTAGCTATAATACTCCTAATAGAATCATGCCTCTAACTCGAGGCCTCTTGTGCACTTGACTTGGGATTAAAACCCACAAACATGAACCATCTCATGAGTAGATAACCCTTTTCAACCACTTTTCAATCAGTCTTTGTGCTTCTTCAGGTGTAACCAGCACAGAGGACTGCTGCAGAATGAAGGAATCATGGCTACCACACCCCTCCTCCTGCATACTGGCCTCTGGGAGCCAGCCCCCACACCACCCCGCCAAGGCAACAGCCAGGATAGCAGGGTCTCTTGCAGCAGACTGTGGCCTGCAGCTTTTGGAACAGCACAGAGCGGTACCAGACTCCATTTGGGCCAGAACAACTAGCACCCAATCCAGACAACTCCAAATAACTCTCTTGTACTTCCTAGTTGGCTGCGAGCCACATCTGAAATGGGAATCTGATGGCACTGGCCAGCTCCATAGAGACAGATGCACCCAGGAAGCAGCAACAACATCCATAGTCTTCTCATAGTGTAGTGAGCAAAGGACCCTTAATGCAGATCTTAGTCAGCAGTCTCCAGGCTCATAGTTTGGAGATTAAATACCAGAAGCCCTTTCAGTATAAAATGTTACTTTTTTCTTTTATATTTAAAATTATATTTTAATAGCTATTTCATTTATTAATGTTGAAATTAGGCACTTAATATACTGTATTTCAATTTAGAGGGTACATTTATAATGTTTTCATTTTTTTCCCTGCAAAGAAAAGCACTATGGAAATCTCCAATGGAATCTGTCTCCTCCATTCTCCTGTGCAGCTCATTCCAAATCCTAACAACTCTCTGAGTTAAGAAGTTTCTCCTCATCTACTCCTAGTTTTCTTGCTGATAATCTTGAAATTGTGGCCCATAGTTACTGACATACTAATTAGTGGAAACAGAATACCCTTATTTACCTTGTTGGAATTGTTCAGAATTCTGAACATCTCCAATAAGGTCACCTCTTAATTTTCTCTGCTCCAAGGACGATAATCCAACTTTCTCTAATCTTTCCTTGTAACTAAAATTCCTCATTCCTGGTATTATTCTATTAAATCTTATTTGCACTCTCCAGGGTTTTAACCTCCTTCCTTAAATAATGTGCCCAGAACTCAACACATTATTTTAAATGTGGTCTGATCAGTGATTTGTAGAAGTGTAGCGTTACTTCCTTGCTTTTATATGTTATGTCTATATTTATAAATCCAAGGATCCTATAAGCCTTCTGAACCCTAAGATTCCTGTACTCCCCCTAAAGTTGTATCATTAAGCCAATATTTTCTCTCCAGATTTCTTCCACCAAAGTGCATTACCTCACATTTCTCGGCCATGACAATATTGTACCTTTAAAAGAGCTGTGCTCAGCGCTGGATCTCTTACAAAGAGCTGTTTACAGTGTTATTGGAATATCTGCTTCAAAAGCAATGGGTAAAGAGCTTTGATCTCCCTGAGTATTTTACTTTAAATTAAACAAAAGAAGCACATGTGGGTGGAGTCAGGCCTGCACAGATGCAGGGTTTTGCTTTTGCTTTAATTTGGGATTTGGAACTGGTTATTGAAGCTGATAGATACAGCTCTCTCGGTCTTCTGCAGCAAAAAGCTTGAGTTCTCTCTCTGCTGCAAGATAGTTTCTTTCAGCGTTCCAGTCTCCTGGACTGGAAGGGAGATAGCACATGAAGGTCTGTTTTGCCAAATTTACCTTTGCCGGGGTAGTGTTTATGGGATGCTGCTATATTGGAACAATTAATGATTAGTAGAAACGTATTATTAAATAAGATATTATTTTGTTAAGTATTTCAATGAAGTTAAAGTTATGCCATTGTTTTGTTTGTATTTTAACCTGTGTTCTAAGAATAAAGTATGTTTGCTTAAAGCCTCGTAGTGAATCACATCTGGAACACAGTGCCTTACACTTGCCTTTAGGTAAAATATAAAGTTAGGGTCTATTCTTGATATATTTTGAGTGTTTGGTCTGGTTCATAACATGCATTGAATTTCATCTACCCATTTGGCCAACTTGTCAATGTCCTTCTGAAGTTGCTCAGTGTCATCCTCCCAATTCACTGTTCTCCCTGGCTTAGTATCATCTGCAAATTTAGAGATTTTGCCCTCAACACCTGTCTCCAAATTGTTTATATAAATCAGAAAAAAACAAGGGTCCCAACATCGATCACTGGGGAATACCACTTTCAGTTTAAACCTATCCTCTGTTTCCTACCTTTTAGCCAAATTTTAATCTAAGCTACCAAGAACCCATCAATGCCAAATATTTATAATTTGCCAACCAACCTGCCATGTGGCACTGTATCAAATACTTTCTGGAAGTCCAACTATGCAACACCGATAGTACTACTCTCATCCACTACCTCTGGCACCTTGTCGATGAACTCAGTTAAATTTGTTAAACATGATCTGCCCTTGTCAAAACCATGTTGACTAGGAGAAAGTGAGGACTGCAGATGCTGGAGATCAGAGTCAAGAGTGTGGTGTTGGAAAAGCATAGCAGGTCAGGGAGCAGCCGAGGAGCAGGAAAATCGATGTTCCAGGCAAGAGTGCTTCATCAGTCCGTGTTGCTTGTACAGTTTTAACTTATTTTTCTCTAAGTGTATATTTACCTTATCCTTTATTATAGCCTCCATCAGTTTTCCCACTATTGACAGATCTGTAGCTTCCTGACTAATCCTTTGACCCTTTCTTAAACAATGGTGTCACATTTACAATCCTCCAATCCCCCAGAACTAATTCTGTTTTTAGACAGGCCTTGAAAATTTCTGTCAACAGTTCCACAGTTTACTCCCTTACCTCCCTCAGTCTAGGATGCATCCCATCTGGACCTGATGACTTTGTTACCAGGAGTACTGCCAGTCTTTTATGCACCTCTTCTTTATTTATCACGATACTGCTCAGTTGCTCAATACCCACATTTTCAACTAGACCATTGTCACCATCATCTGATTTGGCAAAGACAGCATCAAAATATTCATTTAGTACCTCTACCATATCCTTTGCATCAGTGAGCAGCTTACCATGCTTATTCCTTATGAGCCCCATTCTATGACTTACTAATTTTTTTACTACTAATATGTTTAAAGACCTTTTCACAGTTTGTTTTAGCACACCCTGCCATCCTTTTCTCACACTTCCTCTTCACCTTCCTTATTCCATACTATCCTGCATTTGAGATAGTCACGCTGATTTCTACTGCTATTATTATTCCAGTATGCATTACGTGCCCCTTTTCCCTTCCTTATTTTCTCATCAATATCCTTAGTCATTCAGGATATTCTAGTTTGGATACCCTGCAACTATTTCTTATAGATATGTACCCAATTAATCTCTCTTCTGAAATTCTCCCATTTTTCATCCACTGTTTCATCCACCAAAATGCGTTTCCAATCAACTTACCCCAGTTCAACTTTTGGACCCCTAAAATCAGCCCTTTTCCAATCCGGGATCTTAATCCTTCACTGATATTTAGATTTTCCAACTTAACACTGAACCTTACTATATTATGATCAATATTTCCCAAATGTGCCCCCACTCTCACATTCTCCACTCGGCCTGCACCATTTCCTAGGACCAGATCCAGCACAGCTCCCTCTCCATAGGACTGGAAATGTACTTTTCCAAAATGTTCTCCTGCACACAAGAACTTCTCCCCTTTTGTGCCGAACCCTTCACCTTTTCCCTAGTGTACCCTAGAGTAATTGAAATTATCAACTATCACAACCTTGCATGTCCTGCAGATTTCCATAATCTGTCTACAACTGCTCTCTTCTATTTCACGGCCATTATTTGGAGGTTTACAATAAATGCCCTAAAAGATCATTGCTCCCTTCCTGTTTCTTACCTTAAACCATATTGATTCTACTTCAGGAACTGCATCACGTTCCATGATAATGATACTATCTTTGGCCAAGATTGCTACATCTCCTCCCTTTTTGCCCACCCTGTTTTTACTAAAAGCTTTATGAGCCAGGATGTACAGTATCCATTCTTGTTCTGGCTTGCATATTTTTAAAATGATACCACATCTTAAGTACCAGAGTAATTACTGCTTTCAGTTCCCCAATTTTGTTCACTCTGCTCCATGCATTTATCTTCACCCTTATCTCTTTCTTGTCCATGGGAAGGTGACTATTTCTTTATTCACTGTCAACACTCAAGCCTTCCCTCACTTCTTTTTCCCCAATTCCCATCTTCTCTCTTATGCCCTCATTGATCCTTCCAAAATTAGGCTCAATAATCAACCAACTACTCTTGCCTAATAAGTTTAAATCCACCCTCACTAAACAAATCTTTTCACTTTACTTAGGTACATGTGATGACAATAAATCAAATCAAATTTACTCTCTCAGCCAGAATATTAGTTCTATTTCTGCTCAAGTGAAAGATATCGCTTCTGAACATTTTTCTCCTCTCACAAAGGTCATCTCAATGTGGCAAAAATCTAAACTGCTCCCTTCTACACCATTCTTCAAGCCACACATTTACCCTTACTCTACCCACCCCACCCCATCCCGATCTGCTTTTGACAATCAAAGCTGCACCTAAAGTCTTTTCATTTAAATTTATGACTTTCAGGAATACTTTCATGATACTTTCAGGTGGCACGGTGGCTCAGTGGTTAGCACTGCTGCATCACAGCACCAGAGTCCCAAGTTTGGTTCCAGCCTCAGGTGACTGTATGGAGTTTGCACATTCTCCCCGTGTCTGTGTGGGTTTCCTCCGGGTGCTCCAGTTTCCTCCCACAGTCCAAAGATGTGCAGTTCAGGTGAATTGGCCATGCTAAATTGCCCATAGTGTTTGGTGCATCATTCAGAGGGAAATGGGTCTGGGTGGGTTACTCTTCAGAGGGTCAGCGTGGACTGGTTGGGCCGAAGGGCCTGTTTCCACACTGCAGAGAACTTAATCTAATCATACTCTGTTTTGCTTACATCTCCAGGAGCAAAACACAGAAAAGAAAAAGCCAGCATAGCTTGACAGCCACGGGCAATGCAATCCTTGTACAGTTACTCCTTTCAGATTGTGATTGAGGTCATCAGATTTCATTCATACTCCTTTCCTTTTTGACGCGAACATAGCTTAAGCAGTGAACATTGCTGAAGCTGGGGTGAGAAAGAACTTTTTTCTTTAAAGATCCTCAGCAGACATTGCGGCCTGCTGAGAGAACTTGCCCCTGCTCTAGATTCTCCTATTCTGTGAGATATTCTTTATTGTCTCAGCAAAGCCCAGCTCCAAGAAGAAATCCTTCCCATATCCTGGAGCAATTTAATTCAGCGTAAGCTTTTAGATGAACAGGGCTCCTCAAATTGTAGGTCAGGGGATTACAAGATGAAAGTTTGGGATTGCTAGCTCTGAGGCAGCAGTGTAGGTGGGATTGATTTCTGTGGTGCTTCAAGGCCCTTTCTAAATCTTTACATTTTTTTTCTATTGTGGGTGTGGCCAAATTGTCAGCCATCTGAACCCCAAACGCTACTGAAAAAGGAAAGCCAATGAAAAAGTAGGTGTTGACGGTTCTTTTTTATTGAAACTCTCCCTTTTCATCAACTCTCCCGTTGTTAAAAATCACACAAAACCAGGTTATAACTGGTGTTGTGTGATTTTTAACATTGGACTAAGGTGTACGATACCGGCATCTCCAAATCATGACCTCCAATGTTATGCACTTACTCCTACCACACCAGCCCCTCCAGTGGGAAGTAAAGCTTTATTCAACAATGCAGGCAAACAGGAGGCCTGAAGAACACAGCAAACACGGCAGCATCAGGAGGTGGAGAAGTCAACGTTTTGGGTATAACCCTTCTTCAGGGCAGCCTTCAAGTCCCGTTCTCTGCTCAACAGTCCTCATATAATGCCCACTGCCTCTGGGGTCACACAAAGTCTGAGGATTTAAAATCTTGGAAAGCAATGCTATTAGTGATTCATGGCTCCTCTGAGTAGTCGTGGTGCAGAGGTGGAGGAGGGCGGTGGTGATCCAACAGGTTAATTAACATCTTGCTCAATATCTGTGAGTTTAAGACAGCTTGTTAATAGATTCCAAAATGGCAGTTCTGGTTGTTGTACATTAATTTTTATCCTAATAAGCCAGTGGGCATTAGTGCCCATGCCAAACAACTCTTATGAAAATTGCATCTCATGCACTGCTCTTCAAGACTATGCACATTACCAACACCGTTTTCAAATATTGGAAGGCCACATAACACTTAAACAGAGGGTGCTGCAGAGCTTTGTATTTTCATCATAGTTAAAAATCACACAACACCAGGCTATAGTCCAACAGGTTTATTTGGAAGTACTAGCTTTCAGAGTGCTGCTCCTTCATCAGGTAGCTGTGGAGCAGGATCATAAGACACAGAATTTATAGCAAAAGATTACAGTGGAATGTAACTGAAATTATATATTGGACAAACCTAGATTGCTGTTAAGTCTTTCATCTTTTAGAATGGGTTGCAGGTTTCGGTTCACTAATATGTAAATCCCAGAACTTTGTTTAAGTCACATTCTCAAAACAACTTAAGGTTTTATTTTAAAAAGGTGACATCTCAGCTCAAACATGCATTAAAGGTTTGAGGTTAGAGTCTGTCTGTATCCAAATCTTCAGTCAGACTAGTTCTATTTCCAAAATAGAAATTTATAAAGTATTATATGGATTGTCTGCCTGAATTGACTGCCTACGGACTGTGTGCTTTTTGAGCAAAATAGAACGTATCTGTAAAAATAATTCCACAAATACTAATTCACCCCATAGACTTATATGTATGTGCGCATCTATGAGAGAGATAGATATAGAGAGAGACAGAGGGAAACAGAGAGAGAGTGTGTGAATGTGTGCATGAGGATGTGTGTTTGTGTGTGTGCATGTTTGGTAAAGTATGTATCAGTGTGATGGAGTATAAGCCTGTGAGAGGGTGTGTGCATGGGTGTGAGTGTGGGGGGTGTATGTGTGTATGTATGAGAGAGGGTCTGCGTGAGTGTGCAAGTGACTAAGAGTGTGTGCATATGTGTGCTTGTGTGTGTGAGAGAGAGTATATAATGTAGTGGGGTCACCTGTAGTGTGACATGAACCCAAGGTCCCAGTTGAGGCCATCCTTATGGGTTCCAAACTTGGCTATCAGCCTCTGCTTGGTCACTCTGCATTGTTGTTATCCCGAAGTCTGCCTTAGACGATGGTTACCTGAAGATCCGAGTTCGAATGTCCCTGACTGCTGAAGTGTTCTCCGATTGGGAGAGAACTCCACTATGTTCCCTACGCCTCCACATCTCACCTTTAAACAACCGCCAAATCTTAAACAGACCATTGTTTGCAGCAAACTGCCCAGCCTTCAGGACAACATCAACCATAGCACCGTACATAACACCGGGGTTTTAAGGGATGTGTACTATTGGGGAGAGGGGTGTCGGGGGTTGCCAGTATGAGCAGCAATGGTGGGGGCATGTGGCTCTTAGTGATTCTTTCTTAAGCCCTTTGCCAGGCACTGAATGCCTTTGAACAAATGACCACCACAGTTGACCTCCCAAACCCCTGCATCCCCAGATGAATACAAGCAATCTTCGAAGATATTTGTGTCATTGATGCCACTGCATACAGAGTCAGCCATTTCTGGTCTAATACCAGTGGCAATGAGATGAGGCCTTTCAGTGGTCCCTGATTGTCAACTTATGGGTATCAACTGGCAGCAGACCAGGACATTTGACACATGATGGTGGGGTTCGGACATGTCACGATCCCACTTAGTTAACCACATTTCCCAACACCAGACACACCAGGAGAGAGACACCACAACAGTTCTGCACCAGGTACAGAAATCACTTCTAAGTGATTTATTGAGTCACTTGTGGAACAGAGCTTCCATTACAGAATGGCTAATCCTCCATCACTTTCACATTTAGGTGGAAAATCTACATCAGCGTCTCCTAAAAATGAAGCCAATTATTCCAGACTGACACTTGCTTTCTTGTTCAAGTTGTCATAGCAACACGAGGTGCCTTGCTGTTGCTTGATGCACAATGGAGAGCACAGTAGGTACGATACCAGGTGTTTCAAATAGATAACATCTCAGGGAACTACAACATTTTGACAAATCATCATTGAATGCTACCCATTCTTTAGTCAATGATTTCACTCTATATTCAGTAACTTATTTCAGATCATACATTCTTAGTGCTAACAACTCTTCAGTTCTCCAGTTGCTGCATTATTGTAAATTTATTCCTCCACATGTATATCAATTGAAAAGCCTAAGGTGCGATATTACACTACCTTTCCCCCTCACTGGTGGCTTTCAATACTGGGAGGGAATGCAAAATTAGCAGGTGGTTTTCTCAACTATTCCCATTCCGTTAATCCTGTGCCGTATGAAACACTCCTTCAGCAGATCAAAGCAGCAAAATGCAGAATAAATGCCCATTCCCTTTACACCATTGAAGCAAGGTGTCCTAACCCAGAACAGCAAAAAGAACTTTTATTTGCATACAGCTTTTACAGAGTAAAACATCCCAAGCAAATTCACAGGGGATTATCAAACAAAGTTTGACATCAAGCCACATAAAGAGATAAGTAGGTTCTTCGGGTTGTCCTAAAGGAGAGAAAGATAGAGAGAAGGAGAATGTAGGGAGGGAATTCCAGATCTTAAATCCCAATGATGCCTCATTCACCTCCAATAATTTTGTAGGTTGCAATGCAAAGACCCCAGAATTGCAGGAGGTGTAGTTAATTTAACACTTTAACCATAGTACCTTATCAAAATCAATAATCAATGAGGGACTTTCTTAGTCTGAATTCCTGAGTTTAATTTTGAAATTCTACTTAGAATATTAGCAACTAACGAGTTTTCATAATTATGTATGTCAATAAATTGTTGTTGAATATGCTGAAAAATAGTTTCATAGTAGTACAGGAAAACTGAATTTCTGTTTGGTTCTGAAACATACATTTTCTGGTCATTTTGCTTCAGTGTTTCCTATGGAAACGGACATGGAAGATAGATAACTTGAGGAAATAAATAGCAAGTCTTGAAAAATGTCCATATTACAAAGGAAGAGGTGCTGGACATCTTAAAAAGCAAAATGGTGCGTAAATCCTCAGGACCTGATCAGGTGTATGCTAAAACTTTGTGGGAAGCTAGGGTTGTGATTGCTGGGCCCCTTGCTGAGAGATTTGTATATCAATACCCAGAGGTGAGGTGCTAGAATACTGTAGGTTGGTTAACGTGGTGCCACTATGTAAGAAAGGTGATAAGGAAAAGCGAGGAAACTATAGACCAGTGAGCATGACATCAGTGGTGAGCAAGTTGTTGGAGGGGATCCTGAGAGACAGGATTTATATGTATTTGGAAAGGCAAGGAGACCAGATTTACATGCAATATTCCAAAAGTGGCCTAACCAACATCCTAAACAGTTGCAATATGACCTCCCAACTCCTATATTCAATACTCTGACCAATAAAGGAAAGTATTCCAAACATCCTCTTCTCTATCCTATCTATCTACAACTCTACTTTCAAGAAACTATGAATTTGCACTCCAAGATCTCTTTGTTCAGCAACACTCCGCAGGACCTTACCATTAAGTGTATAAGTCCTGCTAAAATCTGCTTTTCCAAAATGCAACACCTCACATTTATGTAAATTAAACTCCATCTGCCACTCCTCAGGCCATCACTCCTCAGATCCCGTTGTACTCTGAGTTAATCTTCTTTGCTGTCCACTACACCTCCAATTTTGGTGTCATCTGCAAACTTACTAACTATGCCTCTTATGCTCACATCCAAATCATTTATATAAATGATGAGAAGTAGTGGAAACAGCACCGATCCTTGTGGCGCTCCACTACTCACAGGCCTCCAGTCTGAAAAACAACCCTCCACCACCACCTTCTGTCTTCCACCTTTGAGCCAGTTCGATATCCAAATGGCTAGTGCTCCCTGTATTCCATGAGATCTAACCTTGGAACTTTGTTGAATGCCTTACTAAGTCCATATAGATCATGTCCACCGTTCTGCCCTTATCAATCCTCTTTGTTACTTGTTCAAAAATTAGAACCAAGTTTGTGAGACATGATTTCCCCGCACAAAGCTATGTCGACTATCCCTTATCAGTTCTTGCTTTTCCAAATACATGTACATCCAGTCCCTCAGGATTCCATCCTACAACTTGCCCACCACCTATGTCAGGCTCACTAGTCCATAGTTCCCTGGCTTGTCCTTACCACCTTTTTTAAGTAGTGGTACCTAGTTAGACAATCTCCAGTCTTCTGACCTCTCACCTGTGACTATCAATAATGCAAATATCTCGGCAAAGGGTCTTTCAATCACTTCGCTAGCTTCCCACAGAGTTCCAGGGTACATCTGATTAGGTCCTGGTGATTTATCCACTTTTATGCATTTCAAGACATCCAGCACCTCCTCCTCTGTAATATGGACATTTTCAAGATGTCACCATCTATTTCCCCACAATCTATATTTTCCACGTCCTTCTCCACAGTAAACACTGATGCAAAATACTCAATTAATATCTACGCCCATCTCCTGCAGCTCCACACCAAAGTTGTCTTACTGATTTTTGAGGGGCCCTTTTCTCTCCCTCGTAACCTTTTTGCCCTTAATATATTTGTAAAAACTCTTTGGATTATTCTTATCCCTATTTTCCAAAGCTATCTCATGTCCCCTTTTTTCCCTCCTGATTTCCCTCTTTAGTCTACTCCTACTGCCTTTATAGTCTTCTATGTTTCACTCAAACTATCCTGTCTTTACCTGACATAAGCTTTCTTCTTTTTCTTAACCAAAACCTTAATTTCTCTCATCATCCAGCATTCCCTACACCTACCAGCCTTTCCTTTCACCGTAACAGGAATACACTGTCACTAGACTCTTGATAGCTCATTTCTGATGGCTTCACATTTTCCAGCCATCCCATTACCTGCAAACATCTTTCCTCAATCAGCTTTTGAGGGTTCTTGCCTAATACCATCAAAATTGGCCTTTCCTTATTTTAGAACTTCAACTTTTAGATCTGATCTATCCTTTTCCATCACCATTTTAAAACTAATAGAATTATGGTCATTGGCCCCACTGACACCTCAGTCATCTGCCCTGCCTTATTGCCCAAGAGTAGGTCAAATTTTGCACCTTCTCTAGTAGGCACATCCACATATTGAATCAGAAACTTTTCTTGTACACACTTAACAAATTCCTCTCCAACTAAATCCTTAACACTATGGCAGTCCCAATCTATGTTTGGAAAGTTAAAATCCCCTACCATAACCACCCTATTTTTCTTACAGATAGCTGAGATCTCCTTACAAGTTTGTTTCTTAATTTCCCACTGACTATTAGGAGGTCTATAATACAATCCCAATAAGGTGATCATCCCTTTCTTATTTCTCAGTTCCACCCAAATAACGTCTCTGGATGTATTCCAGATAATATCCTCTTTAAGTACAGATATAATGTTATCCTTTATCAAAAGCACCACTCCCCCACTTCTCTTGTTCCCCTTTCTATCCTTCCTATAGCATTTGTATCCTGGAACATTAAGCTGCCCGTCCTGTCCACCTTGAGCCATGTTTCTCTAATTGCTATGATATCCCAGTCCCATGTTCCTCACCATGCCTTGAGTTCATCTGCCTTCCCTGTTAGGCCTCTGCATTGAAATAAATGCAATTTAATTTATCAGTCCTACTTTGTTCTCTGCTTTGTCCCTGCCTACGCTGACTGCTTGGCTCACTTCTTATGTTGTGAAACTTGAAAGGATTCGGAAAAGATTTGCAAGGACGTTGCCAGGATTGGAGGATCTGAGGTATAGGGAGAGGTTGAATAGGCTGGGGCTGTTTTCCCTGGAGTGTCAAAGGCTGAGGGTTGACACTTTATAAAATCATGAGGGGCATGGATAGGATAATTAGGCAACATATTTTCCTTGGGGTGGGGGAGTCCAGAACTTGAGGCATAGCTTTAGGATGAGAGGGGAAAGACATAAAAGGGACCTTAGGGGCAACCTTTTCACACAGAGGGTGCTACGTGTATGGAATTAGCTGTCAGAGGAAGTGGTGGAGGCTGGTACAATTGCAACATTTAAAAGGCATCTTGGTGGGTATATGAATAGAGAGGGTATAGCTGGATATGGGCCTAGTGCTGGCAAATGGGACAAGATTAGGTTAGGATATCTGGTCGCCATGGACAAGTTGGACCAAAAGTCTGTTTCTGTGCTGTACATCTCTCTGACTCTATGACTGATTAGGGATAGTCAACATAGCATTGTGCATGGGAAATCATGCCTCACAAATTTGATTGGGTTTTGTGAGATAAGGAGGATTGATGAAGGCAGAGCAGTGGACATGATCTATATTTTGCATGGTAGGCTGGTTAGTAAGATTAGATCACGTGGAATACAGGGAGAGGGTATATGAACAGGAAGGGTTTAGAGGGTTGTGGGCCAAGTGCTGGCAAATGGGACTAGATTAGGTTAGCAATTCTATGGCTCTATAACTAGTCATTTGGATATAGATCTAGCTCGAAGGTAGGAGATAATGGGTTGTGGTGTAGGTTGCTTTTCAGACTGGAGGCCTGTGATCAGCGGTGTGCCATAAGGATTGGTGCTGGGTCTACTGTTTTTTGTCATTTATATAAATGATTTGGATGTGAACATAGGAGGGATGGTTAGTTGGTTTGCAGATAACACCAAAATTGGAGGTGTAGCGGACAATGAAGGTTACCTCAGATTACAATGGGATTTTGATCACATGGGCCAATGGGCGAAGGAGCGGCAGATGGAGTTTAATTTAGATAGATGTGAGGTGCTGCATTTTGGAAAGGCAAATCAGGGCAGGATTTGTGCACTTAATGGTAAGGTCCAGGAAGTGTTGCTGAACAAAGAGACTTTGGAATGCAGATTTATAGTTAGTGGAGTCACAGGTAGATAGGATAGTGAAGGTAGTGTTTGCTATGCTTGTTTTTATTGGACATTGCCTTTAGTGCATTGAGTATGAATTGGTAGATCATGTTGCAGCTCGTCAGGATATTGGTTAGGCCACTTTTGGAATATTGCATTCACTCTGGTCTCCTTGTATAGGAAGGACATTGTGAAACTTAAAAGGGTACAGAAAAGTTGTTGCCTAGATTGGAGGGTTTGAGCTATAGGGAGATACTAAATAGACTGGGGCTATTTTCCTTGGGGCATCAGAGGCTGAGGGGTGAATTTATAGAAGTTTAGAAAATCATGAGGGGCATAGATAGGTTGAATAGCCAAGGTCTTTTCGCCCACGGTATGGGAGTTTAAAACTAGAGGGCATAGGTTTAAGTGAGAGGGGAAAGCTTTAAAAGGGACCTAAGGGACAACTTTTTCATGCAGAAGGTGGTGAGTGTCTGGAATGAGCTGCCAGAGGAAGTGATGGAGACTGGTACAATTATAACATTTAAAATGCGTCTGGATAGGTACATGTGTAGGAAGGGTTGAAAGGGATATGGGCTAAAGGCTGACAAATGGGACTAGATTTTATTTATATATCTGGTCAGCATGGACGTGTTGGACTGAAGGGTCTGTTTCCATGCTGTGCAGTTCTATGATTCTATTTCAATGTGAGGTGAGTTCTAAATCTGACTGTTGTATCATAGTTAGATGATTTAGTCTCTGAATGTCCTTAGCCTTCTGCCATCATAAAGGCACTGCATCAGAGTGTGGTGCAAATCCAATTTAATCATGTAAATGGGCTTTTTGATATTCTTCCAATTATGTTACAATGGCACAGTATAAATTTAGTGAAAGTTCAGTGACTTACTATTGACTTTCATTTTACGTGGTTATGGGATGTGGGTGTCAGTGGCTGAGCCAGCATTTATTGCCCATTCCTAATTGCCCTGAAGAGAGAGTGGTGACGAGCTGCCTTCTTGAACTGCTGCAGTCCTTGGATGACCCAGTGACATTGAAGGAATATCAATAAAGTTTCAAGTTAGGATTGTGTGAGGCTTGGAGGGGAATTTGCACATGCTGATGACTCTAATGTATCGGACACCCTTGTGCTTCCAGATGCTTGCAGGTTTGGAAGGGGCTGTCTAAGCAGCCTTGGTAAGTTACTACAATATACCCTGAGTGTCAGTGTTGGAGGGAGTGAATGCTTGTGGATATGATAATAATAAAGGGGACTTCTTCATCCAGGATGATATTGAGCCAGGCAAATGGAGACTATTCTATCACACTTCTGAATTGTGCTTTGTAGATGGTGTTATGAATCAGACCAGCCCCCACCCCCGCAAAATATAGTAAGGAGATAGCTTGGACCTAAACTTTTATATTTATTTAAGAATAAGCGTAACATGCTGTGTCCTAGATATGTTCCAATTGGTCCACCATTATACTTTAATCAAAACACACTTTATTCTTATGACACAGTTAAAATACAAAAGCAAAGAAGAACAGGCATAATGTTAACTCTAGCAAAATACTTAACGAGATAATATGTTACTTAACTACCAATCATCAACTGTTCCAATATAGGCAGCATCCCTCAAACACATCCTTGGCAAGGTAATTTAGCAAAACAGTTAAGGCTGTCATGTGCTGCCTCTTTCCAGTCCAGCAGAACAAAATGCTGAAAGAAATAGACTGCCTCTTTATTTTAAAGAGGAAGCTTCTCATAAAAGACTTGAACAGCAGAGGACTCAAGCTGTCAGCTCAACAGCAGAAGAAACCTTCGCACTAAATTGAAAGCAAAACTAAACTTCCTGGGTCTGTGTGACCCCTGACCTTGCGCACGCATGCTTCTTTTGCTTAAACAAAACATTCAGGGATTCCTCCAGGCTGTCTACCAACTGCCTATCTGAAGCCAACATCTTGAAACCACTATGGCAACATCTCTCTGCAAGAGAAACCGTACAGAACACATCTCTCAAAGACACAGTACCGTCACATTGGGGAAAACAGGAAGTGAATTACTTGTTGCAAGGTTCCTAGCGTTTCAGCTGCTCTTAGAGCCACTGGATTTATATGCTTGGTCTAATTCAGTTTCTGGTCAAAGACAACCTTCAGGATGTCGATAATAGTAATAATCAGTAATGATAATATCATTAAATGCCAATGGCTGATGATTATATTCTCTCTGCTTGGTCTTGGTCACTGCCTGACATTTCTTAGTGTGAATGTTACTTGCCACCTATTAGCCAAAACCTGGATGTTGTTAGGTCCTACTGCAAATGGACACAGACTGCTTCAGAGTCTGAGGAGTCCTGAATGGTGTTGAACATTTGCAGTCATCAGTGAATATCTCCTCTGCTGACCTTGTAATGTAGAGAGGGTCATTGATGAAGCAGCTTAAGATGATTAAACCTAGGGCACTACCATGAGGAATTCCTGCCATGATGTCCTGCAACTGAGATAAATGACCTCCAAACAACCACAGCCATCTTCCTTTGTGCCAGGTCTGACTTCAAATAATGGAGAAATTTCCCCTTAATTTCCATTGAATTCAGTTTTATTAGGACTCCTTGTTGCCATATTCAATCAAATACTGCCTTCATGTCAAAAGTAGTCACTCTGGCTAATAGAGCTGAAAGCAAGATGTGAAGACACATTTGGAGAAATACTACCTTGAGATCAGGAACTCAGTGGCCCTGGTGGAACCCAAGCTGAGCATTAGTGAGCAAGTTATTACTGAGCAAATGCTGCTTGATAGCACTGTCAATGACCTTTCCATCATATTGCTGTTGATTGAGAGTACACTGATGGAGTGATAATTGACTGGATAGCATTTGTCCTGCTTTTCATGGACAGGACATTCCTGCGCAATTTTACAGAATGCTCGTTAGCTACTTGTACTATACCTAGGTAAAAACAATGACTGCAGATGCTGGAAACCAGATTCTGGATTAGTGGTGCTGGAAGAGCACAGCAGTTCAGGCAGCATCCAAGGATTATACCTGTTCAGGGACATCTTAGCTACACCTGACACACAAATGATCAGTAATATATCTGGAATTTTGTCATGCTGTACAGATACTGTAATGAATGGACAGCATCTACTCCAACTAGGTTATGAAGACAAAAATAAAACAAAGAACTGAAGATGCTGGAAATCTGAAACAAAAACAAAAATTGATGTAGAAACTCAGCATCTGCGGAGAGAAAGTGGTGTTAACATTCCACATCCAGTGATCTTTCTTTATAATTCAGTTCCAAAGAAAGGTTACTGGGCTCAAACAATTAACTCTGTTTTCTTCATCCACAGATTGTGGAGACTCTAAGACTGTTTTAGTTTCAAACCAAATTTTGAGACTGAACTCACAGAATACACTTCTAATCATTTGAGATATTGATCTTTCAGCCAATAGGAGACAGTGTGTTAATGTAACTCAGACAATATTTATTAACAAAGAAAATGTTTAACAAAGTTAGTGACTTTACAAGCTTGACCAAAAGATTGCTGTTCTCTTTCTAAAATATTATAGATAATGGAGAATACAACTCTTGTCCTCTTGACACAATAGACCTTTTTCAACTTGATAAGTATTTGATGAATTGAACTTGCTCATTCAATCATTTAAGGTGACAAGTTCTCTCCCAATGCTCAGTAAATAAGTATAGCAGGTTGGCCACCTTTACAAGTAATAGTGGCTTATGATCTGAGCCAGTCATGTAGTGCATAAAATTGATAACAATTAAATAAAATGATCTGACATAATCAATTTCCCCAATTGATTAATACATGTTGAATATAACTAAATTTTTTGAGTTCAGGTGGCAGGAGCAGAGAGTGGAAGAAGCAAAGCTTGCTGGGAAGGTAAGGGCTTCTATAAAGCGACCTGCCTTCACATGTCAGCAGCCCTTTTGAGTTTGTGCAGCGGGAGCAGAGAGCAGAACAAGTAGAGCCTGCTGGGAAGGTAAGTGATTGTTTTTTTAAGTGGATGTTAAGGCAGTTGCGTGTTCCTCCTGCAGAATGTGGCAAGTGAGAGACACAACACATGTCTCCAATGGCCACATCTGCAAGAAGTGCACCCAATTCCAGCTCCTCGAAAACCGAGTTAGGGAACTGGAGCCGGAGCTGAATAAACTGCGAATCATCCAGGAGGCTGAGGGGGAAATTGAGAGGATGTGCAGAGAGGTGGTCACCGATGGACAGAGGAGGGATCCCCTGTGGCTGTTCCCCCTCAGTAATAAGTATACTGTTTTTGATACTTCTAGTGGGGACAGTCTACCAGGAGAAAGCCATAGTTGTCAGGTCTCTGGCACTGAGCCAGGCACTGTGGTTCAGAAGGGAGAGAGGGAGAATAGAAAAGCGTTAATGGTAGGGGACTCAATAATTAGATGGATTGACAAGAGATTTTGTAGTCAGGAACGGAAGTCACAGAAGTTATGTTGCCTCCCAGGTGCCAGGGTCAGGGATGGTGCCGATCGGGTTTACAAGATTCTGAAGGGGTAGGGTGAGCAGCCAGAAATAAGGTACATATTGGCACCAATGATATAGCCAGGAAAGGAATTGAGGATCTGAAAAGTGACTAGAGAGAGCTAGGTTGGAAGCTGAAGAGCAGGATGAGCAGAGCAGTGTTCTCAGGTTTGCTACCAATGCCACGAGACAGTGAGGTGAGGAACAGTCAGCGCGGTCAGCTTAACACATGGCTGTGAGATTGGTGCAGGAGGGAGAGCTTCAGATACTTAGACCATTGGGATACCTTCTGGGGAAGGTGGGACCTGTACACGAAGGATGGGGCGCACCTGAACTGGAGGGGCACAAATATCCTGGGTGGGGGATTTGCTCATGTGGTTCAGGAGGGTTTAAATAAGTTTGGCAGGGGGGTGGGAAACAGCTACATATCTTGGGCGAGGGGTAGTTGTAGATGGGGCAGTGACAAGATGTAGTGACTCTATCAAAAAAGTTTTTCATGTGATGGAACAAAGGGATCCGTTAAAGTGTGTCTGCTTTAACGCAAGGAGTGTCAGAAATAAGAGTGATGACCTTAGAGCATGGATCAGTACTTGGGACTATGATGTTGTTGCTATAACGGAAACGTGGGTTTCACAGGGGTAGGATAGTTGCAAGATGATCCAGGGTTTAGAACATTTAAAAAGAACAGGGAGGAGGGATAAAGAGGGGTTGGAGCATTGCTAATTAGAGAGTGCATCATAGCTACAGAAACAAAAGGTTGTCCAGGAAGGTTTGTCTACTGAGTCAGTATGGGTGGAAGTTAGGAACAGCAAAGGAGCAGTCACATCATTGGGGGTATTCTACAAACCCCCTAATAGCAGTAGGGAGATCAAAGAACTGGAAGTGCAGTCGTAGCCAGGCTGTTGTTATGGATGACTTCAATATTGACTGAACCACCTTCGTGCAGATGGTTTGGATGTAGCCATTTTTGTCAGGTGTGTTCAGGAGAGTTTCCTTACTCAGTATGTAGACAGGCCAACGAGGGGAGAAGCCATTTTGGATTTGATGCTCGGCAATGAGCAGGACAGATGTCCAATGGGAAAACATTTTGGTGATAGTGACCACAACTACCTCACATTTACCATAGCCATGGAGTGGAGAAGGAGCAACTCCCATGGGAAAATACTTAATTGGGGAAAATGAAATTATAACGCTATCAGAGAGGAGTTGGGAAGTACAGATTGGGAGCAACTGTTCCACACAAAGGGCACAACAGACATGGAGACTGTTTAAGGAGCAGTTGTTGCAAGTGATGAATAAATTTGCTCCTCTAAAACAGGCTAGAAGGGATAAGATTAAGGAGTCGTGGATAACGAGAACAGAGGAGCTTCTTGTCAAAAGGAAGAAGGCAGCTTATGTAAGGAGGAAGCAAGGGTCTAGCACAGCTTTAGAGGATTATAGACTTGTTAGAAAGGAGCTTAAAAATGGACTGAGGAGAGCGAGGAGGGGGCACGAAAAAGGCTTAGCAGGAAGGATTAGGGAGAACCCAAAGGTATTTTACTCATACATGAGGAAAAAGAGAATGATCAGGGAGAAAGTAAGGCCGATCAGGGATAGTGTAAAGAACTTGTGCGTGGAGTCTGAGCAGGCAGAGGAAGTCCTAAATGAGTTTTTTGCTTCGGTTTTCACTAAGGAAAGGGACCTTGTCATGAATTAGAACTTTGAGGAGCAGGGAAACAGACTTGAACAGATCAAGGTTGAGGAAATTGATGTGCAGGAAATTTTGGCGAACATTCAAGATTGATAAGTCCCCAGGGCCAGACCAGATTTATCCTAGGTTGCTCCGGGAAGTGAGAAAGGAGGTTGCTAGGCTACTGGTGAAGATCTTTGCTTCCCCACTCACCACTGGAGTCATACCGAAGGATTGGAAGGAGGCAAATGTTGTTCCTCTTTTCAAGAAAGGTAATAGGTAAATCCCTGGCAATTGCAGACCAGTCAGTCTTATGTCTGTGGTCAGCAAGTTTTTGGAAAGAATTCTGAGGGAAAGGATTTATGACTATTTGGAAAAACATAGCATAATTAAAGGCAGTCAGCATGGTTTTGAGAGAGGAAGGTCTTCTCTCACAAATCTTATTGAGTTCTTTGAGGAGGTGACGAGAAAGGTTGATGAAGGTCGAGCAGTGGATGTGGTGTACATGGCCTTCAGCAAAGAATTTAATAAGGTTCCCTACAATAGTCTCATTCACAAGGTCAGGAGGTATGGGATACATGGAAATTTGGCTGTCTGGATTGGGAATCGCTTGGCTGACAGAAGGCAGAGGGTGGTTGTGGACGGAAAGTATTCTGCCTGGAGGTCAATGCTGAGTGGTGTCCCGCAGGGTGCTGTTCTTCGGTCTCAGCTCTTTGTAGTTTTTATAAATGACTTGGATGAGGAGGTTGAGAGGTGGGTTAGTAAGTTTGTGTCATTGGCAAAGGTTGGAGGTGCCGTTGATAGTATCGAGTGCTATTGCAGGCTGCAGCACAATATTGACAGTGTGCAGAGCTGGGCTGAGAAATGGCAGTTGGAGTACTACCTGGATAAATGTGAAGTGATGCATTTTGGAAGGTCGAACTTGAATGCTGAATATCGAATTAAAGACAGGATTCTTGGCAGTGTGGAGGAACAGCAGGACCTTGGTGTTCAAGTGCATAGATCGCTCAAAGTTGCCACCCAAGTGGATAGGGTTGTAAAGAAAGCGTATGGTGTTTTGGCTTTCATTAACAGGGTGATCGAGTTTAAGAGCTGCGAGGTTTTGCTGCAGCTCTACAAAACTCTGGTGAGATGATACTTAGAATGTTGTATCTAGGTCTGGTTGCCCTAGTAAAGGGAAGATGTGGAGGCTTTGGATCAGGTGCAAAGGAGGTTTACCAGGTTGCTGCCTGGACTGGAGGACTTGTCTTATGAGGAGAGGTTGACTGAGCTTGGACTTTTCTCTCTGGAGAGAAGGAGGAAGAGAGGTGACCTGATCAAGGTATACAGGGTAATGAGAGGCATGGGTAGAATTGATAACCAGAGACTTTTTCCCAGGGCAGGATTGACTGCCATGAGGGGTCATAGTTCTAAAGTGTTAAGAGAAAGGTATAGAGGAGGCATCAGAGTTGTGAACGCATGGAATGCAGACAGCGGTGGTGGTGGAAGCACATTAGGGACACTTAAGCAACTGCTGGATATGCACATGGATGGCAATGAGTTAAGGGGAGCGTTGGTTAGGTTATTTTATTTTAGATAAGGATTAATCCTCAGCACAAAATCGTGGGCCACAGAGCTTGTACTGTGCTGTACTTTTCTATGTTCTATATTCTTAAACTTAATCATGAAGTTTCCCTCCAGGATGCATCAGGTAGATTTTTCTCTCTTGTTGGTTTCTTCACTACCTGTCACAGCTCTAGTCATGCAGCTGCATCCTTTAGGACTTGGCCAACTCATTCAGTGGTGAAACAAAAAATAAAAGGAATTGCTGGAAAAACTCAGCAGGTCTGTCTCAAGTCCAATAATCCTTCATCAGAATTGGTCAGTAGTGCTGTGACCAACCCCACCTTTGTGAAACATTGAGGTCCCCCATCCAGAGTATACTGTTTCCTTGTCACCCTCAGTGCTTCGTCCAAGTTGTGTTCAATATGGAAGATTACGGATTAATCAAGGAGGTTGTGGATGATTTCATTGCTCACATTTAACCTGATGCCATGAGATTTCACGGGGTCCAAAGCCAATGTTGAGGACTCCCAGAATAACACTTTCCCGACTAAATATTATTGTGCCTCCAGCTCAGATGGCTCAGTACTACTATTGGAACAGACCACACGCTGGGGTGGGGATGAAGGGGAGATGTTCTGTAAAGAACTTTTATTCATTCACAGGATGTGGGATTGCTATGGGTCTGGTAATACATGTAGGCCAGACCAGGTAAGGATGGCAGGTGGCCTTCCTTTGAGGACGTTAGTGAACCAGACAGGTTTTACAACAGTCAATACAGAGTCACTGAAAACAACAGATGCTGGAGATCACAGTCAGCATCCTCACCATGGATACTGCCCGACCTGCTGTGATCGCCAGCATTTGCTATTTTCAGTACAGATTCCAGCATCTGCAGTCATTTATTCCTACTTTTTATTAATACAGAGTCACTGTTAGGTTAGCTTTTTATTTCCAGATTTCATTGGATTCCACTTTCACCACCTGTCATGGTGGGCTATGAACCCATATCCCTAAACCACTAACTTGGAATTAAAGGTCCAATGACATTCCCGTTACCCAACCTACCTACCTTTCCCCTCCACCCACCCCCCCCCATGGATGCAGGACCAAAAGTTTTTATCTGACCATTGTGTTTGTGCTACCAATATTATCTATATAGAATCATAAATCTTGTCTGTGCTATATAACAAACTACCTTTCATGAGTAAATTATTGGCTGTCAAGTGTTTTGGGAAATTCTGACTGTTGTAATATAAATGCAAAATATTTCCTTTAAAACTTAAAGAATGTGGATGTCCTAGGTCCTCGCCAGGATTTTTTTCTCATTTGCTATTTTTTTAACTTGGACTTTGGAACGAGAGGACTGGTATCAACATCCATTGAAGATACAAATTAAGTGGATTGGCAGACTCAGCGAAAGAATACAAGAGATTGCAGGAACACAGGTTAGTACAATGCTTTAATAGGTGACAGATGCCGTTCCATGCAGTGACTAATAAAAACAGAAAATGCTGAGAAACCTCTGAATCTGGCAGCACCTGTGGAGAAAGAAAGATTTAACATCTCAGATTGGAGAGTTTTCATTAGAATGTTCTGATGAAATTTCTTAAACTTAAAAAACAGGGCTAGATGTTGTCATGCTATGATTGCCTTCAGAGGTGATCAGGTAGCGTTAGGAGGCTTGGATTCAAACCCTACTTGCTCCTGAACTGTGCCTGGCAATGTTGAGTGGAAAATATCCATTCCATTCCCCTGGCAATAAGCATAGGCAGTGAATTGACCTTTGGGCGAGGAGACCTGGGTTCAAGTCCCACCTGCTCCAGAGGTGTATAATAACATATCTGAGTGGGTCAATTAGGAAATGAGTCCTGAGTCCATGAAAAGATCACCTATGATCTTATTGAATGGTACAGCAAACTTGAGGTCCAGATGGCCTACTCCTGCTTACGTTCTTAAAATATTGAGAGTTGAGCTTGGCTAAGTGGTGCAGTGATGTGTCCCTACCTCTGACCCAAAAAGACCAAAACAAAATGCAGAGGTTGTGGGCCCCCATTTAGATGTTTAGAGGCGATCTTCCAGGGCTGGCAGTGCTCTAGGGTGGCCTAGCCTGGCCTGCCCATTCAAGAGTCAAAGAAACCACTTTAGCCAGTAGAGAGGTTTCCTCTCTCTTCTCCATCCTACCTTGCCACAGCAAACCCCAACCCCTGGCTGCAAACCTACATTTTAATTCAAGATTTTAAAATACTGGAGAGAGAGTGCCTTCATTTCTTTAGAGTCAATTTAAGTGTTTCTCTCCAGAATGATGGCTGATAAAAACTCAAGGTCAAAATTAGTGGACACCTTTCTACAAAAAAAAACACAGGAGTGGTTATTGAACTTCAGAGGTATGGATCATTCAAGGTGTCAAATGACTGCATGGAGAGATTCATTTAAAGCTATTCCTCCATGCTCTGCAGCCCATCAGTGGTAGTATCCTATCTCTGAGCCAGGAGGTCCAAGATAATGTCCCTCCTGCTCTATAGGGAGTGTAATAACATCACTGCATAGGTTGACTAAAAGCAAAACTACCTTCACATTACAAAGCACAAAAGAACTGAATGGGGTTATGTAAAGATAACCTAAAAACTCTGAATTCTTTGCAGAGATGGACAGGAACACTTCAAGCCAAAATTTCTATGACAGAAGTTGGTAGCTGGAGTGAGGAAGTTTCCTCAGTTGTCAGATCTTGGGAAGCCAGGGCAGGGTAGAGTCAGAGCCACTGACCCCAGAAGCTGTTTGTTGGCAGCCATTCAGGTGAATTTCATGCTAAGGGTTGAAAAGGTATAGATTACAAGGATAGATGACATAATTTACAGCATTCAAGGGAGTACTGGTTTAAAATCAAATTGATTAGATTACTTACAGTGTGGAAACAGGCCCTTCGGCCCAACAAGTCCACACCGCCCCGCCGAAGCGTAACCCACCCATACCCCTACATCTACATCTACCCCTTACCTAACACTACGGGCAATTTAGCATGGCCAATTCACCTGACCTGCACATCTTTGGACTGTGGGAGGAAACCGGAGCACCCGGAGGAAACCCACGCAGACACGGGGAGAACGTGCAAACTCCACACAGTCAGTCGCCTGAGGCGGGAATTGAACCCAGGTCTCTGGCGCTGTGAGGCAGCAGTGCTAACCACTGTGCCACCGCGCCGTCCCGAAAGGAGTTGATACAGAAACTTATTTTTCCTCTAATGATGAAGTCTAGAAGAAGGAGCCAAAACCTTAAAATAAGATCGAAGGGTGATTATGAGAAAGCACTTGTTCATGCAACAAAAGTAGAAATATGGAACTGTTTCCAAACTATTCCTGAGACCAAGTCAACTAAAGCATTCAAAATGGAGGTTTAGATTTTTGCCAAACGGGGTTGTTTTTAATTTAACTAAAAGTTGTATAATGAAGATCGAGTTAAGCTAGAGAGCAGGCATGTTCAAACTAAATGGCAAAATTACCTAAGAGGTGAATTGTCTGCAGTTGATCCAATATTCAAGAACCATAATGGATTCTACTGTGTTTTATTGCGTGATATGGTTAGTAAGTTTGCAGATGACACCAAACTTAGTGGTGTAGTGGACAGCAAAGGTGGTAATCTCAGAGTACAAGTCTTGATCAGATGGGCCAATGGGCTAAGAAATGGCAGATGGAATTTAAGTTAGATAAACATGAAATGCTATATTTTGGAAAGGCAAATCAAGGCAGGATGTATCATTTTATGGTCAGCACTTGGGGAGTTTTGCTGTACAAAGAAATATTGGAGTGCAGCTTCATAATTCCTTGAAAGTGGAGATGCAGGTAGACAGAATGATGAAGGTGGTGCTTGGTACACTTGCCTTTATTACAGTGCAGTGAGGAGAAGTTGGGAGGTCATGTTGCAGCTGTACAAGACATTGATAGGGCACATTTGGAATACTGCATTTAATTCTGGTCTCTATGGGATGGATGTCCTGAAACTTGAAAGCATTCAGAAAAGATTTACAAGGATGTTGCAGGGATTGGAGTGTTTGAGCTATAGGGCGAGGCTTAATAGTTGAGGGATGACCTTAAAAAGAAGTTGAAAAAGATCATGAGGGGCATGGATAGGATGAATAACCATAATCTTTTTCCCAGGGTGGGGAAATCCAAAACTTGCTTTAAGGTGAGAGGGGAAAAGATTTAAAAAAGGTACCCAAGGAGCAACTTTTCCACAGAGGGTGGTACATGTATGGAATGAGCTACTAGAAGAGGTGGTGGAGGCTGGTATAATTACAATATTTAAAAGGCATCTGGATGGGTACATGAATAGGGAGGGTTTAGAAGGATATGGGCCAAATGCTAGCAAATGGGACTAGATTAGATTAATTTAGGATATCTGGTTGGCATGGCTGAGTTGAACCAAAAGGTTGTCTTTCTGTGCTGTACATCTCTATGCAAGGACTGCCACAAACACTACGTAGGACAAACAGGAAGAAAGTTAGCAACCAGGATACATGAACACCAGCTAGCCACAAAAAGACATGACCCTCTCTTCCTCGTAGCCCTACACACGGATGAAAAAAAATACCATTCTGACTGGGACAGGCTAAGCTAGACATGCCAGAGAATTCCTAGAGACCTGGCACTCCAACCACAATGCCATAAACAAACACATAGATCTAGATACCATCTATCAACCCCTCAAAATGAACAGGAAGTGACATCACCACAAACCCCAGGAAACCCATCTAGGACAAACATAAATAGAAAGCAGGAGACAACAGCTTTGATTCACTTGGAGGTCGCCACTGATGTTATCTAGCCAGGTAATGAAACATCTGGCTATCAAACCTACAGCTCAGCGAGCAAACCTACACCCTACATCTCTATGACTCCAATTATAAGAATCTGCTTTTTACTCCCACAGTCAATTTCACTCAGATGATTTAAAAACAAAGCATATTTTTGTGCTGCTTGGAGTTGTGAAATGGCCGTGATAATCTTATGTGCCCTAAGATCAACAGACTACCTCAAAATGAACCAATGAATTTCCCAGTTCCTCCTAAATTAGTGTACCTACACAATTTGAAAACATACAGTTTGGCCTTGATCATACAAAGCCCTTAACAACAGGTATAATGGAATGCACAAACATCACTAAAAAGTCACCTTCACCAGCTCCCACTTCTGTCTGCTTATTGTCATTCTTCTGTTCAGACATTCGCTTACACAATCTTAGCATCTCAGCTTTAGCCTTTAATATAGTCTTTTCTGAAGCCACTGACATTCAGCAACATTATTTTCTTGCTGTAAAAGGCCATCCCTATGCAAAACATTTTTCTCATTACTGCAATGTTAGTCAGCATATTCTCCCAAAAAACAACACTCTTCCAAATACTGTATTTCATACAATTCCATTTTATAGTTCGGTATCTTTGCTTACCATGGTCTAACTGAATATACCCAAGGATTGGCTGCACACTGATTTAATTTTCCTTTTCACAACCAATGGTAGGTTCCTGCTCTTATTTTCAGTTTTATGTATCCATATTTTGAAGATGAACGACAAGATTTTCAATATAACGTAGATTCATATTATTAAATTAAACTACCTTGCAATCAAATAAAACAATCACCACCTTTTGATAACATGGAGAATCTTTTCTCAAGGTAAGTATAATGAAACATAGATATTCATGACTGAAGTTTCCAGTTACATTAGAATGGCGTTTATGCTCTTATTTTCCGGCACAGTTCATTTCACCTTCACAAACAACACAAGAGATGTTTAATCCTCCTGTTTTATTGCCTCCTGGTCACTGATTCCAAGTGCTGCAATACAGTCTCTCAATTAGAAAACCCAGCAGATTCAGGCTTAATTAACTCATAGGCCTTTGCTGAAAATATCTTCAAAACATCATGATTACTAATCATCCTGGTTTTGAGTGAATCCAGGAGATTAAATTGGTCATTGCTAGCAACACAAGGCAACTCCGTAACAAACTGGTAATCCATTTTTCATTCTACGGAGCAATAATTCAAATTCTTCTCAGATGCTCACTTTAGTCTTTTCTTATTTTGATTTGAAGAAGTGAAAAACCATCCCAATATTTCCCAAATGAATTGAAAATAATAACTGGCAAGGCAATGCAACAAGCCACCAGTTTGTTTTTGCTACTGGAAGAGAATAATTTCACCTTTACTGTTTTGTAAAAGTTTTACATAAGCAAAATCTTAACAAAACTGTATCTTCTTTGTCCGTTTTCAAAGATCTTTTCACCTTCCATCTTTTCTTATCTACCGCCATCATCTTGGTTCCCTTCTCTAATTGCCCACTTTCCAATTAAAGACATTTACACTATTTGCATCAACCACCCCTGTGTTAATGAGTTTCACAACCTTACCACTATTTGGGTGAAGGTGTTTTTGAATTCCTTTGTGACTGTATTTTGAAGATGATCATTTAACCCCACCTGTTTTCTACAGAAAAAATGATATTTTGTGTGTCATTAAATAGACCTAACATTACACGTGCTAAACTCATTTTCTATTTACCATTTATTTTAACACAATTAGCTTCACATTATTGAACTAGGCAAGCTGAGCGATTTGTAAAAAGTCTTTTCACTTCAGTGCTTCTCTATGAGCTGCCCAGTTTAGAATTTCTCCTGCAATAAATTAATGTTGACGACAGACCACTGCCAACCACAAACCTGAACAGTCAAAAGAGAAACCTCTCACTCGAAGAAAACTGCAGGAAGTATAACTGCAGTTCAGTCAATAACTAGACCTCAGAACCAGATAATCTCAGACCATAATGTGGACATCTATTTCTTATGAACATTGTGTGGAATTTCCCCCATTCTTAATTCCACAATTTTTTGTTCTGTTACAGTTTGCACAATGTCATAGCAGAATGTGGAGTATTGAGCTGAAGCTTCAATGTGAAGTGCATCTTGGCAAACACCTCAATGTCAGTGGAGAGAAAGCAGAGTTTGCGCTTTGGGTCCAGTGACCCTTCTTCAGAACGAGGAGTAGCTAACACCTGCCTGTTTACTTCCTCCCTCCTCACTATCCAAGGTTCCAGACACATCTTGGAGGTGAAGCAGCGACTTACCTGAATTTCACTCAACCTAGTCTGTTGTACATAGTTTAAAAGAAAAATCACAGCACCAGATTGTAGTCCAGCAGATTTATTTGAAAGCATAGCTTTTGGAGCACTACTCCTTCATTAGGTGGTTATATTCACTCCTCTATAATGGGGAGAGAAAATGCAGACTGGACAACGCTTGTGAATCAGTTATTTTCAGTGTGCAAAAATGGATTTCTAATTGCCTACCAATTCAACACCACCATGATCCCTGTCTCAGGCAAGCTGCAGTATTCCAACGAGACTTAGCACAAAATAGAAGAAGCTGGAAGCATCTTACTTTACTTTTGGGGACCCTGCAGCCTTCAGGCCTCAATATCAAGGCAATAATTTTAAGAGCCTGAACACCTTCTTCCATATACTGCATCTACCTCCTTCACCCCAGGTTCTATCACCACAAGGACGGCTATCAGCCGACCCATTTTCACCTACTTACATTCTCCATTCGCAGCTTTGCTTTCTCCCTTGCTTACCATTATCCATCCCTTTTGTCTACCTAACCATCTTTCTCTCCCCTGGACTCCATCTCCACATATCACTTACTCCTATACCCCTCCATCCAGTCTTCAAAAGAACATACCATCTTTTCCCAGCACCGACAGTTCTGAAGGAAGGTCACTGGACTTGAGGTATTAATTCTGATTTCTCTCCACAGATGCTGTCAAGAATGAGAGTTTCTCCAAAAATTTCTGTTTTTGTTTCATATTTCCCGCATCCAATTTTTTGGTTTTATTCTACATCTATGTCAATGTTAGTAGAAGTGCTTGATTATAAGACTATAAGATATAGGAACAGAAGTAGCCTATTTGACAAGAGTCTGCTCTGCGATTCGATGATGGCTGATATGCTTCTTAACCCCATTGTCTGCCTTCCTTTCCATAACCTATGATCCTCTTACTAATCAAGAAGCTATCTATTTCTGTCTTAAATACACTCAATGACTTTGGCTCAAGAAATTCCTCCTCATTTCAGTTCCTTCACTCGGAGGCTTTGCCCTCAGGTCTTAGTCTCTCCTACTAGCGGAAACATTTTCTCCACCTCCACTTAGAGTCAGATGTACAGCATGGAAATAGACTCTTCAGCCCAACCTGTCCATGCCGACCAGATATTCCAACCCGATCTAGTCCCACCTGCCAGCATCCAGCCCATATCCCTCCAAACCATTCTATTCATATACCCATCCAAATGCCTCTTAAATGTTGCAATTGTACCAGCCTCCACCACTTCCTCTGGCAGCTCATTCTATACACTTACCACCCTCTGCATGAAAAAAAATTGCCCTTAGGTCTCTTTTATATCTTGCCCCTCTCACCCTAAACCTATGCCCTCTAGTTCTGGACTCCCCGACCCCAGGGAAAAGACTTTGTCTATTTATCCTATCCATGCCCCATATAATTTTGTAAACCTCCTAAGATCACCCCTCAGCCTCTGACGCTCCAGGGAAAACAGCCGCAGCCTATTCAGCCTCTCCCTATAGCTCAAGTCCTCCAACCCTGGCAACATCCTTGTAAATCTTTTCTGAATCCTTTCAAGTTTCACAACATCTTTCCGATAGGAAGGAGACCATAAGAATTGCACGCAATATTCCAACAGTGGTCTAACCAGTGTCCTATACAGCTGCAACATGACCTCCCAACTCCTGTACTCAATACTCTGACCAATAAAGGAAAGCATACCAAACACCTTCTTCACTATCGTATCTACCTGCGACCCTACTTTCAAGGAGCTAGGAACCTGCACTCCAAGGTCTCTTTGTTCAGCAACATTCCCTAGGACCTTACCCATTAAGTGTATAAATCCTGCTAAGATTTGCTTTCCCAAAATGCAGCACCTCGCATTTATCTGAATTAAACTCCATCTGCCACTTCTCAGCCCATTGGCCCATCTGGTCAAGATCCTGTTGTAATCTGAGGTAACCCTTTTCGATGTCCACTACACCTCCAATTTTGGTGTCATCTGCAAACTTACTAACTGTACCTCTTATGCTCACATCCAAATCATTGATGTAAATGACAAAAAGTAGAGGGCCCAGCACTGATCCTTGTGGCACTCCACTGGTCACAGGCCTCCAGTCTGAAAAACAACCCTCCACCACCACCCTCTGTCTTCTACCTTTGAGCAGATTCTGTAACCAAAATGGTTAATTCTCCTTGTATTCCATGAGATCTAACCTTGCTAATCGGTCTCTCATGGGGAACCTTGTCGAACGCCTTACTGAAGTCCATATAGATCACATCTACTGCTCTGCCCTCAATCTTCTTTATTACTTCCTCAAAAAAACCTCAATAAAGTTTGCAAGACATGATTTCCCACACACAAAGCCATGTTGACTAGCCCGAAATCAGTCTTTGCCTTTCCAAATACATGTACATCCTGTCCCTCAGGATTCCCTCCAACAACTTGCCCACCACCGAGGTCAGGCACACTGGTCTATAGTTCCCTGGCTTGTCTTTACCACCCTTCTTAAACAGTGGCACCACGTTTGCCAACCTCCAGTCTTCCGGCACCTCACCTGTGACTAATCAGTGATACAAATATCTCAGCAAGAGGCCCAGAAATCACTTCTCTAGCTTCTCAGAGTTCTCGGGTACACCTGATCAGGTCCTGGGGATTTATCCACCTTTAACCATTTCAAGACATCCAGCACTTCCTCCTTTGTAATCTGGACATTTTGCAAGATGTCACCATCTATTTCCCTACAGTCTATATTTTCCATATCATTTTTCACAGTAAATACTGATGCAAAATATTCATCTATTATTTCCCCCATTTTTATGTTCTCAGTTTCAATGAGATTCCCCTCATCCTTCTAAATTCCCAGAGTCCTCAGCTGCTCCTCATATGGCAAGTCCTTCATTCCTAGAATCATTCCTATAAACCTCCTCTGAATACCCTCCAACACCAGCACATCCTTTTAGATACAGGGCCCAAACTGCTCTCAATATTCCAAATACAGTCTAATCAGTACATCACTGCCCTTGTATTCTGGCCCTCTTGAAATAAATGCTAACATTGGATTTGCCTTCCTAACTGCCAACTCAGCTAGCATGTTAACCTTAAGAGAATCCTGAATTAGTCCCTTTGTTCTGCAGATTTCCAAAGCCTTTCCCCATTTATTAAATATTCTATACCTCTATTCTTCCTACCAGAGTGCATAACCTCACACTTTCGCACATTGTATTCCATCTGCATTTCTTTGACCACTCTCTGAGCCTGTTCAAGTTCTTCTGCAGCCTCCCTGTTTCCTCAATATTACCTGACTCTCTACGTATCATTGTCACCTGCAAGCTTAACAACAATGTCCCTAGTTCCTCATCCAGATTGTTAATGCAAAACGTGAATAGTTGTGGTCCCAACACAGACTCTTGTAAAACTCCATCAGTAACCAGCTGTCATCTTGATAAAAACCCGTTTGCTTCTTGAGTCAAACGTCACTGTGGTAGTATGTTGCATTACATTCTATGAATCCCATGTCACTTGAGAGACAATAAATGAATAATCTAACGTCAGATATTTCCTTGCAATAAGAGAAAATTCAAATATATAATTTTAAACTCCAAAAAGGTGGGTGGCTTTGGGTCAGGTGGAATATTCATATTTTAAAAAGTCTGAAGACCAATCCAAACCTATCTCCTACCTTACCATGTCTGGAAAAGGAATTGGAACCAGAGCCAGTTAACCAATCCATTCCCAGGAGACCTTATCTATCTTCTGCACAACCCTAACCTAACCCTTTCTTCCTTCCAACCCAACCCTCTCTC
Source organism: Chiloscyllium punctatum (assembly GCF_047496795.1). NCBI lineage: Eukaryota > Metazoa > Chordata > Chondrichthyes > Orectolobiformes > Hemiscylliidae > Chiloscyllium > Chiloscyllium punctatum. Next base: position 88,546,324 of record NC_092743.1, on the reverse strand, counting down.
AACCTATCACTGCCCAGTCTTTCAGATCCCTCCCCTGCTTTTGACTTAAGTCTTCTCCACCCATCCACCAGCTGTGCCTTCTATTATCCACATTCCCAAGTTGCCCCTTCTTAAAGTCTACATTGCCTTGCTCCCTCCACAACTTCGACATAATACCCAACTCAATCTGTGGTGAGTCAGCTAACCGATGTGTCTGGCTGTCACTACTGAAATCTTAGAAGCATGTCGAATTTATGTCGATGGGCCAGGCACTCTTTACGCCAACTTGGAAGACCCAGCAATCTAAAATGAAATGCACCATTTTCTCCCTTCCACAACTCTCCAAGAAGTCTGACATAACCACCAAGCATGCCCATCATGTAATCAGTCATCTGTAGATTAATACAGGTGACAAAGTTCCTTTCCATTTGTAATGATTCAAGTCAAAGCAGCCAAACAGTTAAGGCTAAAGATTAACTTATTACCAAGTTATTACTGAAAGTTCCTTTGGGATAGGGAGATAAAATCATTGGCAAGACATTATAAATGAAGTAAAAGAAATACTGTTAAGAAGAAAGTCCAATTCAACCTGTGTGGTATACAATTAGGAACTGTTGCTTTTGTTCCTTTTTGCTGAACGGAAGAGGATAACACTTGAAGTCAGATCCAACAGCTGTGATGCTTCTGTATGTAGATAGTTGGCACATTCTTGTACAAGTGGACCAGGTGGTTTTGGAAGGGAGAGAAGGTTGCTGATCAGTTCTGTATTTCCAGCATATTCACACTACTTGACTTCCCTTCAGCAGACGTATTTATCTCTATGTTTCTTTACATCTTCACTCAGTCAAAACGCCCCGTGATTTCCAAGAGGGGCCTTCTTGGAGTTCTGTACATTGGTTGTTCTTTTTCAGGCTTTTCTGCACAGTTCAAAGTTCAAAATAATGGCATGTTTTGCTAAACCAAGGGTTTCACAAAACATAGAAACCAATGATGCTGACAAGTTTAAAATTCTTCCTCTTACCTGCTGTTTCCCTTCAAAGCTAGAATTCCTTTACACCATACACAAGCTCCTAGTTTTTCAAAAGGTTTTACCAGTCTAGAATGTCTCTTTGTAATCCAATTGGAACATGTAGCTGCATGGTCAGATAATAGTCAGAGTCAAATTAGAAATAAAAACAAATTGCTTGAGAAATTAAAGAGGCCTGGAAGCATCTGTGGAGAGAGAGAAAAAGAGTTAATGCTTCAAGTCCAATATGACTGTTCATCAGAACTGTCAGATTGACTTTTTAAAACAAAAACAATGGAGGTTCATAAGCCCTTAGTTCAAAATAGGTCTTTATGCTTTGACAATAAGTGTTTGCTTGGTATCCAAATGATTCATTACAACAATCATGATCTTAGCTACTATCCAACACGAACAATTCCAATAGGGTTGTTATATAGTACAGAAGTGTAGACTCCTAGTTAACAATCCATTGTTAATTAGGTCAATTTTATCATTAGTGCACAAGTGTCAAGATTCATTAAAGATCTCAAATTAAACCTACAAATTGGCTGGTTTATAAAATATTTCAACTTGAAGAGTTTATACAATTAGTGGAGAAGAGAGATAAAAGGAAAGTTTGTGCTTGCTTTCCAGATTGTGGGTTGAACTTTCAACCCAACAGGGAGGAGATAATAGAGGCAGTCAGGCAGGTAATTTGGTACCTTTGGTCCGCAGGTAGTTTGTCTACAGCACCCAAATTGGACCATTCCCTAAAGGTAGGATTGGGTGCGTAAGGGCTACCCTCTGGCAACTGGTGGTAAGCAATGAAGGCAAGTTAATAAACCAATTATTAGAAGCCACTTAGAATTTTCCAGACTTTGAATGCCTCTCCTCCCTCCATTATTGCAGCTGCAGGCTTCCCTGTGGAGATGTTCTTGTTGATAGGTTGCAGTTGCTTTCATGTTGCAGGGGTTCCTATTAGCTCCACAGCTTTGGGAATCTGGTCACCTTCCTTTATTGGATGACAAAATCCTCCTCAGGTCACTAATTTGCTAATGCTAATGGGAAAATCACTTCCTGGTGACTGCTCCGAACACAATGCAAGGTGAGAACCCTGACTTCAGGGTTAAATGGAGGCCCCATTTTAAAAAGGCAAAATTCTGCCCTGTATTTCAAGATATCTTTGAACCAGTATTTCATTTTTAGAGTAAAAGTTTGATATAGTTCAGGTATAAAGTTTTAAAACCATTTGTCAATTGGATTTCTTCAATACAATCACATGCCAAGGTTTACATGTAATTCTTTGAGTCTACCTATGTTTGTGTTGAAAATATGAAAACATTTAATTTCAGATGATTGACACTGAGCCTGGATTTATCCTCAAAATATAGTTCTTTCAAAACTGAAACCTGAAATGATTTAACATTTGTAATATTGTCCAGTACAACATAAGTCAATGAAATATTCTATTTATGAAGCAGTAAGAATGTTAAATGACTCGTCTAGATTTTTCTACAATAACAAGATGGCCAAAATACTCAGTAGCCAGATTATGCAATGGAGTTAATGGTGATGGCTGTTAATACTCTACTATTATAGCATAAATCAGACAATAATTTCCAGAATCCACACATATGCAGTTTAATTTGGAGCTCCACAAGTTGCTTGTTGCTTTCTGATTTGCCCTGTCTCTCAAGAAACTGGACAGAGAGTAACAGAAGGTCTGCAGTGCAGAAAAAGGCTCTTTTGGTCCGTCAAGTCTGTACCAGTCAAAAAACAACCACTGAACTATTCTAATCCCTTTTTCCAGCACTTGGTCCATATTCTTAAATGCCATGGCATTGCAAATGCACATCTAACTACTTCTTAAATGTTGTAAGGGTTCCAGATCTCAATCACCCTGTGGTTGACAAAAGTTTTTCACAACCCCTCTAAACCTCCTGCTCCTTACTCTAAATCTATACCCTGCTCATTGATCATTCCACCAAGAGGAAAGATTCCTTTCTATCTGTCTTATCTATGCTCTTCTTAATTTTGTACATCTCATATTCCCATTCAGCTTCCTCTGCTCCAAGGAAAACAACCCCAGTCTACCCAATCTCCCTGAAACCCTCCACCTCAAGCAACATTCTGGTAAATCTCCTCCTTTCTGAGGACTCAGCATTGAAATCTGAATAAGGGAGTGAAGTTGCTGCACTTCATCTCTATCCTTTTGTTTTGAATTCCATAACTCACTTTGAAATAAAGATTTTATTTTACACTTTATGATTTAAACTGTATAACCTGAGTTTCGATAGGGACATTTTTTTTCGATCAGTTGTCAAAGTGCAGGAAGGAACTATAGTCCTTGCTTGCTGTGGAGGACACATGTGGACTCTGGACTGTAATAGTTAACTTTTCCAATCCCAGATATGTTGGGAAAACAAGAAGATAATTAAAAAACCTAGAAGACAAATAAAACATAAGACATGTAGCTGCAGTGTAATAATTTGCAAGTTAGCTCTCCCAGCCCCACCCCCGGACTCATCACCACTGACTGCCAAATTTGAGCTAGTAACTAAATTTTGTTGTTTTAATATGGTAATCTCACTTTTGGCAACATCCTCCCTCTCTCCTGCATTTAAGATTTTTGCTGCATGAGGCATGACACTAAATTAAGTTACCAGTCATTCCCATGGTTAATAATAGAATTTCTTTGTCAAGGTGGTAAAACATTACAACTTAATTCAATGACATCTTATAGTTCTGCCAATTTGAGGTAAAAATGAGAATTTACTTGCCCAGATTATTATTTTTAAAGTCATAAAAGTTTAGGTTCTGTAAAATTAATTGTCAATTCATCCACAAAATGCACAGTACAAAGCAGTTAAGTGATTTATTTTTTGCTTACTTTAGTTTTTTAAGTGATCTGATTGAACAGATTCTTTAACTATCTTACAAATCCACAAACTTTGCAGCAAGGTATTTTCCACCTATTTTCCCCAAACCCACACCATTTAACCAGTTCAGTTATCAAATTAACAATAAAATTTTAATGAGAATAAGCAATTGCGCTTGTAAATATCAAGCAAGTTTGTCTCAATCCTTGATTCATCAGAGACCTGTGTTCTACTAGCTACTGAGCAAAATATTTGAACAGTTAATCCCCCACACTGAATTCCCCCAGGTTAGATGGAAATACATAGATTTGAAAGAAAAAGGAAGACAGATGGCCAGGCTGATCTGCATGTGCCTAACTGCCAAGTCAGTGATGTAAACTCCTCGTACAGGATCATGAGAAGAATCAGACTTAATTGTTATTCTTCATGCTCTGCTAACAATTGACGTACTACGGATTTGACACTGTAAATTGACTCAATTATCATTAACCAACTAGTTAAGATAAATTGCATGTGTTTCAAGAATAATTGATAAAATTAGTAGTGGGGGCACTTGAAGCACAAATTTAAATCAAAATAGGCTTAAATATGTCTTTGATTGCTGCATATGCTGAAGTACTGGACTAAGCTATCCATTATATCCAAATTGCATCTTCATAAACATATCATCTGTTTGCTAAAAACTGTTCAAGTTTGACTGTATATAATAATTGTTGCTGCAATGTAGAAGGGATAGGAAGCATAGAACATTAAGCTGCTGCTTTGGCATCAAATCAGAACGTGACAAAGGTGCACCCATCTCAGTCAACTAACAAATCTCTCCTCATTAACATCTGGAGACTGGTGCCAAAAGGGACAGCTGAAAGTTCATAAAATAATTAGTAGGTTGAAAATCTGCTATCTTCTCACTCTCTCCCAACATAAATCTGGTTGAATTGTTGTGGCAGATTGGAGTTTAATTCAAATAAATGCGAGGTGCTGCATTTTGGGAAAGCAAATCTTAGCAGGACTTATACACTTAGTGGTAAGGTCCTAGGGAGTGTTGCTGAACAAAGGGACCTTGGAGTGCAGGTTCATAGCTCCTTGAAAGTAGAGTCGCAGGTAGATAGGATAGTGAAGAAAGCGTTTGGTATGCTTTCCTTTATTGGTCAGAGTATTGATTACAGGAGTTGGGAGGTCATGTTGCAGCTGTACAGGACATTGGTCAGGCCACTGTGTGCAATATTGTGTGCAATTCTGGTCTCCTTCCTATCGGAAAGATGTTGTGAAACTCGAAAGGGTTCAGAAAAGAATTACAAGGATGTTGCCAGGGTTGGAGGATCTGAGCTATAGGGAGATGCTGAACAGGCTGGGGCTGTTTTCCCTGGAGCACCGGAGGCTGAGGGGTGACCTTATATAGGTTTACAAAATTATGAGGGGCATGGATAGGATAAATAGGTACAGTCTTTTCCCTGGGGTCGGGGAGTCCAGAACTAGAGGGCATAGGGTTTAGGGTGAGAGGGGAAAGATATAAAAGAGACCTAAGGGGCAACGTTTTCATGCAGAGGGTGGTACGTGTATGGAATGAGCTGCCAGAGGATGTGGTGGAGGCTGGTACAATTGCAATATTTAAGAGGCATTTGGATGGGTATATGAATAGGAAGGGTTTGGAGGGATATGGGCCGGGTGCTGGCAGGTGGGACTAGATTGGGTTGGGATATCTGATCGGCATGGACAGATTGGACCGAAGGGTCTGTTTCCATGCTGTACATCTCTATGACTCTGAGTCTATGTTCTGAGAGAGTTAGAAATTAGATTAGGAACCTTAAACAGGTACCAGCCTTAGCAACCAATTTCCATGAAACATTGAGTGCAATCTCCAAAAAGGATTATCTGGGATTGAGGGGATTGGCTGGAATGAATGAATTTTCTGTCTGGGTGTTTGCGCAATCTCTATTCCACAATCCCCATCTGACAAAAGTAAAGTAAGTTCAGGCCACAAGACTTTGTAAACAGTAGGTATTTGGCCATAAGTGGCAGCTTCCCAGCATCTGTTCAGCAGTCAGTCACTGTTCCATTTTGTGACCTCTTGTCAGATTATTTCAAACTAGGAATCTGCCACCTGATTCACCAAAGTCAGGGATGCCCAGTGGGAAAAGCTGGGACTTGAGTTGGAAAGACATTTTATCCAGAAATACAGACTTTGTCATAAGATGAGTTACTACATTTTCTTTATGGCACATTGATTTCAAAATTATGTTGCATACTATCTGTAAAGCATGGAAGGTGAAAATTGAATTGTGTAGCATTGCTCCTAGCCTACCACAGATTTGGAAGAAGTGGTACATGGTGATAATACTACTGGACTCGTAATCCAGAATTCAAGGCTAATGTTATGAAGAAAGTGAGATCTGCAGATGCTGGAGATCACAGTCGAAAAGTGTGTTGCTATTATGGAGACATTGGCACAAATCCTACTATTGCAGATGATGAAATTTGAATTCAATCAAAAATCTAAAATTAAAAGGTAGCTTAATGATAGCATTAACCACTGTCAATTGTCATAAAAACCCATCTGGTTCGCTAATGGTGCACATTTCTCCATTAGGGATGGAACGCTTCAAACCTTGCTGGACTGACTTACATGTGTCTACAGATCCACAGGCAATGTGGTTTGCTCTTAACTGCCCTCTCGACAATTGGAAACGGCAATAAATGCTGAATTAACATGATGCACTACCAGCCAATGTCGGCATGACATTACTATTTGATATGGACTAGACCAGACCACTCAAAACATTCTTAAACAGGCAGCCCAGACCGTAACTTTGCAATTTGTTTCGGTAAGTGTACAGTGAAAATTACCTGGAGTAAGTTAGCTAGGTTGATTACCAGATTTTAAAACAGACAAGAATTTATTCACAAAATTAAGGAATGAAACACAAAGAACAGAATATAGAATACCGACAGACTTCAGTCTATCCCAAACTAGACTTAATTTTGCTGTTCGAATATACACAACAGTCCCAATAAACAAACCCCTTAAACAGAGCAAAAAATGAATTAAAGGCAGATCGCAGAAGGACAGAGAGTCTAGCAGCCTGTTTTCACACAGCCCACTGCTGAATTGACTCAACCAAGATTTTAACTGGTCACTCCCCTTTCATTATACAGGTCACTTCTAAAACATAAGCTTTGGCCTAAAGTCTCATCTGTTTACGTACAGACAAAAAGACCTCCCAATATACTTCATCTCTGTACCAAACCCAGCTGATTCAGAGCCTAGAGTGTTTTATGACTCCTCTGGAAAAAGAGTCAAGGAAACAGTAACCTCAAGAAAAGGAACAGCTTTATGACACATATTAGAATGATACACACAGGTATGCAACCTGTACATATCGAAGACATTGAATGACAATATAATAACATGCAGCCAAAACAGAATGTAAAATTCAGATATTTTCATTAATTACTCCTAAAACAAACATTATGAAGCAAGATTCGCCCTGTCCTGGAACTATTTAAAGGGCTCACCAATAGCAATTGAGATGTGATGGGAACACATATGGCTTGTGAGAATTGGATTGTGAATATGCTTGGCCATTACTGGGTTGCAAAGATTTATCATGTGATTGCTTTGAACTGAAAAGTCAAAAGGTTAATGGAGATGGTCTATTTGCAGTTTCAAAAAAAAGCTTAGGAAAGCAATGTCTGACAAAGCTTTTTGAGAGGCATTACAATGGAATTATATTGCTTTAATTGTTGAGCAAACAAAACTGGAGAACTCTTAACAAATCTATGCTACTGTCATCTAACAAAACTGTCTGGACTAAGGTCATAGAGTCATAGAGGTGTACAGCATAGAAACAGACCCTTCGGTCCAACTCATCCACGCTGACCAGATGTCCAAACCTAATCTAGTCCCATTTTTCAGCACTTGGGTGTTTTTCAGTACACACTTAGGAGCTTTGGGCAATTCCGGAAAATGTTGTAAGGACAAGCAGTACTGTCCCTCTCACTCTGAGTCAAAGCTTGAAGTTGAAAGTAGCACTCTTTATATCTCTATGGGTGAAGTAATTTTTTTATATAAAGAAGCTATTAAAGTTTCAAATGTCAGGACTCCTGTTTCTCAGCTGAATGTGAAATCTAATTTCAAGATTTTCCATTGATCTGCAACTGTCAACAATTGGATCTCATCCATAAGAATTGAAAGGTAATAGAAGAGTCAGCTCACTTTTCTTGTCAGAAATTGCTGGAAAAGCTCAGTAGGTCTGGCAGCATCAAGTTCTGAGAACAGTTCTGAGGAAGGCTTACTCGATCCAAAATGTTAACTCTGATTTCTCTACATGGATGCTGCCAGACCTGCTGAGCTTTTCCAGAAATTTCTATTTTTGTGTCTTTGCTTTTTTTTTCAGTGATATTGTGTTTTTTCTTGCCTTTATTGCCCATTTTTTCCCAACCTATAATAGCTCTGCAAACTTTCTCCTGTCTGTGTCTGAATGTGTGTATTTGAGGTTTAGGCATATGCTTTAATTTGAATGATAACCTTTATTATACGTATTATCCTTGACCATAACACCATAAGGTGTGGGAGCAGAAGTAAGTTAAAAATCAAACAACACCAGGTTATAGTCCAACAGATTTTTCTGGAAGCACTAACTTTTGGAGCACTGTTCCTTCATCAGGTGATGAAGGAGCAGCACTCTGAAAGCTAGTGCTTCCAAATAAACCTGTTGGACTATAACCTGGTGTGGTGTATGATTTTTAACTTTGTCCACCCCAGTCCAACACCGGCACCTCCAAGTCAGAGCAGAATTAGGCTGCTTAGTCCATTGGATTTGCACAGCTACTTTCTGTGAGAGCATGGCAAATCAAATAGTCCACAACTTCACTTTCCTGCCTTATTCTCATAACCATCAATCCTCTTGCTGATTAAAAACCTATCCATTTCAGTCCTGAATACACTTAATAACATAGTGGCTCTTCTGGCACAGTGATAATGCCTTAACTTGGGCCTGGATCAAGTCCCACCTTACCTAGGTAGGTGTCATAACAGATTGATTATAAATATATACATTTAACAATCCAGCCTCAAAAGCCCTTTGCAGTAAAGAATCCCACATATTCACCACATTCAAAGAAAAAAAATTCTCATCATCTCTGTCTTGAATGAGTGGCCCATTGGTCCTAGACTCTCACAAAAGGGAAACAACCTCTCTGCATCTACCCTATGAATCTTGTGTGTTGCAATTAGATCTCCTCTAATGAATGCAAACCCAAACTATTCAACATCTCTTCAGAAGAAACTCTCTCCATACTCCGAATCAACCTGGTGCACCTGCTCTGACTCCACTGCCTTAGATAAGGGGATCTATTTTCAATACTCTAGATATGATCTGATGTGTGCCTTGTATATTTTTAGCAAGATCTCCCTATTTGCGTACTCCAGTCCCAACATTCCATTCACCTTCCTTACTGCCTGCTGAACTTCAATGCTGGCTTGTCATAATTCATGCATGATGACTCCCAAATTCCTCTGTGCTGCAGCCAATCCCCATTAACTAGTATATTGATCTAGACACCAAAGTAATACCCTGGGGACCTGAGTTCAAATCCTGCCACAGCAGAAGGTGGAATTTGAATTCCATTAAGAAATCTGGAATTAAGAGTATTATTTTCATAGAATCCCCAGTGTGGAAATACTGCCCAATCCAGCCCAATATCTCCATACCAATCCTCCAAAGATCATCCCACCAAGACCCATCCTCCTATTCTATCTCTGTAATCCTGCATTTCTCATGGCCAATGCAGTAACCTGGACAGTATGTGTAATTTAGCATGGCCAATCCACCTAACCAGAGCATCTTTGGACTGTGGGAGAAAAATGGAACCCGCCCCCAGCAGAAATCCACTCAGACACTTGCCCGAGTCTGAAATCAAAAGCAAGTCCATGATGCCATGAAGCAGCAGTGCTGACCACTGAGCCACCACAGGGTTTTTATGAAGGAGAATGAAGGATGATGATCATGAATCTATTGCCAATAGTTGAAAAAACGCATCTGGTTCACTAATGTCTTTCAGGGAAGGAAACTATCATCCTTACCTGGTCTGGCTTATATGTAATTCCAGACCCACAGCAATGTTGTTGACTCTTAAACTGTCTTTTGGGTAAGTACAGAAGGGCAATAAATGTTGGTCTAGCTAGCAATGCCCTCATCCTATGATTGAATACAAAAAAATTCAGCTCGTTTAGACTTCTTGCCGAAGTTTATAACTGCACAAACTCCCGCATTATATTCTATCTGCCAGGTTCCTGCCCACTCATTTAACCTGTTCATATACCTCAGTAGATTCTGTGTCATCTGCGCTACTTGACTCCCACCTAGTTTTGTCATCCACAAACTTGGCAAGAGTAATTCACTTCTGTTATTGTAAATAATGTAGCCCAAGCATTGATCCCCTGGCATACTACTAGTTACAGGTTTCCATCCTAAAAATGCCCCTTCATCCAAAGTCTCTGCTTTTTATTAGTTAGCCAATCCTCTGACCATGCTAATATACTAACCCCAACACAGTGGGCTCTTAACTTATTAAGTAGCCTTATATCTGGTACTTTAACAAATGCTTTTAGGAAACCCAATATACTACATCTACTGATTCCCCATTATCTATCCTGTTTGTTGTCACCTCAAAGAACTCCAATAAAGTAGTCAGTCATGATTTCTCCTTCATAAAGCTGTGCTGACCCTGTTTAGTTATTAATGCATTCTTGAATCCTCTATTATTACATCCTTGAAAACAGACTTTTCCTGATGACAGATAAGAGGCTTACCGGCCAAGAGTTACCTGTTAATTTATCCACCCCTTTTTGAATAACGGTGTTATTTTGGCAACTTTCCAATCCTCTGAGACTTTTCCAGAATCTAGGGATTAACACCAGTGCATCCATTATCTCCATAACTGTTTCCTTTACTTTTATAGGATGCAAGCCCTCAGGTCCAAGGGACATATCACCTTTTAGCAATTTACCCTAGCAATCTTCTTTCTACTGATAGTTACCTATTTTTATTTCATGTCATGTTTAGCCCTCAATTATTTAGTGTTATTTGAATACTATAAATTTCCTTTACCGTGAACATTGGTGCAAAGTACTTAGTCAATTCCATTATTTCCTGGCTCCAGATTGTTTCCCCAGCCTCATTCTAAAATGGGGCTATATTAATTTTGGCTTCTTTCATTTTCTTTTTTGTATATTTAAAGAAGACCTTGTCTTTTTTAATATCATTTGTAGTTTGTCCTCATGTTTATCTTCTCCATCTTCATTATTTTTTGGTCATCTTTTATTGGCTTTTAAAACTTTTCCTATTTTTTTTTTACCACTAATCTGTGCCACATTGTATGCTTTATTTTCTTTTAGTGTGATACCATCGTTAACTTCCTTGGTTAACCACGATCAGTTTATCTTTTTCCAAGAATCCTTTCTCAGCTGCGATACATATTTGCAGTGACACCTGAATTCTCATTCTTGAATGACTGCCATTGTCTCTCAACTATCTTTTCTACTAAATTCATTTCCCCGTCCATTTCAACTGACTCCATCTCTATGTAATTACTGTTATTAATATTTGGCATTGTTGTTTGTGACCCAAGTTTATCACTCTCAAACTGAATGCTAAATTTTAACATGTTATAGTCACTGTTCACTAGGGATCTTTAATCTTAGATCATTTATTAAATTTGCCTCCTTACACATTACCAGATTCAAAATAGCCTGTTTCCTGTATTTACAACATAATATTCTGGGAAGCTGTCCCAAATATATGCTATGAATTCTTCCCCATTTACCAATTTGATTTTTGTCATCTACATAAGATTAATGTACTGCATTTTTATATGCCTTTATTTCCCCCTAATTTACTTTACATGCTTTTATTTCCCCCTAATTTATTCTATGTCCTGTAGTACAGCTACCGTTGGAGGGGTCTATAGGCTACTCCCACCAGTGTCTTCTTCCCCATGTCATTTTGCACCTCCACCCATAGGAATACTATTTTATGTGATCCTAGATTATACCTTGCTATCTTATTTATTCCATCTCATACTAACAAAGCTACCCACCAGTCCAATAGGTTTATTTGGAAGCACTATCTTTCGGAGCGCTGCTCCTTCATCAGATGGTTGTGGAGAATGAGATTGTAAGACACAGAATTATAGCAAAAGTTTACAGTGTAATGTTACTGAAATTATATATTGAAAAAGACCTGGATTGTTAAGTCTCTCATCTTTTAGAATGACCATGTTGGTTTCAACTCTTTCATATGTAAATCGCAAATCTTTTTCTAAAAGTTCTAGAAGTTACATTCTCAAGTGAACTTTTTTTAATAGGTATTTTTATTGAAAAAAGAAAAATTTCAAGATTTTTTACCAAGTTACAAAAGTAACACAAACAATTATAAACATCAATATATAAAATTAAATAAATAAATAAGAAGAAAAAATAAATAATAAACAAAAAAAGGAGAAAGAAAAACCCAACTAACCTACAATCTATCCTACAAACAACCAAAACATAAAATAGAATATCATACATTACCAGCAATGAACAACGAAATAATTAAGGAACTAGATACATGGTCAAATAGACTTACATCAACTCATAATAAAACCCATATTTATATGGGATTCCTCCTCCCGGGGGTCCCTGAACCAGCCAGAACCATTAGCACAGCTAGACAAAAGTCCTGGACAGTATAGCCAAAATATCTGTGTCGATGTAGTTTTTTGTTGCACCATATTTGTGAGGAAGTCAAGGGGGATATATTCCATGACTAACCTGTGCCAGTTCGAAAGTCCTGGGGGGCCTTCAGCTACCCAATTCACTAAAATATTTTTCCTTGCACAGAAGGAAAGAATGGTAAATAATTTCGTCCTGTACGCATCCAGGGAGGAAAAATCTGAAGAGCCCAAAAGTAGGGACACCGGATCCAATCTAATCTCTGTACCCACGGTCTCTGTCAAGGCATTCGCTACTCTGTCCCAATACCTACGGATCTTATGGTATGTCCATAGCCAATGCGTGAGAGTGCCAATTTCTATTTTACATTTAGGATACATCAAAGATGCTGCTGCCTTGAATTTTGCGAGTCGTTCAGGTGCCATATGAGCCCTGTGGAGTATCTTTAATTGAATAGCCTGAGCTCTATTACAAATAGAGATCTTTCTGGCATTTTCCCAGATGTCCTCCCACATTTCTAATGAGACTTCCAACCCTAATTCTTGATTCCAGGTTTTAAATAATCGTTCCATGTCCTTGGACACTTTATTATATAATGAGTGATAAAGAGTACTAACCAAGGGGGGCCCCCATCGGCCATAGCACTCTCCTTTCCCTATCCAATTTGTAGGGATTAAATATCAGTGTGCTCTTCTTTTGTATATAATCTCGTATTTGGAAATACCGACAAAGGTCCCTGTTAGGCAGTCCAAGCTTCTAGTGCAACTGCTCAAAGGACATCATAACCTCCCCATTGAACAAGTCTCCCAAGCAGGAGATACCTCTGACTTCCAAGTTTTAAATGTAGCAAGTGTCATCCCTGGCTGAAATCCCGATGCTCCCACTGGTTACCTTCATCTTGTCGCATTATCCTCCATACTTTAATTGTATTCAACACAATAGGGTTTTTATAGTGGTCCATAATAGCTCTCATCTTGTCCATAAATAAAAGATTGATGAGGGGACATTTTGCTTGGGAGGTCTCAATATCTAACCAGATTGATTGTGGGTCACAAGAGACCCAATCAGCTACATAAGATAATAAGGAGCTCAATTGTTACCTCCTAAAATCTGGAAAGTCCAGTCCTTCCCTTGATTGTGGGAGCTGCAGCTTTTCTAATTTGATAAGGGGCTGTCTATGATTCCAAATAAAGGAGCCGATCCAGCCATAGCGCTTACGAAACGCCTGTCTCGGTAGCATTAGGGGGAGTATCCTCATAGGATATCGAAGATGAGGTAGAATATTCATCTTAACTAAGGCTACACTGTCTAACCAGGATATTGGGAGATCTCCCCAGCGTTGAAGGTCCTGTCTTATTTTCTCTAGGTGCACAAAATTAGCTTTATACAGCTGACCAAATACTGGGATGATAAAAATACCTAAGTACAGAAAACTTGTTTGTGACCACCGAAAGGGAAAGCAAGATCCATCCGGTAAATTGGATACACTGGCAAGACCTCCCAACAGCATGGCCTCAGATTTCACAAAATTGGTTTTATAGCCTGAGTACATCCCAAATAAATTGATCACTTGGATTAGATGGGGCATGGATATTAAAGGATCACTTAATAAGAGGAGGACATCATCTGCGTAGAGTGATTTTATGTTTGCCCGATCCAACCCTCTGAGCCATTATGTTAGAGTCAGTTAGTATAGCTTCCACCAGTGGTTCAATCACTAGTGTGAATAATAATGGTGAAAGAAGACATCCCTGACACCAACCCCTGCCAACACTAAAGCTGTCCGGACTTAAACCATTGGTGATCACTGCTGCTTTGGGATCATTATATAATATTGAAACCTATTTAGTAAATACCTATCCGATATCAACCTTTCCAGAGTATAAAAAAACTTATGGCCATTCTACCCAATCATATTTAAGACCCTTCTGATATTATTAGTTGACCTGCTGTCCTTTATAAACCCCATCTGGTCCTCTTCTATAATGTATGGTAAGACCCTCTCCAATCGTAATGCTAACATTTTACAAAGAATTTTGAAATCAACATTTAGTAAGGATATGGGTCTGTATGATGAGCAATCTTCTGGGGCCTTTCCCTTTTAAAGAATAAGAGAGATGTTTATTTCTCTCAACAAATGCGGGAGGCAGCCCTAACTATGTGAATAATTGTACATATATATGAGTGGCTCAGCCAGATCCCCTATAAATTCTTTATAGAACTCAACCTGGAATCTGTCTGGTCCAGACACTTTGCCACTCTGAAGCTGCCTAACCGCGTCGAGTACTTCCTGGTTGTCAGGGGGACACTCAAGATCGACAGGAGTGCATCTGGGAAAATTAACAAACAGTGAAATTCACAACTAATCTTGGAGGAACTGTTGGGCAAAGTTCACAGCACAGAATCAGATAAGTTAATCATTGTTTTAAGTCTGTCCAAGAGAAAGGCTGCAGTAGTGAGTAGAGTAGGTTCTTTCTTGATTATATGTTTTTGGAGATATGTCTCTTGATTAAACTTAAAATATAAGCCATAACTGTTAATTTAACCTGGGGCAGTGTTTGTAGAGGAATAAGACTGTGTTAATTTCTGGGTCTGTAGATTATGAAGGAGCAAAAATGGTCTTTAAGAGAGTGATATGTACTTCTTGTCAGATGTGGGAGTTTAAAGAGAATTTAAGGGTTACTGCGGATTATATTTGCCATAAATGCTGTTAGATGTGAATCTTATCAGATTGAACGGATCATTTGGAAAGACTGTTAGAAGCAATGAGGAATTTGCAACAGTATGTGATGGATGGCAGTTATAGGAAGGGGGGAAAGTCTCAGATACAGTCACATAGATGGGTTAACTCCAGGAAGGGTAAGAGAGGTAGGCACCTAGGGCAGGAGTCTTTTGTGGATATACCCATTTCAAACAGGTATGCTATTTTGGAAAATGTAGGGGGTGATGGATTCTCAGGGGAACATAGCACAAACAGCCAAGTTTCTGGTATTGAGCCTGGCTCTAAAGCAATGAGGGGTACGTCAGCTTCCAAGAGATCAATTGTGTTACGGGATTCTCGAGTCTGAGGTGTGGACAGACGTTGCTGTGGCCAGCAGCGGAAAAGCAGAATGGTGTGTTGCTTCCCTGGTGCCAGGATCAAGGATGTCTCGGAGAGGGTGCAGAATGTTTTCACGGGGGAGAGGGGCCAGCAAGAGGTCATTGTCCACATTGGAACCGTTAACATAGGAAGGGAAAAGGATGAGATTCTGAAGAGAGATTACAGAGAGTTAGGCAGAAATTTAAAAAGGAGGTCCTCAAGGGTAGTAATATCTGGATTACTCCTGGTGCTACGAGCCAGTGGGGGCAGGAATAGGAAGATACAGCAGATGAATGCATGGCTGAGGAGCTGGTGTATGGGAGAAGGATTCACATTTTTGGCTCACTGGAATCTCTTTTGGGGTAGAAGTGGCCTGCACAAGAAGGACGGATTGCACCTAAATTGGAAGGGGACTAATATATTGGCAGGGAAATTTGCCGTGGCTGCTTGGGAGGATTTAAACTAGTAAGGTGGGGATGTGGGACCCAGGGAGATAGTGAGGAAAGAGATCAATCTGAGACTGGTACAGTTGAGAACAGAAGCCAGTCAAACAAACAAACAGTCAGGGCAGGCAGGGACAAGGTAGGACTAATAAATTAAACTGCATTTATTTCAATGCAAGGGGCCTAACAGGGAAGGCAGATGAAATCAGGGCATGGTTAGGAACATGGGACTGGGATATCATAGCAATTACAGAAACATGGCTCAGGGATGGGCAGGACTGGCAGCTTAATGTTCCAGGATACAAATGCTACAGGAAGGATAGAAAGGGAGGCAAGAGAGGGGGTGGGAGTGGCATTTTTGATAAGGGATAGCATTACAGCTGTGCTGAGGGAGAATATTCCTGGAAATACATCCAGGGAAGTTATTTGTGTGGAACTGAGAAATAAGAAAGGGATGATCACCTTATTGGGATTGTATTATAGACCCCCTAATAGTCAGAGGAAAATTGAGAAACAAATTTGTAAGGAGATCTCAGCTATCTGTAAGAATAATAGGGTGGTTATGGTAGGGGATTTTAACTTTCCAAACATAGACTGGGATTGCCATAATGTTAAGGCTTTAGATGGAGAGGAATTTGTTAAGGTGTACAAGAAAATTTTCTGATTCAGTATGCGGACGTACCTACTAGAGAAGGTGCAAAACCTGACGCACTCTTGGGAAATAAGGCAGGGCAGGTGACTGAGGTGTCAGTGGGGGAGCACTTTTGGGCCAGTGAGCATAATTCTATTAGATTTAAAACCATGATGGAAAAGGATAGACCAGATCTAAACATTGAAGTTTTAAATTGGAGAAAGACCAATTGTGACGGTATTAGGCAAGAACTTTTGAAAGCTGGTTGGGGGCAGATGTTCGCAGGTAAAGGGACAGCTGGGAAATGGGAAGCCTTCTGAAATGAGATAACAAGAATCCAGACAAAGTATATTCCTGTCAGGGTGAAAGGGAAGGCTGGGAGGTATAGGGAATGCTGGATGACTAAAGAAATTGAGGGTTTGGTTAAGAAAAAGAAGGAAGCATATGTAAGGTATAGACAGGATAGATCGAGTGAATCCTTAGAAGAGTATAAAGGAAGTAGGAATATACTTAAGAGAGAAATCAGGAGGGCAAAAAGGGAACATGAGATAGGTTTGGCAAATAGAATTAAGGAGAATCCAAAGAGTTTTTACAAATACATTATGGACAAAAGGGTAACTAGGGAGAGAATAGGGTCCCTCAAAGATCGGCAAGGTGGCCTTTGTGAGGAGCCGCAGGAGATGGGGCAGATACTAAATGAGTATTTTGCATCAGTATTTACCGTGGAAAAGGATATGGAAGATATAGACTGTAGGGAAATATATGGTGACATCTTGCAAAATGTCCATATTACAAAGGAGGAAGTGCTGGGTAAAGTCTTGAAATGGGTAAAGGATGATAAATCCCCAGGACCTGATTAGGTGTACCCGAGAACTCTGTGGGAAGCCAGAGAAGTGATTGCTGGGACTCTTACTGAGACATTTGTATCATCGATAGATACAGGTGAGATGCCGGAAGACAGGAGGTTGGCAAACGTGGTGCCACTGTTTAAGAAGGGCAGTAAAGACAAGCCAGGGAACTATAGACCAGTGAGCCTGACGTCGGTGGTGGGCAAGTTGTTGGAGGGAATCCTGAGGGACAGGATGTACATGTACTTGGAAAGGCAAGGACTGATTAAGGATAGTCAACATGGGTTTGTGTGTGGGAAACTGTCTCACAAACCTGATTGAATTTTTTTGAGGAAGTAACAAAGAGGATTGGTGAGGGCAGAGTGGTAGATTGATCTATATGGACTTCAGTAAGGTGTTTGACAAGGTTCCCCATGGGACACTGATTAGCAAGGTTAGATCTCATGGAATACAGGGAGAATTAGTCATTTGGATACAGAACTGGCTCAAAGGTAGAAGACAGAGGGTGGTGGTAGAGGGTTGTTTTTCAGACTGGAGGCCTGTGACCAGTGGAGTGCCACAAGGATCAGTGCTGGGTCCTCTACATTTTGTCATTTACGTAAATGATTTGGATGCGAGCATAAGAGGTACAGTTAGTAAGTTTGCAGATGACACCAAAATTGGAGGTGTAGTGGACAGCGAAGAGGGTTACCTCAGATTACAACAGGATCTTGAACCAGATGGGCCAATGGGCTGAGAAATGGCAGATGGCGTTTAATTCAGATAAATGCGAGGTGCTGCATTTTGGGAAAGCAAATCTTAGCAGAACTTATACACTTAATGGTAAGGTCCTAGGAAGTGTTGCTGAACAAAGAGACCTTAGAGTACAGGCTCATAGCTCCTTGAAAGTGAGTCACAGGTAGATATGATAGTGAAGAAGGTGTTTGGTATGCTTTCCTTTATTGGTCAGAGTATTGAGTACAGGAGCTGGGAGGTCATATTGCGGCTATGCAGGACATTGGTTAGGCCATGTTGGAATATTGCATGCAATTCTGGTCTCCTTCCTATCGGAAGGATGTTGTGAAACTTGAAAGGGTTCAGAAAAAATTTACAAGCATGTTGCCAGGGTTGGAGGATTTGAACTATCGGGAGATGCTGAACAGGCTGGGGCTGTTTTCCCTGGAGCATTGGTGGCTCAGGGGTGACCTTAGAGATTTACAAAATTATGAGGGGAATGGATAGGCTAAATAGGCAAAGTCTTTTCCTTGGGGTCAGGGAGTCCAGAATTAGAGGGCAGAGGTTTAGGGTGAGAGGGGAAAGATATAAAAGAGACCTACAAGGCATCTTTTTTCACGCAGAGGATGGTACGTGTATGGAATGAGCTTCCAGAGGAAGTGGTGGAGGCTGGTATAATTGCAATGTTTAAGAGGCATTTGGATGGGTATATGAATAGGAAGGGTTTGAAAGGATATGGGCCGGGTGCTGGCAGGTGGGACTAAATTGGGTTGGGATATCTGGTCGGCATGTACGGGTTGGACCGAAGGATCTTTTTCCATGCTGTACATCTCTATGACTCCATGACTCTATGACTCTATGACCTGCTCAGAGGTTAAGCCCCGAAGGGCCAAGTTTTTAAAGAAGGATTCCATCTTCTCAGTTCTATCCTCAAGTAAA
Organism: Chiloscyllium punctatum; assembly: GCF_047496795.1. Lineage (NCBI taxonomy): Eukaryota > Metazoa > Chordata > Chondrichthyes > Orectolobiformes > Hemiscylliidae > Chiloscyllium > Chiloscyllium punctatum. The sequence goes on along the minus strand of NC_092743.1, from coordinate 88,527,114 downwards.
CTTTAACAATTGGTGTCATGTCGGCCCAGATAATACATTGAAGGTCCAATCTGCCCTGTGTGATACTGTCTGGGCCACAATGGTCAGATTGATTTTAATCTAAAAAATGAATTTATAGAATTTTACATGGATTCATGCAGTTTTTGAGCAAAGTAAAATGGAATTCAGCAAATATAAATTCACTCCACAAACTTATGTGTATGTATGCATGTGGGTGTGTATGTGTGAGGGGGGTTATGAGTATCTGAGAGAGTGTGTGTGTATGTGTATGTGTATGAGTGAGAGTGTAGAAGGGTATAAGTCTGTGAGAGGGTATGTATGGGAATGTATGTGTGATCGTATGCAAAAGGATCTGCATGAGTGTGTGTGCCTGTGTCTGTGTGTTTAGGGGTGTCTGTATGTGTGTCTAGTGCAATGGGGTCACCTGTAGTGTGTCATGAACCCAAAGTCCCGGTTGAGGCCATCCCCGTGGGTACTGAACTTGGCTATCATCCTCTGCTTGGCCACTTTTCATTGTTGCCTGACCCGAAGTCTACCTTGGAGTATGGTCACCTGAAGTTCCAAGGTCAAATGTCCCAGACCACTAAACTGTTGTCCGATTGGAATGGAACACTCTTGTCTGTTGATTGTTATGTAGTGTCAATTCATTTGTTGACATGGCCTCTGCATGTTCTCTCAATGTACCATGTCTCAGGGCATCCTTACCTGCAGTGTATGAGATAGACAACATCGGCGAGTCGCGTGAGTACCTGCCACGTACATGGTGGGAGGTGTCCCCACACGTAATGGTGGTATCCATGTCGACATTCCGGTATTGTCCTGAAAGCTGGGCAGTTTGCTACGAACAATGATCTGTTTGAGGTTTGGTGGTTGTTTAAAGGCGAGAAGTGGAGGCGTGGGGAAGGTCTTCGCAAGGTGCTCAGCCTCATTGATAATGTGTTGCAGGCTGCAAAGACATATGAAAGAACTGAAACCAACATGGTCATTCTAAAAGATGAGAGATTTAACAAACAAGCCAGGTCTTTTTCAAAATATAATTTCAGTTACATTACACTGAACCTTTGCTATAAATTCTGTGTCTTACAATCTTATACTCCACAACCACCTGATGAAGGAGCAGCGCTCCGAAAGCTATTGCTTCCAAATAAACCTATTGGACTATAACCTGATGTCGTGTGATTTTTAACTTTGTACATCCCACTCCAACACCGGCATCTCCAAATCATGACACACATTTAAGAGCCATTATTTTGCCTTTATCCCTTTTTTTATACCCAGTGAATGTACGAGCTGCTTTTTTATTGTGTACTCTGTCTTTGCAGTCCCACTCTGAGTTTCATTGAAACAGTTATCTGGATGTAGTGCATTATCTGCCATTTCTGCCACCTACAATCAAACACCATCACCAGAGATAGATTTCCCTCCCCACCCTTATCTGCGTTCCGCAGAGACCATTCCTTCCACAAATCCCTTGTTAGGTCCACACACATCCCTCACCAACCCATCCTCCACTCCTGGCACTTTCCCTTGCCGCCGCAAGAAGTGTAAAACCTGCACCCCACACCTACCCCTTCACCTCCATCCAAGGCCCCAAAGGATCCTTCTACATCTAGCAGAGATTTTCCTGCATATCTGAACATCTCATCTACTGTGTCCGTTGCTCTTTATGTGGTCTCCTCTACATTGGGGAGACAGGACACCAACTCACAGAATGTTTCAGGGAACATTTCTGGGACACACACACCAAACAACCCCACCACCCTGTGGCCGACCACTTCAACTCCCCCTCCCACTCTGCCAAGGACATGTAAGTCCTGGGCCTCCTCCACCACCAAATCCAAGCCATCCAATGCCTAGAGGAAGAACACTTCATCTTCCACCTTGGGACCCTCTACCACATGGCATCAACATCGATTTCACTAGCTTCTTCATCTCCCCTCCCCCACTTCATCCCAGATCCAACCCGCCTGCTCAGCACTGCCCTCTTGACTTGCCCTATCTGTCCATCTTCCTTCCCACCTATCCAATCCATCTTCCCATCTGATCTGTCACCATCACTCCCCCATCTGCATCTACCTATTGCCTTCACAGCTACCTTCCCCCAGCCTCATCTCCACCCTCCTGTTTATCTCTCAGCCCCCTTCTCTTCCCACTCCCCCGCAACTTTCCTGATGAAGGACTTTTGCTTGAAACGTCGATTCTCCTACTCCTCAGACACCGCCTGACTTGTTGTGCTTTCCCAGTGCCCCACTTTTCAACTCCAGCATCTGCAATCCTCACTTTCTCCATCATCAAAACAATTTTCCTACAATGCCACCATATATGCTTAGGTTATAAGCCCTATGTAACCTCATTAACCAACACCCACCCCCATTTCCCCCAACCCAATTAGTTTACACCCATTTTAACAGCTCTAGTTATTTGATTTGCCAACACACTGGTCCCAGCAACGATCAAGTGAAGCTCATCTGAATAAAACCAGCTCCCTACTACCTCAGTACTGGTGCCGATACTCCATGAACGTGGGATCAGTTTAGCTTAGTTAGCTGTTTGGTTGGTTTATAAAGCAACTCCCATTGCTGGCTGAGGTTACCACTGAAGGACTTTCCTTCTCAACCTCTCCCCTTGTTGGAGATACAGTGGCCCTCCCTTTCTGTTGAGAGAACTGCTCTATGGTCCGGTAAGACCATGATATGCAACATAACATAATACCCGATGTATTGAACCCCATTTCTCCCATACCAATCTTTAAGTATATATTTAATTCCTCAACTTTATTTACCCTGTACAGTTTGCCAGTAATCCTAAATTATCATCTTGGAGGGTCTGCTTTGTAATTTAGCTTTAAACTGTTCAAAATCTTTCAGCAGAACCTCTTTTCCAGTCTATCAATGTTGTTAGTACAGTTGATAGAGGTACAGTTGATAGAGGTCTGATGACTTTTATGAGGGCAGCCTACAGATGGCCTTGCAGGACAGTACATACAATGATGTTTGACACATTATATTGCCAAATGAATATGCAAGATAAATGAGGAGTCTGGCTCCAATGAGGTTACAGGCATTGCACAGATTTTGGAGTCTATTGTTTCTACTGGGAAAAGCAGGAATTCCACAGTCACACCCATTTGGGGTAAGGAGTGTGTGGGGAAGGTGTGCAAGGCATGCTGGTCCTTTCTAGTCAATTAGCTTTCCTTCTGTTGTGGGCCACCTTTTCTGGCAAGGGAGAGGGCAGAATGACAGTGACTGTGGTTGATGTGCTTGGGTTGTGTGCCTGCCATAGTTGAATATCTGTGGGTTTGCAGAGATATGCAATGCTGACATGATTGGAAGTCGTGCTTTCTTGATGTGTGATATGAGCATGAAGAACATCCCTGGTGCTGCTAGGTGTTGCCTGCATTCTGCTGCCCAAAATATTATGCCAGTGGAGGCACATGGAGGACCTTGAGTGGGCAATAACTGGCAATTTAAGAAAACAATAGGCCTAAGGGCGGGCAGGGATTGGGTGATAAGGTGGTAGGCTAGCCACCTGACATAAATTACCATTCTGAAGAAGGGGCACTGGACCCAAAACTTTAACTTTGCTTTCTCTCCCCAGATGTTGCCAGACCTGCTGAGGTTTTCCAGCAATTTCTGATTTCCAGCATTTGCAGTTCTTGTTTTTTGTTAACTTATCTTTCATCTCTACTTCTGTATAGAATCAGCAGCTATTTTTTAAGTTTGACTACAACCCAGAAAAGATTTTGACTTCAAAAGATGGTCTACGTAAATGGAAAATCAAAATGTCTATCTGAACCTGCTGGTTTTTTTTTGTAATATATAAAGTAATGTAAAGTATTGAATGCATCTAGATAAGTCAAAACCTTCCTCTACCACTACTGTGATTCAGAGATTCTGTTCTCTCACTGAGCCTGTATCTTGGTTCAACTGGTTTTCAGCTTCAGCCTGTTCCTGGATGAAATATCAGAAAATAATTCCTCTGCTGCTTTTGGATTTCATGGTGACCTCCAATTTTATCACCCCTCTCATCTGCAACAGAGCCTATGTCCTTCCTGGATCTTCATTCCTGTAAAAATATCCCTTTTTTGCCACCTACCTAGGCTTGACTCCCTGTGAAGTACAGCACCTGCAGTAATTTGTGCATTTCATAGATTTCTGACATTTAGACTTAGACAATCCAATCAGCACCCTTCCATTAAACCATCTGGCAAAACTTCCTTTAATGCTCCACACTGTCCTAGCCCTGAACTCTTATCTTTCTCTAGTTCCTCTTCTAACTTCACCTCCTGCCTTCTCCCAGCTTCTCTTGTAAATAAGATCCACCTCCTGCTCCTTCAATTCCATTCCCACTAAAACTGATCACTCCCATCAGATTTCCATCTCTGAAACTGCTCCTAAAGTCAGCAATGATATTCCTTCTGACAGTGATAAATATAAACATTTATTCCTCATTCCTGTCAACCTGTCTACAGCTGCAACACCTCCTCCAATCTTTCCACTGTCATCCAGCTAGGTGGGACTACTCTCATGTGGTTCTATTCTTAAATATCTAATCATAACCAGAGAATCATGAGAATGACTTCTCTTCCTGTTCTTACACTCTAGATCACTTAAAGATTTATCCTTAGTCCAGTCCTAATGTGCATCTACATCTTGACCCTTAATGACGATGTATCAGCTTGCAACTGCTCCAGTGAAATAAAAATCCTTGAGAAGGGAGGCCTGAAATAGCAACTGAAATAAACAGGACATCAAAATTGGCCAAAATGCAAAGTGTGCTAGGAATGTCTGAACCAAGACAGACACAAGAGACGATCCTAGGAGAAAGTAAGGACTGCAGATACTGGAGATCAGAGTCGAGATCGTGGAGCTGAAAAAGTACAATAGGTCAGGCAGCATCCGAGGAGTGGGAGAATCAACGTTTCAGGCATAAGCCCTTCATCAGGAATGAGGCTTGTTGGTTGGGGCTGAGAGATAAATGGGAGGGCGGTGGAGTTTGGGGGACATAGCTGGGAAAGTGATAGGTAGATGAAAGTGAGGGAGAAGGTGATAGGTCAGAGGTGGTAGTGATGGACAGGTCCGGAGGGCAGTGCTGAGTTGGAGGCTTGGGAGTAGGATAATGTGGGGCGTGGGGGGCAGAATGAGGAAGCTGCTGAAATCCACATTTATCCCGTGTGGTCGTAGGGTTCCAAGGTGGAATGAGGTGTTCCTCCTCCAGGCATCTGGTGGTAACAGTTTGACAGTGGAGGTTTGGCAGCGTCCTGTCTGCCCAATGTGGAGGAGACCACACCGGGTGCAACGGATGCAGTAGATGATATTGGTAGAGGAACAGGTGAATTTCTGATGGATGTGGAAGGATCCTTTGAGGCCTTGGATGAAGGTGAGGGAGTGGTGTGGGTGCAGGTTTTGCACTTCCTGTGGTTGCAGGGAAAAGTGCCAGGAGTGGGGTGTGGGCTGGTGGGGGGTATGGACTTGACAAGGAAGTCGTGGAGGGAATGGTCTTTTTCGGAACGCTGATAGAGGTGGGAGGGAAATATAACTCTGGTGGTGGGGTCCACACCTTTCCCTGCCACTGCAGGAAGTGCAAAACGTGCACCCAGACCACTCCCCTCATCTCGGTCCAAGGCCCCAAGGATCCTTCCGCATCGAAGTCCTGATGAAAAAGCAGCGCTTCAAAAGCTAGTGCTTCCATATAAACCTGTTGGACAATCACCTGGTATTGGGTGATTTTTAACACTGTTTAAGCAAGTGATTGAGAGCCATTAGCAGCATTTCAAGATGGTAAAGCCAATTAATTCGATGCCTCTGATCAAAGTCAGAGGTCAGACAATATCAGGTTATAGTCCAGCAGGTTTATTTGAAATCACAAGCTTTCAAAGCACTGCCCCTTTGTCAGGTGATTGGCCAATTCCTTGGAAAGTTCCATACGATAACTAGGAGGACATAAGAAGACAGCCTGGCAGGATTTGGGGTACCCACTCTCCAGCCTATCTAGTGGCACGTCGGGATGCAGCAGTGACCAGAGCAGCTCACCTCTGATCAGAGGGAGAATCAACCTATGAAGAGAGGAACAGATTGAACAATTTAATGAAGGGCTTTTGCCTGAAACACCGATTTCGCTGCTTGTTGGATGCTGCCTGAACTGCTGTGCTCTTCCAGCACCACTAATCCAGAATGAACAATTTGACAGACCAGCAAATTTATGAGCACCTTGGAAGTATTTCAAGTTTCTAAAGAATCGGATAGTTAGCAGTAGACTTGTTAAAAGCATGAAGTTTAACTCCTAACCTTTGCTGTCTTCAAATAAAGTTTAAGCTGGTTCACTGAATACAGACTCGTGCTGTGTAGTTGTTTCCTGATGAAGAGCTCATGCTTGAAACATCGACTCTCCTGCTCCTTGGATGCTGCCTGACTGGCTGTGCTTTTCCAACACCACACTTTTCGACTCCTTTCCTGATGTATGGTAAGGTGCCTGGGTAAATGAATACTGGATACACTGGTTGAGGAGTCTGTGGGATCTTGGAGACACCTTATTCTGGACATCATCCAAAGGCACAGTGTTAGTTTTCACATGCACACTGAAAATACACAGCTCCACCACATCTGATTCCTCCACTGTTGCTAAATTATCAGACTGCTTATCTGATATCCAGTGCAGATTGTGCAGAAATTTCCTTGAATTAAACCAATGAGGTCCAAAATTTGTTTGAGTAGAGTGCTGTATCAGAGAATTCACTGATAGGGGTATTTCTGGGGAGGATAAAGATCTTGGATCTGTACAGTTTCAGTGAAGGCTACTAAACACAAAAAGTGGCAGAGGCTATTTCTTTTGAATACTGTGGAACAGACAAAAGCCAAAAGAATTAGTTGAATCTAAAGCCAGAGACAAGCCCAGCTGGAGACTGAAATCTTTGAATCACAGGCGCTGTAGGCAGCAATAAAAAGTAGGAAATTATGCAGATAAAGGTAGAGTCTCATATACTTCTTCCAGCACCATTCAGTGCAGAAACATCACGTTGTCCAGTGACATCCAGGAATTAGAAGCTAGAATTGAGAAATCCACAGTGTGGAACTAAACCTTCACTAGAGCTCACAAAGTAAATTGAGAAATATTGCTTTGAACCATATCAGACAGAGGCTATTTAAACCAAGAATTAACTTAAATTTGGCTTAAAATGCACCCAATGTTAGAATCGGGAGTGAAGATTTAGAGGGAAGAAAGAGTATTGAATGAACAGCAGAAGAAGGACATAGACAGATATACATAAGGCTAGATTTTATAGGCACTGGGTTCCCTTGCCCTCCCTTCCACTGACTGAAAATTCAGCAGGGAGCCCTCCCACCCAAAAGCTGACTGCCTTACAGCCACTTTACACTGGAAGTGTCGGAGGAGAAAGTCCCATTTTAGAGAGCTGTCAGTTATGTAACCACATGAGCTGGATTGGACAAACCAAAGGAAGAGGGATAAGGGACTATTAAGGCCCTAGAAAGGGTGATAAATTTGCTAATTTTTTTTTAATCCCATGTCCAAGACACTGACATGTTTGAGAAACTATGATTGTTGTTGGTAACAGAAGGATCCCAAAGTACAAAGGACAGTTGATAGAACAGCCAAAAGCAACATGAAAAAGAATACATATAGTATGTTATTGTGATCTAGAATGCAGCATCTGAAAAGATGGAGAAGCAGATTCAATAATGAAGGGAGATAAGTAGATAAAAAAAATCTTTATTTCTTCAGAGTAGGGAACGTACACATAGCACTTGCAAAAACTATACAATCACATACAATCACCTATTTTTAGACCTCCAACAAACTATGCAATCCAGTAACCAATCAATAACTTACCAGGGAAATCCCATCATTAAATTATTAAGGTGCTGCACATACAGAATCTCAAATACTATGTTTTCATTATCATGTCATCTTCTATAAGTTATTCTTGTTCTTTTGACCTCTATTAATTGGGCAGCTGTCTTGAAACCTTAAAACATAACATTCTTAGTTCCTGCTTGGCATCAGGGATTGGTTCACCATCCAGGAGATAACTATGCTTCTTCATGTGTTTACCACATTCCATCCCAGAGGCCTTGCCTTGTACCCATACACAGATAGCTCTGCTCCATCCCATGTTCTTGCTTACAGCTGGAATCCACTTTCACTAACTTACTCACCATATTTTCATAATGACACCATATCTATTGTCATTAAAAAAATCATCAAAAGCAGTCTGACTTATTGAACTTGCATGGTCCCATACAATCTGCTTCCAGTTAAAATGTTTCAGTTTAATTGAGGAACATGAATCTAACCCTATAACAACAGTCGAGTTATTTTTCTGTCTGCTCTATATTAATGTTTTCCAGTGCTGGAGAATAGTCTTCTGAATATTTCAATTGGCTTTGAGGTAGACAGAAAAAGAATTATCCCAGGCTTCAACAGAGATTATCATTTAGTGATTATACTTTAAGTATGTTGTTGTGTGCCAAATAAAACCTGGAATAGACCATCAAGCCTATAGGTTCAGAGTGATTGAAAAGAAAGTTATCCCTTCACACTGCAATACAATAAGAAAATAGTTGCACTACAAATTTTCTGTTATATCCCTGGGAAAAAGTCCAGGCTGTCAATCAACGAACAAAAGAAATTGAAGGAAAACATAATTTGTAAAACTACCTTTCTTGCTTTATTTCAACGACAGGCAACAGGTGCTAACCCATCACCTATCATTACAAGAGTAAAGTAAGATTAAAAATTCCTACATGAACAGTGATAAATCTGTTCAGCTGTTGCACAAAGCCATTCTTCTGTTCATACAGGGACTATCTATAGAGCTAACAAACATGGAGGTAAAAGTTTGAAACACTGCCATAACTGTTTTAAAGGGATGATCCAATCAATTGAATCACACTATTTTAATGGGAGATTGCAAACACAGTTATTATTGGATTTATAACAAAATAATAAATATAAGTAGTCAGTAGATTAGGATGAATACTTTATAAGTGAAGTAACTGTTTACAAAATTTTATTCACATTAAAGAATGACCAATTATTTTTGTATTTTGATAATATTGAGAGTACCTTAAGAGAAAAAAAAGAGTATAATCAGATCGACCACTTAACTGCTAAAGAGACATCAAATCAGGAAATGATAAAGTTACATCCTGGGGGCTGATGTGACCCAGTGGTAACCTCCCTACCTCTGAGCCAGCAATCCCAGTTTTAAACACCATCAGCTCTAGAGGTGTGTAATAACCTTTCTGAAAGGTTGATTAGAAATTATGTAAAGGTACACCCAGCTAAGTTGACCTTGCAATGTCCTCCTCTAACACCTAGGGACTGATGCCAAAAGGCAAACCATTCCATTAGTCAAGCAGCAGTATAACATAATCAGATTCTCAGAATCATACACATCAGAACCCCTTATTCACCATCTCTAGGTATGTCCTGTCCTATCAGCAGATCTACTACCAGAAGTAGGGGCACAATATCATAGGAAATGGAATAGCTAAAGCTAAAAATACCACAAAATGCTATGGTTTCAGGTCAAACATGGGAAAAGGAATTACCTGATGATTACCATGTACACACTCCCTCAGCTGATGAATCCACATGCGTCTATTTTTGACCATTTAGAGGGAAAATGACAGAAAGCAAGAGGCAGAAAATACCAAGCATGGAGGAGCTTTAATGTCCATGACAAAGTTGGTTTTAATTGCAGCAAAAATTGACCTGTCAGAACCCTCAATGTCACAGCTACCAGTAAAAGAACCAATATGAAGAATAGTCTCATTCTCACAATCTACCCATTACTAGTATGGTTGTCCATGACAACATTGACAGGATGGCTTTAATCCTGGTGGAGACAAAGTCCCATCCTTTGCATACAGAACAACTTCATTGTGTCATATGACATTGCTACCCCCAACCTGCTGTTAAGATGAATAGTTTGGGAATTGAGTCAGCAGATCATACTCTGCATCCATAAGGTACAGTGGGCCCATGATAATCAAGTTAGGTATCCATCACTGGTTCACTGTAAAAGAAAGGACCAAGAGCAATACCAGCTTTCTTGAACATAAAATGCTCTGATGAAATGGCAATACAGGATGATATGCTTGTCAAACAAAAATATCAAGGTATGCTATAAATAGATTCAAGCAGTCGAACAACCAATAAATCAGGTCAAAGTTCTATAACCTTATTACATTTACTTGTAAATGTTAGCGATTAGATTCCCTACAATGTGGAAGCAGGCCCTTTGGCCTAACAAGTCCACAATGCCCCTCCGAAGAGCAACCCACCCAGACCCATTCCCCTAACTAATCTACCTAATACTACAGGCAATTTAGCATGGCCAATTCACCTAACCTGCATATCTTTGGACTGTTGGGAGGAAACCGGACTACCCAGAGGAAACCCACATACACACAGGGAGAACGTGCAAACGCCACACAGATAGTTGCCTGAGGCAGGAATTGAACCCAGGTCCCTGGGGCTGTGAGGCAACAGTGCTAACCACTGAACCACCATGCCACCCTGGTAGTGGATAGTTAAAAAGCTTAGAAGGAGGACATTTCCCCATAAACATTCCCATTCTCAACATTAGCAGAGTGCACTAACTGGGTGCAAATACAAAACTAAGACATTTAACCAGATGTATCAAATGAATGATCATTTTTGCTTCCACTAAAAAAACACAACGAACACAGACAGTGGTGTTAATTCAGTTCATCACAAATGACATCAGTAAATGTAGATAAAGAACTATGTTTGTTGGAGAACTGAAATTCATGCAGAAATTGAGAAAATACGTAGCAGGTCTGTCAAGACCTGTGGAGATCTGATGAAGGGTCATCAGAAATGTTAACTATGTGCATCTCCACAAAAATAGCGCCTGAATTGCTCTGCATTTCATTTGACATCAACAAACAGTCATGTCAAATGAACACAGTAAATATATGATTTGGACAATCACCTGATGAAGGATCATCGCTCCGAAAGCTAGTGTGCTTCCAATGAAACCTGTTGGACTATAACCTGGTGTTGTGTGATTTCTAACTTAGTAAATATATGAACAGAGACATAGCTACTAGACTGAGTCTGCAGCAGGCAGAGAAGAAACCAACAAGAGAGAAAAACATAATAGATTACATTCCCGCAAATCTGTTTCCTGCAGATGCATCTTTCTATGACAGCATTGGTAAGAATGACCACTGCGCAGTCCTTATAGAAACAAAGTCTCAGCTTCACATTGAGAATGCTTTCCATGATGTTGTACAGTACTATTGCCATGCTAAGCAGGATAGACTTTGAACCTATCTAGCAATTCAAGACTGGGCATTCATGAGGTGCTGTGGGCCATCAGCAACAGAACTGTACTCCAACACAATCTGTGATCTCATGTTGCAGTCCATCCCTAACTCTACAATTGCCTTCAAGTGAGGGCATCAACCCTGGTTCAATGAAGAGTGCAAGAAGATATGCCAGGGTCAGCACCAGGTATCTCAAAAATGAGCTGGTGAAGTTACAAAACAAGACACTTACATGCTAAACACCATCAGCAACAAGTTACAGACAAAGCTAAGTGATTCCACAGCCAATAGATCAAACCTAGTCTCTGCTGTCCTGTCAGATCCAAGCATGAACGGTGGTGAATAGTATGAGGAAAGTGATGGCCTTGTGGTATTATTGCTCAACTATTAATCCAGAAACTCAGCTAACATCCTGGGGACTGAGGTTCAAATCCTACCATGGCAGATGGTGGTATTTGAATTCAATAAAAACTATCTGGAATTAAAAAATATACTGATGACCATGAAACCATTGTTGATTGTTAGAAAAACCCATCTGATTCACTAATGTCCTTCAGGGAAGAAAATCTGCCATCCTCACCTGTCTGGCCTTCATGTGACTCCAGACCCACAGTAATGTGGTTGACTCTCAATTTTGCCCTCTGAAATGCCCTAGCAAGCTGCAATTGCTACAAAGTCTTAAAGAAATGAAATTGGACAAATCACCTAGTATCAATCTAGGCACCAGAAAATTCCTGAAGAAGGGTTATACCTGAAACATTGACTTCTCCACCTCCTGACGCTGCGTGGTTTGCTGTGCTCTTCCAGCCTCCTGCTTGTCCACCAGAAAATAAAATGGCAAAAGCAGCCCTGTCAACACTGAAAAATCCTCCTTGCTAACATCTGGGGGCCCAGTATGATTTCGATCAGCAGAGAGTTTGCCTTCTGATACCAATTGATTCCAGGTTTGCTTGGGCTTCTTGATGCCGCATTTGCTCGGATGCTGCCTTGACGGCAAGTACTGTCATTCTCACCTCACCTCTGGAATTCAGTTCTTTCTCCATGTTTGAATAAAGGTTGTAATGAGATTAGAAGCTGAGTGACCTTTCAGAACCCAAACTGGGAGTTTCTGAGCAGGTTATTGCTGAGCAGTTGTTGCTTGATAGCACTGTTGATAATACCTTCCATCATTTTACTAATGATCAAGAGTAGACTGGTGCGGTGGCAATTGGCTGGGTAGGATTTGTCTTGCTTTTTGCGAATAGAACATCCCTCAGCAATTTTCCACATTGTTGGGTAAATGCCAATGTTATAATTGAACAGGAAGAACTTGGCTGGGGAGCAGCAAGCTCTGATGGATAAGTCGTCAATACTATGGCTGGAATATTGTCAGGGCCGTTGCTTTTGCGGCATTCAGTACTTTTAACTATTTCTTGATATCATGTGGAGTGAATGAATCAAATTGGCTGAAGACTGGTATCTATAATGCTGGGGACCACTGGAAAAGATGAGATGGATAACCCACATGGTACTTCTTTCTGAAGATTGTCTTGAATGGTTCAGTTTTATCCTTTGCATTTACGTTTTGGGCTTTTCTATCATTGAGGATGGGGATAGTTATGGAGCCACCTCCTTCACTAAGTTGTTTAATTGTCCACCACTATTCAAAACTGGATGTGGCAGGACTCCCAAGCTTAGATCTGATCCATTGTTTGTGGGATTGATTTGCTCTGTCTATCATTTCCTGCTTATCCTCTTTGGCATACAATTAACCGCGTTCATTAGCTTTGGCAGATTGACACCTCATTTTTACATACACCTGATGCTGCTTCTGGCATGCCCTCCTGAACTGTCCATTGAACCAGGCTAGATCCACTGGCTTGATGGTAATGATTGAGTGGGAGATATGCCGGGCATTGCACTTGATGCTGAAATAAACTTCTGCTACTATTGATGGCCCACAGCATCTCATTAATGCCCAGCCTTGGGTTGCTAGATCTGTTTCAAGTCTGTCCCATTTAACACGGTGATGGTACCAGACAACACGATGCGAAAGTGGGATTTCTATGTCTCCACAAGAACTGTGTGGTTGTCACTCTTAATGTTACTGTCATGGACAGACGCATCTGCAACCAGCAGATTGTTAAGTATGAGATCGTGTATGGTTTTCCCCTTATTGGTTCCCTCACCACCTGCTGCAGATCCAGTTTAGCAACTGTGTTCTTTTGGACTCAACTAGCTCGATCAGTAGTCACTGAGTCACTCCTGGTGGTGGACATTGAAATTCACCACCTGGAGTACATTTTACGCCCTTGGCACCCTCACTGCTGCCTCAAACTGTTGTTCAACATAGAGGAGTACTGATTCATTAGCCAAGGGAGAACGGTACTTGGTAATCAGCAGGAGATTTCTGTCCCATATTTAATCAGAAGCTGTGAGACCTCATGGGTCTGGAGCCAATGTTGAGGACTCCCAGAGCAACTCCCTCTCTACTGTATACCACTGTGCTGCCACCTCTGTTGGGACAGGAGATATGGTGTCCAGTGATATGGTGTCCAGAACATTGTTTATCAGGTATGATTCCCTGAGTAGACTATGTCAGGCAGCTGTCCCAATTTAGGCACTAGCCCCCAGATGTTAGTAAGGATGACACTTTGCGGGATCAACAGGGCTGTTTATATCATTGTCTTTTCTGGTGCCTGGATCAATGCTGAGTGGTCTATCTAGTTTTATTTCTTTGTTTCAACTTTGTAGTGATTGATACAACTGAGTCGCTTGCTAGCTCATTTCAGACAGCAGTTGAGAATCAACCACAGTGCTTTGGTTCTGGAGTCATATGTAGGCCAGAACAGGTAAGAATGGCAGTTTCCTTCCCTGGGGGACATTAGTGAACCAGATGGGTTTTTCCAACAATCGGCAATGGTCGTCATTAGACTATTGGTTCCAGATATTTATTCAATTCAAATTAAACTTTCTGCCGAGGCAGGATTCAAACCCAAATCCCCAGAACATTATCTGGGGCTCTGGATTAACAGCTCAGCGATAATACCACTAGGCCATTGTATCCCCACAGATGACCTATAAAGACAGCAGATTTCCTTCCCTGAAGGATATTATTGAGCCAGATGGGTTTTTTCAACAATCAACAATGGTTTCATGGTCATCAGTAGATTTTTAATTCCAGATCTTTAAAAATTGAATTCAAATTCCACCATCTGCCATGGCAGAATTCAAACCTGGCTACCCAGAACATTAGCTGAGTTCATAATTAATAGTTCAGTGATAAAACTCTAGGCCTTTTGCCCTGTGACAAATGTTATGCTAAAATGGCTTGCAGTTTCCTGCTTCCTATCTCCCTTACCTTTTGAATAAAGGTGTTATATTTGCTGTCTTCCAATTTAATCGGACTTCAGGGAATTCTGGAAAATAAAAAGCATACATCAACTATATCACTAGCCACTTCTTTAAAGACACCACAAACTGCATCAGGACCCAGGATCTGCAGGTGACAAGTACGCAATAATTTAGTCAGCACGTCTTCTTGGGGATTGTAATCTTCCTGAGTTGCTCCCCCTTTCCATTTCTTGCATTATATGAAATAGCGTTGCAGCCCCATGACTAACCAAGCCTCTGACTAAGCTGTCTAGTACAGATACAACACTGGCATATAATATCAAGATGGAAAATTGCCCAGGTATGTACTATACATAAAAAGCAGGAACAAATTTAACTAGCCAATTCTAACCCTTTCAACCTACTCCAAATTATCAGCAAAATGATAGAAAAAAAATCAATAATTTATCAAATGGCACTTACTCTCCAATTATCTCACATTTCCAACATCCATCAAAAATCACTTGGCTCCAGATGTCATTCCAGATTTGCTCCAAACATGGACATAACAGTTCACCAGACGTGAGGTAAGGTTACTGACATTACCTTCAAGGTTGTAATTGACCACATGCTAACAAATTGAGGGCCATGGGAATCAGGACAGGTGGGTTGACTCATGTCTACCAGAAATAAAGGTTGCAGTTATTGTTGGAGAATAATCATTTCATTCCTCAGACATTATCAAAAGATAAGGGTGTGTGGTGCTAACTGCATAATGTTTAGCACCATTTGAATTTTTCACATATTGAATCAGTCTATGCCTGAATGCTGCAAGACCTAAAAACTTCCATGGTCCTCAACAGGGTCTTTTTCTTTCAGTTTTTACCTGGCATTTTACCTCCACCCCTGAGATGATTTAGCCTGCTTAAAATATAAGATTTTTTTGTCGCACCCCACCAACTATAGATTCCAGTAAGACTACCATTTCCTGCTCCCAGAAAACCAGAACTGAACAAAAGAACTATGCAAATCATTTGAAAAATTCACACGTATTCACTTGCTCTTGACAGCAAGCCTATTTCAACATCCATTAAGCTAGGGCAATAAAACCTGGCCTGAAACACAATTGAATAAAGGCAGTGCTCTATTGATATGCAAAAAGAAATTGAAATCCATTACCAAAAATCTTGAATCCAGTACATAATGATAATTCCAAACAGAGTTTGTAAGCTTCCTGATCAGGGCCTACATATGTTGATTAGATTACAGTGTGGAAACAGGCCCGTCGGCTCAACAAGTCCACACCGACCTGCCGAAGTGCAACCCACCCAGACCCATTCCCTACATTTGCCCCTTCACCTAACACTACAGGCATGGCCAATTCACCTAACGTGTTCATTTTTGTCTGTGGGAGGAAACTGGAGCACCTCGAGGAAACCCACACAGACACGGGAGAATGTACAAACTCCACACAGTCAGTCGCCTGAGGTGGGAGTTGAACCCGGGTCTCTGGCACTGTGAGGCAGCAGTGCTAACTGCTGTGCTACCGTGCTGCCCACAAATTATGCTAGAGAAAGTTCAATGATTTTAGCAGCCATGTAGATATTGTATTTCTCGTTTTTTAGGAAGATTTTGCCGGAATTTAGAAAGAAAGTAATTGAGTCATACAGTCATAGAGTCATTGAGATGTACAGCATGGAAACAGACCCTTTGGTCCAACCCGTCCATGCCGACCGGATATCCCAACCCAATCTAGTTCCACATGCCAGCACCCGGCCCAAATCCCTCTAAACCCTTCCTATTCATATACCCATCCAAATGCCTTTTAAGCGTTCCAATTGTACTAGCCTCCACCAATTCCTCTGGCAGCTCATTCCATACATGTACCACCCTCTGCGTGAAAAAGTTGCCCCTTAGGTCTCTTTTATATTTTTCCCCTTTCACCCTAAACCTCTGCCCTCAAATTCCGGACTCCCTCCCCCGCCCCCCCACCGGGAAAAGACTTTGCTATTTATCCTATCCATGCCCCGCATGATTTTGTAAATCTCTACAAGGTCACCCCTCAACCTCCGACACTCCAGAGAAAACAGCCCCAGCCTTTTCAGTCTCTCCCTATAGATCAAATTCTCCAACCCTGGCAACATCCTTGTAAATCTTTTCTGAACCCTTTCAAGTTTCACAACATCCTTCCGATAGGAAGGAGACCAGAATTGCATGCGTTATTCCAACAGTGGTCTTACCAATGTCCTGTACAGCCACAACATGACCTCCCAATTCCTGTACTCAGTACTCTGACCAATAAAGGAAAGCATACCATACGCCTTCTTCACTATCGTATCTACCTACGACTCCACTTTCAAGGAGCTATGAACCTGCACCCCAAGGTCTCTTTGTTCAGCAACACTCCCTAGGACCTTACCATTAAGTGTATAAGTCCTGCTAAGATTTGCTTTCCCAAAATGCAGCATCTCGCATTTATCTGAATTAAACTCCATCTGCCACTTCTCAGCCCATTAACCAATCTGATCAAGATCCCATTGTAATCTGAGGTAACCTTCTTTGCTGTCCACTACACCTCTAATTTTTGTGCCATCTGAAAACTTACTAACTATACCTCACATCCAAATCATTTATATAAATGATGAAAAGAAGTGGACCCAGCACCGATCCTTGTGGCATTCCACTGGTCACAGGCCTCCAGTCTGAAAAACAACCCTCCACCACCACCCTCTGTCTTCTACCTTCAAGCCAGTTCTGTATCCAAATGGCTAGTTCTCCCTGTATTCTGTGAGATCTAACCTTGCTAACCAGTCTCCCATAGGAAACCTTGTCAAACGCCTTACTGAAGTCCATATAGATCACATCTACTGCTCTGCACTCATCAATCCTTTTTGTAACTTCTTCAAAAAACTCGATCAAGTTTGGAGACATGATTTCCCATGCACAAAGCCATGTAGATTATCCCTAATCACTCCTTGCGTTTCCAAACACATGTACATCCTGTCCCTCAGGATTCCCTCCAACAACTTACCCACCACCGACGTCAGGCTCACTGGTCTATAGTTTCCTGTTCCTTCTGTTAAATTTCAATTTTATTTTCTAAAACAGTATTTCCTTACTTGGTGATCTATCCACCGGAAAACTCATTCCCCACTGTGCAACTCCATGACCTTTAATGGAATCTATTGATCTTGTACATGTGCGTAATGACCCAGGCCTACATCTCTCACACTGTATTTATTCACATCAAGAGACTACTGTTCAGCATAGACGCATTTCCGCAAATGTATCCCAACTAGGCGAAGCTAGTGATTCTACTGCACTTTTCTGAGTTATCAGAAAACTCCTATAGGAAAGATGCTGTGAAAATTGAAAGGGTAAGGAAAGACTTACAGGGATGTTACCAGGATTGGAGAGGCTGAATAGACTGGGGCAGTTTTCACTGGAGTATGTCGGATGTTGAAGGGTCGCCTTATAGAGTTTTATAAAAGGGGCATTGATAGAGTAAATAGACATAGGTCTTTTCCCTGGGGTGGTGGAGTCCAGAACTAGAGGGCATAGGTTTAAGGTGAGAGGGAACGATTTAAAAGGGACGTAAGGGGCAACTTTTTCATGCAAACGGTGGTGTGTGTATGGAATGAGCTGCCAGAGGAAATGGTGGAGGTTGGTACTATTACAACATTTAAAAGGCATCTGGATGGATATGAATAGGAAGTGTTTAGAGGGATATAGGCCAAATGTTAGCAAATGGGACTAGATTAATTTAGGATATCTGGTTTGCATGGACGAGTTGGACCAAAGGGTACATTTCCGTGCTGTTAATCTCTATGATGCTATATGTTTGTGTACCTGTAAATTTGGGTGTGGCTGAGTGTGTATTTTATATCTGCATTTGGATGTAAGTCAGTACGCATTTGTGTATTTATGTATTTAGATATGATTTTCTGTGTATTTGAGTCTGTAGTTGTAGAAATATGTATTTTGATGCATGCATGTGTCAGTGGCTGTTGGAGGGTTTGAGCTATAGAGAGAGGCCGAATAGACCAGGGCTGTTTTCCCTGGAGCGTCAGAGGCTAAGGGGTGACCTTATCGAGATAGACCAAGGTCTTTTCCTTGGGTTGGGGAAGTCCAGAACTAGGGGGAATAGATTTAGGGCGAGAGGGGAAAGATTTAAAAAGGACTTAAAGGCAACTTTTTCATGCATGTAAGGAATGAGCTGCCAGAGGAAGTGGTGGATGCTGGTACAACTACAACATTTAAAAAGCATCTGGTTGGGTATACAAATAGCAAGGGTATTGAGGCATATTGGCTAAGTGTTGGCAAATGGGACCAGATTAATTTAGGATATCTGGTCAGCATGGACAAGTTAAACCGAAGGGTGTGTTTCCGTGCTGTACATCTCTATGATTCCATCATTCTTCTACTGTATTATTAATGTGGATCAGACAAAATAGTGTTATTCATGTGGATCAGACAGAACCGCTTTATTAGTGTGGGTCGGACAGAACTATTTTATGAATATGGATCAGACAGAACCTTATTGGTAATGTGGATCAGACGGGGCTATATTATTAATGTGAATCAGACAGTGCTGTGCTATTAATGTGAGTCACACAGAACCATGTTATTAATGAGGATCAGACAGAACCATGTTATTGATGAGGATCAGGCAGAACCGTGTTATTGACATGGACCAGACAGAACCTTGTTACTAATGTGAATCAGACAGTATTGTGTTACTAATGTGGATCAGGCAGAACCTTGTTAGTAATATGGATCAGATAGGACTACATTATTACTGTGGATCAGACAGATTTGTGTTATTAATGTGGATCAGACAAACCATGTAAGTAATGTGAAGCAGGCAGTACAGTTTGATTAATGTGGATGAGACAGTATTGTGCTAGTTATCTGGATCAGACAGTACTATTTTATAAATGTGGATCAGACAGAATCATATTATTAATATGGATCAGACAGTATCATGTTATTAATATGGATCAGACAGTACCATGTTATTAATGTGGATCAGACCAAACCTTGTTAGTAATGTGGATCAGACAGTACTGTTTCATTGACGTAGATCAGACAGTACTGTGCTACTATCGTGGATCAGACAGTACTAATTTATTTATGTGGATCAGACAGAACCATGTTATTAATGTGGATCAGACAGAGTCGTGGTATTATTGTGGATCAGAAAGAGTCATATTATTAATGTGGATCAGACAGAACCTTGTTTATAATGTGGTTCAGACAGAATCATGTCATTAATGTGGATCAGACAGAACTGTATAGTAAAGTGGATCACACACTACTGTGCTATAAATGTGGATCAGACAGTACTGTTTTAGTAATGTGGTTCAGACAGTAGCTTGTTATTAATGTGGATCAGACAGAACCTTACTGGTAATGTGGTTAGGACGGGGTTATATTATTAATGTGGATCAGATAGAATTGCGTTATTAATCTGTATCGGACAGAATCATGTTATTAATGTGGATCAGACAGAATCATGTCATCAATGAGGATCAGACAGAACCATGTAAGTAATGTGGATCTGACAGTACTGTGTTATAAATGTCTATTGGACAGTACTGTTTTATTAACGTGGTCCAGACAGTATCATGTTATTAATATGTGACCATGAGGAACCTTGTCGGAACACCTTACTGAAGTCCATATAGATCACATCTACTGCTCTGCCCTCATCAATCTTCTTTGTTACTTCTTCAAAAAACGCAATCAAGTTTGTGAGACATGATTTCCCACGCACAAAGCCATGTGGGCAAGTTGTTGGAGGGAATCCTGAGTGACAGGATGTACATGTATTTGGAAAGGCAAGGACTGATTCGGGATAGTCAACATGGCTTTGTGCATGGGAAATCATGTCTCACAAACTTGATTGAGTTTTTTGAAGAAGTGAAAAAAGATTGATGAGGGCAGAGCAGTAGATGTGATCTATATGGACTTCAGTAAGGCATTCGACAAGGTTCCCCATGGGAGACTGATTAGCAAGGTTAGATCTCATGAAATACAGGGAGAACTAGCCATTTGGACACAGAACTGGCTCAAAGGTAGAAGAAAGAGGGTGGTGGTGGAGGATTGTTTTTCAGACTGGAGGCCTGTGACCAGTGGAGTGCCACAAGGATCAGTGCTGGTCCTCTACTTTTTGTCATTTACATAAATGATTTGGATGCGAGCATAAGAGGTACAGTTAGTAAGTTTGCAGATGACATCAAAATTGGAAGTGTAGTGGACAGCGAAGAGGGTTACCTCAGAATACAACAGGATCTAGACCAGATGGGCTAATGGGCTGAGAATTGGCAGATGGAGTTTAATTCCGATAAATACGAGGTGCTGCATTTTGGGAAAGCAAATCTTAGCAGGATTTATACACTTAATGGTAAGATCCTAGGGAGTGTTGCTAAACAGAGACCTTGGAGTGCAGGTTCATAGCTCCTTGAAAGTGGAGTTGCAGGTAGATAGGATAGTGAAGAAGGCGTTTGGTACGCTTTCCTTTCTTGGTCAGAGTATTGAGTACAGGAGTTGGGAGGTCATGTTGCAGCTGTACAGGACATTGGTTAGGCCACTGTTGGAATATTGTGTGCAATTCTGGTCTCCTTCCTATCGGAAAGCTGTTGTGAAACTTGAAAGGGTTCAGAAAAGATTTACAAGGATGTTGCCAGGGTTGGAGGATCTGAGCTACAGGCTGAACAGGCTGGGGCTGTTTTCCCTGGAGCGTCGGAGGCTGAGGGGTGACCTTATATAGGTTTACAAAATTATGAGGGACAAGGATAGGACAAATAGACAAAGTCTTTTCCCTGGGGTGGGGAAGTCCAGAACTAGAGGGCATAGATTTAGGGTGAGAGGGGAAAGATATAAAAGAGACCTAAGGAACAACTTTTTCACGCAGAGGGTGGTACGTGTATGGAATGAGCTGCCAGAGGATGTGGTGGATGCTGGTACAACTGCAACATTTAAGAGGCATTTGGATGGGTATATGAATAGGAAGGGTTTGAAGGGATATGGGCCGGGTGCTGGCAGGTGGGACTAGATTGGGTTGGGATATCTGGTCGGCATGGACGGGTTGGACTGAAGGATCTGTTTCCATGCTGTACATCTCTATGACTCTATGGCTCCATGACAGAACCTTATCAGTAATGTGGATAGACGGGGCTTTATTATTAACATGAATCAGACAGAATTGTGTTACTGATGTATTATCAATGTACTTCAGACAGCACAGTTTTGTTAGTGTGGATCAGACAGCCTTGTGTTATCAATATGGATCAGTCAGAACCTTGTTAGTAATGTGGCTCAGACAGTACATTTTTAATAATGTGGATCAAATAATACTGTGTTACTAATGTGAATCAGATACTACCGGTTAATAATGTGGATCAGACAGTACTGTGCTATTCATGTGGATGATAGTACTGTTTTATTAATGTGGCTCAGACAGTACCACGATACTAATATGGATCAGACAGAACAGGTCATTCTGCTATAGTGCACGTTTCGTGAATGCAAATTCACTATAATGTGATTCACAAATTGGAGACACTATTTCTAAAGCATGAACTTCTGAAGCATGAATTTAAATGGTGCTGCTATCACACGATTGCACGGGAACAGAACTACCACATTATAGCAGAACCAACTGTACCAGGAGGAGCAGTGAGATCTTGGGTTCACGTCCATAGATCCCTCAAAGTTGCCACCCAGGTTGATAGAATTGTTAAGAAGGCATATGGTGTATTAGCTTTCATTAGCCGGGGGATTATGTTTAAGCGCTGCAAGGTTATGCTACAGCTCTATAGAGTCTTGGTTTGACCACACTTGGAATATTGTGTTCAGTTCTGGTCACGTTATTATAGAAAAGGTGGGGAAGATTTATAGAGGGTGCAGAGGAGATTTACCAGGATGCTGCCTGGACTGGTGGGCATGTCTTATGAAGAAAGGTCGAGTGAGCTGGGGCTTTTCTCTTTGGAGTGAAGCGGATGAGAAATGACTTGATAGAAGATGTTGAGAGGCATATATATATTGGATAGCCAGAGACTTTTTCCCATGGCGGAAATGTCTATCACAAGAGGGCACAATTTTAAGGTAATTGGAGGAAAATTTAGGAGAGATGTCAGAGGTATGTTCTTTACTCAGAGAGTGGTGGATGTGTGGAATGCACTGCCAGTAGTGGTAGTATAGTCAGATACATTCGGGACATTGAAGCGATTCTTGGATAGGCACATGGAAGTTAGTACAAAGAAGGGTATGTAGGTTAGCCTGATCTTAGAGTAGGATAAAAGTTTGGCACGATGGCCAAAGGGTCTGTACTGTGCTGTACTGTTCTTTGTTCAATGTTCTATGTTAATAATGTGGCTCAGACAGTACTATTTTATTAATGTGGATCAGACAGTATTGTTTTATTAATGTGGATCAGACAGAACCTTGTTAGTGATGTGGATCAGACAGTACTGTGCAATTAATGTGAATCACATAGTACTATTTGGTGTGGGTCAGACAGAACCATGTTATGAATGTGGATTATACAGTATTGTGTTATTAGTGTGGATCAGTCAGAATTATGGTATTAATGCATGGTATTAATGTGGATTAGATAGTATTGTGTTATTAATTTAAATCAAAGTTGGAAATCACAACACCAGTTTATAGTTCAAAAGGTTTATTTGGAAATACCAGCTTTCACAGTGCTGCTCCTTTGTCAGGTAGCGAGTAGGGCAGGATCATAGGACACAGAATTTATAGCAAAAGATCATAGTGTCATACAACTGATGAAATATATTGAACAAACCTAGATTTCTGTTAAGTCTTCCATCTTTTAGAATGGGTTGCAGGTTTCAATTCATTAATGAGTAAATCCCAGAACTTCTTTCAAGTCACATTCCCAAGACAACTTAAGGTTTCATTAAAAATGGTGACATCTCAGCTCAGACAATGCATTAAAGGAGTGAGGTTAGAGACTGTATATATTCCAATCTTGAGTCAGACTGGTTCTATTTCCAAAGTAGGAATTTATGAAGTGTCACATGGATTGACTGCCTACAGATTGTGTGCTTTTTGAACAAAATATGATGTATCTGCAAATGCAATGAGAGTGAGAAACTGTGATTGTGTGTGCATATATGCGTGCCTGATAGTGTGTGTGTGAAGTGCTCTAAAAGCTAGTACTTCCAAATAAACCTGTTGGACTATAACCTGGTATGTTTGATTTCTAACGTTGTCCACCCCAGTCCAACACCAGCACATCCACATAATGTGGATCAGACAGTATCATGTTATTAGTATGGATCAGACAGAACCATGCTGTTAATGTGGATGAGACAGCATTGTGTTATTAAAGTGGATTACACAGAACCTTGTTAGTGATATAGATCAGACAGTACTGTTTTATTAATGTGGATCAGACAGAATCTTGTTATTAATGCTGATCAGACAGTATTGTGTTATTAATTTGGAAAGAATCATGTTATTAATGTGGATCAGCCAGCACTGTGTTATTAACGTGGATCAGAGAGAATCATGTTATTGATGCATGTTATTAATGTGGATCAGATAGTATCGAGGTTTAACGTGGATCTGACAGCATCGTGTTATTAATGTGGATCAGACAGCATTGTGTTATTAATGTGGATCTGACATAACCTTGTTAGTAATGTGGATCAGACAAAATTATGTCATTAATGTGTATCAAACAGAACTGTATTAATTAGTGTGAATCAGGCAGTACTGTGCTATTAATGTGGTTCATACAGTACAATTTTATTAATGTGGATCAGACAGAACCTTGTTAGTAATGTGGATTAGACAAGACTGTATTATTAATTTGGATCAGACAGAATCATGTCAGTAATGTGGATCAGACAGAACCATATAAGTGGATCAGACAGTACAGTTTTATCAATGTGGATCAGACAGTACTGTGCTATAAATGTGGACCAGACTGTACTGCTTTATTATTGTGGCTCAGACAGTATTGTGTTATTAATGTGAATCATACAGTATCATGTTATAAATGTGGATCAGACACAACCTTATTGGTAATGTGGATCAGACAGTATCGTGTTAACAATATGGATCAGACAGCACTGTGTTATTAACATGGATCAGACTGAATCGAGGTTTCATGTAGATCTGACATTTTAGACTTATTAGCATGGATCAGACAGCATTGTTTTAGTAATGTGGATCAGACAGGACAGTATTATTAATGTGGATCAGACAGAATCATGTCATTAATGAGGATCGGATAGTACCGTTTTAATGTGGATCAGATAGTACTGTTCTATAAATGTGGATCAAACAGTACAGTTTTATTAATGTGGCTCAGACAGTATTGTGTTATTATGGTGTATCAGACAGAATCGTGTTATTAATGTGGATCAGACAATACGGTGCTATTAATGTGTATTAGACAGCATTGTGTTATTAACATGAATCAGACAGAACCTTGTTCATAATGCGGATCAGACAGTACTGTTTTATTGATGTGGATCAGACAGAACCTTGTTCGTAATGCGGATTAGACAGTACTGTTTTATTGATGTGGATCAGACAGAACCTTGTTCGTAATGCGGATCAGACAGTACTGTTTTATTGATGTGGATCAGACAGAACCATATAAGTAATGTGGATCATACAGTGCCGTTTTATTAATGTGGACCATACATAACATGTTGTTACTGTGGATCAGACAGTACAGTGCTATCAATGTGGATCAGACAGCATTGTATTATCAATGTGGATCAGATAAAACCTTATTAGTAATGTGGATCAGACAGTACTGTGCTATTAATGTGGATCAGACAGAACCGTGTTAGTAATGTGAATGAGACAGTATCTCATTATTAATATGGATCAGACAGTATCATGTTATTAATGTGAATCAGAAACTACAATGTTATGCTGCACAAGGCAGCGGATGGTCTCACAGATCTCTCTTGCTGACAGATTCAGATTTATTTTGTTCTGTTCATCATCATCATCTAATGATTCTAGCTTTTTCTCTATCTGAAGCAGTCAATCAAATATCAGGTTTCCAATTCTGCTGGCACAATTTCCATGAACAATCATAATAATCAGTAGGAAGAGGAGGATATTCGGCCCCTGAAGACGTTTCCAGGATTCAGTAAGATGACAGCTGATCTACTCCACCTTTGTGTCTGCCAACCAAAACCCAGGATTTCCTTTTTGATCAAGAATCTGTCTAACTCAGCCTTGAATCTTTTCATTGACCTAGTCTGTAGCTCTCCAAGAATTCCAAAGATTTATAACCCTCGGAGAAAATAATTTTTCCATACCTCAGTCCTAAATGAGTGACTTCCTATTTGTAATTGTTTCCCCTCATTCAAAATTCCCCAACAAAGGGAAATATCTTCTCACCACTCACCATGTTAAGCCCTGTAAGAATTTTACATGTTTGAATAAGATCACCTCTAACTCTTCTGAATTCTGATGGACACAGGCTCAACCTTTCCCTCAGGAAAGCTCTTTCATGCCAGGAATCAGCCTACTGAACCTTCTCTGACCTGTTTTTAAGGTATATCTGTTTTAAATAGGAGATCCTTTATTTTTTAATTTTAGTTTTAAATAATTGAAGGCAACACAGGAGAAAACTTCCTTTAGGATCTACCCTGATCAGTCCCCTGAACATCTTATATATTGCAATAAGATTACCTCTTATTCTCTTCAAATCAAGCTGATAAAGGCTCAGACTGTCCAGACTTTCCTTATGAGGTTTTTGTCCTAGGAATCAGTTGAGTGAATCTTCTCTGAAGTTCTTTCAATGCAAGTCTATCCTTCCACAAGGAAGGAAATCAAAACGGTACTTTCAACAGTTGCAGCAAGAACTCCCTTTTATATTCCTTTCCCCTTGCAATAACTTACAACATTCCATTTAACCTTTTAATCCCTTGCTGTTTTACTGTCATCTGATCTTTTGTAATTCATGAACAAGAACACGTAATTCCTTCTATATTGCAGCACTCTGCAATCTTTCTCCATTTAGATAATATTAGATTAGATTCCCTACAGTATGGAAACAGGCCCTTCAGCCCAACAAGTCCATATCGACCCTTCGAAGAGTAACCAGTCCCCTACCCTATATTTACCCCTGGCTAATGCACCTAACACTATGGGTATTTTAGCAAGGCCAATTCACCTGACCTGCACATCTTTGGATTTTCTGCCTATCTATTCTTCCTGCTAAAATGGCCAACCTCACACTTTCTGAGGCCAGGCTCCCTCACATTTCCCCCCTAAAGGAAGACTCTCAGAGGGGAATGAAGGCACAGACCTCACTGGCATGCCCTAACAACCTGCTGTCTTCACTCTGGTGTCAAGCACTGTCTTCACTCTGGTGTCAAGCACTGTCTTCACTCTGGTGTCAAGCACTGTCTACAAACTTGTCTACACAGTCTTACTTGCTGCAGGTACTGAACATTTCTAGTATGGCTGTTTCAGGATGACAATGTAATCACTCACTGAAGGAATCTTTGTGTTTCAGGTACAAATATAGGTTTTGAAGGAAAAAGAGAAAGGACCACGCAATTTTGGGTGAGGGTGGTCAGACCGGATTTTGCTGCTTTCCTAACTCTACCATGATTTGGATTGCACCTGGTTATTGTGGTTCTGTCTCAGCAGTGGATGAAACAGTTTTCAGCAACTCAGGTCCAGTCGTCCCCTCTCATCTGTTCCATCATTCAACAATTACATAACTGATTTTCTCCAGTAACTCAGATTCATGTAAGAATAATAGATGTGGTTCTGTTCGCTGAACTGGGAATTTGTGTTGCAGACGTTTCATCCCCTGTCTAGGTGACATCCTCAGTGCTTGGGAGCCTCCTGTGAAGCTCTTCTGTGAAGCGCTTCTGTGATCTTTCCTCTGGCGTTTGTAGTGGTTTGAATCTGCCGCTTCCGGTGTCAAACCACTACAAATGCCGGAGGAAAGTTCACAGAAGCACTTCACAGGAGGCTCCCAAGCACTGAGGATGTCACCTATTCAGGGGACGAAACATCTGCAACACAAATTCCCAACTCAGCGAACAGAACCACAACAATGAGCACCCGAGCTACAAATCTTTTCACAAACTTTGAAGAATAATAGAATTGTAATAGTAGGGGATTTTAATTTTCCAAACATTTTCTGTCAAAGTGTTTAAGGCTTGGATGGTGAGGAACTCGTTAAATTTGTTCTATTTGTTTTAAAATAATATGGAAAAGGACAAGCCATCCATAAAATCTGAAGTTCTTAATTGAAGTAAGGCAAATTTTAATGGTATGACAGAAGAAATTTTAAAAAGTTGATTGGAGTAATGGGCTGAGGAGTGGCAGATGGAGTTTAATTCAGATAAATGCAAGGTGCTGCATTTTGGGAAAGCAAATCTTAGCAGGACTTATACTCTTAATGGTAGGGTTCTAGGAAATGCTGCGAACAAAGAGTCCTTGGAGTGCAGGTTCATAGTTCCTTGAAAGTAGAGTCACAGATAGAGAGAATAGTGAAGCAGGCATTTGGTATACTTTCCTTTATTGGTCAGAGCATTGAATACAGGAGTTGGGAGGTCATGTTGCAGCTGTACAGGACATTGGTTAGGCCACTTTTGCGTGCAATTCTGGTCTCCTTCCTATCGGAAGGATATTGTGAAACTTGAAAGTATTCAGAAAAGATTTACAAAATTGTTGCCAGGATTCGAGGATTTGAGCTATAGGGAGAGGATGAATAAGCTGGGGCTGTTTTCCCTGGAGCATCGGAGGGTGAGGGGTGACCTTATAGAGGTTTATAAAATCATGAGGGGCATGGGTAGGATAAATAGACCAAGGTCTTTTTCCTGGAGTGGGGGAGTCCAGAACCAGAGGGCAGAGGTTTAGGGTGAGAGGGGAAAAATATAAAAGAAACCTAAGGGGCAACTTTCCACACAGAGGATAGTACGTGTATGGAATGAGCTACCAGAGGAAGTGGTGAAGGCTCATACAATTGCAACATTTAAACATTGGATGGGTATATGAATAGGAAGCATTTGGAGGGATATGGGCTGGTGCTGGTAGGTGGGACTAGATTGGGCTGGCATATCTGATTGGCATGGATGAGTTGGACCTTAGGGTCTGTTTCTGTGTTGTACATCTCTATGACTCTATGACTGACAAGTGGGAGGCTTTCAAAAGTATGGTAATGAGAGTTCAGAGGCATTATGTTACTGTTAGAGTAATAGGTAAGGCTGGTAAGATTAGGGAACAATGGATGAACAAAGATATTGAGGTTCTAGTCAAAAATAAAAAAAAATCATATACAGTGTTAGATATAGACAACTGGGCCCTTGTGAATATCTTGAAGAGCATAAAGAGTGGCGGGATTACACAGAGAGTGGTAAGTTAACTCAGCCACATTAGGGAGATTTAAACAATCCTTGGATAAGCACATTAATAGTGTAGGGTGATGAGCTTGGATTAGTTCACAGGTCGGCACAACATCAAGGGCTGAAGGGCCTGTTCTGCACTGTATTGTTCTATAATCTATCTTTTTAAGAGGAAAATCAGGAAGGCAAAGAGGGGATATGAGACAGCCTTAGCAGATTTGATTAATCCAAAGAGATTGTACCAGTACATTAAGAGCCAAAGAGCAAATGGAGAGAGAATAGGGCCTGTTAAAAATCAATGAGGTCATCTTAGTGTTGAACCTGAGGAAATGGAAGAGATATTAAATGAATATTTCACTTCAGTTTCTACTGTAGAGAACGAAATGAAGGCTAGAGAACTTGGGGAAATAAATATGGATGTTTTAAAAACAGTTCACATTACAAAATAGGAAGTGCTGGGACCTGATCAAGTGTATCCCAGGGCATTGTGGGAAGTTGGGGAGAAAATTGCGGTGCACCCAGCAGAAATATCTGGACCGTCTATAACCAAGGGTGACATCTCAGAGCACAGGAGGTTGGCTATTCTTGTGCCTTTATTTAAGAAAGGCTGTAAAGAGAAGCTTGGGAACTACAGACCTATGAGTCTGACATTAGTGGTGGTAGGTTGTTGGAGGTGTTTCTGAAAGATAGGATTTATATGCCTTTGGAAAGGCAAGGACTGATTAGGGATAGTCAGCATGGTTTTTTGCAAGGTTAATTGTGTCTCACAAACTTGACTGAATTTCTTTGAGGAAATAACCAAAACAATTGGTGAGGGCAGAGAGATAGATGTTATTTACTTGAACTTTAGTTAAGCCTTTGATAAGATTCTGCATGGTAGACTAATTAGAACTGTTCAATCACACGGGATTCAGGGTGAGGTTGCCAATTGGATACAAAATTGGCTTCACAGTAGGAGACAGAGAGTGGTGATGGAGAGTTGTTTTTTTGGACTGGTGGCCTGTGGCCAGCAGTGTTCCACTGGGACTGGTGCTGGGTTTACTTTTGTTTGTCATTTATATAAATAATTTGGATGAGAATATCGGAAGCATGGTTAGTAATTTTGTGGATGACTCCAAAATTTGTGGTATGGTAGACACGAAAGAAGGTTATCTAAGATTACAAAGAGATCTTGATCAATTTGATCAATCGGCTGAGGAGTAGCAGATAGAGTTTATTTTGGATAAATGTGAAGTATTGCACTTTGGTAAAACAAACAAAGGCAGGATTTATACAATTAATGGTAGGGCCCTGAGTAGTGTTGTAGATTGAAGCGAACTAGGTGTTCAAGTACATAATTCTTTGAAATTTGCATCACAGGTAGACAAGGTGGTAAAGAAGGCATTTAACATACTTGCCTTCATTGCTCAGACCTTTGAGTATCAGGGTTAAGACATCTTGTTCAGGTTGTACAGGACATTGGTGGGGCCTCTTCAGCAGTTCTGTGCAGTTCTGGTTGTCCTGTTACAAGAAGAATATTATAAATTGGACAGTGTTCAGAAAAGATATACCAGGACATTGCTGGGAATGGAGGGTTTGATTTCTATAAAATAGGCTGGATAATCAGGTTTTTTTTCACTGGAGCATAGGAGGTTTAGGGGTTACTAGCAACTGTCTTTTTCCTAGGGTGGGGAGTTCAAAACTAGGGGGCATATTTTTAAAGTGAGAGGAAAAAGATTTAAAAAGGACACGAGGGACAATGTTTTTTACACAAAGTGGCTAATGTGTGAAATGAACTGCCAGAGGAAGTGGTGGATGGTTACAACATTTAAAAGCTATTTGGATAAGCACATGGATAGGAGAGATTTGGAGGGATGTGAGCCAAACGCAGGCAAGTGGGACTAATTTAGTTTGGGAACATAAGCATCATGGACTAATTGGACTTAAAGGTCTGCTTCCATGCTTCTATGACTGTAAATCTCTTTTCAATTCTGATAGATTGACAACTTCTATATATTCTTACAACTGAAGATTCCACAAATCAACACTCTTCTGTTAGGCAGAAAGTATTCCCCTGAACTGCAAATTTGATTGTCCTGCAAGGGAAAAGCTTCTTCCTTTCCAAATTAAACTGATGAGTTTTTTAAAATCAAAAGCTAAATTAATGCTTCCTTCGGGTTTATTTCCTCTGTCTGGGTTTAATCAGCTGCATAAACATTCCATCCAAGGGGCTCTTTTGGTATACTAGTTGCGTCTCTACCTCTGAGCCAGCAGACCTGAATTCACATTCCACCTGTTCCAAAGGCACATAATAATATCGCTGAACGGGTAGATTTTTGAAAAAAGTCTAAATATTCCATCTATTAATACAACAGATCTCCTGCTCGTCACTTGACTTATCACATGTCTTCTTGGAAAGGATATATTTCCAAGTGACTTTCTGACCTTTGTAAAGTGCAAACAAACCTTTGCAGATCTGAAACTACACATCTATCTCTATTTTAAAAACCTATATTCCTAAAATGAATATATTTTATGAATATTTTCAAATATGTTAAAGTGACTTCCCCATTTAATTACATAAAAAGAAAATTAGAGGCTTGATCCAATAGTCATAAAATAGTGTCACCAACAAAAGCCTATTTGAATGGGTTGTATTAGTGAAAAATAACCACAATGAGGCAGTGCCACTTTAAGAACCAAAATTACCGAAAAGCAAGGACTACAACCCAATCAAATTGTAAAGGTAAAATTATTAAACTATGAATGTTTCTATAGTTGTAATTGTTGCTTCTTCTGCCTCTAATCATAGCATTCAGCAACACATTTGTAAACTGTGTATGACCATTGCAGTTATTTGGGAGTTTCTGTAACTCAGGTTCATAGATCAGTGGCAAATTTTAAAAAGTGACAATTTTCGTTGATATGAATGCTTCGTGACATAAAATGGTCCAAAACAGAGAGGAAAATGAAAACAGTTGCCAATCCAAAGAAGAGGAGAATAAGAAGAGTAGGAAAAGCCTTGAAGACAGAGTCAGTGAGGGAAAAGGACTCGAGGAAGTGGATAAACCAACCATAGTTAACCGTGTAAGTTACAGATAGCATCAAACTGAAAGAAAAAAAAAGTGGCATAGATCAGTGGTGAGCCAGAAGATTGGGAAGGTTTAAAAACCAGCAAAAGTCAACCAAAAAAGTAGTGAAGAGGAAGGAGATTAGTTGAGAGTAAACATGCAAGAACTTTTTTAAATATATAAAATGGAAGAAAGACGTCAAGGGAACATCAGCCATTTAGAAAATGTGGCTGAGGAAATAATAACACGGAAACAAGAAGTAGCAGAAGAGTTGAATAAAGACCTTGCATCAGTCTTCCCAATAGAAGACATTAATAGTGTTCCAAAATTACTAAGTACTCAAGAGCAGAAGGAAGAGTGGAAATAAATAAAACTATCACTGAGACAAACCGTGCTAGGGGATCTAAAACAGCTAAAAACGAATAAGTCACTTGGACCTTTATGGATGCATCCTAGGATATTAAATGAAGTAGTTATAGAGACAGTAGCTATACAGCAAAAGACTCAGCTGATCTGACAGCATCTGTGGACAGAAAACAGAGTTAACATTTTGAGTCCAGTGATCCTTTTTCAGAACTGACAATAGTGAGGAAAAGGTTGGTATAAATGCTGAAGCTGGGGTGTGGTGAGGTGCAAGAGTAAACAATCGGTGGAGATGGAGCCCAGAGAGAGGGAGGACCATAGTTGGAAAACAAAAAGAATGGATAAAGGTCAGCCTGGGAGTGTCAATACCTGCTAATGGGGACATGGTGAGGACAGTGCAGGAGAGAGAGAGAGAGAGAGAGAGAGAGAGAGAGAGAGAGAGAAAAACACCTGCACAGTTACTGCCTTTGCTGTTTTTGAATTCATGTGTCGCTGGACATCGGAGTGCATCTGGGAAAATTAACAAACAGTGAATTTCACAAATAATCTTGGAGGATCCGATTTGGGCGAAGTTCACAACACAGAATCAGATAAGTTAATTGTTGTTTTAAGTTGGTCCAAGAGAAAGGCTGTATTAGTAAGTAGAGTGGGTTATTTCTTGATTATATATTTTTGGAGATAAGTCTTTTGATTAAACTTAAAATATAAGCCATAGCTCTTAATTTAACCTGGGGCAGTGTTTTGTAGAGGAATAAGACGGTGTTATTTTCTGGGTCTGTAGTTTGTGAAGGAGCAAAAATGGCCTTTGCAGTGATATGTACTTCTTGTCAGAGGTGGAAGCTTAAAGAGAGTTTAAGGGTTACTGCGGATTATATCTGTCTTAAATGCTGTTGGATGCGAATCTTATCAGATCAAGTGGATCAGTTGGAGAGACGGATAGAAGCGATGAGGAATTTGCAACAGCAACAGTATGTGATGGATGGTAGTTATAGGAAGGGGGGTAAGACTCAGATACAGTCACATAGATGGGTTAACCCCAGGAAGGGTAAGAGAGGTAGGCGCTGAAAATGTGTTGCTGGAAAAGCGCAGCAGGTCAGGCAGCATCCAAGGAGCAGGAGAATTGACTTTTCGGGCATGAGCCCTTCTTCAGGAATTCCTCATGCCTGAAATGTCGATTCTCCTGCTCCTTGTATGCTGTCTGACCTGCTGCGCTTTTCCAGCAACACATTTTCAGCTCTGATCTCCAGCATGTGCAGTCCTCACTTTCTCCTAAGAGAGGTAGGCACCTAGGACAGGAGTCTTTTGTGGATATACCAATTTCAAACAGGTATGCTGTTTTGGAAAAAGTAGGGGGTGATGGATTCTCAGGGGAACGTAGCACGAACAGCCAAGTTTCTGGTATTGAGACTGGCTCTAATGCAACAAGGGGTATGTCAGCTTCCAAGAGATCAATTGTATTAGGGGATTCTGTAGTCAGAGTTGCAGACAGACGTATCTGTGGCAAGCAGAGAAAAAGCAGACTGGTGTGTTGTTTCCCCGGTGCCAGGATCAAGAATGTCTCAGAGAGGGTATAGAATGTTTTCACGGGGGAGGGGGGCAGCAAGAGGTCATTGTCCACATTGGAACCAACAATATAGGAAGGGAAAAGATTGAGATTCTGAAGGGAGATTACAGAGAGTTAGGCAGAAATTTAAAATGGAGGTCCTCAAGGGTAGTAATAAATGGATTACTCCCAGTACTACGAGCTAGTGAGGGCGGGAATAGGAAGATAGAGCAGATGAATGCATGGCTGAGGAGCTGGTGTATGGGAGAAGGATTCACATTTTTGGATCATTGGAATCTCTTTTGGGGTAGAAGTGACCTGTACATGAATGACGGATTGCAGCTAAATTGGAAGGGGACTAATATACTGGCAGGGAAATTTGCTATAACTGCTTGGGAGGATTTAAACTAGTAAGGTTGGGGGTTGGGGGGGGGGGGGGGTGGGACCCAGGGAGATAGTGAGGGAAGAGATCAATCTGAGACTGGTACAGTTGAGAACAGAAGTGAATCAAACAGTCAGGGCAGGCAGGGACAAGGTAGGACTAATAAATCAAACTGCATTTATTTCAATGCATGGGGCCTTACAGGGAAGGCAGATGAACTCAGGGCATGGTTAGGAACATGGGACTGGGATATCATAGCAATTACAGAAACATGGCTCAGGGATGGGCAGGACTGGCAGCCTAATGTTCCAGGATACAGGAAGGATAGAAAGGGAGGCAAGAGAGGGGGTGGGAGTGGCATTTTTGATAAGGGATAGCATTACAGCTGTGCTGAAGGAGGATATTCCCGGAAATACATCCAGGTAAGTTATTTGGGTGGAACTGAGAAATAAGAAAGGGATGATCACTTTATTGGGATTGTATTATAGACCCCCTAATAGACAGAGGAAAATTGAGAAACAAACTTGTAAGGAGATCTCAGCTATCTGTAAGAATAATAGAGTGGTTAAGATCAGAGATTTTAACTTTCCAAACATCAACTGGGACTGCCATAGTGTTAAAGGTTTAGATGAAGAGGAATTTCTTAAGTGCATACAAGACAATTTTCTGATTCAGTACGTGGATGTACCTACTAGAGAAGTTGCAAAATTTGACCTACTCTTGGGAAATAAGGCAGGGCAGGTGACTGAGGTGTCAATAGGGGAGCACTTTGGGGTCAGTGACCATAACTCTATTAGATAGAAAAGGATAGACCAGATCTAAAAGTTGAAGTTATAAATTGGAGAAAGGCCAATTTTGACAGTATTAGGCAAGAACTTTCAAACGCTGATTGGAGGCAGATGTATACAGGCAAAGGGATGGCTGGAAAATGGGAAGCCTTCAGAAATGACATAACAAGAATCCAGACAAAGTGTATTCCTGTCAGGGTGAAAGGGAAGGCTGGTAGGTATAGGGAATGCTGGATGACTAAAGAAATTGAGGGTTTGGTTAAGAAAAAGAAGGAAGCATATGTAAGGTATAGACAGGATAGATCGAGTGATTCCTCCGAAGAGTATAAAGGAAATAGGAGTATACTTAAGAGGGAAATCAGGAGGGCAAAAAGGGGACATGAGATAGCATTGGCAAATAGAATTAAGGAGAATCCAAAGGGTTTTTACAAATTTAATAAGGACAAAAGGGTAACTAGGGAGAGAATAGGGCCGCTCAAATGTCAGCAAGGCGGCCTTTGTGTGGAGCCGCAGAAAATGGGGGAGATACTAAATGAATATTTTCCATCAGTATTTACTGTGGAAAAGGATATGGAAGATATAGACTGTAGGGAAATAGATGGTGATATCTTGCAAAATGTCCAGACATACAGAGGAGGAAGTGCTGGATGTCTTGAAACGGTTAAAGGTGGATAAATCCCCAGGATCTGATCAGATGTACCCGAGTATTCTGTGGGAAGCTAGAGAAGTGATTGCTGGGCCTCTTGCTGAGATATTTGTATCATTGATAGTCACAGGTGAGGTGCCAGAAGACTTGAGGTTTGCAAACATGGTGCCACTGTTTAAGAAGGGTGGTAAAGACAAGCCAGGGAACTATAGACCGGTGAGCCTGACCTCAGTGGTGGGCAAGTTGTTGGAGGGAATCCTCGGGGACAGGATGTACATGTAATTGGAAAGGCAAGGACTGATTAGGGATAGTCAACATGGCTTTG
The DNA here is from genome assembly GCF_047496795.1 of Chiloscyllium punctatum. Classification (NCBI taxonomy): domain Eukaryota; kingdom Metazoa; phylum Chordata; class Chondrichthyes; order Orectolobiformes; family Hemiscylliidae; genus Chiloscyllium; species Chiloscyllium punctatum. Next base: position 88,491,018 of record NC_092743.1, on the reverse strand, counting down.
TGCATGGGAAATCATGTCTCACAAACTTGATTGAGTTTTTTGAAGAAGTAACAAAGAAGATTGATGAGGGCAGAATAGTAGATGTGACCTATATGGACTTCAGTAAGGCGTTTGACAAGGTTCCCCAAGAGACGCTGATCAGCAACGTTAGATCTCATGGAATAAAGGGAGAACTAGCCATTTGGATACAGAATTGGCTCAAAGGTAGAAGATACAGAATTGGCTCAAAGGTGGTGGTGGAGGGTTGTTTTTCAGACTGTAGGTCTGTGACCAGTGGAGTGCCACAAGGATTAGTGCTGGGTCCTCTACTTTTTGTCATTTACGTAAATGATTTGGATGCGAGCATAAGAGGTACAGTTAGTAAGTTTGCAGATGACACCAAAATTGGAGGTGTAGTGGACAGAGAAGAGGGTTACCTCAGATTACAATAGGATCTGGACCAGATGGGCCAATGGGCTGAGAAGTGACAGATGGAGTTTAATTCAGATAAATGCGAGGTGCAGCATTTTGGGAAAGCAAATCTTAGCAGGACTTATACACTTAATGGTAAGGTCCTAGGGAGTGTTGCTGAACAAAGAGATCTTGGAGTGCATGTTCATAGCTCCTTGAAAGTGGAGTCGCAGGTAGATAGGATAGTGAAGAAGGCATTTGGTATGCTTTTCTATATTGGTCAGAGTATTGAGTACAGGAGTTGGGAGTTCATGTTGCGGCTGTACAGGATATTGGTTAGGCCACTGTTGGAATATTGAGTGCAACTCTGGTCTGTTTCCATGCTGTACATCTCTATGACTCTAACTTTAATGACTGAAAGTAGATTGGTTGTTGTAAGAACCCATGTGATGACAAGGTCTGATGCGTGAGGGTTGGGGTAAAGACATGAGAGAAGGTGCTCAGGCCCTAAAATTATTGAACTTAATATTGAGTCCTCATGTCTGCAGTTCTCCAAACAAAAAAATAGCTATTCTTCCAGCATGAGCTTTGCCTTGCTGGAGCACTGAAGGAAGCTTGAGACAGAGATGTTGGGCGGCAGCACATATCTTAAAACTGAAATGATTTAGAGGTGCCAGTGTTGGACAAAGTTAAAAATCACTCAATACCAGGTTATAGTCCAATAGGTTTATTTGGAAGCACAAGCTTTCAAAGAGCTGCTTCTTCATCAGGTGATTGTCATGAACGATATAGAGAAGATTAGCATGGTCCCTATGCAAAGATGATACACAAATTCATGAAGTTTTAAACATGACTTGTCTTATTATCCACCCAAAGGAGAGACAAAAATATTAAGACTGACATTCATTGCAGTATGGAGGGATTTTTGCACTGTCATAAGTGTAGTTCAGATGAGCCAAACCTTCTCTCTCCAGTGGATGCAAAACAATGCATAACACTACTTCAGAGCAAGAACTTTGTCCCAGTATCCTGGTAAATATTAATTTTTCAACCAATACCCATTAAAATTAATTGCCTAATGATAATCACATTGCTGTTTGTGTGCAATTGGATGCAATATTTTCTACAATATACACCAATGACAACACTTCAGAAACAACTGTAACTCTGTGCAAGGCAGTATATAAAAGCAAGTTATCCTTGTTACTTGATGGAGTTTGTGCTGTTTGTGCCTTGTGCTACTCCATACATCTGAAGAATCATTTGCTCTTTAGGACTAACAGTCTCACATTAAATAGTACAGCCAGCGTTCTCGAATGGAAAGGAGATGAAATTAGTCCAGACGAAGTGGACTGCAATTTCCAGACATAGTGTTCACTGTTTCAGCCATCAGGATCACTCAAGCGGTCAGAACTCAGCCATCAGAGCATGGTTTCTTCTGAATCAATTTTCTGTAAGGCAATTAAGTAACAAGCACATCCAGATTCACTGTCCAAACAGGGATAGCAGTTAAGGAGTATGGGGAAAATCTGAGGGCTGGTACTCTCTGAATTAAAAGACCGCTCTCAGTTCTTGTATCTGCCTGCATATGCCCTGAGGCTTGCCATTTGCACCACTTAAACAGTCAAACTGCCACGTATTTTCGTGAGTCTCCGGACTCCAGCTGTGCAGCCAGCTCCTCTGAACAATTGAGATTTTAACATGGTACTACACTATCAAAATTGCACTGCCCTTACATTTTTTCTGCTATGTGTCCATTAAAAAGTTTGATTGGCCTCTTGGTGCTTTTTAATACTGTTGTGTTAGGGATTTGTCTTAACTACATCGCAGAAGCATAACTGTAACTCTACTGTTGACCTCAAGTTAATTGGAAAATTCATTCTCTTACAATTCAACACTTTGTTCTTCAATATGATGCACCTGCATTTTCTACCTTCAAGCAAGTGCACTTTTGCTGTGCTTTTAGAACGCGTTCAGCCCAATGCAGCCTTTAAAAATATAAGACTGGAACAGTTGCATTTATTATTTCTAAGGTAAACTGCAAATCCTTACTAAAAACTTTCCGCAATATAACCTCTCAAACTCTGCCATTCAAGGCAACCAGCAATGGCAAGGATGTGTCACCATCTCGAACTCATGTAACATCTGTCTAATATCTAGTTACTGGTTTATTTAGAAAAGCCAGATCAAGAAGGCTTGGCCAATTATTACCAATTTTGAATTCCTGATCAAATTCCTAGAATTCTCAAACTACCACTATTGATTATGACCTCAACTGTTAAAGAAGGACTACCTCAACCTTGTCTAAGTAATTAGGCAATTATTGAAGCCTTTTTGTTATCACACTCTCTCACAAATTTTTTTTCTATAAAAGTAAGCTATTAATTTCTACCAACTGCATATTAGTATTTTTTGTAACTAATTTTACAAAGAAACATGCATTACAAACAGTAAATATGAATCCATGAAGATACCTTCAGTAATTTTCCATTCAAACTAAAATATTTCATTTTAAGAGTCCAAAATTAGGGATCATAAACATTTAATTATTAATATATTCAATAAGTCAGTCAAGAATGGGGAGAATATGGAACTCACTATTTATGGTTGAACCAAATGCCATTACTGCATTTCAGGAGAAGCTAACTTTTTTATTCACTCACAGGATGAGGGTGTCACTGGGTGGCCCAGCATTTATTGTCTTTCCCTAATCTCTAAGTAGAGTCAATCATATTGCTGTGGTCTGGAGTCACATGTAGGCCAGACCAAATAAGGACATTAAAGGACATTAGTGAACCAGAGGAGGTTTTCAGACAATTGATAATAGATTCATGGTCATGAAGTCGTAGAGATGTACAGCACAGAAACAGATTGTTGAGTCCAACTCGTCCATGCCAACCAGATATCATAAATTAATCTAGTCCCCTTTGCCAGCACTTGGCCCATATCCTTCTAAATCCTTTTTATTCATATACCCAGCCAAATGCTCTTTAAATGTTGTACTTGTACCAGCCTTCACCACTTCCACTGGCAGCTCATTCCATCCATCACCCTTTGTGTGAAAATATTGCCCTTTAGGTTCCTTTTAAATCTTTCCCTTCTCACCCTAAACCTATGCCCTCTAGTTCTGGACTCCTCCATCCTAGAGAAAAGACCATGTCTATTTACCCTTTCCATGCCCCTCATGATTTTACAAATCTCTATAAGGTCATTTCTCAGCCTCCGACACTCCAGGGAAAACAGCCCCAACCTATTCAGCCGTTCCCTGTAGCTCAAATCCTCATAATTTCAGATTTTTATTTAGGTTGAATTCAAATTCCACTATCTGCCACAGGATTCGAACCAGGTCCTCAGAACATACCTGAGTGTCTCGATTTACAATCCAACGATAATACCACTAAACGTTCACCTCCCTGTAAACTATGCACGTGAAGCAGAAAGGCATCGAATATACAGCATTAAGACAAATCCAAAGTATTTGAATATGCTAGAAATTTGAAATAAAGACAATGAAAATGCTCGGTAGGTCAGGCAGCATCTGTGAAGTAAGCTCAAGAATATTAACAATCTAAGTCAATTTGGATATCAAATCAAACAAAATCAAACCCTGATGTTCCCCTCTACCATTTTCTGTATATTTTAGAAAGATGTTTTGATGGGATTATGACTTGAGGTGCTAGTGTTGACTGGGGTGGACAAAGTTTTTAAAAAATCACACAACACCAGGTTTTCGCCCAATAAGCTTTCAGGGCGCCATTCCTTCATCAGGTGGTTGTCTGATGATGTACCAGCTCTTTGAATATTAGTGCTTCCAAGTAAACCTGTTGGACTATAACCCGATGTTCTGTAATTTGTAACTTTGATGGGATTAGGTGAAGTTTCTGTGGTACGTAAAAAATCAGTGGAGACCTGTTGGGCTGAATGGCCTTTATCTGCGCTATAAATGTACCTTTTGGGCACTCACCCTATCCGTTGCTAGGTGATCGCATTATTTTTTTTAAACCAAAAGCTTAATCGAAATTCTCGTGTTCAACATCCCAGATGCCTTTCCTCACCCACCATCTCATTCCATCCTCACAAAGACCCTAAAATGGTGGAAGAAAGCCGTTTTATTTTTACCCTCCCCGTGTACCCCTGGGGTTAGGCCAGAAGACAAAACTTCAGAGGGGCACGATTGGTGCGTTTAAACGGAGGCGGGGGGGGGCGCGCGCCTGCCTGTTCTGGAAGGTATTTCGGTTGGGCGCGTGGCGGAAGGGGCGGCATTACTGCTCAGAGTGAATAATGTCACTGATGTTTGTTGCAGAGTATTGTGTGGTGTTTCTGCTGTGGGAGTGAGGTGTACAGGAGGTTTGGTTCTTTCAATGTTCCTTTTCTAAATCTGAAAGCGGATGTGCTGTTTTGAACATTCCAAGGAATTACAGGATATTGTGCGGGCAAAACATGCTCTTATCTGAAAAGGGGCAAAGCTTCTCGAGGTGGTTATATTAAACGTAGATTAAACCGTCGTTTTTTTTTGCTGGTTCGACGAAACTTTTCAGAGCCCGCATCGGTCTCTCAGAAGGTAGTCCAAGGATATCTTGAATTTTCTGACCTAACGTGAAAGAGAACCTGCCATACTGGTCTCCTTTCACAAGTCGGAAGCTGGTGCTATACTGTAACTTGGCAGACTTATGCAAAACGGGTGAATGCAGGTTGTATAGTTGCTTTCCAATTAGGGCTGTACGTTGCATTGCCGCTGTTTCGTTTTAATGTGCATTTGGAACGTAGCTTCTGTGTACAGTTCTCATCGTCTTGCTATAGGAAGAATGTACTTAAATTGGTAAGGGTGCATCCAAGATTTGTAGAACGTAGAATAGTACAAGCCCTTTGTCCCACGGTCAACCTAACCTACACACCCCTCAATTTGCTTCCGTCCTTGCACTTGTCCAGTAGTCGCTTAAATGTCCCTAATGTCTCTGGTTCTATTACCACTGCTGGCAGTGCATTCCATGCAGCCCCATAAAGAATCTACCTTTGATGTCTTCCCTATACATTCCTTCAATCACCTTAAAATTATGACCTCTAGTGACAGTCATTTCTGCCCTGGGGAAGTCTCTGGCTATCTACTCTATGCCTCTCATTACCTTGTACACACTATCGATTCACCTCTCTTTCTTCCTTCTCTCCGGTGTGAAAACTCTAACTCACTCAACCTCCATTCAAAGGACAAACCCTCCAATCTAGGCAGCATCCTGGTAAATCTCCTTTGCACCCTCTCTAAAGCATCTACATTCTCTAATGAGGTGACCAGAACAGGATCCAATATTCCAAGTGTCGTCTAACCAGGGTTTTATAGAGCTGCAGCAAAATCTTGTGACTCTTAAACTCAATCCCTTGGCTAATGAAATCCAAAACACCATGTGCCTTCTTAACAACCCAATCACCTTGAATGACAACTTTGAGGAATCTGTGTACGTGAACCCTGAGATTCTGCTGTACTACCACACTGCCAAGAATCTTGTCTTTAACCATGTATTTGGCCTTCAAATTCAACATTCTAAAATGAAACACTTTGCATTTATCCATGTTGAACTCCATCTGCCACTTCTCAGCTCAGTTATGCATTCTGTCAATGTCGTCTTGTAGCCTGCAACAGCCCTCGACACTGTCATTGTCAAACTTACTAACCCACCCTTCCACTTATTCATCCAAGTCATTTATAAAAACTACAAAGAGCAGAGGCCCAAGAACAGATCCCACAATTCACCACTGGTCACTGACCTCCAAGCAGAATACTTTCCATCCACTGTCTTCTTTCGGCCAGCCGATTCTGTATCCTGTACCTCCTAACTTTCTGAATGAGCCTACCGTGGGGAACCTTGTCAAATGCTGAAATCCATATACACCACATCCACTGCTCGACTGTCAACTTGTCTTGTAACATCCTTGAAGAACTCCAGGCTTGTGAGGCATGACTTGCCATGCTGACTATCTTAAATCAAACTACATTTTTCCAAATAGTCATAAATTCTATTTCTCAGAATCCTTTCCAGTACCTTGCTTTCCACAGATGTAAAACTGACTGGTCTGTGATTTCCTCAAGGTGTCGCATTTGCTTCCCTTCAATCATCCGGTACTACTCCCATAGAGAGTGAGGATGCAGTGATCATCACCAGAGGCATAGCAATCTCATTCCACGCTTCCCGTCCCGTAGTAACCTTTGATATATCTGGTCGGCTCTGGGGGGCCAACTATCTTTTTTTTATAGATATTTTTATTAGAAATTTAAAATTTTTACAAGTTTACAAAAATAAACAAAACTCTCAAGTACAAACATTGATATACAATTAAATCTTAAATATATAATAACCAAAATTTAACAAAAGAAAAATACTGAGGAAAAATAAACAAAACTCAACTAACTACTAATCTAACCTACAACTAACCAGAGTGTATATTTAAGTCTCTTACATTATTCAGATAAGAGAAAGGAAAAAAAAACAGCGGATAACATAGAAATTGGGTAGTGAGATACATGCTCAGAATGTGTTAACATCAAATGTAACAAAACCCGTATTCGTGCGGGATTCCTCTCCCAAGGGGCCCTGGACCAGCCAGGTTCGTAATCTCAATTAAATAAAAGCCCTTGTTAGGATAGCCAAAATATCTGTATTCATATAATTCAAGGGCTGCCATATTTTATAAAATAATTCGGTCTTTCGGTGCACCATATTTGTAAGGAAGTCAAGGGAAATACAATCTATAATTAATCTGTGCCAATTTGAAAGTCCAGGGGGACCCTCAGCCACCCAGTTTACCAAAATATTTTTCCTTGCACAGAAAGAGACAATAGAAAATAGTCTCTTCCCATGCATGTCCAGGGAGGATAAGTTCGAAAAGCCCAAAAGGAGAGACACGGGGTCCACTTTAATTTCCGTTCCTAAAATTTCTGTCAGGGCACTTGCTACTTTAGTCCAGTATCTACGTATCTTATGACAGGTCCATAGACAATGTACAAGAGTCCCCACCTCTATTTTACATTTGGGACACATTGGAGATGCCCTGCCTTAAATTTTGCCAATCGATCCAGTGCTATATGGGCCCTATGAAGTATCTTCAGCTGGATAGCCTGAGTTCTGTTACAGATGGTGATTCTTCTGGCGTTTTCCCAAATGTCATTCCACGTTTCTATAGAGATTTCTAGTCCCAATTCCTGATCCCATGTTTTAAGCAGATTGTCCATATCTCCCAATACTACTTCATGTAGTAAATGATAAATGGTACTGATGGAGGATACCCCCATTGGTCGTAGTACTCTACATTCTCTATCTGATTTATAAAGACTATCTAATAACGTAGTCTTCTTCTGTATATAGTCTCAAATTTGGAAGTATCGATAGAGGTCTTTATTAGGTAATCCGAATTTCTGATGCAGCTGTTCAAAAAACATCAAGACCCCATCTTTAAATAGGTCCCTTAGACATGAGATACCCCTGGATCTCCAGAGTTTAAAAGTGGCGTCTGTAAACCCCGGTTGGAATCCCTATGCTCCCACTATCGGTGCATAGGGGGATGTTTTATGTGAATTGCCCTCATTTTGCCGCATTATATTCCAAGCTTTAATTGTATTTAGTATTATAGGGTTTTTACAGTAATCTGTAATGATTTTCCTCTTGTCTGAAAATAAAAGGTTAATAAGTGGGCATTTACTTGAGAAGCCTCGATGTCCAGCCAGATTGATTGTGGATCAAACAAGACCCAATCAGCTATGTAACTTAATAAGGAACTTAACTGATATTTCCTAAAGTCTGGGAAGTCCAATCCTCCCCTTGCCTGTGGAAGCTGTAGCTTCTTCAGCTTAATGAGGGGTCGTCTATGATTCCAGCTATATAATTTATGTAGTGCCATCCTCGGCAGCATCACCGGAAGCATTCTCATAGGGTATAGGAGACGGGGCAGGACATTCGTTTTAATTAGTGCTATTCTACCCAGCCAGGAAATTGGAAGGTCTCCCCATCGCTGGAGGTCCTGCCTTATCCTTTCCAGTAAATGCACAAAGTTAGCCTTGTATAACTGACCAAATACTGGGGTAATAAAAATGCCTGAATATAAGAAACCCTCCAGGGACCAACAAAACGGAAAATGGGATCCATCCACTAAGTGGGGTATCATAGCAAGGCCACCCATTGGCATAGCTTCCGATTTTGAGAAATTAATTTTATAGCCTGAGAATGCGCTAAATGTATTAATAACTTGGATTAAGCGCGGTACGGACATCAGAGGATTACTGAGGAATAGAAGAACATCATCTGCATACAGGGAAATTTTATGTTTACCCGTACCAATCCTCGGGGCCGTTATATTAGGATCAGCCCATATAGCTTCTGCTAGTGGCTTAATTATTAATGTAAATAACAATGGCGAGAGAGGACATCCCTGATGGCAGCCCCTACCCACACTGAAGCTATTCGAACCTAATCCATTGGTAACCACAACTGCTTTGGGATCACTATACAATGTTGAGACCCATTTGGTAAACATCTTTCCAATGCCAAACCTTTCTAATGTGTAAAACAAATATGACCATTCAACCCTATCAAATGCTTTTTCCGCGTCTAATGAAACTACTACTCCTGGTATCTTTCCCTGATGACAGGCTTGAATCATATTCAAAACCCTTTTAATATTATTGGATGATCTACGGCCCTTAATAAACCCTGTCTGATCCTCCTTTATGATATATGGCAGTACCCTTTCTAGTCTCAATGCTAACGTTTTAGAAATGATTTTAAAATCTGCATTTAGCAAGGATATTGGTCTGTATGACGTACAATCTCCTGGGTCCTTTCCTTTTTTAAGGATAAGAGAGATATTTGCCTCTTACAGCGAAGGTGGGAGACAACCCTGACTATATGCATAGTTATACATGTCCATAAGTGGACCAACCAATATTTCTGTAAATTCTTTATAGAATTCAGCTTGAAAACCATCTGGGCCAGGTGTCTTACTGCTCTGAAGTTGCCTGATTGTGTCAAGTATTTCTTGGACTGTTAGGGAAGCATTTAAGACCGATACCTGTTCTGGAGTTAGGCCCGGAAAGATCAAATTTTTTAAAAATGATTGCATCCTCCTAATCCTGCCTTCACAATCCTACGATTTATGTAAATCAGAATAAAATTTTCTAAAGATTGCATTAATCTTTTTATGATTATGAGTCAAAATACCCGTACTTTCCTTGATAGATGTGATGGTTTGAGGGGCCTTTCTTTTTCTTTGCAAGAAATGCGAAGTATATACCCAGTTTGTCGCCAAATTCATATAACCTTTGTTTTGCAAATAATATTTCCTGCTTAGCCGTTTGGGTAAGCGTAGTGTTTAGAGCTGTCCTAAGGGCCGTAATCCATTGCAATTTAATAATAGAAGGTCTATCAGCATATGCAGTTTCAGCTGCTTTTAAGCGAGCTTTGAGCAGACGCTGTTGGTCTCCCTTTAATTTTTTCTGGGTCGCTGAGTAGGAGATGATCAAACCTCGCGCATAAGCTTTGATGGTTTCCCACGTCATTGATGGGTTGCTAGCCGTACCTAAATTAATTTCTAAAAAAGTTTTAAATTCTTGAGAAAAGTACTTTACAAATTTACTGTCTTTCATTAGGAAGGGGTCCATACGCCAGTGCTGAGGGGATGTCCCATTATTCCTCGCCTTGGTTTCCATATATACAGCAGCATGGTCGGAAATTACTATACTACCTATTTTACAGGATGATATGGAATTTTAAAAAATCGAGGGGGCAAAGAACACATCAATTCTGGTATGGCATTTATGTGGATTGGAGTAAAAAGAAAAATCTCTGCCCTGTGGATGAAGACATCTCCATACATCTACTAATCCTAATTCTTTGTTCAGATCCACCAATTGTCTAGATCTGGGAGATACTCCTGCAGTACTCTTGGGAATCCTATCTATTTCTGGATCCATAATACAATTAAAGTCTCCCCGTATAATTGTATGACGGGCACCAAGAGTCATCAATTTTGAGAAGGCTTCAGTTATAAATTTAAAGGGGTGTGCCGGGGGGGGCAGTACAAATTTAAAATCCCATATTCTTCTCCATTTATAAGGGCTTTAATCAGAATATATCGTCCAGATTCATCTTTTATCTGATTTAGGATTTTGAAAGGGAAATTCTTCCGGATAAGAATAACAACTCCCCTACATTTTGAGCTAAAAGAAGAAAAAAAAGGCCTGATCAAATCCACCCTGTCGTAATTTCAAGTGTTCTTTATCCGACAGATGTGTCTCCTGTAGGAGAGCTATATCAACTCTTTCCTTCTTAAGATTTGATAATATTTTCTTCCTTTTGACTGGCGAATTACTCCCCTTGACATTCCAGGTGCACCACTTAACTGACTGATCAACCATAATCATCCAGGCAAATCCGAGACCCCTCGGGAGGGGCAACCCTATCTAAAACATCCCGAGCATATAAAATTCACAAAAATAAAGGCTCTCTAATACACTCACTACAGTATAACAAAAAACTATTTCTAAATAATAAAAAAATAAAACGTATATAACGTATTTAAATGGAGATTTTTCCCCCTTGTTCCCAGGGGGTGTACTTCCTTTCCAAAGGTCCATCGTATCCTCTCCCAACCAGTGCCCCACCCTTGACCCAGGCACTCCTCAATAGAATGAGGAGAATTCAGATATAATACAAAGCTAGAGTTAACCCCGCCCCCCCCCCACACACCTGGATATATTTGGTAATGTTAATATCATGTATAAACATATATAACTATGAAATTACAACCTTAGCAAATAATAATGAAATATAATAATACAAAATAGCAAGGGAAAAACAACCCCGCTCCTAGAGACAGACGTAAAATAGAATAAGGTAACCACCTCCCCCACCAACATTAACTAAACCCCCTGGCTAAGGTAAGAATAAAGAAAAAAAAAGGGGGGATATAAACCGGAATGGGGGAAAGGCAAACCAACATCCATTGTCTCTTACAATTTATCTAAGAGTCCAAGAATTCCTTAGCCTTTTCTGGTGATCCGAAGTTATACACAGATCCTTCATGGTTAAAGCGTAGCATCGCTGGGTAGCGTAAGGAGTATTAAATATTTAAGTCCCTTAAACACTTTTTCGCCTCATCGAATGCCTTCCTCTTACGGACCAGAGCTGGGGAAAAGTCCTTGAATAACATGATCTTGGATCCTTTATAGATCATGGCTTGGGAATCTTTTCCAAGATTTCTAGAGGTTTCTAGGAGTATCTGCCTCTCCCTATAGCTCTGCAGCCGGAACAGGACCGGGTGTGGGTGCTGGTTCGAGCCGGGCCCACATATTGCAACCCGATAGGCCCATTCCACCCTTACCTGGCCTGATCCAGCTTCCAAATTTAAAAGCTGTGGCAGCCACTGCTCGAGAAACACTGTAAGCTGGCCTTCCTCTTCCCGTTTGGGAAGGGCCAGCAAACGAATATTTTTTTCACCGACCTCGATTATCGAGGTCATCAGTATGATTCTCTAATGTCCGGACTCGCTGTTCAAGAGTCTGGACCTGATCCACGGCCGGTTGCGCTGTAGTTTTGGAGGTCGCGGCCTTTAGCTCCACCCCTCCGTCTCGGCGCTCGATTTCTTTAATGTCTCGGTCGTGCTTTTGCAGCGCGGCCGAGAGTGAGTCCCATTGACTTCTGGATTCTTCAATGAAAGTGTCGATCTTCGCACCGAGCCCAGAGATCATTTCCATGAGGCTTGCCACCGTAGGTAAGTCCCCCGGGGCGGCTGCGGACGCCTCTGCTGCAGCTGGGGGGGTGGGGGGTTCCTGCTTGCTGAGAGCTGTGGGCTCCCTTCCCTTTAGTCATTTTTGCTGAAGATTAAATTGTTTAAATTCAACACTGATCAATTAATTAAATTAAACAGTTATTTTAAATGATTTGCTGAGTGTGGTCGGGGTGGGTGACCCACTTTGCCCAAGTCTTGGGAGGAGCACTGTAGACTCAGACTTGCTGGGTCGCCGCCATCTTGGATCCCCCGGACCTATCTATCTTGATGCTTCCCAGAATTTCCAGCACATCCACTTTCTTAATATCAATCTGTTCAAGCCTATTAACCTGGTCCACTGTGTTCTCACTATTAACCAGATCCCCCCTCTCTAGTGAATACTGAAGAAGAAAACTCATTTAGGGCTTCCCTTCAGACTCCAGGCACAGGTTCCCTCCACTATCCCTGATTGGTCTACCTTCTCTGATCATTCTCTTATTCCTCATGTACATGTAGAACACCCTTAGGTTTTCCTTAATCTCCCCACCCCACTCCCCTCTTTTTTGTTTACCCCCCCCCCCCCCCCCCCCCAGGCTTTCTCATGCCCCCTCCTAGCTCTCCTCGGTCCATGTAATCCTCTAAAGCTGTGCTAGATCTTTGCTTCCTCAACCTTAAGTAAACTTTCTTCTTTCTCTTGACGCGAAGCTCCTCTGCTCCTCATCCAAGGATCCTTCATCTTACCAATTCTTGCCTGTCTCAGTGGGCCAAGGTTATCCAACATGTGCAACAAGTGCTCCTTAAACAGTCTTTGCACTTTTGTTGTGCATTTCCTGTGGAACAATTGTTCCCAATTCATACTCCATGTCTAGTATAATTCCACCCCACCCTCCCCCCAATTAAATACTTCCCACACTCTGTTCCTATCCCCTTCCATGGCAGTTGTGGTCACTGACACCGAAATGCTCTCCCATTGGGAGATTTGATACCTGTCTTCGCTAACTACCTAGCACCAAATTCAATACGGCCTCCCCCCAGTCAGCCTATCTACAGATTCTGTCAGGAATCCTTCCTGGACACCTGACAAAATCAACTCCATCCAGACTGTGTGCACTATGGAAAACATGCAATAAAGTGATTACTCCTTTCCTGTTCCTGACTTCCACCCATACTGACTCAGTAGACAAACCCTTCTCAACAGCCTCTTTTTCTGCTGTTGTGATGCCCTCTCTATCAATGCTACTCCCCCTCCTCTTTTACCCGCATTCTTTTTAAAAGATTTTAAATCCTGGAACATCCAGCAGCCATTCCTTTCCCTGTGAAATCCATGTCTCCATTACGGCCACGGCGTCGTAGTTCCAAATACTGATTTATGCTCTAAGTTCATCACTTATTCCTGACTCTCCTTTTATTGAAACAGACGCACTTTAACCCATCCCTTTGCCCTATCAACTGTACATCCTGTATTCTATTTCTTCCCATTCAACAACTGCCCTCTCCTCTGATCTGTAGTCTGGTTCCCATCCCCCTACCAAACTGGTTTAAACCTTCCCGAAGTGTTCTAGCAAATCTCCTGCCCAGGACTTTGGTGTCCCTCCAGTTTAAATGCAACCCATCCTTCATGTACAGGTCCCACCTTCCCCAAAGGTACACCAATGATCTACATATCTGAAGCCCTTCCTCCTATGCCAGCCCTATAGCCACATATTTAGCTGCACTCGCTCCCGTTCTTCGCCTCGCTTGCACTGGTAGTAATCCTGAGATTACTACTCTGCTTGTCCTGCTTTTGAGCTTCCACCCTAACTCCCTGAAATCACTTTTTAGATCCTCATCCCTCTTCCTGGCTATGTCATTGGCACCAATGTGCACCACAATTTCTGGCTGCTCACTCTCTCCCTTCAGAATCTTTTTGTAGATTCAATCAGATACATCCAGGACTGTGGCACCATCCAGTTTCCTAATGTGAGGAGCTGGAGTTGGGTGCACTTCCCACAGATTAAGTCAGTGGGGACACTAGTGGTGACTCTTACCTCCCACATCCTCCTACAGGAGGAGCATGCAGCCGCCCTAATGTGTTCCTACTGTTCTGAATTCTCAAAGAAACTATTGAGGAAAAAATAACTATAACGTTGCCAATTTTGGTGCACAGAACCTTTTTTGGTTAGGAAAAGAGGAAGGGTGGGAGACATAGCCTGAGTAGTGTGCGGCTGCTTTACCCGAAACAAATATATTATCTCACTTACTTAGCAGTCCTGTGTCTGCTCCTGCTCAGCGTGTGCTCTTGCCTAATCACGAGAAGTTATTAAAGAATGAATTTACCTTTCCGGCAGCTCCCGGTCCTTGGTCTCACTACTACTGATGCTGCTGCAAAAATGAAGGCCACTGGAGAGTTCGAGTTATAAAGAGGGCTGGAAAAGCTGGGACCTCTTTCACAAGTTGAGGGGTGACCTTGTAGAGGTTTATAAAATTGTACATAAGGTGACTAGCCAAGGTCTTTTCCCTGGGGTAGGGAAGTCTAAAACTAAAGTGGGTTTAAAGTGAGATGGAAAAGATTTAAAATGGAAACAAGGGGCAACTTTTTCACGCAGAGGGTGGAATGTATGTGGAATGAAAATACAATAGGAAATGGTAAAGGTGAGTACAATTACAACATTTAAGACATTTGGACGGGTACGTGGATAGGAAATGTTTAGAGGGAAGTGAGCCAAATATGTGTTCCAAATATGAATTCAATGTAGCTAAGTGTGAAGTCATTCACTTTGGTAGGAGTAACAAGAAGATGGATTACTGGGCTAATGGTAGACTACTTGGTAGTGTGGATGAGCAGAGGGATCTTGGTGTCCATGTACACAGATCTTTGAAAGTTGCCACCCAGGTAAATAGTGCTGTGAAGAAGGCATATGGTGTACTGGGCTTTATTGGTAGAGGAATTGAGTTCCGGAGTCCTGAGGTCATGTTGTAGTTGTATAAGACTCTGGTGCGGCCTCATCTGGAGTATTGTGTGCAGTTTTGGTCGCCATATTATAGGAAGGATGTGGAGGCATTGGAACGAGTGCAGAGGAGGTTTACCAGGATGTTGCCTGGCATGGTAGGAAGATCGTATGAGGAAAGGCTGAGGCACTTGGGGCTTTTCTCATTGGAGAAAAGAAGGTTTAGGGGAGATTTGATAGAGGTGTACAAGATGATTAGGGGTTTAGATAGGGTTGACAGTGAGAACCTTTTTCCGCTAATGAAGTCAGCTGTTACTAGGGGACACAGCTTTAAATTAAGGGGTGGTAGGTATAGGACAGATGTTAGGGGTAGATTTTTTACTCAGCGCGTTGTGAGTTCATGGAATGCCCTGCCAGTAGCAGTGGTGGACTCTCCCTCTTTATGGTCATTTAAGCGGGCATTGGACAAGCATATGGAGGTTATTGGGCTAGTGTAGGTTAGGTAAGCTTCGGTCGGCGCAACATCGAGGGCCAAAGGGACTGTACTGCTTTGTGTTTTTCTATGTTCAAATGCAGGCAAATGGGACTCATTCAGTTTTGGGAACCTGGTTGGTATGGATGTGTTAGGATAAAGAGCATGTTTCATGTTGTAAACCTTCAAATCCTGCCTGCTTTGTCAGTGCCCTTTGAGGAAGAGAAACTGCAACCTGAATTTCTATGAAAAAAAAATTGTGGATGCTGAAACAAAAATTGCTGGAGAAACTCAGGTCTGGCAGTATCTGTAGCTGGGGTGGAAAAAGACATATATGTTCAGTTTCCAAAGTTATTGAATTCAATTCACTATTGAGTCCTAAAGGCAGCAGAGGAAGGGTTCCTCAGGGTTTTCATCTCATCTGAGGAACCCCCCCACCACCCCACCCCAAAAACCTCCACCCTCTTCCAACTACATACAGCCCACTTCAACTTTCTACCCCAAATCCTCAAATCAGACTGCCCAGGTAGACCTATTGTTTCTACCTGTTCCTGCCCCTCCGAGCGTGTCTCATCCTACTTTGAATCAATATTTTTTCTCCCTTCGTCCAATCCCTCCCCGCTCACATCTGCAAATTTTCTGACTCTTTACATCAGTTTCAGAATTTCCAGCTCACAGCTCCAACATCCTTCTCTTCACCATGCAAGTGCAATCCCATTATATGTCCATCTCCCATTGGGATGATCTTGAGCTCTCCACATAATCATGGAAAGAAAACCTGAACAGTCCCATCCACCACTATCTTTCTCCACCTAGCCGAGCTTGTCCTAACTTTGAAGAACTTCTCCTTTTAACTCCTTTTTTTTGGTGTGGCCATGAGTATCTACATGACCCCAATTTTGCATGTCTCTTGTGGAGTACACGGAATCTTCCTTGTTCCAATGCTACTTCAGTCCCTCCCCACAACTCTTTCACTGGTACGTTATTGATATCATTAGTGCTGATCATTTGGAACTGAAACCATTTATCAATTTCATGACCAATTTCCACCTTGCGTCTCCTCCAACTGGTTCATATTGGACTCCTCCATTTCCGAGATGGAGGATGGAAAAAAATTGTAAGAGCTGCTTTTTTTTATTGTTTTGAAATGTTTTCAGTGTTGGGAATTGATTTTTCTGGAACTCTAGAAGCAGTAATTACTTTTTAAGTTGTTGCAGTGTTTTGGAACTTTGAGCAAGGTGGGGAAGATCAAAACAATGGCACTTTGTCTGTCTTCCTCCTTTTCAAAGGTAATGACCACATGGGCAGTGACTCAAATGGAGAAAGAAACCTATACTGCTGTATGATCCAGCAGTAATCTGCACAGCTGCTTCCTTTGCTGACTGGTTTCAAGTATCTCTAGCCATCAGAGTTTGTTCTAAAAATTGTGAAACTCACAGCTAACATTGGAGAAACCTGTGTAGGTGCTCACAGCACGAGAGCATGTAAAAATAGAACCTTACATTTTCTTTTGTAAATCTACAATAGTGTGTAGAGTTTTTTTTGTGTAGTGTCATAGAGATATGCCTCTTGATAAAACTTTAAAAGTATAAAAACGCAGATACTAAGCTAGCCTGGAGCAGTAAGTCTGTGCTATTTTCTGGGTCTGTTGATAAGATACAAAGATGACCTTTAATAGTGATGTGCTCTTCCTGTCATGTGGGAGGTTAGGGAGAGTTTCCATGTTACTGATTATGCCTGCAGGAAGTGTGTATGGTTGCGGATCCTATCAGATAGCATGGATTAATTGGAGTAGTAATTAGAGGCAATGAGGAATTTACAGGAGCTAGGGGGTGTGATGGATGGAGTTGCAAGGAGGGAGATAGTGAGGTAGATGGGTGACTTCTGGGAAAGGGAGGCGGGTAGTGCAGGAGTTTCCTGTGGTGTAGGGGAGAAGGATTCATATTTTCGGATCATTGGAATATCTTCTGGGGTAGAAGTGAACTGTATAAGAAAGACATTGCATGTGAATTGGAAGGGACGGGATCAAGCCAAGGTGGCAATAGTGAGGAAAGATCAGTCTGAGACTGGTACAGTTGGGGAAAAGGAGTACATCAAACAGCCAGGACAGGCAGGAACAAAGTTGAACGAGCTCGGACTGATAAATTAAACTGCATTTATTTCAATGGCCTAATAGGCAAGGCAGATGAACTCAGGAATGGTTAGGAACATGGGACTGGGATATCATAGCAATTGCAGAGACATTGCTCAGGGCTGGGAGCTTAATGTTCCAGGGTACAGATGCTAGAAGAAGATTTAAAAAGGGAGGGCAAGAGAGGATGGGGAGTGGTGTTTTTGATTAGATATAAACATTTTGGATGTATTCCGGGAATTACTTAAGTGGAACTGAAATAAGAAAGCGATCATCACCTTATTGGGATTGTGTGATAGATTCCGCCCCCCCCCCCCCCCCCCCCAACACTAAACTGAATACCACCCCTGCCTCCAAAATAGTCAGCGGGAAATTGAGAAAAAAAAGTTAGAAATCTGTTATCTGTAAGTATAACAGGGTGGTTATGGTAGGGGATTTTTACCTTTCCAAACGTTGACTGACATTATAGTGTTAAGGGCTTGAATGGAGAGGAATTGTGCATAAAGTTTTTTTTCTGATTCAATATGTGGATGTACCTACTTGAGAAGGTGCAAACCTTGACCTACTCTTGGGAAATAAGGCAAGGCAGGTGACTGAGGTGTCACCTGGGTGAGCTTTGGGGCAGTGACCATAATTCTATTAGATTTAAAATAGTGATGGAAAAGGATAGACCACATCTAAAAGAGTCCAAAGACACTGTTCCTGTTAGGATGAAGGGGAAGGCTGGTAGATAGAGCAAATGCTGTATGCCTAGAGAAATTGAGGGTTTGGTCAAGAATAAGAAGGAAGCATATGTCAGGTATGGACAGCAGAGATTGAGTGAACGTGATCTATATGGACTTCAGGTAAAGAGTTTGGCAAGATTTTTCCCCATGGTTGATAGGTAACCTAAGTTAGATCTCATGGAATAGAAGGAGAACGAGCCTTTGTATACAAACTGGCTCAAAGGTAGAAGACAGGGTGATGTTGGCTTGTTGTTTAGACTGGAGGCTTGTGATCAGTGGTGTGCCTCATGATCACTGCTGGGTCCACTGCTGATTTCGATATGAACATAAGGTGTATGGCTAGTAAATTTGCAGATGACATCAAAATTATGATGTAGTGGACAGCAAAGAGGATTACTTCAGAGGACAATGGGATCTTGGTCAGATGGGCCAAATGCTGGCAAATGGGACTAGATTAATTTAGGATATCTGGTCAGCATGGACGAGTTGGACCAAGGATCTGTTTCCGTAACATCTCTGTTCCCATTTCTGGGGATAGGCTAGCCACTGGAGATATCCACTAGAAATACTGACTCCCACAGTTACCTGAACTATACATCCTCACACCTTGCTTTCTGTAAAGACTCCATTTATTTTCCTAGTTCAACAGCTGCATCACATCTGTTCCTATGATACCACCTTCCACAGGAGTACCTCAGAAATGTTCCTCCACCAAGGATTCCCCACCACTATGGTTGACAGAACTTCTAGCTGTGTCCGACCTATTGCCTCTTTTTTTGCATTCACCCCTTCTCTTCCTTCCCATAACACTGATAGAATCTCCCTGAATTTTATTTTCAATCCCAATAGCATCCGCATCCTAAGTATCATAGCTGCCACTTCTGCCATGTCAAGGTGCCATCACCAGACATTCCTTCCCTTCCCTTATGTCACCATTTGTAGGACTGTGCCCTCTAGGGTGCTCTGATTCACTCCTCCACTCCCAATACCACGTCACACTCCACAGGGCCTTCTGATGCAGTCAGAGAAGGTGCAACACTTGCTTGTTTGACGTCCCCAATATCCAAGAATCCAGACACATTCTAAGTAGCAATTTACTCACCCTTCACTCGATCAAGTCCACTGTATTCACTGATCACATTGTGGTCTCCTCTGTATTTGGGACATGAAACACGTACTGGGTAACACTTTTTGAGGCTCAGCACAAACGAAGAACAGCATCTCATTTCCCACTTGTGGATCTTTACAGTCTTCAGGACTTTCTAAATAATAGAATCAGTACACCACCTTCTATGTCCTATCCCAGGCCCTGTCATGACAAGGGTGGTTTTCAGTACAACCAACCCATTTTCACCTACTTGTGGTCCCCATGATCAGCTTTTCTTTCTCCCTGGCATAACGTAATTGGTTCTGTCTCCATAGGTTCCATTTCTGCCTATTCACTCACTCCTCCCAACACACCCTCTGGCTTTGGTGTATATATGCCACCTTTTCCTAACAGGTCTGAATAACGGTCACTGGACTCAATGTTAACTCCACTTTCTCTTCACAGATGCTGTCAGACCTGAATTTTCCAGCAATTTCTGTTCTGACCCAGATTTCAATTCAGGCCAGCACATGCTTCCAGTTCGAACACTATAGTTCACTCTTAACATATTCCCAACAAATTATTATTTTCTTGAAAGCCTGCTTCAATAGATTAGATTACTTTACAGTGTGGAAACAGGCCCTTCGGCCCAACAAGTCCACACCGACCCGTCGAAGCGCAAACCACCCCCACGTTTACCCCTTACCTAACACTACGGACAATTTAGCATGACCAATTCACCTGACCTGCACATCTTTGGACTGTGGGAGGAAACCGGAGCACCCGGAGGAAACCCACGCAGACACGGGGAGAATGTGCAAACTCCACACAGTCGCCTGAGGTGGGAATTGAACCCGGGTCTCTGGCGCTGTGAGGCAGCAGTGCGAATCGCTGTGCCACCCACAGTAGTATTTTTTATAGCAAATAATACCATTTGTATTCCAGATTTATTCATACAATTTGAATTCTACCAGCCACAGCAGTGGGATTTGAACCCATGATCCTAGATCAATAGCGTGGACCTTTAGATTACTGGTGCAGTGATGTTACCAGTATGCCACTGTCTCCCAGAAGTACAGGGGTATTAATAAGGATGTTGTCTACAATTTTTCTACAGTTCTAGTATAATCTCAGCTTTGGCAATCAATCTTGGCAAATAAAGGAAATTATTTCTTGGCAAATAAAGGAAATTATTTCCTACTGTACCTGTCCAGCTGTTATTTGGAAGAAGTGAAAGTTGTCATTTACAGAGAATCATTGCCATCTTTCCCATTAGAGACAGATGACCTATGGTGAGTTCAACCTGAAGGACACCATATCCCATGCAATAGGTAAGTTTAGGAAGGTAGAGCCTTCATGGTAACGTCAACCAGAGCAGGGATTAAACTGTTGTTAGTGTCACACTCCACACAAACTAACCATCCACCCAGCTGAACTATCAGATATATGAACGTACATTGAGCAGTTTAAATGCTTTAAGTTTTGCATGATATGAATGAAGGGGTTGACTTTAGTTTAGGTGGAAATGTGAGTAGTTAAATGTAGCTGTTACTAAATTGTCACTAATAAAATTCAAAGAATAGATATCAGCTGTTGGTTCTATTCTCCAAAAGTAAACCTTTTTTGTGTAGCTATCTCTTTGATATGAATTCGGGGGTGGAATGGGACTGATTATAGTGCTTTAAGAGACCTGGCATGGATTCTGGGCTGAATGGTCAACTGAGCTGTCATGACTATAACACTAAAATCACTGCAAAATTAACTAATTTGCATTATTCCCTGAAATTATCTAAACACCAAATGTCTAATTTTAAAAGTATGACTTGGAAAATATTCTATAAATGGTAGTTTTTAAGTGATATGTAAGGCTGTTGTTGCATGGTGGTAGTGTCCCTACCTCTGAATCAGGAGGCTAGGGTTTAGGTCTCTCTGCTTTGGGGGTGCATAATACCATCTCTGAACAGGTTAATTTAGAAAATATGTTTGAAGTGGTAATAACCTTCCTGTATTTGAATGTCATGAAAGTTAATTACCTATGTTTCCTTAATTATTTTAAATTCATTGGAACATTACAATTTCTGTACAGCAGATTTAAGGCATCTACACTGAGGTACTTGTTTGATACCTTTTTTGCAGTGCATCAAGTAATAGGAAAGCTACGTGCAGAGACTTGATTCAAGCCACAAAATGAAGTACTTGCCCTATTATCTATTACTCGATTCTTTGCTAGAACAAACTAAAGCTGATAAATTTGTTCCATATCTGTACTTAACTGTGTGTGTACAGTTCCCTGAAGCTGACAGGGCAGGTAGTTAGTAATGAAGACCTAAAAGTTTCTCTTTTTTTTTTAGCTTAGATACACAATATATTGAGTAGGTTGATTACTTTAGAACTGCATAAAATCCTGGAGTAGTCATAGGATGGGAGGGATGTGAAACAAAAACAAATTACAGGAGAAACTCCACTATATGTAGAGAGAAAGTGGAGTTAAAATTTCAGGTCCAGTGACCCTTCAGAAATGGGTTGTGTTTAAGATGTTAAGGTTACCTCAGATTACATCAGGATCTGGACCAGATGGGCCAATGGGCTGAGAAGTGGCAGATGGAGTTTAATTCAGATAAATGCGAGGTGCTGCATTTTGGGAAAGCAAATCTTAGCAGGACTTATACACCTTAATGGTAAGGTCCTAGGGAGTGTTGCTGGACAAAGAGACCTTGGTGCGCAAGTTCATAGCTCCTTGAAAGTGGAGTCGCAGGTAGATAGGATAGTGAAGAAGGCGTTTGGTAGGCTTACCTTTATTGGTCAGAGTATTGAGTACAGGAGTTGGGTGGTCATGTTGCAATTGTACAGGACATTGGTTAGGCCACTGTTGGAATGTTGCGTGCAGTTCTGGTCTCCTTCCTATCAGAAAGATGTTGTGAAACCTGAGAGGGTTCAGAAAAGAATTAAAAGGATGTTGCCAGGGTTGGAGGATCTGAGCTACAGGGAGAGGCTGAACAGGCTGGGGCTATTTTCCCTGGAGCGCGAAGGCTGAGGGGTGACCTTATAGAGGTTTACAAAATTATGAGGGGCATAGATAGGGTAAATAGACAATCTTTTCCCTGGGATCAGGGAGTCCAGAACTAGAGGGTATAGGTTTAGGGTGAGAGGGGAAAGATATAAAAGATACCTAAGGGGCAACATTTTCACGCAGTGGTTGGTGCGTGTATGGAATGAGCTGCCAGAGGATGTGGTGGAGGCTGGTACAATTGCAACATTTAAGAGGCATTTGGATGGGTATATGAATAGGAAGGGTTTGGAGGGATATGGGTTGGGTGTTGGCAGGTGGGACTAGATTGGGTTGGGATTTATGGTCGGTATGGACGGGTTGGACCAAAGGGTCTGTTTCCATGCTGTACATCTCTATGACTATGACTCTGTTAAAATGAATATTTTGAACAATATTGCCTCTCTTGAATTCTAGCTACAAGGAAAACCTAGGAACTATTTGCTATGCAACATAGGTTAGGGGAAATTTAATTGCAGTGTATGAGTGAATATGTCCTTAGTAAGGTCAATAACCAAGTAACATTACTAAATAAGGGGAAAAAAATCAGCATATAATGCATACTGACGATAGCAGTAGAAATCAGGAAGAGAATGTCAAATGCAGGAGCAAGGCCGAGGCTAGAATAAGGAAGGCTGAGGAAGCATGAGCAAGAGATGGCAGGCTACACTAAAAGAAACTGTAAAAAGAAACAGTAAAATGATCTTCATTCATATTAACAGTAAAAAAAAATAAGTGAAGCATAGAGTGGGATCTATAAGGAATACGCAGAGTAAGCTGTTCACTAAAGCAAGGGAAATGGTAGAGGACTGAATGAATATTTTGCTTCTGTCTTATTAAATTAGAAGATGGTGACAAAGGCCGAGTCGAAAATGTGGGCATTGAACAGCTGAACAGTATAGTGATAGATGAAGAGGTGCTTAAAAGGCTGGCAGCAATCTAGGTAAAGAAGTTACCAGCCCCAGACGGGGTGCATCCTAGATTGCTGAGAGGGGTAAGGAAGCAAATTGCAGAGCCATTGACAGGGAATTTTCAGGCCTCTTTGAACACCGTATTGCTCCCTTGGGACTGAATGACTACAAATGTGACACCTTTTGTTTAAGGAAGGGTCAAAGCATAACCCCGGTAACTACAGACCAGTCTGCTTGAGATCAGTTGTGGGAAAACTGGAGGCCATAATACAGGATAAGGTAACTTTTTTTTTCTCCCAGTGTATATTTAATACTAGACAGTCAACATGGCTTTGTCAAGGACAGGTCATGACGAACAAATTTAATTGAGTTCTTTGAGGTGCCACAGGCAATGGTTTAGGTTAGAGCTGTGCATGTTGTATGTTTGGACATTCAACATTTTTGATATGGTGTTGCATGGCAGGTTGGTTAGCAAATCATAAATGTTTGTTTGGGATTAATTGGTCCTTGGCTGTATCAATTCTATTCTAATTCATTCTTTGTGGAAACAGGCCATTTGGCCCAACAAGTTCACACCCATTCTCCAAAGGGCATTCATCCGAGACCCAGACCCCCCTACCCTATCCCTGTAACTCTGCATTTCTCATGGCTAGCCTACACATCCCTGGACACTATGGGCAATTTAACATGGCCAGTTGACCTCGACCTAACCTGTACATCCTTGGACTGTGGGAGAAAACCAGAGAATCCAGAGGAAGCCCACACAGACACAGAACATGCGAACTCCACACGGACACTGAGGCTGGAATTGAACTGGGTCCCTGGTACTATGAAGCAGCAGTGGTGGCCACTGAGCCATTCTGCTGCCCCAGAAGTGAGGGGCTTGTCTGAGATCTGTCTACATTAATCTGCAGACTCTGTCATCCTCATCACTTGATTTCAGACCTATTTTTGTGCCATTCACAAATTTGTCTGTAGTACATATATATAATAAATAACTGGCTCCAGCACTGGTCCCTGTCACACTCCACTAGTTACATTTTCCAAATCTGAAAAGGACCCATTCATCCCAACTTTGTTTCCTGTTAACCTATTAGCATGGATCAGGGTTTGGTTATCCCCAAAACTGAGGTCCTAATATGTTCCAAATTCCATTGTATTCATTGGATCCCAGGATTACACTTGGAGGGCATGTGTATGATGGGAGACACATTTTCCACAATTATTTGGTTGCTCAAGATTAGAAATAAATTTGCAAGAAAGGGTAAAGACATGAGTTGTACAACGGTTCTTTCCACATCTGGGAACTTGATTCAAATCCAGCAAATAGCAATTAGGGACGTCCCCTCTGTCTGCAGAGGTTGTGTGGGAAACTAGCTCCAACTGATCATAAAAATGAATACGAAATTATTTAGTATTTAGTGTTAGTTAACAATTTTATTGATACAGATCAGAGATCGCTGTTACAGGAAACCAATAATTCTGCTGTAGTTGGGAGCTCTCCTAAACGTATACAAAGCTGAAGGTTCTTTAATCTCTCAATTTTGGCTGGGTTGAATGAAGATAAAAGAAAATGTTTTCTGGATATTTCATTGATATAATGGTTTTGTTACAAAGCTTCTGTTTTTAAATCAGATTAATGTCTTCACAAAAGACAATGGAAGTGCATTGGTAAAATAGGCCGAGTCAGCATGCCTTCATCAAGGGGTAATCATGCCTGACAAATTTGTTAGAATTCTTTGAGGAGGTAACAAGCAAGTTAGACAGAGAGACAGTGGACATGATCTATTTGGTTTCCAGGAGGCCTTTGATAAGGTGGCATGCTAAATAATATAAGAGCCTGTAGTGTTAGGGGCAAGGTACTGACATGGATAGAGGATTGACTAACAGAAGGCACAGTGGGGATAAAGAATTCTTTTTCAGGATGGCAGCCGGTGACTCGTGGAGTTCCCAAAGTCCATGTTGGAACTATGACTATTCATGTTATACAATAATGATCTGGATGATGGAACTGAGGGCATTGTTGCTACGTTACAGATGACACAAAGATAGGTGGAGAGAAGTTGGCTACAACATTGGAAACATATAGATAGGCATTTCGCAGATTAGATACTAGTTCTAAATGGCCTGGGGATCACTGTTGTGACCCTTTTACAATTTCTGAGTTATATAAACTATTTGGAGATGGGTATCGAGGGCAAAATTTTCAAATTTGCACACACAACTAAGCTAGGCAGAACAGAGAATTGTGAGGATGACAGAGTGACTTCAGAGTGACAAGTTGGCCGAATGGACATTCACTTGGCAGATGAAATTCAATGCTGAGAAATGTGAGGAAATGCATTTTGGTGGAAGAAACAAACCATATGGGCTCAATGGTACAACTTTAAGGGGTGTACAGGAGCAGAGAGGATTCACATGAATGATTCTCTGAAGGTGGCCAGGCAAGGTGAAGTAGTTAAGAAACCTTATAGGGTCCCTGGGTTTATAAAATAGAGTATAAAAGCAAGGATATGATGCTACACCTCTACAAATCATTGGTCAGACTATATTGGGAGTATTGTGTTCAGTTCTCAGTAGCTTATTTAAGGAAGGATGTTAAAGCCCTAGAGAGGGTTCAGGTGAGGTTACTAGAATGATTATCAGGAATTGGAAATTGTAGATCCAAGGAAAGGTTAGAAAGTGGATTTTATTTCGATTCAATTCCCTCCAGTGTAGAAACAGGCCCTTCGGCCCAACCAGTCCACACCGACCCTCTGAAGAGTAACCCACCCAGACGTGTTTCCCTCTGACTCATGCCCCTAACGCTATGGGCAAGTTAGCATGGCCAATTCACCTGACCTGCACATCTTTGGGCTGTGGGAGGAAACTGGAGAAAACCCACACAGACACTAGGAGAATGTACAAACTCCACACAGATAGTCGCCCGAGGCTGGAATCTAACCTGGGATCCTGGTGCTGTGAGGCAGCAGTGCTAACCACTGAGCTACTGTGCTGCTCCTTTGGAGCAGAGAAGATTTAGGAGGTGACCTTATTGAGATGTTCAAAATTATGAACAACTTTTGACAGTGTAAAGAAGGATATTCTGTTTCCACTAGTTGGTACTACTGTAGTTATGGATCACAGTTACAAGATTCAGCAAGCGAGCTAGGAGTGATATGAGGAATTTCTTTACTCTGACTTGTTCGGATTTGGAATATGCAACTTGGGAGGGTGATTGAAGTGGATTCCATTGGAGGTTTCAAAAGAACTAGAAATCGATTTGAAAGTAATTAATTTAGGTGGCTACAGAGTTGGCTTTGGAGAATGGGGCTAGCTGGGTAGCTCTTTTGGAAGCTTGTACAGACATGATGGGTTGAATAGCCTTCTATGCTGTAACCTTTTATAAATGTACTTTGATTAGGTTGATGCACAGTTTAGCACAGGTAATTTCTCAGTAAACCTGCAAGAGCTGTAACGTAGTCACCAACAAGTAAAGTTTAATGTGCAGTAAAATTTTGAAAGAACATCATTGGTCCATCAAGTCCATTCTTAATCACACAATAATTCCCTTACTGAATTTCTGCAACGAAATACAGTTGAAAGTTCAGTATTTTTAAAAAAGCTTTATCCTGTTTTGAGCTTAATATAACTTGCACAATGCTCTCTGTAATGTACCATACAGATAATTTGAGTTAAACATAGCAAATGACTTGCATTCAACCATTTAATTCCTGTATCCCTGCTGATTACTCCAATATTCCTTTTTTTTTGTTTCAAAATAATCGAAGGTTTTTTTGCAATTTTCTTTTCTTAAAAATGCTCTTTAGAACTTTAGAACGTAGAACATTACAGTGCAGTAGGCCCTTTGGCCTTTGTTGCGCTGACCTGTGGAGCCAATGTGAAGCCCATCTAACCTACACTATTCCATTTTCGTCCATATGTCTATCCAATGACCATTTAAATGTCCTTAAAGTTGGCGAGTCTACTACTGTTGCAGGCAGGGCATTCCACACCCCCTACTACTGAGTAAAGAAACTACCTCTGACATCTATCCTATATCTATCACCCCTCAGTTTAAAGCAATGTCCTCTCCATCACCATCTGAGGAAAAGAGGCTCTCGCTGTTCACCTTAACTAACCCTCTGATTATCTTATCTCAATTAGGTCACCACTCAACCTTCAAGGATCTATGTACATGGACACAGATCTCTCTGCTCATCTACACTATCAGGAATCTTATTAGCACAGTAAAGTATTTCTGTTGCTCCTTCCAGAGAATCACCTCACACTTTTCCACATTAAACTCCATTTGCCACCTCTTAGCCCAGCTCTGCAGCTTATCTCAGACCCTCTGAAACCTGCAACATCCTTCAGTGCTATCATAGCTCCACCGACCTTATTGTCCTCCACAAATTTACAATCCCATCCTTCTACACCCTCGTCTTTGTCATTTATAAAAATGACAAACAGTAGTGGACCCAAAACAGATCCTTGAGGTACACCACTAGTAATTGAACTTCAGGATGAACATTTGCCATCAACCACCACCCTCTGTCATCTTTCAGCTAGCCAATTTCTGGTCCAAACTGTTGAATCACCCTCAATCCCATGCCTCTATTTTGTGCAATAGCCTACTGTGGGGAACCTTATCAAATGCCTTACTGAAATCCATATACACCACATCATCCACTTTACCCTGATCCAATTGTTTGATAACTATCTCCAAAGAACTCAATAAGATTTGTGAGGCATGACCTAACCTTCTCAAAACCGTGTCAACTATCCCTAATCAACTTATTCCCCTCTAGATGATTATAAATCCTATCTCTTATAACCTTTTTCAACACTTTTTACCCACAGCACCCCTTCTTGATCCTCCAGTTTTCTGGCACTATTCCTGTAGACAATGACGACCTAATGATCAAAGCCAAAGGCCCTGCAAAGTCCTTTCTGGCTTCCCAGAGAATTCTGGGATGAATCCCATTGGCCCAGGGGACTTCGCAACTCTGGAAAGTGTGGAAAATAGGTAACACCTCATCCTGATGAACTTCAATCGCATCTCGTCTGTAGCCTGTATCTCCGTATTCTCCTTGACAACATTGTCTTTTTCTAGTGTGAATACTAACAAAAGATATTCATTTAGCGCTTCCCCATCTCCTCTGACTTCACACACAACTTTGCACTACTATCCTTGATTGGCTGTAATCTTTCTGTAGTCATTCTTTTATTCCTGATATACCTATAGAAAGCTTTAGGGTTTTTCTAGATCCTACCTGCCAAAAACTTCTCATGTTCGACTCTTGGCTCTTCTTAGCTCTCTCTTTAGCTCTTTCCAGGTTAAGTTGTAACTCTAGCATCCTAACTGAATCTTCACATCTCATCCTAACATACGCTGCCTTCTTCCTCTTGAGAGATTCAACTTCTTCAAACCATCATCTCCCAGACCATCCATAACCTCATCACCTCAGGGGATCTCCCATCCACCTCCTCTAACCTCATAGTCCCACAACCCCGCACCGCCCGTTTCTCCCTCCTGCTCAAAATCCACAAACCTGACTGCCCCGGCCGACCCATTGTCTCAGCCTGCTCCTGCCCCACTGAACTCATCTCTGCATACCTCGACACGGTCCTACCCCCCGTAGTCCAAGAACTCCCCACCTACGTTCGGGACACCACCCACGCCCTCCTCCACCTCCATGATTTCCGCTTCCCCGGTCCCCAACGCCTTATCTTCACCATGGACATCCAGTCCCTGTACACCTCCATCCCCCATCACGAAGGACTCAAAGCCCTCTGCTTCTTCCTTTCCTGCCGTACCAACCAATACTCTTCCACTGACACCCTCTGACTGACTGACAACTGGTCTTCACCCTGAACAACTTCTCTTTCCAATCCTCCCACTTCTTCCAAACCAAAGGAGTAGCCATGGGCACCCGCATGGGCCCCAGCTATGCCTGCCTCTTCATAGGATATGTGGAACAGTCCATTTTCCGCAGCTACACTGGCACCACCTTTTCCTCTGCTACATCGATGACTATATCGGCGCTGCCTTGTGCTCCCACGAGGCAGTTGAACACTTTACCAACACCTTCCACCCCGATCTCAAATTTACCTGGACCGTCTCAGACTCCTCCCTCCCCTTCCTAGACCTCTCCATTTCTATCTCGGGCGACTGAATCAACACTGACATTTACTATAAACTGACCGACTCCTACAGCTACCTAGACTACACCTCCTCCCACCCTGCCCCCTGTAAAAATGCCATCCCATATTCCCAATTCCTTCGTCTCTGCCGCATCTGCTCCCAGGAGGACCAGTTCCAGACCTCTCCGCCCCCACCCCCACTCCGGCTGATCACCTTCACCTTAACCTCCTTCCACCTATCGCATTCCCAACGCCCCTCCCTACCTTTTATCTTAGCCTGCTTGGTACACTCCTCATTCCTGAAGAAGGGCTTGTGCCCAAAACATCGATTCTCCTGCTCCTTGGATGCTGCCTGACCTGCTGTGCTTTTCCAGCAACACATTTTCAGCTCTGATCTCCAGCATCTGCAGTCCTCCTTTCTGCTCTCATAATACTGTCCTTGACTAACAATTCCAGACCTCACTCTCTTTTACTATTTTCTCTGATCTTACTGAAACATCTATATTCCAGAACCTGCAACAACCATTCCTGTCCCTGCTCCAGCCATGTCTCCAAAATAGCCACAACATCAAAATTCCAGGTACCAATCCATGCTGCCAGTTCACCTGCTTTATTCCGGATGCTGCTGGCATTGAAGTAGACGCACTTCAAACCACCTTCCTGCCTACTGGTGAACTCTTGCAACATTGCCATATTTCTGACCTCACTACTCTCAATGTCCTGGACGCTGGAACTACAATTTAGGTTCCCATCTCCCTGCTGAATTAGTTTAAACCCTCCTGAATAGCATTAGCAAATTCCTCCCCAGGATATTGGTACCCCTCTGGTTCAGGTGTAGACCATCCTGTTTGTAGAGGTCCCATCTACCCCAGAATGAACTGCATATCTGCAGATACTACATATGACTCCAGACCTACAGCAATGTAGTTGACTCTTAAATGTGCAATGAGGGTTGGGAAATAAATGCTGGCCAGTAATGCCCTCATCCCATGAATAATAACAAAAAAAAACCATCAGGAAAAGTAGACTGTTCAGTCCATATTCTGCTCCTCTGTTCAATGAGACTATGGCTGATCTGATGATCCTCAAATCTTCTTTACTGCCTGTTCCCCATAACCTTTGATTACCTTAAATCCATCTGTCCCAGTCTTGAACATACTTAAAGATGCAGTCTCAGCAGTTTTCCATGGTAAATAATTTCACAGATTCAAAACCCTTTGAAGAGATTCCTCCTCATTTGTCTTAAATGTGTGACCCCTTATTCTGAGATTATGCCCTCTGGTCCTAGACACTCCCATAAGGAGAAATTACCTTTCCACATCTACCCTGTCAAGTCCTTTTAAGAATCTTGTATGCTTCAAGAAGGCTCTATATATTTCAACAAGTACTGTCCAAATCTATTCCAACTAAACCAGAGATCTGATCTGGTGTATTCTAGGATGTTGTGAGAAGTTAGGGAGGAAATTATAAGGCCTCTAGCAGAGATAGTTGTATTATCTATAACTACAGGTGAGGTGTCAGAGGACTGGAGAGTGGTTTATGTTGTACCTTTTTAAGAAGGGATGTAAGTAGAAGCCTGGGAACTACAGACCTGTGTGTGAACTTCAGTGGTAGGCAAGTAGTTGAAAGTGAATCTGAAAGCTAGAATTTACATGCATTTGGAGAAGCCAGGAAAGACTGGGAATAGTCAATGTGGTTTTGTGCATGGGAAATGGTGTGTCTCAAACTTGATTGAGCTTTTTGAGGAAGTAACCAAGTAGATTGAGAACAGAGCAGTAGATGTTGTTTACTTTGGACTTTTTGACCAGGTTCTGCATGGTAGATTAGTTAATAAAGTTAAATCACAAAGGATTCTGGATAAACTTGCCAATTGGATACAAGAATTGCTTAATGGCTGGAGACAGTGATGGTAGAGGGTTGTTTTTCAGACTGGAGGTCTGTGAACAGTGATGTTCTACAGGAATCCGTGCTGGCTCCAGTTTTATCATCTATATTCTCCTCTAAATCACTTTATATAAAAGGCATGTTTAGCAAGTTTGCACTTAACACCAAAATTGATTTATAGTAGGCAGTGAGGAAGGTTATCTAAGATTATAAAGATATCTTGATCAATTGTGTCAATGGGCTGAAGAGTGACAGATGGAATTTACTTTGGGTACATGCAAGGTATTGCATTTTGGTAAAACAAAGCAGGCAGGACTTGTACAATTAATGGTAGGGCCATAGATAGTGTTTTAATAGATAGGCTGGATAGGCTGGGAATTTTTTTCCACCGGAGTATCAGAGTTTGAGGGCTGGAAAGAGTGTAAAAGCAGAGAATCTAGCATTAATGTTGGTAAACTATCCTCTTGGTAGAAAATATAGGCGAGTCTCTCCATTCACCTTCTCTATCCCCCTCATGATTTTATAAAACCTTTTAGGTCACCCCTCAATATCCTATGCACCAGTGTGGGTGGGGGGGGAGGGGAGAAAGAGAAGAGAAATGTCCCAGCATATCCAGCCTCTCTTTACAACTCAAATTGAACTTCATCTAATTGCATGATTCAATTTGAAGTTGAGTTTATTAATCCTTAAAGTTATGTGAAACTAAATTTGAGGGATCACATTACGTACGTACCTCTCTGCAAAAGTTAATATCATTGCTATTTTGAATTTCAATACAGGACAAATATTTTAGACTTTCTGGCCAAAGGTAGGGACACTATCATTGAACAGCAAGAGCTCTCTCAATAGTGCATACCATCTATACTCATGTAAAGGTCAATCTCATGGTCAAAAATCTTGCATTTTCCATATCTCGAGTAAAAATCGGCCCTACTATATTGCATTATAAACCTCTTGCAAAGAAACTGTGTTCTCATTAACCCACTTAAACACAAGCACATTCATCCATTCAATCATTCATACTAGTAACTCTCTACTCATCATTCTTTATTCTCTATATTGCGTCTCTAGTCATTCATTCAAACTCTACTCAGCTCACTTAGTTAACTACAGTATGTTTTCATTCATTTAGACCAATGCTACATGTATTGGTACTTATTGCACTTTGTTCACTATACATCCAAAAGTTAATCATTTTAATTGTGCCGTTATATCTGAATAGAAGTGAGATATATTAGCTACATATATCTTTGGCAAATTTAATATTGCTGAGGCTCATTACATATGAGAGTAAATGGGAGGGAAATGGAAGAATTTGGTGGGAAAGTTACGCTTACACATTCAGAATTTAGTAAATGTTTCATTAAGTGTGCCTTTATACCAGGCCATGACTATGTTGAGCAGTGTGATTTTGCAGGAGTTCAGTGAACCATTGACGTTAAATTTTTGTCCAATACGTAAAGTCAAATAAAATTTACTACCAGTAAATCATTCTTGTTTCTCTTGCTTTTATCTGCTAATTATCTTTACCCGGTTTTAGTTGAGCTCTAAGGAAAGATTAGATTGGTTGAGGTTGTACTCCTTGGAGCAGCAAAATTTGAGAGGAAACCTGATGGATAAGATAAGGGACATATATGTAGGATGGATAAGGAGGCATTTTTTCCAATAGTAGCAAAAGGAATAACCAGGAGATGTAGACTATGTTGGATTTAAGAGTTGAGGTATTTTTCACTGCAGATGGGAGTCCAGAATTCACTGCCTAAGAGGGTGGTTGAATTAGAAATTCTTGGAACATTTAAGCTGTATTTAGATAATTTATTTGCATTGCCACTACCTTCAAGGCTTTAAGGTAAAAGCTGGAAAATGGGATTTGTGTAGTCAGATTTTTTGACCAGTGTGGACGTGATAGACTTGGATGTTTGTAGTAAAGAAAGCACCCACCTTAATCCATCAGTTCATATCAGTTTCAGTTTTATATCGCTTCCTTTTTTTTTTGTTTAAATTAAAGAACTTCCTTTCTAATGCTTTGGCATTAGTAGTATCCTCTAAACCCTTCAATGAGAATACTATTTGAGTACAATTTGTGAACTCTAAGCCAAAATATATTGATTGATCAAAGTTTAAATTTAATAAATTTCGTGTTCTCATTGCTACTGATTTGGATACTTTACAGCAATCTTGCTATGATGTGCAACCGGTATTTTATCGAAGTTGTAACTAAAGCATTATTCCAATTGCCATTTGTAAGGTACTTCCTGTTACTTGTGGCTTCCACTTGTAGAGTAATAGAGATGTACAGCAGGAAACAAACCCTTTGGTCCAACTCATTCATGTTGACCAATATCCTAAATTTAGTCTAATCCCGTTTGTCAACATCTGGCCCATTATCCCTCTGAAACCTTCCTATTTATATACCCATCCAGATGCCTTTTAAATATATTAATTATACCAGCCTCCACCACTTCCTCTGACAGTTCATTTCATACGCACAGTATTCTGAAAAGGTTGCCCTTTGGGTCCCTTTTAAGTCTTTCCCCTCACCTTAAACATATGCATTCTAGTTTTGGAGTCGGCCACCCTGGAAAAAGACCATGGCTATTTATCCTATTCATGTCCCTCATGATTTTAAAATCTTTGTAAGATTAGCCCTCAGCCTCCAACACTCCTGGGAAAATAGCCCCGGCCTTTTCTTCCTTTCCCTATAGCTCAAATCCTCCAACCACATCAACATCCTTGTCAATCTCTTCTGCATCGTTTCAAGTTTTGCAACATCTTTCCTATAGCAGGAAGACCAGAATTGAAAGCAGTATTCCAAACGTGGCCTAATCAATGTCCTATACAGCCACAACATGACCTAACTCCAATACTCATTGCACTGACCAGTAAAGGCAAACCTATCAAACATCGTCTTCACTCCCTGTCTACCTGCGACTCCATTTTCAAGGAACTATTAATCTCTCTTCCAGCATCTCTTCGCTGTTTCAGCAAAACACCAAAGGAACGTTCATTACTAACCCAAATAAGTAACTAGATGGAACTTCTCAGCAATCAGTACATTTTTCCCTTTTAAAATATCAATCTAACATATCAATCCTTAATTAACTTTTTGAAAGTCTCTCCCAAACAACCTTTTCTGATGCAGTTATACAGATTTGCAAACACCTACGTCCCAAGTTTCCCTTGCTTATGGTCATTATGTTCTGCTCCATTCATATTTTGCATATTGTCATGACTTGAGATGAGGTTGGGATAGTCAGCTGTACACTTTGTGTTGTCATTTTATTGCAGCTGTTTTATTTGGTATTATTATTGATAAAAGAACAAGCTGTTCTTCCTGAAATAACTCCCCAGAGGCCATTGTATTATCATCAAGCCACCCCTTATTTACATGTGGAGAGTCCTGAACACTGATCCAGCTCCCTCAAAGCTGGCTCTGAGTGAACAGGATGTCTAACTTTTTTTTATATCACTCAGCCAGGGCTCCCTAATTGGTCTAGATTAACAGTGCCAGTCAGTGAAGTCCTATTGATGTCACCTGGCTGACCTTGTTACAATCACTACATCCCTATCCCTCTGAGTCTAAGAACATAGGCCAGTTTTGTTTTTTGGCTTCTCCAGGAGTGTTTTAACAGAGGGCCAGATTCTTCCAACTGCCTCTGATACGGGTGGCATGGAATGCACAGTTGCTCTCTTCTTGTGCCTACTGCACCTTGAAAGAAATTCAGAAAGTAAAGATGTTGAGGTGGCAACATCAGTGTACACCTCAGATTCTGAGGTGATCTCAACACTTGGAGAGGGAGAACCCATGGGTTCTGAAACAGTCAGAAAGACTGTCAAGGGGCTGGGCACATTTTGCTCCTGCACAGTTTGCAAGTTTGTAACTTTTATTCTTTTGCACTAGACCTGACCTCTTGTTTACCATGCCTCTTACCTATGCAGGGCCATTTCCATGCTTCCTTCACCAAACTTCATTCCCTGAAGTAAATTGTTCCCTTCACTTAGTGGAGTCTTATGTCTGGCATTGGTGTCCGTGTTCAGGAAGATCAGATTTAACTCTGTGTGGAAGCTTCTCCCTATTAGCAACACTGTTGGAGCTAACCCTGTAGTTTTATAAGGGGTGGTCATATAATCAAATGGGAACAGGGACCATTTGGTACCTAGTGAAACTGTAGACTGTTTCTACAGCATTTGTCTTCAAAGTTTGGACTGCTCTTTGTGTTAGACCACTGGCTGATGCATGGTATGGAGCTGTCCTCGTGGTGAATACCATTTGATTTTAGAAAATGCTCAAATTCCCTGCTGGTAAATGATAGCCATCATCTGGGCCAACATATCCGGGAATCTGCATATTACAAAAGATGTGCAGTTTTCTATTGTCATCCTCATGTTTGACAAATGAACTCTATGTACATTCAGCAACTGAGTGGCTCAATGCTTTTAGTCAATGAAATGACCTGCTTAGTTGATGTGAAACCAAGTGCAGGGTTTGCCAAGCCATTCCCAAGAATGTGGGGGGGGGGCTGTTAGCATCTGGAGATTTGGCCCCTGTTAGCACTTGGCACTGCCCCATCAACACAGTTATGTCTGCATCCAATCCTGGCCATCTACATAACTTCTTGCCAACATCTTCACAGGATCACCCAGGGATTTCCAAAATGAAGTTCAGCCAATGTCTGGTGGTGACCTTTGCTTGGGACAATCTCACTCTTGCTTCCTGTAATAGTATACTGTCTGGCCTCTCCAAATGCAAAAAGGTTTCAATTCTGGTTGTCATGGCCCTTTGGTTTCCCCCTTCACCACCAGTTGTTAGTTTTGCCAGGACCGGATCTCTCTGCATCTGAAGCCTGATAATGTCAGCTGTGACAGGAAGTCTAACCAAAAAATCTAAACATTAGACTCTTTCAGTGGTGGTGCCATCAGTGGTATATCTGCCAGCGTGAGGCATCTCAATGCATTTGCTACTTGGCCTCCCGAATGGTGTTCCAACTTGTAATTAGATTGGGTTAGTAAATTTGCAGATGACACTAAGATCGGTAGAGTTGTGGATAGTTCCAAAGGATATTGTGGGTTAGAGAGGTGGCCAATGGAGTTCAATGCAGAAAAGTGTGAGGTGATTCTCTTTGGAAGGAGCAACAGGAATGCAGAGTACTGGGCTAACAAGATTCTTGGTATTGTAGATGAGCAGAGAGATCTCTGTATTCATGGACATAGATCCCTGAAAGTTGCCACCCAGGTGGATAGGGCATACGGTGTGTTAGCTTTTATTGGTAGAGGGATTGAGTTTCGGAACCATGTGATCATGCTACAGCTGTCCAAAACTGGTGCAGCCGCCTTGGAGTATTGTGTACAGTTCTGGTCACCATTATAGGAAGGATGTGGAAGCTTTGGAAAGGATGCAGAGGAGATTTACTAGGATGTTGCTTGGTATGGAGGGAAGGTCTTACGAGAAAAAGCTGAGGGACTGGAGTGTGTTTTCGTTAGAGAGAAGAAAGGTGACTTAATTGAGACATATAATATAATCAGAGGGCGGATAGACAGTGAGCCTCTTCCTCGGATGGTGATGGCTAGCATGGGGGAACGTAGCTTTAAATTGAGGGATGATAGATATAGAACAGATGTTGTTTCTTTACTCAGTAGTACGGGCATGGAACGGCCTTCCTGCAACAATAGTAGACTTGCCAACTTTAAGGGCATTTAAATAGTCATTCGATAGTCATCTGGATGAAAATGGAGTAGTGTGTAGGTTAGATGGGCTTCACATTGGTTTCACAGGTTGGCGCATCAACTACATTATGCTGTTATGTTCTATATGCACTTAGCTTAGAGCCCACTGCTGAATTTGGCCTGAAGTTGTGGGTGGGCACTGCTTTGTCCTGTTTATGCATGCCTAGGAGAAATGTCTAAGGTCAATTAAAAGTTCACTAAATGCTCCTTATTTGTCTTCCCTATTAGTAGCATGTCATCTAGATAAATGACGACCAAGGGTAGACCTTGGAAAATGTTCTCCATCATTTGCTAAAAAACTGCACAGCTGACGATACCCCAAATAGCGGTCTTTTATACTAGTACAAACCCTTATAGGTATCAACTCTTCTAGGAATCTGCTTCTAATTGCAACTGCGAGTACGCATGGTTGTTCTCCAGTTTCATGAAGCCAGCTTTGTGCATAAACTGCTTTTCACGGCATAGAGGATTTATCATTTACTTTAAATCCCCACAAAGGCAAACCAACTTGTCAGACTTCACAACCAGTATGACTGATGCTGTCCATTCAGTAAATTGTACTGGTGTGATGATTCCTTCACTTTCCAGCCTTCTGATTTCTGCATCTATGTTGGCTCATAAGGCAAATGGTCTGGATTGGTCTTGCAGAATCATAGATTGCTTCCTGGACAACGTGCAAAGTGACCTTGACTCTTGTGATAATCCTGAAAAATCTCTGGGTATTTAATTAGGACTGCACTCAGGCAGCCATTTTGTAAACAAAAAATTGAGCCAATCTAGGTGAATCTTTCTCAACCAATTTCACTCCAAGCTTGGGTCCAAGCCTTTTACTACAATCAATGGTGCCTGACGCAGCTGCTTCTCATAAGAGGTTGGAACCAAAATTGTACCATTGATCTATAAAGGTTCCCCAGTATAAGATCTGTCTAGCCAAGGTCTTGCGCAAATAGGTTGAAATACAGAGCAAATTTTGTGAAGAATAGGTACTGTTATCACTGAAAAAGCTGCATTGGCATCAACCTCCATTACAACCGGGTGACCATTTAACCAGACTTTCATTTTTGGTTCTGATTTGATTGTTGCTAAGCAATTTAACTGTTCCAAACGAGATGTAGGTGACCTTTCCAGGGTGTATACTAGCCTATGAGTTCTCTTACTCAATTTAGGTCTAGTGGGACTGTTTTGCTGTTTTGGGTCTCCATACCAGTAGCAATTACATTGGCTCACTAGTCTGGATCCTGAAGAAAATTTTAACTGTTTGGCAGAAGCTTGGCTTTATTTTGGGCTGAGCTAGAGTTCCTCTGTTCAGGATATGTTCTGAGTAAGGCTTTGCAATTGCCTTTGCCCAGGGAGTGTCCCCCAAGCTCAGTTGGACTAGTGAGGGTGTCCACTTCTAACAATACTGTGCAACTTGTATGCTGTACTTGCCGTTTTTACTAATGATAAAGCCAGTTGTAGTGCCTGGTTGAAGTCCAGTTGGGCTTCAGCTAGTAGGTGCTTTTGCATGCTTACATCATTAATCCTACATACCAAATGATGTCTCAGCATCTCAGTAAGGGTTAAACCAAAGTCCCATACCTCTGTCAATCATTTTAACATAGTAAAAAATATCCCAATGCGGATTCTGCTGGTTCTCAAATTGGGTAAAAACAATGACTGCAGATGCTGGAAACCAGATTCTAGTCATCAATTTGTGGTGCTGGAAGAGCACAACAGTTCACACAGCATCCGAGGAGCAGTAAAATTGACGTTTCGGGCAAAAGCCCTTCATCAGGAATACAGCTGTGAAAATTGCTGAGTAACACCAATAGTAACTCATTTTCTTTGCCTCTGTCTGATCTCACTACACATTCTGAA
The DNA here is from genome assembly GCF_047496795.1 of Chiloscyllium punctatum. Taxonomy (NCBI): domain Eukaryota; kingdom Metazoa; phylum Chordata; class Chondrichthyes; order Orectolobiformes; family Hemiscylliidae; genus Chiloscyllium; species Chiloscyllium punctatum. Next base: position 88,451,987 of record NC_092743.1, on the reverse strand, counting down.
TAGGTTGCCTTACCATTTGTACTCCTCCACTCACCTTTCAGATTTTTTTCCAAACTCCAAGGGTAGCAAATATGCCATTATTCAAGGGCTGCAAAGAAAAAAAAGCCTTGGAACTACAGACCAGTAAGCTTAACATCTGTGGTGTGTAAGTTACTTGAAGATATACATGCATTTAGAAGACAGGGTTTGATTAGGAGTAGTCTACATGGCATTACGTGAGGGAGATCATGCCTCACAAATTTAAGAGTTCTTTGAAGTGACCAAGAAGGTTGACAAGGGCAGGGTGGTAGATATAATTTGTATGGATTTCAGTAAGGCCTTCATAATGTTCCACATGGTAGGCTGCTCTGGAAGGTTAGATCACATGAAATCCAGGGCAAGCTGGCAAATTGGATACAAAATTGACTTGATGGTAAGAAGCAGAGAATAATAGTGGAAGAACCCTTGTTGGATTGGAGGCCTGTGACTAGTGGAGTGCCTCAGGGATAGGTGCTGGACCCACTACTGTTTGTTATCTATATCCATGATTTGGATGAGAATGTACAATAGACAATGAGGAAGGTTATCAGAAATTGCAGCAGAACTTTGATCAGCTAGGAAGAAATGGCAAATGGAGTTTAATATAGATAATAATCTTGCATTTTGGAAAGTCCAAATCAAGGTAGGAGTTCCTTGGTGAATGGCAGGGCCTTTAAGGAGTGTAGTAGAACAGAGGGATCTTGGCATTCAGGTTCACAGTTCTCTGAAAGTGGAGTCACAAGTAGACAGGACAGTGAAGAAGGCTTTTAGCACACTGATCTTCATCAGTCTGGGCATTGAGTATGGATGTTGGGAAATTATGTTGCAGTTGTACAGGACTTTGGGGAGGGTGCACATGGAGTATTACTTTCAGTTTTGGTCACTTTGCAATAGGAAGGATGTTATTAAACTGGAAAGAGTGCAGAAGAGATTCACAAGGATGTTGCCTGGACTCAATAGTCTGAGTTGTAGGGAGAGGTTGAACAAGCTAGAACATTTTTTTTAAAGAGCTTAGGAGACTGAGGGGAGATCTTAGAGATGTTTAAGATCAGTAGAGGCATGGATAGGGTGAATGCACTTGGTCTTTTTCCCCAGGGTTGGGGAATTGATGACTAGAAGGCATCAGTTTAAAGTTAGAGGGGAAAGAATTAAAGAGAACATGAGCGGCAACCTTTTTAGAGGGTGCTAGTTATATGGAATGAGCTGCCACCGGAAGTGGTTGAGGCGGGTTCATTAACAACATTTAAAAGGCATTTGGACAAATACATGGATAGGAAAGGATTAGAAGGATATGGTCCAAGTGTAGGGAAATAGGGTTAGCGTGGACAGACATTTTGGTCGGCATGGATCAGTTCTCCTGTCTTCCTGTAGCTCCTTGCTTCCTCAATTTTCCACTTGTTTCCCTTTCACCGTGTCAGTTTATAAACTGACATTCTGCTTACAATCCTTTGAAAAATTCCATTGTTGCTAGTTTAACATTAATGTTTAATTAATGCTTATGTATCTTGTTAGCTGCTGCTACCTGGGGAGCTAAGATACAATGAAGTTGGTGAATAAGAACTTTTATTCAAAATTGTACGCCCTTGAATTGGGAGAACTTAAAACTTATTGTCAGGGCATCTCCAATGTTCTCACTATTCCTTCTAACTATCCTAAATATAATGGAATCATTGGGTCCTTGGAATATATCACTTTTTCTTTCTTCATCCTTACTGTTTTGCTTGTGTTGCTATGGGTGAGTCCTAATGCCTGATTCAGTATTGGCTTTCTTGATGTCAAGCGTGCTGACATTTTCTTGTACAAGGGCAAAGTAATCATTCAGCATCTATTACTTTTTATTTCATTGACTAACATCCCTTATTAGTTTTCAAGGTGCTCGTGTTGCATGTAGCCATCTTTCTTTCTTGCTAACAATTTTTTGAAAAATATATCAACTTTGATTCTTTATAAGTTTCATATTCCTTATCTGTTTTCCATAGTGCAGTGTAGTTGGAGAAATTGTGAATGTATTCAAGGCCACTGAAATGGTTTGGTTGGGTGAAGACAGTATGGAATTTGATCCCTAAAGCATTGATTTTTTTTTCCAAAGAGTTCAGTGTGTTAAATTTTTCTTTATCTGTTGCTCCAGTTGTAATGGTTTTCTTTAAAGATATAGACTAGGACTTCTAAAGTTCATTGGTGTGAAGGTGCCGGTTTTGGACTAGGGTGGACAAAGTTTTTAAAATCGCAGTGCTAGGTTATAGTTCAACAAGTTTATTTGGAAATACAAGCTACCTGATGAAAGAGCACCGCTCCGAAAGCTTGTACTTCCAAATAAACCTGTTGGACTATAATCTGGTGTTCTGATTTTTAACAAAGTTCATTGGAACAGTGGTGATTGTAACTCTGCAAAAATATGGCAGGACGAATATAGAGCCAGAAAGAACTAATGCTGTACCAAGCCAGAACATGCTTTTTTTTTAGTTACTTATCATAGAAAACATTAGACTTTTCAGGGACCTAAACAAAAGCTGGTACTGAAATTGAGAAAGTTATGTTGTGAGCAAAAGTTTGCTTACAGAGTGGTTCAGGAGGAAATTCCAGGGGAGTGGGATTGGTTAGTTTGAGACCACAGCTGCCAATGCTTGTATGACAGTAGTGATGCTATGTAATTGTATAGAAGTGGGGGGATAAAGTGGAAAGTTCAGTTGTAGTTCTGGGTGTTAGCATTGTAATGAATTAAAACGGATTCGATTTTTGTCAACATTTTTCAAGTCTTGCTTTAAACTATGCCAAGATGATGCCAATACAGCGATATGGCAGATCAGGTGGAGCACTGAATAAGATTAAACATTTCTGCTCTGTTCCAATTAAGTACCTGGTCTCCCTCCTAGGAAGGATGTTGTGAAACTTTAAAGGGTTCAGAAAAGACCTACAAGGATATTGCCAGGGTTGGAGGGTTTGAGCTATGATTGGGAGAGGTTGAATAGGCTGGGTCTGTTTTCCATGCTGTATATCTCTATTACTCTAGACTCATTAGTCTTAGTATTATCTGAGAAGCAACCACTGAATTTCAGTGCTCATTATCTGCCACCTTTTTTGTAATTTGTTTGATTGCTAATGCTGGTGGAATATATTGCCTTTCAGAACTGAAACTACCCCATTAATCTCTCAATCACCATAGCTAACTTAATTGCTACTGTTGGTCTGTGCTAGAGAAGTAATTTATACTGGTATACAAATGCATGCATTTGATATAGTCCCTGGAATTTTAATTTTAAGTTGTACTTGCACTTGTTTAAAAATGCATTATTAAATTGCTGAAGAAATTATTTTTCCCAATACGCTTTTTCCATTAATTGAAACAATATAAACAATTAATACTCTTGTTCTTTCTAACAGTCATAATTCCATTGAATGCTTCAGTCATTATTTACGAAGTATGGCATACCTGGACTACAACGTCTGTGTGGTTAAGTAATATACCTTTTTTGATCTTTTGACTATGTAGGTGTGGCCTGTGGACATTTTAGAAGTTTCAGTCAAAAGCTGTGGAATGTGAAGAAGCTGAACAAAAAGAGGACATAATCAGAAGACTGTTGCAAAAGCAGTTCTGTTTTTCTAGTTTACATTTCCTATTAAAAGGATATGGGGATCTTGGAATCAAGAATTCCTTAAAGTGGTTTTTCATCCTAATTTAGGTTAGTATTTTTATATAACAAAAAATGCATGAATTATTATTAGTGGAAGAACCTGCCTTTGTGTCTAATGTAGAACAGGTTTTAATTCAGATGTAGTTCTCCCTGGTATGTGCTCAGTGCACTGTTTGTTTTTCATAACCCACATTTTGGAGTTTATTTCATACTTGTGTTTATTTGAACATAATTGTCCAGACAGAGTTCTGTCAGAATGTGCTCTTTAGGTTGTCCATAGAGCCTATACAACTTAATCATGCTAAAAGCTTTTGATTTCTTCAAGGGTGATTCCTGTCCTTGAAAACTAAAGAACAATGTTGCTCCAGGAATATTCTTTGGAAGTGTATTTGTAAATCTTGTTTTTCTCAAACTTTTAAAGGATTAAAATAAAAACATGGACAATTAATGAAACCACTGCCTTGGATTTGGTGCAGGATTTTTGAGAATAAAACTTCGTGGGAAATAGATCTTCTGAAACTTAGAGTTGGTTAAATGTACAATGTTCCTGCTACTAAACAAAATTAAATGTTGTTCTCAGTCTGTAGGTTTTATTATATAACAGATCCTATATAGAAGCCATAACTATTGATTTTTCTCCTTGGTTACCCAGGATCTGATCCTAAAATATTCCTTTTGTTACCTTAGGTTCAATGGGGCATTTTTAGTGAGCTTTGCTCAAAGAATTTCTGTTTCAAATAGGAACTGGTTTTGAAAATTCTGAAAGTCCTTTAAAACAAATTTGAGTAGATGTTTTAAGGTACATGATATTCTCTGAATTGCACTGGCCATTTTACAGTTAAACACAATTGATTTTAATTAGTGCTGATATTGAGGAATGTTGGTCAAGACCCTTGGGAGTCTACTATAGCCTTTGTGCTTTTGACATGTAGGCCCAGAGAAGAATAAATGCAATTGAAAATACACCGTTTGAAACTAATGAGAAAATATGAACATTTAAAACAATTTCTTATAGCTGTTCCATGTTGTCAGGTCTTTCCTTGAGTCATAAAAATGAAATACTGTGGTTAGTTATTGGCTACATGTAAGCTGATTTGTATTTGTAATAGATCATGTCGTCATTTCTGTGTTTTGTATTAAACCCAGATAGTTGAAAATAACATTTAAACAGCACTTGCAAACAACCATCCTAAAGTATCAATGCTTGTGCAGTCATAAAGATGAGTGCATGAACATGTTACTTCAGGTATGCACTTTTTTTGGGGCAGGGGTGGATCTGCTTCATGCATCCAACTTGATCCACATAAATAATTGAGACAAATGAATGGCATTGAATTACAACTCTGCTTGTTCTACTTCAGAAACCTGCCCCAAGGATAAAGTCCTGATGCAACAGACTATATCGGTCATTCCTGATTAAATCGTCTGTGCATTTACAGTGTGATTATTCAGTTTGTACTAGTCAGCACAGGAATTTACTGACATCATAACTTGGAAGTCCACTCACTCTCTTTTTGGGTGTGTTGACTGAATGATTTAAACAGGCGTTGTGCAAAGCTTGCAGATAGAATATTGCCTGCAGTGTACTTCAAAATCTTGGATCTAAGCATAAACTACTTTTGTCAAGTTAGCTGGATGTTTCATGGAAATTCAAGTTTATTTCAAAGCAAAATTCATTTACCAGCAAGATTCAATCATTTTATTAAACTTAATTTTGAAGTTTTTGCTGCAATCTCAAAATCCTATCCTAAAGCTTTGAATCAGAGCTTTCACTATTAATTTCTCACATCAATTTAAAGTTCAAAACTACTTTTAAAAACAGGTGTAATTTAATTGCAATGATTTTTCAGAAGTCTGAAAGGGTGTCAGATTAAAATGCTAATTATTGCATTTTTTGTTTCTAGTGGCACAGATCCCATTTGTTTCTTTTGACTACATTCACATTGCACGGAGCTTTTTTTTTTGCCATAAAATAGACCCTTTCTGTTAAGTTTGTATTGAACCTTAATCCAATTCAAGAATCAGCTTTGTATGATTTGGGCTGGGCCACTTCGCTCTCATTAAGTGTAACTATGTACTGAATCTAGAGCATCTGTCAATGTAGGAGAAAATCACTGCAGATTCTGGAATCTGTACTGAAAACAGAAAAATGCTGGAAATCACAGCAGGTCAGGCAGCATCCGTGGAGAGAGAGAGCAAGCTATTGTTTTGATACTAGATGTCTCTTTTTCCAAGCTGACGTGAAGTTTGAAGGGGCAGCACTTATGCAATTATGTTTGGGGGTGGAGTGCTGGGGGAGAAAGTGTGCTGTTAATGATCAGAATGTGAGAACAACAGAACAATGGATGCCCAACTGCCAAACTATAAAGAACAGATGGTCACACTGGAGTGGGAGGAGGGAAGGGGAAATGGTGACAGAATGCAACAAGTAAAGCTAAACTCAATATTGAGTCCAGAAGGTTGTAATATGCTTACTCTGAAACTCTTCCTCCGGTTTGCGCTGTGATTTGCTGGAGCGTTGCAACATGCTGAGGACAGACAAGTGGGCGTGCGAGCAAGATGCCATGTTAAAATGACTGGCTGCGGAAAGGTTGGACTGGAGCTGTTCCACAAAGTGGTCAGCTAGTCTGTTTGGTCTCTCCAATGTAGAGTAGGTCACATTGGGTGCAGCAAATGCAATAGACCCAGCGTCTCGACCGTTGCTTCAAAAAATACTTTTTCTTTCTTTCAGTTGTCAAGGACTGCAAGCAACTTTATTTTCTCTGACACCAGTCCTGCACTGCCTTCCTCCTTTCCTCCTATTGGACCCCATCCTCTCCTGTCATTCAGAACCGATCCCTTACCCTCCCTTAGCATCCACCTGTTCCAATTCTCGGGTGCCATCTCTTTCTGCAGAGGACCTGACTCGTTTCGCACCCCCCCCCCCCCCCCACCAAATCTCTGAGGCTCAACATACTGTTCTCGGCAAAGGACTCAGCTTCATACTGTTACGCCTCAACCTTAATGAATTTCGGGCTCTCCATGATGTTGAACTGTTTTTCCTCAGTCTTCGTTTTCACTTCAGCAGGAACTCTCCACCCCACTCTCCAACAACCCCAAAGATCCCTTCACCCACTTCCAGTATTCACCCTCCACTTGGACCCCTTCTTCTGGCCTCTTACCTACCCTCCATCTTTTCACTGAAAACTGTCGGCGTGATATCAGCTGAGTCAATTTCTGTGCTCCTCTCACTCACTAACTTGTCCCCTTCTGAAATTGCTTTGCTCTGTCAGGTCCAACCCTAATTTTGTCATCAAACCTGCCCACGAGGATTTGGAGACGTTCAACACCAACTGTCAGGCACTTCTTCATATCTCACCCTGGACTATGACCCCAAGTCAAGCCATTGCTGCCAGGACTGGCACTGACCTTATTACCTCTGGAGATCTCTGTCTGGCACCCCAGCCCTAACTGTCTCCTCTTCACCATGGATATCTAATCTCTATACCTCCATTCCCCACCAGAATAGTCTGACAGCTGTGTCAGCTTTATCCTTGACCAGAGGCCTGCACTATCCCTATTTCCCATCATTCTCCTCTGCGTGGCTAAAGTTATTCCCTCACAGAACAATTTCTCCTTTAATTCATCTCGCATCTGCCATATCAAAGGAGTGGCTATGGACACCCTCATGTGTCTTATACCTGCCTGTGTATGGGGTATGTGGAACAATCATTGTTCCAGGTCTACACTGCCCCCTCCCCCTCCCCCACCCAATTTTTTTTTGAGTACATCGACTGTATCAGTGCTGCTTTATGCTCTTGTCTTGACATTGAAAAATTTGTTAATTCTGTCTCCAACTTCCACCCCTCTATAATTTTTCATGGGGTTGTTCCATGTCCGATACTTCCCTTCTTTTCCTTGACTACTTCATTCCGGGTTATAAACTATCCTTCTTCCATAACCTTAGTTTCCTGCCTATTGTGGTTGACAAGGACATGGAAGATATAATGTCTTGAAACACACAAGTGGATAAATCGCCAGAACCTGATCAGGTGTACCCTAGAACTCTGGGAAGCTAGGGCAGTGATTGCTCGGACCTTTGCTGAGATATTTCTATCATCAATAGTCACAGATGAGATACCAGAAGACTGAAGGTTGGCTAACATGGTGTCACTACTTAAGAAAGGTGGTGAGGACAAGCCAGGGAACAATAGATCGGTGAGTCTGATGTCAGTGATGGGCAAGTTGTTGGAGGGAACGTGGCTTTGTGCATGGGAAATCCTGTCTTGCGAACTTGATTGAGTTACTGAGTACAGAGACCTTGTAGTCACAGGTAGATAGGATAGTGATGAAGGCGTTTGTCATGCTTTCCTATATTGGTCAGAGTATTGAGTACAGGAGATGGGAGGTCATGTTGCGGCTGTACAGGGCATTGATTAGGCCACTTTTGGAATATCGCAAGCAATTCCGATCTTCCTATCAGAAGGATGTTGTGAAACTTGAAAGTGTTCAGAAAAGATTTACAAGGATGTTGCCAGGGTTGGAGGATTTGAGCTACCGGGAGAGGTTGAATGGGCTGGGGCTGTTTTCCCTGGAGCATCAAAGGCTGAGGGGTGACCTTTACTGAGGTTTATAAAGTCATGAGGGGCATGGATAGGATAAATAGACAAAGTCCTTTCCCTGGAGTGGGGGAGTCCAGAACTAGAGGGCATAGGTTTAGGGTGGGAGGGGAAAGATATAAAAGAGACTTAAGGGGCAAGTTCATGCAGAGAGTGGTATGTGTATGGAACATGCTGCCAGAGGAAGTGGTGAAGGCTAGTACAATAGCATCATTTAAAAGGTATCTGGACGGGTATATGAATAGGAAGGGTTTGGAGGGATATGGGACTACATTATGGACAGCATGGTGGCACAGTGGTTAGCACTGCTGCCTCACAGCGCCTGAGACCCGGGTTCAATTCCCGCCTCAGGCGACTGACTGTGTGGAGTTTGCACGTTCTCCCTGTGTCTGCGTGGTTTCCTCCCGGGTGCTCTGGTTTCCTCCCGCAGTCTAAAGATGTGCAGGTCATTTGAATTGGCCATGCTAAATTGCCCATAGCGTTAGGTTAGGGGTATGGGCGGGTTGAGCTTCGGCGGGTCGGTGTGGACTTGTTGGGCCGAAGGGCCTGTTTCCACACTGTAATGTAATGTAATGTAATCTAATCTAATCTAAATTAGGTTGAAATATTTGGTTGCCATGGACGAGTTGGACTGAGGGGTCTGCTTCCATGTTGTATATCCCTATGACAGAACAATCTTACCTAATGAACTATGCTTCTGCCCTTGCCCCTTCCCATCACACTAAACGGTCTGATTGAGTCCTCTTGTCCTCACTTTTCATCCCATCGGTCTCTACATTCAAAGGATCACTCAGTTGAAATTGTCTATGCCACCACCAAACACATGGTCCCTCTGCTCCCCCGTCTGCATTTTGCAGGGACCTTTTCCCTCCAGGATACCCTTGTCCACTCCTCGATGGCCATCAACAGCACCCTCCCTGCCCGTGTAACCGCAGAAGGTGTAACACCTGCCCCTTGCTCACCATCCAAGGGCCTAAACAGTCTTTCAGGGTGAAGCAACATTATACCTGTACCTCTCCAATCTGGTCTATTGCATTCACTGCACCCAATGTGGTCTACTCTACATTGGAGAAACCAAAAGTACTTCTGTTCCATGTCTTCCTGTAGCCAATCATTTTACCATAACGTCCTGCTCACATGTCCACTTGTCTCTCCTTGGCATGCTGCAATGCTCCAGCAAATCCCAGTGCAAACTGGGGGAACAACATCTCAGCTTCAGAATAGGCACTTTACAACCTTCTGGACTTAATATTGGTTCAACACCCCCAGATTGTGAACACTCCCTTTCTTCAAGCTTTGTTTGCATTCTCTGTCACCATGTTCCAATCCCCATCCTCATTCCAGTGTGACCATCTGTTCTTTCCAGTTTGGCAGTTAGACATCATTGCTCTGCCATTCTCATTCTGGTCACTTAATCTGCACGATCAGCCCCCTTTCTACCCCAGCATTCCTCCACCACACTATATTGTGTGAAAGCTTCATCCTCCACTCTTCATGTCAGCTTGGTTGAAGATTCATCTAGACTAGAAACATTTGCTTGCTCCACAGATGCTGCCTGACACAGATTTCCAGCATTTTGTTTTCACTAAAGCATCTCACCTCCACTTGTTGAATCTGTCTGCAGTGCGTACCATTACCTTCTGATATATGCAAATATTCTACCACTAATTACCATTCACTCTATTCATAGTAGTTAAATACCAAATTCTATTTTTGTTTGTTCTAAACAAATGTAGAACTTTCTTCCTTTCAATTTTGTAAAATGTTGGCTCACCAAATTAATCAGCATTGTAAAAGTGAGGCTTTATTCAATTTCATAAGCTTGTACTTAAGCAATGATATATTGAAACACTGTTTGTTTGAGACAGTAAATACAGAAAATGCTAGAAAAACTCTGGTCAGATAACGTGTGCGCAGAACAAATAAGTTAGTTACAATTGTATGCTTTTGTGATCACTGTAGTATTTTAATTACTATCTTAGTCACAGTTTGCATACTGTTAGCTGTGAGAATCATTAGTAGCACCCTTATCTCTGAATTAGAAGGTTGTAGGTTTAAGTGCTACTTTTAAAACTAAATAAAATTTTAAGCCTAATATAATTTTGCTGCATAGTCTGAATGTTTTCTGCTTCAATATTAAATGAAGGCATACCTGCTTGTTTGAGTTGGCTTCCGTCTCATGACACTATTACAAAAGAAAATGAGCATTCAGGCCAACATTTATTCTCAACCAGTGACACCAAGAAAATATTATTTGACCCTTTATCTAATTTCTTCACAGGATCTTGCTGTATGCAAATTGTCTGCTATATTTGCATACATGTTTAAAGTAAAAAAAACTGCAGATGCTGAAATCCAAAACAGCCAGGCAGGACGCTAGAAGAACAAAGCAGACCAGGCAGCATCAAGAGGTGGAGAAAGAAGATCCTGAAGAAGGATTACACCTGAAACATTGACTTCTCCACCTCCCTGATGCTGCCTGGCCTGCTATGTTCTTCTAGACTCCTGCCTGTCTATATTTGCATATATAAACTGACCTCTGGATACTCCACTAGCTGTGAATATTTTTGGATCTGAAATAATTGCTATTTCATTTTTGGTAACATAAGATTTGTATAGGAATTTATATAGCCAGTTCTTTCTACTTGCCCTGATTGTAATTAGTTTCAGCTGGACCTTATACCTTAAAATTCATATTTGAATTTTAAGGTATAATTTTTCAGTTTAGTGCTGCATTGTGGATCTTGCCATCCGTCTGTTTGAAATATTGAATTATTTGGTACAAACTTGAATTTACTAAACATTATTAAAAATGTACAAAAACCTACAAAAGTAAAGCAGGTTGGATCATCTTGAGGCCTCAATGGTCTTGTCAGTCAACTGAAGAGCTAGCAGGAGACATGCTGTCTGTTTCAGAAAGGCCTGCTGAGTCAATAGGTCAGTCAGATTGTGGCAAGGGTGCCAGCAGGCCTTCCATAGTCCTTGGAGGTGAAGCCTGACCTAATGAGTTGTTGACCAACCAGCAGCATCACAGGAGAGCATGGCTGGAAGAACAATTCTTCTGAAGTCCCAGATTGTGAATTAACCACTTATCAATGGTAAATGGTGAGGCTGGTCTTGGGTTGAATCATAAGAGTGTGGCTCACAGTAGGCACCCGTCCGTCCATCCATCCAGTCACTAAATTTAATGCCAGCTACTTTTTTTGAGTGAGACCCCATACACATGTGACAGAATGACCACAGGATAACTGCTGTCATGCATAGTAACAGGCCCATTTGCAGCTAGGTTAATTCCAGGGACAGTGGGTTGAGAACACTTAAGTGGTACTTAATTATCCACTTAGCCTTAGTTGGTGGCAGAAATGGGAAGGCAACAAGGTTCATTTACAGTACCACCCTATCTTTTCCTGTCTCCTTGCTTGCCACTTCTGAGAGCAAAAGGTTGTGCCTGAAGCCTTGCATTTTTGGACTCTGTTTGCCCTTGTGGAATATGAACAAAACAACTCAATAAAAGATTTGATCATTTCAATGTTTTCTGATCATTGCTGTAGAATTTATCTTTATATTTATTATATTGTGTATCGTAGCATTTAATAAATTACCAAATCAGTTGATTTGTGTTTAGTCTGAGTTATTTGTGTTAATTGTCAACAATTCTAAAAGTAAATTTCAGCAAGAGTACACTTAATATGCATTGCCTTTACGTTATGTTGAAAACACTAGTAAATGCTATTGTGGTCTCTTTTGACATAATCTGGTATTTCATACAGAAGACATTATCATTACTATTATAAAGTGATACTAGATGATCAAGCTAAGCATAACTGCAGCTTTCAATCAGGAACAGGGATCCAGTTGGTTCCTTGATTTGAAAATTGGAAGTGTTGTTTCTTTATGTAACTACTGAGTTTAAAAATAACAATACCAGACTTCTCCCTTGCTTTATCTCCTTCCACTTAAACTTTGCTTTTATCCTATCAGACTTGTAGATATTTTTTCCTAATCCTAATTGTTAAATGTCTAATTGAAATCTGAAGATATGCTGTCTGAAAAATCATAGACATTGTTCAGTGTTCTACTGATCCAGATGAAGGGCTTCTTTTCAAAAAAATTAACCTATTTTTCTAATCAACCTGTTCAAAGATGTTATTACACTCCTCCTGGAGGAGTTGGGACTTGAACATGGGCCTCTGAGGTAGGAACACTACCACAGTGCCACAAGAGAGCCGTCACAAAGAACATTTTGTTACCAATTCACCCATCTTCTTTCATCCCCACACTTCTTTAGACATTTAAGCAGATGGTTGATTTAAAAAGCTGAAATTCTCCAGTCTTTTCTCTATCTCGGTCTTTAATACTACAAGTTGCCATTCAATAATGTTAGTGACTGGAGTTGGATGCAGTCTTTGAGATGTGACCTGACCAGAGCATTATGCAATTTGATTACAGCTTCCTCTGACTTCATTGTATAGTTTAACATCTTATTGGCATTGCTTTTCTGCATACTTGGAAATGTGGAGTTCCAGGTCTGTTAAGACTTAATCAGTCAGCTGGTGGCTTAGTGCTTGGACTTCCAGTGCCTCTGTCAGAATGTTGTTAGTTGAAGCCACACTCGAGACTTGGATGTGTAATGCATGTTGACAATGTAGTGCAGTATGAAGGAGTACTGTCTTATGACTAGAATGAGAGGAGTTACAAAACTTGCATTCAGGTGCAAAACAATCCCATGCTGTTATTTGCAGAGAAGAACCCTGGCTGAGCACAAATTAGCAGTAGCAGACTAAGCAAGTAGTCAGATGTATAGTTATCACTCAGATGGCATCCTGATTCTAGAAACATTTACACAGATGACCACTGTAAGCAATAAACTGAATGTCCTAGCCTAGATTCATAATTTTCATCCTTTTAATCCAAAAATGTCTGTGCCATGCTTTACTGTCCCATTCTTCTGATGTCTGCATATTCCAGAGCACCTTGATTCTTCTGGCTCTGTTGACGAGGCAGGAAAATTAGTTCTGTGGAGTCTTCAGAAGTGCAATGGAAAGATACTATTGTTGGAGATGCTCCAGCTATAATATAGTTAGCTGGATAAATGTGGAAGCAAAGAAGGCAATCTCTTAAAACTACACAATGGAGATACAATTGAGAGCTGCAAAACATCAGGATGAACTTAGAGAGATATATCAAGTCAGGCTTCTTTAAAGCTGTGGCAGAGATGGAGTCCTAATTGAATCTTCACATGGAGTTCCGGACTAAATGGGCGTGCATTTGGATGACTTTTGAGAAATCTGGTATACAGAGGAACGTAACTTCCAAGGACCGAAGTCTAGTGTGGGTTTGTGGTATAGATTAAAAACAATTTTGAAGATGAAGCAAGACAGTATATGAGTGTGAACAATGTAAAATATCAGCTAGTATGGAGGTCAGGTTGAACATTTGGTCAGCAATTTAGTGGGATTGGAATCAAATGATCCCACCCCATATTTACCTATATCATCATAGGTAAATACTGAAAATCTATTTTTCATTGATCACTTCATCTGCATATCTCCATCATTCCTAAATGCTCATCCTCTTTTGCATATTAAAGCTCTTTTTCTACATTACCATCTATGAGCCTTTTTTGTTTGGACTGTTGTATTTCCCCTTTTATTTACCAATTTATTGTTTGCCCCAGTTTTTAAATTTGTTAGTCCATTTATCAATGGAGTGCTTATAATTGGCACCAGTTAAGAATCAATTTTGTACTCTGTTCTGTTTCTGTTCTGAATATTTCCATAGTCCCAAAAACTATCTTGTGCTTTAACACTCATCTGGCCCAGATTCCTTCTTTCAGTATTATTATTTTTGCAACATCCTTATCAATACCAAATTTAGTTTCAGACCCACACTAACCACAGGGCACCCTTCGTTTTTGGCAAGGCTTATATGACATAACAGGCTACAAAGCAAAGAGAATAGAATCGCGGACAACAGTACATGAGCTCAATGCAATCTATGCTCTCTTTCAACAGAAAGGTAGTGAAACTATATCGCCTGTCCCATCTGTCTCCGATACACCTGTACCCTTGGTCACTGCTTTAGATGTTAAATCAGCCACCTTAAAGGTGAACCCACAGAAATCAACTGGCTGGGATAGGGTCCCCACTTGTGCAGACCAGCTGGCAGGAGTACTCTGATCTTCAACCTTTCCTGACAATGTAAAGTCCTCACCTGCTTCAAGAAGACACAATCATCCCAAGAAAAATCATGCAATGTGCCTCAATGACAACTGCCTGATGGCTCTGACATCCATAATTATGAACTGTTTTTGAGAGGTTGGTCATGGCTCACGTTAATTCCTGCTCCCAGATTGATTCCTTGCAATTTGTCTACTGGCACAACAGGTGCACAGAAGGTGCCAACTCATCCCTGGAACATCTGGACACAAATACCTGTCAGTTCTTTCTTATTGACTACAGTTCTGCCTTCAACACCATGATTCTAAACAAACTCGTCTCCAAACGGCAGGATCTAGATCTCTGCTCTCCCCACTATAACTGGATTCTCAACTTCCTGACCAAAAGACTGCAGTCAGTAAGGATAGGTGACAACACTACTTCCACAATAATCCTCAACACTACTGTCCCCCAAGGCTGCGTACTGAGCCACTACTATACTCCTTATATACATACAACTGTGTGGCCAAATTATGTACCAACTCTTTTTACAAGTTTGCTGACAACAACATCATTGTAGGTTGGATCTCAAAAAATGACGACTGCATACAGGAAAGAGATTGAATGCTTAGTGGCATGGTGTAAAGACACCAATCTCTAGAGCAACATGAGCAAAATGACTTCATTGACTTCAGAATGCAGAGTGGAGGTCATGCCACTGTCTGCTTCAATGGTGTTGAGGTATAGTTAATAAGTGTGCAGATAACACCAAAATTGGAGGCATAGTGGACAGCGAAGAAGGTTACTTCCCATTACAATGGGATCTTGATCAGATGAGCCAGTGGGCTGAGAAATGGCAGATGGAGTTTAATTTACGTAAATATGAGATGCTGTCTCCCATCAATTGAGGTCGTCTATACATCGGGACAGAAGGTATGAAAGTTTGTATACACGTAACAAAACAGATTCAAGAATAGCTTCTTCCCTGCTATTATCAGACTTTTTGAATGGACCTCTTTAATATTCATACTCTCTCTGCACCTTTTTGTCAGCTATAACATTGTATCCTGTACTTGATTCTGTTAAATATGAAAGTATGACTTGCGTGGATTTTGGACCCAGGAGAAAGCATACTGATAAAATTATAAACTGTTTTAACAACAAAAACAGAAGGTCTCTTGTTGGAAGTCTGTTTAATTATATCTGGAAGATTGAGTGCAAGGGCTTTTCTTCTGTAGCAGGGATAAAAGTCAAAGTAGTTTTGAGACTTAATTGTCCAGCCAATGTACCTGCTGGGACCATAGTATAATGTATAAATGCAGTGTAAGCACTTTTGGATTTCTCAATTAACTAATGAGGAAGTACCTTTTCAGTAATTTGGTATGATTGCTTGTCTATTGAGTAACATAATGTGAAATCTTATGTAATTCTTTTCACCTGTCACTTGGAAGTTTATCTAAGTTATTGGGATCTTGGGGTCATAACAGTTGTTAGCTATGAAGCAGCTGATGGTGAAATTGCAGAAATGTATAAATGACAAATGTGGAACATTATCCAACACCTACAAAGACAGGACAAAGGTGCAAAAATGAGATACAATGAAGCCTTACTAACGTGATAACTGGAATATTGGAACAAGGGGAATGTTTAACAAAATTTCTTTGTGGGTGATAATTGGAATGCAGAAGCAGAGCCCACAAACTTTTGTTTAAAACTTAATTTCTTAAAAGAACTATGTTACAGGATATGGTGAGTGTGCACTAGTATGAAATTAAAATACAGACGCAAAGTGGATCAAATAGCCTGTTGAAGGTCTGTAACATTCCATGATTAGAATCCAGTTTGTCTGTTTTGTCAACTTGCTAGTACTCTACTGTTAAACTATCCCTAATGGCATGGCTAGTCTTTACCTTTTGAAAATTACTATCAATCTACCTGTCTTAAAGTGACCATTCAATCACTCTCCTCTCAAATAATCTCCCCATGTTAAACTTTTCCTTAACCATATAATTGCAACCTAAATGCATACCACTTATTCTTAGTGCTGTCCCTCCCATTGGTTTCAGATCCAACAATAGCATTAGCATTTCAACCACCTTGATCACAAACATCACTGACATCTGTGAGATTGTTAACACGTTGTCAAAGGCAATTGGGGGGGGGGGTTCCTAAGATGGCAGCGATCTGAGAAGATCAGGACGACCCTTTAACCTGCCCAACCCAGCTCATCGGGATTTCTTGGGACTCCAGAAAGATTGTGGAGTCCCAAGAAACGCCTAAAAATTAACATCTTTATTTTCAGCTGTCCAGAGATGCCTAAAAAATGAAGAGCATCTGAGGCCGGGACTGCAGATCAGCCTGCAGCAGCCCCTGAGCCTATTACTCTCCAGGATCTGGTGAACCAGCTCTCGAAGACTCGTGGGATGCTGGGGAAACAGATTGAAGAAAAGCTGGCTCCAATCTCTCTTTTATGCTGCAGAAGCATGAGCAGCAGCTAGGAGACCTGGAGCTGAGGACAAATGAGGTGTAGCACAGGGTCACAGTGGTGGAAATGATGCCAGTTCATCCAAGGATGAGATCCAAGCCTTCAAGACGCAGGTCTGTAATTTGTGTGGCCAAGTGGATGATCTTGAAAACGGGCAGGAGAAAAAACATTCGGATCATCAGTCGGCCTGAGGGTAAGGAAGATGAGTGGCCTGCAGAATTTGTTGAGGATTGGCTTCAAAATTCCTTGGATTTGGAAGCTGGCATGTGAGGATTGAAGATAGAGCAGACTCATTGGGTTGCAGCGCGGAGATCGGGTCTGGGTCAACGTCCTTGTCCTCTCCTGATGAGTTTCCATCATTACTGGGAGAAGGAGAGAGTCATGGAGACCAGGGGAAGGATCCGAAGTCCCTAATTTACGAGGGCTCTAAGATAATGTTTTTTCAGGACTTTTCAGTGGTGGTGATCTGAAAACAAAATCTTAGAATGGTGTCAAGAGGAGACTGAGGGAGCTTGGGATTCAGTACTCCAAGATATCCGGCAGTGCTTTGGATCACCTTGGATGGATCCATGCATCTCTTTGACACATCGCAGAAGGCAAGAGACTTTGTGGACAAACTAACCTAATTTGAACAATTGTAGTATGTATAAATAGTGTTGTTTGGGTATGTGGTTGGGTATGTTTTATCACTTTGTAAAACAAAAAATGGAGGAAATCCAGTTGGAGCTTTATTTTTCCTTTTTTTTTTCTCTATTGATAATAATTTGGTTTAAACTATTTCTAAATTAGGATATACCAAGGGATGGGTGGGGTATTTATTCCCACGCCCTTTTTTATATATAATTTTTTTTATTCATATTGATATTCTATGGGCGGTTTGTTCTTTTCAGCTTGTGTTTGCAGTGCGGCTCTAGCTGGGAGAAATGAAGGTGGTTGGAATGGTTAGATGCCTACTTATGGGCAGTTCGGGATGGGTAGTTGCCCCCTTTGGGCAAGAGGTGAGTTCCCCTACTCAGCGCTGTTGGCACTTTGTATGTTGGTCCTTTTATTTTGGTTTTTGTTTTTTTATGATCATTTTGTAGGTTTGTTAAATGTAGTGGTTTTAATTTAAGTAGTTTTTATATTTGGTGGATCATGTGACACTAAGTCTCAGCAGTTTGTGGTTCGGGTTCCTCCTTTCTGGAATTTAAATGTCATTGGCCATAATTTTCTGCAATGATTCGATTAAATGGTGTATCTGAAATATCAAGGGAAGTCACTCACCAATTAAGAGGAAGAAGGTATTCTTGAGTCTGAGAAAGGAGAAGGTGGATATTGCTTTGTTACAGGAGACACATTTGGGTGACCAGGAACATCTGAATTTACAGCAGAATGGCTTTGACAGAGTTATCTTTCATTATTTAAAATCAGAAGTAGGGGAGCTGCCATATTGGTTAGGAAAAATCTCCCATTTAAATTGTTGGAATGTGTTAAAGACATATCCAGGAGGTTTGTAATTCTTAAAGCTTTGACAAATGGGGAAGAATACAGTGTTTTAAATGTTTATTGTCCCCCCAGCTCATCCCCTTTAAATTTCTGGTAGATGCTTTTTATAAATTGGTATGTCTCTAGTCCCGGCACATCATTAAAGGGGAAGATTTTAACTGTCTCATGGATCCCACAGTAGACAGGTTGCCCAAAGGTCCCTCGATACCCTCTGTATAAACTAAAGTTAGTGGGTTGGTGTGGAGGCATCTCCACCCTACAGGTAGGGATTTCATGTTTTTCTCCAATCCGCACAGATGTCACACTAGGATTGATTTTTATTTTCTGACCCCTGCAGTAACCCTGGATCTGATGGCATCTTGTACGATTGGTAATATTACCATCTCTGATCATGCTCCAGTGTATCTGACGGTTAAGACTAAGGACGTTACAGTGGGTTCAAGGTACTGGCGAATGGATCCCTTCATCCTCATAGATAGTAAGTTTGTGGAGTATTTCTCTAGGAAATTTCAGGCGTTCCTAGACATCAAAACAGACTTGGTTGATAGCTCATTTGTTTTCTGGGAAACTGCCAAAGCCTATGCTAGGAGGTTAATTATTTCATAACTGCCAGTAGGGAGCGGCAGAATGGTGAGCAGCAACGTCTCCTTGAAGCATGATCGAAGGCAGCCGAGAAGGCCTACTTTGACTGACCCTCGTTGGTCAAACTACAGAGGATTACGGCATTGCAGTCTGCATTAAATTCCGTGCTCACGCAGACAGCAAAGAAGGAGCTGGCTTTTGCAAAGCAAAGGTTACACGAGCATGGTGATAAGCCAGGCAAATACTTAGCAAATCTTGCCAGAAAGAGGAGTGCCCCACAAACCATTACGGCGATTAGGGAGGGGTCTGGGAACCTAACCTGTGATTCTAAAAAGATTAATGTGGCGTTCCAGAGATTTATACCAATCTGAGGATTGTGAGGAGGGGCAGGCCAAAATGGAATCCTTTTTTAAACATCTGAAGCTCCCGGGTGTGACTCCCGAACAACAGTTCTTTCTCAATGCCCCATTATCAGAGCAAGGAGTGCAGGAATCTGTGGAGCAGTTTCAGAGTGGAAAGGTGTCCGGTCCTGACTGGCTTCCCAGTGAATTCCATATGTTTAATGACTCATACAGTCATGACTGTCTCCCACCATCTCTGAGAGAGGCCAATATTTCACTTATCCTTAAAAGGGAAAGACCCGGAAGACTGCTTCATACAGGCCCATCTCGCTTTTAAATGTGGACTTTAAAATCTTCTCTAATGCTCTTGTGTTAAGGCTGGAGACTGTGCTACCTTCTATTATTAAAGATCAGACGGGCTTTATAAGGGGTTGTAGGTCCTCCAATAATGTTAGGAGGCTGCTTAACGTAATTCAAGCATGCCAACAGCAGTCAATACAGGGATTGGTGATTTCTTTAGATGCAGAGAAGGCATTTGACCAAGTTGAGTGGCCGTACCTTTTCTATACTCTCAGCGGTTTTGGTTTGAGCGAAGTCTTCATAAAATAGGTAAAGGTCCTCTACGGTGTACCTCTCGTGGCGATCATTACCAACTGGGTACGATCAAGCACTTTTAATATTTTGGCTGCCCATTTTCACCATTGCTTTTTACATTGGTGATTGAACCATTTGGCAGAGGCCATTAGTGGGGATCTCAATATATCAGCTCCAGAAGTGGGATCAAAATTATGTATGATCTTGTATGCAGACAATGTCCTAATTTTTTTTTTGACAATTCCAGCAGTTTCAGTGCCTCACCTGATACAATGCATTCACGCGTTTGACGCTTTTTCAGGGTATAAGATTAATTTTGCTAAATCAGAGGCTATGCCTATGGGTGGTCTTACAAAGGAGCTGGCTCTTGAGGGTAACTATAGATTCCCACTTAAGTGGTCATGGAGGGGTTTGTGTATTTGGGCATATTCATCACTCCAGTTCTCGATTGGCTGTTTAAAGCCGATTTTATTAAGTCTCGTAGTTGGGTCGGATAGCGCTTATTAAGATGAATATTCTCCCTTGTTTGCTATACCCTATATGGATGCTCCCCCGATTTTCAATAAACAAATACTGGGGAGACTGAACAGCTGGTTCAGCTCCTTTATTTGGTATTGTAAGTGGCTCCTCCATTAAATTAACCAAACTGCAGTTGCCTCACAGATTGGGGGGAATAGACCTTCCAGACGTTAAAAATGATCAATTAAACTTGCTTTTGACCTACGTGAGTGAGTGGGTTTGTGGGGATCCCCTTTCAATATGGCTAGATATCGAAGCCTCCTAGGCAAGGTGTTCCCTTACCAGTTTGCTGTTTTGGACAAAATGAGGACAGTTAAGGAATATTGCCATAACCCAATAGTCATCAATACGGCTAAAGCATGATTTAGCAGAGGGAGGGCAATATGGCAAAACATCTTTGGTTACACCTTTAGTGGATATGCCAGGCTTTTTAGCCGGGTATAATAGATTCAGGATAAACATTGGGCAGCTGGGGGTGTGTCTTGCATGGGTGATTTATTTGAGGGAGATGTAATAATGTCCTTTGATCAGTTAGTGCAAGTTATCTAATAGAGGCCTCTTTTTCATTTTATCATTAGGGATTTTATTTAAAAAACCCACACTTTTGACTGATCCCTGCAAATCTGACATAGGCAGGTGCTAAGGGCTAAGAGTACACTCTCTGTCAGTACTTTATATCATCAATTTGGGGGGGGATGCCATCTCATGAGTCTGATCGACTCTACACGATGTGGGAGAGAGAGCTGGGTGTTGAAGTTTCCTCAGAGGCATGGGTGGATATTTGGGAGAATGCAAGGAAGATATCAATTTGCAATGGGACCCATGCTTTACAGCTGAAGATTCTCCACAGGGTCCACTTGGCTCCGGACCGTTTGTCAAAATTTAAACCAGGGGTCTCTTCATGTCCGAAGTGCAAGGTCTGCACGGGCATTCTTACCCATTGTCTGTCTTTGTCTTACAAGAGGCTTCAAACAAATTGGAGTGCTGTGGCAGGCATACTGGAGAGGATTTTGGGTGTAAAGGTGGAGAAGGACCCTATCTCTCTCCTTTTGGGCCTACCCACTGTATTTCCTGCAGACATGCATAAGAAAAAACTTTTCAATATTCTCACGTTCTGTGCAAGAAAGAATATCTTGTTAAGTTGGATATCCGAAAAACCCCCAGGCCTGTCGGGTTGGCGGAAGATTGTTATGGAGCATATTCCCTTGGATTTTCTCACAAATATGGTACACCACAAAACTGAGAAATTTTACAAGACATGGGAGCCCTTTTTGGAATACCTGGACACAGATTTATCTGCCACACTAACAAGGGCTTTTATATAGCCGTAACGATTGTGTTTCACGAGTCCAGTATCCAGGGACGAGGAACTGTGAAGTATGAGTGTTTTGTTTGGCTGAGCTGAGTTATTACTATTTGTTTGTTGGTTATTTATTTAATTAGGTAGCTAGTTTAGTTTTTTAATTTTATATTTTTCTATATGTGTTTATACATTTGTACAGGAGGGTGGGTTGGGGATTTTTTTTATTTGGGTTTATTTTTGTACTGTTTTGAATTGCATTGTTTTGTACTTGATGTAATATTTTTTAAAAATCTATTTTTTCTCAATAAAAATATATTGCTTAAAAAAGCAGCAGAGAGGGTGAGCAGGACATCCGTCCTCTTCAACTGCTTCTCTACAATGATTCACTCCATGGAACTTGTTACAGTTACTATTCAGTTGGTACATCTACAACAGTTTCTCCTTCAGTAATTATCATTTTGTAAACCAGCAACTGCTCAGAACATAACCCACAGTCATCACATAATGAATCACATTTGATTCTGCTTCTTCATCTCCATCATCAGTGACTCCAGCATTGTAGGTGTGCTGAGTCAGTATTATATACTAAATGTTAAATGAGCCAATTTCTTCCAGAGATTGGTATAGGCAGGACTGAAGTATTTTCTTCAACTTCCACCTGCTTTTGGCTCTGATTTAATCAATTCTTCCTACCTCCAGGTAACTCTGTACAAACCTTTTCTTTTACAAATAACAATACTTCCAGTTCACAAACTTCAGATAGCCCATAATTCCAAGTGGTTTATCTATTAGTTCTGTCCAGACCCTGTTTATTTTGTTCTTTATGCTTCTGTAAATTATTTCATGTTCCGTCTCTATTATTGTCTCACTGTATGTGGATTTTGTTTGTAATGACATCCCATTGTGCTAAATGTAGATTGCCACTGCTATCCAATTTCCCAATCTCTCTCTCCCTCTAACTTTGTCCAAACCTCATTAACTCACTACTAATATGCAATTCCTTCCTTTCAATTATTGTTTTTCTAAAATTTCTCTTCTGTCAAATCACTGTGAATGATGGGACATTTATAACTATTACTTTTAGTGAATAATTGAAATGTTTATGAAAGTGATTTGGAGTATCCACCTAGCTTTTTGTCTCTAACAAGACTTAAACCCACAACCCCAACTGTCCATCTTGTTCACTAATGTCCTTTATGGAAGGAAATCTGATGTCATTAATCTTTCTGGCCTACATCAGTCCCAACAGGACTGTACTTGATGCTCAACTCCTATCTGAAATGAGGTGAGTGTGTGGTGCTGGAAAAGTACAGCAGGTCAGGCAGCATCTGAACAGCAAGAAAATTGATGTTTCATGCAAAAGCTCTTCATCACAAAAGTTTTTGCCCAAAACATCAATTTTCCTGCTCCTTGGATACTGCCTGACCTGCTGTGCTTTTCCAGCACCACACTCTTGACTCTAATCTCTAGTTCTAACTTTTGTCTCCCATCTGAAATGGCCTATCAAGCCACTTAGTTGTATCAAAATGTTATACAGTCAAAATGAAATGAAATCAGAGAGATTGTGCAACGTCCATGGACACAGGAAAGTACAATGGCACACCCAAAGGTAAAGGAAGACCCAGAAAAGAGTTCCCTAACACCACAGCTAGAGAACAGGAGCCCTAGCCAAACTGGAATCAATGCGAATCAGCGAGGGAAATCTCCTTGCTGAATAGCTTCACACCTAGCATGAAGGAAGATAGTTGTCCAGTTCAGATTCCAGTTTGACAAGGTCTCCTTTATACCACTAGGCAAAAATGAGGACTGCAGATGCTGGAAATCAGAGTCTAGATTAGAGTGGTGCTGGAAAAGCACAGCAGGTCAGGTAGCGTCCGAGGAGCAGGAAAATTGATGTTTTGGGCAAAAGCTCTTCATCGGGATTGAAGGTTGGGAGCCTCCCGGGTGGAGTTTATACCACACCTGATCAAATACCAACTCATGTTACAGGCAGGCAAACTCTGCCCATCAATTGGGCTGAATCTTGTCTTTTTTTCTTTGGCTCAATATCAATTTCGTCACGAGTCATAAAGGATTTTTCTCAATGAGGCTGAGCAAGTTTCCTGCACTATTATCCAAAACCCACTTCATTAATTACCTACCCCACCTCATGGCATACCTCATATCTAATGCTAGTCCAATAAGTTGTGGCTGTTGGACATCAGTCTTCTCAGTCTGACAATATCACTGCAGGTTCTCTTCAGGTTAGTGTCCGGGGGCAACTATTTCCAGCTGCTTCATCAATAACCCTGGTCAAAAATAGAGATGTTTGCTGATGATTTGCACAATGTTCCGTACCATTCACAACTCCTCAGCTACTGAAGTGGTCCATGTTTATTTGCAGTAAGATCTGGACAATATTCGGGATTGGGCTGTTATGCGGCAAATAATACTTATGCCACATAAGTGCCAGTCAATGACACCTTCGAGCAAGACAAAGTCTAACTATTGCTTGATGTTCAATGTCTAAGCATTCCTGAATTCCCCAATATCAACATCTTAGAGGTTAAAATTGACCAGAAACTAAACTAGACCAACCAAATAAATATTGTGGCTACAAGCCAGATCAGAGGCTAGGAATTCCTTGCCATGTAAATTGCCTCCTGACCCTCCAAAGGCTGACCACCAAAGCTTGTCAGGAGTATGATGGAATATTCTCCAGTTGCCTGAATGAGTGCAGTTCCAACATCACTCAAGAAGCTTGACACCATCCAAGATCAAGTGACATCATTGTTTATCACCCCATCTGCTACCTTAAAAATCTTGTCTATCACTGATGTACATTAGCAGTAATGCGTGCCATCTACATGGAGCATTGTAGGAACTCACAAAACCCTCTTCAACAGTATCTTTGAAATATATGATCTTTCCCATTGAGGAGGACTTGGGCAGCAGATGTGTAGTAACAACATCACCTGCAGGTTCCCATTTATTTTGATTTGGAACAATGTCATCGTTTATTCAATGTCACTGGGTCAAAATCCTGGAATTCCCTTCCTAACAGCACTGTACTGGAACAATAACAAACAAACTGCTGCAGATCAAGAAGAAGGCTCACCATCACCTTCTCAAGGCCAACTAGAGATGGGCAATAAAGGCTGGCTTAGCCAGTGAAACCACATCCCATGAAGTGACTTTATAAAAGTAAATAAATTTGCATTTTGTGGGCAGTTGTGCCTGTGAACTTGGTGTACAGGACTGCATTATTGATTGGTTGCTAGTCTTAATGGATAGCTTGGTGATCAGAATTTTGTAATTAAGTTATATTTGTCATTCAAAAGTCAATCTACAATAAATGTTTGAGTTCTGCAATTAACAGCAGATGGTTGTGTGTTTCAGTATTTCAAACTAGAGAGTGTTGCTGAACAAAGAGACCTTGGAGTGCAGGTTCATAGCTCCTTGAAAGTGGAGTTGCAGGTAGATAGGATAGTGAAGAAGGCATTCGGTATGCTTTCGTTTATTGGTCAGAGTATTGAGTACAGAAGTTGGGAGGTCATGTTGCGGCTCTACAGGACATTGGTTAGGCCACTGTTGGAGTATTGCGTGCAATTCTGGTCTCCTTCCTATCGGAAAGATGTTGTGAAACTCGAAAGGGTTCAGAAAAGAATTACAAGGATGTTGCCAGGGTTGGAGGATCTGAGCTATAGGGAGAGGCTGAACAGGCTGGGGCTGTTTTCCCTGGAGCATTGGAGGCTGAGGGGTGACCTTATAGAGGTTTACAAAATTATGTGGGGCATGGATAGGATAAATAGATAAGGTCTTTTCCCTGGGGTTGGGGAATCCAGAACTAGAGGGCATAGGTTTAGGGTGAGAGGGGAAAGATATAAAAGAGACCTAAGGGGCAACTTTTTCACACAGAGGGTTATATGTGTATGGAATGAGCTGCCAGAGGAAGTGGTGGAGGCTGGTACAGTTGCAACATTTAAGAGGCATTTGGATGGGTATGTGAATAGGAAGGATTTGGAGGGAGATGGGTCAGATGCTGGCAAGTGGGACTAGATTCGGTTGGAATATCTGGTTGGCATGGACGGGTTGGACCGAAGGGTCTGTTTCCACGCTGTGCATCTCTATGACTCTAAGACTCTAAGCCTACCTGACCAGCAATAGGCCAGTGTGAAACTAAAGTAAATGTGTGTATTTTTACATGTCCATATGTGCATGTTTGTACATCTTTGAAAGCAACAGAACAGGTAAATAAGCTGATTAAGAAGACATATGGAATACTTGTCTTTATTGATCAAGGCACTGAATACAACAGAAAGGAGGTTATGATGGAGCTATGTAAATGTTAGTTAGGCTGTAGCTGGAGTACTGTGTGCAATTCTGTTTGCCACACTATAGGAAGGATGTGGCTGCACGAGAGAAGACAGAGAAAAGGTTCACCACAATGCTACTTGGGCTGGAGCTTTGAAGAGAGACTAGATAGGCTGAAGTTATTTTCCTTAGAGCAGAGAGTGGGGGGATCTAATTCAGGTGTAAGAAGTTCAGAGGCATAGACAGGGATAGGGAAAAACCTTTCCCCTTATTCCAGCAGGTCAATAACCAGGGGCATAGTTTTAAGGGCAGGAGAAGGAAGTTTAAACGGGATTTAAGGAAAACATTTTTATCCATAGGGTTGTGGATTTCTGAAACTTAATGCCTGAAAAGGGTGGTAGAGGCAAGAACTGTCAAGACATTTAAGAACAATTTAGATGAGCACTTGAAATGTCATAGCATACGAGGCTACTTGAGGAAAATGGATGAAAAAAGATGGATGTTTAATAACTGATGTGGACATGATGGGATTAAGGGCCTCTTTCCATGTTCCAAAAGCTCTGAATTGTCCTTAAATGTCTTGACTGTTCTTGTCTCTACCATCCTTTTCAGGCAGTAAGTTTCAGAAAATGATTATAGTTTGAGATAAAATGAGGAGTATTCTCTTGACTTTACATATAAAAGAGGATTGACTAATGTCTACTTCACGGTGTTATACTGATTATGTTCATTTTTCAGTTTTATACAAATGAGACAACTTGTTTGTTCAAAGCCTAAATTTTAATCTGTTAAGAGTATGTTTCCAGGATGCTATTGAAGAAAGATGAATAAAACTATTTTGACACATAATAGATCCCAGTAGTATGTAAGAGTTCTCTATAATGAACACTGCAACTGATCTAGTTATTTAATAACAAAAACATTCAGAGTTTATGGGGCATATGTCCACTTGTGTACAATGATACTGAACCTGAGAAAATAGCTAATGTAAAAACTCACCGTGACTCAGACTCTTCCAATTAAGGCAGACAAAAAAGCTTATTTTCTGCCTAGTTGGATTACGATTGCCTTGTTTCTGGATTAGTGGTGCTGGAAGAGCACAGCAGTTCAGGCAGCATCCAAAGAGCTCCGAAATCGACGTTTCGGGCAAAAGCCCTTCATCAGAAATAAATTGCCTTGTATTTAGTGTGGTTCAGGGGGCTCATTTCCTGTTTATCAAAGTGTAAACCTGTGATTATTGAATCTTTGCATTAACTTGAATGTCTTAATTTTCTGTTGGAGGATAATACCTGTCCACAGATTTTAACAACTATATATTTGGAAAATTATCCTTCTTGCGTTGACCTTTGGTGGTCTCTAACTTTTAGTCAATTTTTCTGCTTAAATGTACCAATCATTTACTAACATCTTGGGCAGCATGGTGGTTCAGTGGTTAGCACTGCTGCATTACAGTGCAGGGACCTGGGTTCAATTCCAACCTTGGGCAACTGTCTTGTGTGGAGTTTGCACGTTCTCCCTGTGTCTGTGTGGGGTTCGTCTTGAGTGCTTTGGTTTCGTCCCACAGACCAAAGATGTTCAGGTTAGATGAATTCACCATGCCAACTTGCCCATAGTATCCAGGGATGTTCAGGCTAGGTGGATTAGCCATGGGGAATGCAGGGTTACAGTGATAGGGTGGGTCTGGGTGAGATGCTGTTTGGAGGGTTGGTGTAGACTTGATGGGCTGAATGGCCTGCTTCCACACAGTAGGGATTCTATCAAATGGAGAAATTTTTCTAATGACATTTATTGAGTTTACAATTCTAGAAAATTCCCTACATTGATCCAAATTTTGGGGTAATATTTCACAAGCATTTTTACAGGTACTGCCAGGAATATGCAATTTGAATTCTACCAGTGAATCTTTAAAACATTCTGGAGATGTACTGCTTATGCAAAATATATCTCTGAAAATATTAAATCTAATTAAAACTGTAAATCAAAACAACTTATGGGTTAGTTGAAGGAGATGTGAATTTGTGGTCTAGATTTTGAAATAGTAATGATGATAGAAGTATCAGTGTTCACTTCTCTTAAAATGTCAGCAATGCCTGGAATCCACTCATATGCAATTAAACACAGAAATCAAGAAGTGATTCTATACTTCCCCACTGGGGGGAGGTCCTCACAGACTGCTTAGATCTCTAAATTGTAAAGAATTTGTTATTTTGCACTTTACAGATCCCATTATGTGAGCTGGTGAAATTTAAATATAATTTATACAATCTAATTGAAAACTAATCTCAACTATGGTGACCATGAAATTACCATCAATTGTTGTAAAAATATGTTTGGTTCACTAATATTCTCTCGAAAAGGAAGTCTGACATGTGTCTTCACACAAGTGTCTTCCAATCATTAATTTTTCTGTCTGTAAATTATTAATTAAAATTGAAAACCTAGTGCATTTTATTCCTTGTTTTCAAATCTATAAGTATATTTCAGTGGTCATCTGCCTCACCTGTTTGCTGAGATCAATGCAGCTAAACTGAGGGATATCTTTGAATTGGCACAAGATTCAAACTGACTTTGGGAAAAAGGAAATCCATGCCACAGATAACACTAGATCTTTCTACATAACAGTCAGTGAGCAATTAATATGAGTCACTGGGTTTTAAGTTTTTACATAACATAATCACCGTAACACAACAAACAAAGACAAAAACAAACAAATTGTAATGTCAAGGCAGTATGCCAATATGACTTGTGAACCATTTACGAAGGCACATGGTATCTTATTGTATGTACAGGATCTAACCAGCTTTAGTGCTTCTTCAGTGCAAGGTACTCTCCCTAAAACTTGTTACTTACGCATAAGAAATGCATACATTCTATTCAAATCTGAAAGAGCTTTTTACTCTTCCAGATTTTTTGATATAATCAAGTCACCCTGACATCTTCATTATATTCATTATATACTTTCTGCTGATGTCTCATTATTCTACATCTCCCCCCAGGTCTTTATCCTCCTTATGAGCATCCCTGTCCTTCAAATGTCTCAGACTTCATATAGTTTGTCTTCTTGGTGCTTTGAACAATCTTTGTGATCTGGTCTCATTGTAATGAGATGGATGCCTTTCCTGAATGTTTGTAGAGCTATGTCTTTTCCTCTTCTTCTCATGGGAAATGTTTCCACATTTCTATTAGTTTCTTGTTCAATTATGTTCAATTAATTCTATCACTGCTTTTCCTGTGATCTTATGTAAACAGTTTTCCTCAATTTATCTCATCATCAGGAGTAACTCATGAAATTACTCCTTGTCTGACCATTGAAACCTCTTTTCGTTGCCTTAATCTAGGAGTGGGTGTGGCACTTTCCTTGATGTGTACGAGTGAATTGGTATGATACCTCAGGGTAATATAATACTCTGCTAGTTCTCCCAAACCTTTATACAATACAGCATGGAAACAGACCCTTCAGTCTAACTCGTCTATGCCGACCAGAAGCCCTAAATTAATACAGTCTCATTTGCCAGCACCTGGCCCATATCCTTCCAAACCCTTCCTATTCATATATCCATCCGGATACCGTTTATATGTTGTAATTGTACCAGCCTCCACCACTTTCCCTGGTAGCTTGTTCCATACACAGACCATTCTCTGCATGAAAATTTAGATCCCTTATATCCCTTTTAAATCTTTCCTTTCTCACCTTAAACCTATGCCCTCTAGATTTGGACTCCTCTACTCCTGGGAAAGACCTTGTCTATTTAACCAGTCCATGCCCCTCAATTTTATATATCTCTATAAGGTCATCCCCCAGCCTCTGACTCTCCAGGTTAAATAGCCCCAGTCTATTCAGCCTCTTCCTATAGCTCAAACCCTCCAATCCTGGCAACATTCTTGTGAATCTTTTCTGAACCCTTTCAAGTTTCAAAACTTCCTTTCTATAGCAGGGAGACCAGGACTGCACACAATATTCCAATAGTCCTGTACAGCCGCAACATGACCTCCCAAGTTCTATACTCAATGCACTTAACCAATGAAGACAAGCAGACCGAATGCCTATCCTATCTACCTGCGAGTCCGCTTTCAAGGAACTATGAACCTGAACTCCAAGGTCTCTTTGATCAGCAACACTCCCCAGGATCTTACCATTAAGTCTATAAATCCTGCCCTGATTTGTCTTTCCAAAATGCAGCACCTCATATTTATCTAAATTAATTCCATCTGCCACTCTTCGGCCCATTGGCCCATTTCATGAATATCCCATTGTACTCTGGGATAGCCTCCTTCATTGTCCAATACCTCTCCAATTTTGGTGTCATCTGTAAACCTAATACCATACCTCCTATGTTCACATCCAAACCATTTATATGAATGACAAAAAGCAGTGGACCCAGCATCGATCCTTGTGGCACACTGCTGGTCACAAGCCTCCAGTTCTGAAAGACAACCCTCTACAACAATCCTCTATCTTCTACCATCAAGCCAGTCTGTATCCAAACTGCCAATTCTCCCTCTATTCCATGTGAACCAACCTTAATAACCAGTCTACCATGAGGAACCTTGTTGAATGTCTGTCTGAAACCATATAGATCATGTCCACTGCTCGACCCTCAACGATCCTCTTTGAATTTTTTCTGAAGGAGTAACAATCAAGTTAGTGAGACATGATGTCCCAATTACAAAACCATGTTGACTATCCCTAATCAGTCCTTGCCTTTTCAAATACATGTAAATCCTGTCCCTCAGGATTCCCTCCAACAAATTGCCAACCACTGAGGTCAGGCTCACCAGTTCCCTGGCTTTTGCTTTCCATCTTTCTTAAATAGTGGCACCACATTAACCAACCCCCAGTCTTCCAGCACCTCACCATTGGCTATCGATAATACAAATATCTCAGCAAGGGACCCAGCAATCACTTCCCTAGCTTCCCAGAGTTCTAGTGTACACCTGATGCGGTTACGGGGATTTATCCAATGTTACTTGTTTTAAGCCTTCCAGCCTCGTCCTCTGTAACATGTACATTTTTCAAGATGTCGCTACTTATTTCCCCATGTTCTCTATCTTCCATATCCTTCTCCACAGTAAACACTGATGCGAAATACTCAATTATATCTCCCCCATCTTCTGCTGTTCCACCCATAAGTGGTCTTGCTGATCTTTAAGGGGCCCTATTCTCTCCCTAGTTACCCTTTTGTCCTTCATGTATTTGTAGAAGACCTTTGGATTCTCTTTAACCCTATTTGCCAAAACTATCTCATGTCCCCTTTTTGCCTCCTGATTTCCCTCTTAAGTATATAATCTTATAGGGATTCACTTGGTCTCTGCTGTCTATACTTGACACATGTTTCCTTCTTAATCTTAACTAAGACCTCAATTTCTCTAGTCATCCAGCATTCCCTACACCTACCAGCCTTATCCTTCATCCTAACAGGAACATAGAGTTTCTGGGCTCTCATTATCACATTATTGAAAGTTTTCCATTTTCCAGCCCTCCCTTTACATTCGAATATCCACCCACAATCAACTTTTGAAAGTTCTTGCATAATATTATCAAAATGTTCCTTCCTCCAATTTAGTTCTTCAACTTTGAGATCCGGTCTATCCTTTTCCATCATTATTTTAAAACTCATAAAATTATGATCGCTAGCCCCAAAATGCTTCCCACTGGCACCTCAGTCATCTGCTCTGCCTTATTTCCCAAGAGTAGGTCAAGATTTACTCCTTCTAGAGTAGGTACTTCCACATACTGAATCAGAAAATGTTCTTGTACACAGAGGAAAGGACCTCGTCTGTTTACCCTATCCATGCTTAACAAATTCCTCTCCATCTAATCCCTTAACACTACAGCAGTCCCAGTCCATGTTTGGAATGTTAAAACTCCCTATGTTAACCACCTGATTATTCTTACAGATAATTGAGATCTTCTTACAATTTTGTTTCTCAATTTCCTATTTGGGAGTCTATAGTACAATCTAAATAAGATGATCATCCCTTTCTGATTTCTCTATTCCTTCCAAATAACTTCCCTGGACATATTCCCAGGAATATCCTAAGTACAGCTGTAATGTTATCCCTAATGAAAAACAACACACCCTCCTCTCTTGCCCCCCTTTCTGTCCATCAAACCCTGAAACATTAAGCTGCCAGTCCTGTCCATCCCTGAGCCAAGTCTCTGTACTTGTTATGATATCCCAGTCCCACGTTCCCAGCCATGCCCTGATTTCAATTGCCTGACCTGTTAGGTCTCTTGCACTAAAATAAATACACAACATTAGGTGATTGTCCTAATGAAGGAGCATCACTCCGAAAGCTAGTGTGCTTCCAATTAAACCTGTTGGACTATAACCTGGTATTGTGTGATTTTTAACTTTGTACACCCCAGCCCAACACCGGCATCTCCAAATCATAAAATAAATACAGTTTAATTTATCAGTCCTACTTCATTCTCTGCTTTGTTCCTGCCTTCCATGACTATTTGACTTACTCCTTTACTCAACTGTACAGTCTCAGACTGACCTCTTTTCTCAGTATCTCCCTGGGTCTCCCCCCTGCCGTTAAATCTTCCTGAGCAGCGCCAGCAAATCTTCCCACCAGTATGTTAGTCCCCTTCCAACTCAGGTGCAATCAACCCTACTTACACAGGTCACTTCTATCCCAGAAGAGATTCCAATAATCCAAAATTGTGAATCCTGTATTAGTTCCTCAGCCACGCATTTTTCTGGTCTATCCTCCCATTCCTACCCTCAATAGCTCATGGCACCAGAAGTAATCCAAATATTACTATTCTCGAGGACCTCCTTTTTAAATTCATGCCGAACTTCCTATATACGCTCCTCAGAATGTTGACCTTTTCTTTTCCTGTTGGGTTAATTCCAATCTGTACAATGATCCCTCTTGGGTTTTGCTTCAAAATTCATTTCCATCATTTGTATCTACAATATTTTTGATCTTGTGAATTAAGTTTCTGGTTTAAACACACATCTTAGATTAATAGAGAACATTCTTGATTCTGAATCACACTAAGAAGTTCTGTGATTTCTTTTCCCAATTACCTGAGCTTTGTTGCGAGTTGAAGTTTTATCCTCAATGATGTTCCTCTAAGTCACTGTAATTTCATTGATGAAGACTGCATTTTGATCTTTTTTAAGATTAAGCCAGTATGATAACACTGAGACACATGACTTAATATTCAATTTAGACTTCATGGTTTTCAGTTTGACACTCCAAAATTCATTCCCAGAACCACTGACTTCTCCCAGAATTGTTTTTTTTTCTGGTTTTGTAGCATTTCCACTTTCTGTAGTTGTGGCACACCAAAGACTGGCTGATGGGTTTGATCCTAAAAGGTGTTTAGATGAATCTTCTCTGTATTAAGAGGTCTCTGGTATAAATCATGGGCTATACAAAACTAAGCGTGGTTACCTAGGCCTGATCTCAGAATTTCTCCTATTGTTGCTCTCCTCGATTGGATTCAATGGGGTCCTCCTTCAATGAGATAGCTGACTTGGCAACTTTTGTCTCCTCAATGTGAAAGCTCCTCCATTGAGCCATATTTTGGTCCATGGAGCAAAAAAAACTCATCAACCTTGGTGATCTTTGCAGACATGTACTGGAGTGTTCCTTCAGTGTGGCCAATGCAACTGAACTAATAATAAACTATTCATAAGCCAGTAACCGACTCAATGATGTTACTTGCCTGCACATGACTGCTGTTCTATTGGTGCTGGGGCCCCATCTCCAGCTGCCTCAAGGGAGTCAGAAACAACCTCCTTAATGGTTACCTCTGTCATTCAGAAGCTAAGATCAGACCTGTGGTGTGGGCAGGAGCAGCTAAGACAGCCTCAGGACATACATTCAGAGAGGCTTTTTTGTGATCCCACACCATCTAAATGGAGTGGAAATGTTTCCTGTTCATAAGTGGTGTTCCTGTGGCTACATGTACGCAATGTCACATTTGTTGGAAAATTCATGTGAAATCCCCACCAGATTAAAGAGTACACCTATGATGGTGGAAATGCATGATCAGGCACTCATTGCAAAATGTTGCAAGGATCAGTATCAAGACCTTTGCTTTTTGTGCAATATACATTTGTCATTTACGTCTTGCTGAGCAGGGAGTAATTTCAGAGTTTTCAGATCACAATAAACTTGGAAGAATTGTAAAGTAAGACGAGGAAGGTGTGGAACTCCAAAAGAATGTTAACAAGTTAGTGATGTGAACCGATAGGTTACAGATGAGGTTCATTGCGGAGAAATTTCAGCTGTTGCACTTTGGTCAGAAGAACATTGAAAGATCATTCTAAAGAGGTGCAGAAATAGAGGCATCAGGATATATGTGCAAACACATCATTGAAGGTGGCAGGACAGGTGGAGAGAGTAGTTAATAAAGCATACAGTTTTATCAGTTTATTAATAGAGCATATTTTATAATAGCAGTGAGGCTATTTCAACTTGTACATGACACTTGTTAGACCTCAGCTGAAGTATTTTGTACAGTTGTGGGTACCACATTATAAGAAAGATGTGAATTCATTGGAGAGATTGCAGAAGCGATTTACAAAAATAGTTCACGGAATAAAGAACTTCAGTTATGAGGATAGCTTGAAGAAGTTGGAATTGTTTTCTCTGAAAAGAGGAAAGGTGAGAGGAGATTTTGTCTTGAACAGGCTGGATAAAGTAGATTGGGAGAAGCTGTTCTCACTCATAAAAAAGTGAAAACAAGAAAGCAGAGATTTAAAGTGATGCTTGAACGAAGCAAGAGTGACTTTATCACGATCGAGTAATTAGACCATAGAGATAGTTTTAATCAACCTGTTCAGATATGTTACGATACAGGTACTCTGGCATAGGTGGAACTCAAACCCAGGTCTCCTGGCTCAGAGGTAAGGACACTGCC
The DNA here is from genome assembly GCF_047496795.1 of Chiloscyllium punctatum. Taxonomy (NCBI): domain Eukaryota; kingdom Metazoa; phylum Chordata; class Chondrichthyes; order Orectolobiformes; family Hemiscylliidae; genus Chiloscyllium; species Chiloscyllium punctatum. The sequence continues at coordinate 88,417,095 of NC_092743.1, read as the reverse complement.
ACTGCGCCACAAGAACTGCAAATTAGGGTATGGATGCATTGCCTAGAAATGTGGTGAAGACAAGTCCCATTAAGGCATTCAAGAGGGCATTGGATGATTACTTACATTGAAATGATGTACAGGAATATGGGAGATTTGCATTTGATGATCCGTGCAGGTATGATCGGCTGAATGGCCTTCTTCTCTGCTGTAATAATTCTGTGATTCTGAGATCTCTGGATCCAACAACATAGAAATTAAGTAACTCACTAACAGTACAACTGTCATGGCATGGGGATCAGTTCAGCATGGTTCCAGATATTGCTGACCATGCTTGCCAGACCATGGCACATCCAATCATTTATTTTGAGACTTATAACCTTTGCCTGCACTGGGTCTTGGTCATGCCAAGATAGGGCCTTCTGAAAGAGTAGACCTTTCCCTCAGGGTAACATTATCTGCTGATATATCATACCCTTCCTCCTTCCTTCTGTGGTCTCTATTGACTCCGGCAACTCCACCAGGCTCTGGATGCATGTTGCCAGTGCTGCACTGCCTCTATGATCCATATATGGGATGATATCACGCCACTTTATTTCCACTTTCGTTTGCTGCAAAAATATGCCCTTCCAATTCCACAGGCTTCACATGCCCCTGACTCCCTCTGGGTAAGCCTCTATGATGGAAAACTTTATGTAGCTAGACTTTAAAATCTATGTGCTCTGCGCAGGGAGGCCCTCAGAGCTTATACGATTTGCCTTACAGTCATGAGTCACACAGGGGTCACAGGACCCAAAATGTTGACCCTGCTTTCTTTGCACAAATGCTACCACACCTGCTGAGTTTCACCACCAACATCTGTTTGTTTTTCATATTTCCAGCATCTGCAGTTCTTTTGTTTTAGTGAGGGCTCGGTCACCTACAGCCACATAAACAGGGATAGGACTTGTGAATCCAGCCACCATCTTGAATGCTTTGCAAAGTCTCCCCATTTGGTTCAAATATTTGGTCTTCATGAAAGTGAGAGCACCTTGATGTATCAAAATATATCATATATGGAAGTGTGCTAGCCCTCTACCCAAACTTCCTATACAATAAGTTTCTCACATAATTGACACCATTGGGAAGGCATTAAATAAAAATGAATAAATGTTCAAACCATGATTTTTGACACCCAATTTTATTGTATTGTGTACATTTTTCTCAACTAGTATCCATAAATTCAGATTGCACTGGGCCCCCCACAGTTCTCTGCATGAGAACAATTAACTGGTTGTTTTCTTTTGGATAACTAATTGTCCTATAATTAGCCACAGCATGAGCTAATTTTGCAGCATACCTTGGAATGAGATATTTGCCCATGCAACGCTGTCCTGCAGACAACACCTAATTTCAAGTTTGCATAGTGCAACTATTTGTCCTCATCAGCAGTCAAGAATGAGGTATATAAATGCTGTTTATCTTTGCTATTGTTTGTACATCATAGATGACTATAATATACACATTTGCATTTGTTTAGCAGAAAGGGGAGGTAGCCTTCAATGCATGAGTTCAAGAAGGACAAGGGAAAGTTTACCTTTGTTACAGTTACATTGCACTGAGCTTCAGTAGAACACTGCAGCAGACCTATGATGGAAATGTTATTATGGGATAAGCTGGTTTGATGAAATGGCAAGCAACTGATAGGTTGGTGTCATTCCCATGAACAGAGCAGAGCAGAGCAAAGCAGTCACCTGGTCAGAGTTTGATTTTGCCAATGAAAAGGAGACAGCTTTGTGAGCAGTGATCACAGGAGTCTAGATTGAAAAAAACATAAGTAAAATATTGCTTCGCCTCTGTGATGACATGGGAATGTGCTATTGGGGAGGGGGTAGGAGTATTGTACCTGGGTATGGCAGAGGGTACAGTTCCTGTGAACAGTAAAGGCAAAGGGAAGATATTTGGCGGTGGCATTCTGCAAATAACAGAGGATGATCTTGGTGGTGAAAACACTGGGTCAAACCTTATGCAACCCCAGCTCTTCACTTATTGTCAGAGTGCTCATTCACACTGAACCCTAGATGCCTTAAGAGGATTGCCTTAACTCAGGGCTCCCAGCACAGAAAGTAAAGGGCAACTTCTAATACCAGGCCAGGCCCGGCTCAGAGCTGTCAGAGTCAGGATTCTCCTTACATGACATGTTGGGCAGCACACCATGTATCTTGACATTTTCTGCCCAGTTGTTTTCATTATAGAATGAGACAGAGCTAGATGTTTATGGGATTAAAATGCTTGACACAGTTATTACTGTTGGTGGATGTAGAGAGCAACTCAAAGCAAGTAGGCAGTGCCAAGGGCATGCAGGACTCATCCCTAGTTGCCCAGATGCAATTAAGAATTAACCACATTGCATTGGTATGGAGTCACATGTAGTCCAGACCAGGTAAGGATATCAGTTTTCTTCCTTGAAGGACATTAGTGAACCAGATAGGTTTTTCAACAATTGACAATGGATTCATTGTCATCATTAAATTCTTATTTCCATTTTTTGTTGTTGAATTCACATTCATGGCAGGATTCAAACCCGCAAACTCCAGAAAATTACCCAGATCTCTGGATAACAATCCAGTGATAATGCCACTAGGCCATTACCTCCCCAGTGTCATGTTCAACTCACTAAAATACTGAATTTGTAAGTGGAGATTATGAATGTACTAGATAAGAATGTTATTAATATGGACATCCAAAAAGTACTCGATAGAACTGTGAGGAAAATAACAAAATTGTTTCGACACAGAAAAATGGCATTTTGTGTGTTCGCACTAACTCGGTGAATGAGCATTATAACAGCAACAATCTCTTGCCTTTTTCCAGTACCCCTAAGTATTATGCTCAAATAATCATTTAATACCCTCTTGAATGCCTCCCACCACCACAAATCCATGCAAGGATTTGGAGGCAGCCTTTTGACACAGGGAGGGAATTGTAGAAGCGAATGTAGGTAATACCTGTTATACTCCATTTGAATATGACTACCAGTATCTCCCACGGAGCTATATTGAGCCCTCAACCTTTTTATGTCTATAAGTTACTCGGATGAAGGAATATTTGCTGATGTCATTAAACTTGGTTTTGCAGGGATGTTTAGATGGGAGCAGAAAGCTTCAGAGACAAAATGACAGGTTAAGAAAGTAATTGAAACTGTGGCTAAAGCAGTTCAATATGGGAACTGCTAAGTCATCCACTTTGGACCAAAGAAATAGCATGGAATTTATAAAAGGTGTGAACCTATGAATTATAAAACAGGAGAGAAAATTGACAGACCCTGTATAGAAAACATTAAAAATCAAATGGAATAGAATATAATTAAAACACTAATGGATTGTTAGTATTCATCTAGCAACTGGGTGGTTCTGACAGGTGGGTTACTTTGGATAAAAGTTATGTTACAGTTGTATAATGCTCTGGTGTTAGACATCTTTTACTAAAAAATTAATTTTACAATCCTATCCTGGTTCTCAAAACATTCTTTAATGTGCATTCTCCTGCATTCGTCAGTCACTTGTTTGAGCCTATACCCTTTGTGTTTGGTGTTCCTCATGACTCACTACTTTTTACATCCAATGCTCTAGTGCCTTTATTTGCTCAAATATAGGTGATTTGTAGTGTGCCCAAAGATCAAATGGAAAACTCTTGATACAACATTCCTGGTGTTATCATTTAAGTTTGTACAATTTCAGAAAGCAACTGAATAAACATTTCAGTAGATAATGGCAGACTATAATGACCAAATGCATTTATTAACAAGAAATGGATAAGCAGACAGATGTAATGGTGTGGTAATTTTACAGTAGGTAGAGGCTTAACTGCCTTTCATTCAAAGAAAGGAAAATAATATTTACCTTGCTTCCACCGAACTGTAGTATAGATCTGTATATTAATCTTATGTAGATCTAGCAGCCAATCATTAATGAGTTTTGCTGTTTATGTATCTCACTCTAATAACTTTAATAGAATGTCCAGTTTGAGCAAAATGCAAAAAATACTTCTCAGAGAGTGATAAAGGACAAATTAAATTTAAAAATGCTCTCAGACCATCTTTCAGCCACCTAGCAGACACACACAGAGCAACCTGGAATTGCCTGCAAGTCCTTAAACCAGCGCTTGTATGGAGAAGGGAAAGTGTTTCTTCTGTCCCTTCAGTTCCTGAACCTAGCTGATTCGCAATGGCCTGGCTCATTTTAATAATTTTGACAGTCTCCAATGTGATTCATAATTCATGTCTGCCTGGGTAGTATTGAAAACACTTTAGGAGCATGCGGCAATGTATATTGAGCAGCTACACCTGGGAATAACTGAAATGATTCTTATATAATAAAATAAAGAACTATGGATGGTGGAAATCTGAAACAAAAATAGAAATTGCTTAAGAAACTGAGCGAATCTGACAGCATCTGTGGAGAGAAAACAGTTAATGTTTCACTGACCCTTCTTCACTGGACCCAAAATGTTAACTCTCCACAGATGGTGTCGCCAGACCTGCTGAGTTTCTCCAGAAATTTCTGTTTTTGAAATTACACCTAGCTTTTTAAAAAAATCTGCAGAGCAAGTTTGATGCATTCAGTTGGTTACACATCTAAATTTGCTGTCAGCACCATCACAATCCAACACCACCAATAAATAAAGCACAGGATTTTCAGTGCCACCATTCCATCGTATAAATTATAGAAATGTTCCATCATTACAATATGTTCGGGAGCTGGCATTACCCTAAGGAAAAATATGTCCCAGTTTCTATGTTAAAAAGCTATCCAGTAGAAATAACCTGGGCTATTTTCTGTGACCCAACATGAACCACACCAGAATAGCAGTAATTACATAATATTTGGGGCAGAAATACTTCAATAGGCTTCCTTTATTTCAGTAGACTGACAGCACAAGGCTGAGTGGATTATCTTGTTGTATCATATCAAATACATTGCATTACTTGCTGTTCCGGCCCATATGGTAAGCATTATGTCCAACTTCTGCCCCACCATACCAAGCGCCATTTCCGGAACAACTTGACCGCTCGTCACTCACCTGGTATCTATCACTGTTTCACTTGTATTTCCATCATCTTTGAAAGCCTGCAGCAAGGCTGGAATAAGATAGCTCCTGACAGCTCCCCTGCCCTGGGGACTCAGAAGACATGGTAGAGAAGGGTATTTGACACCACAGTTCTCCAACAGCCACCTGGTTGAAAAGTTGAAGTAGGGGAAGGCTGTACTCTGCTCGGAGGACCGGCAGAGAAGACTATGACACCAAGGAACGCGGTCCTTAACGGGCACTAATTGCCATCAACTCGCAACTTGCTTCACTCAGCTTGTACAAAGCATAAAAGATGAGGCAAAATGATCTCCATGATAACACACCTGGCCAGACTTTTTACCCGATCTAGCTGCACATCTCGCCATAGCTCCTTTACTCAGACCCCTAAAAGATTGCACCTACTCTTGTTAAGTCTTTCTCCACCTAGGCTTTCTCAGTATGAGTGCCACCATCATGGTAGCTGATGAGGTTTGAAGCTACATTAATTCTAACATTACAACACAGTGCCGTTCTTCTTTTGTGAACCATAATAACATTACTTGACAATGTTGTAGCTTAGACAATCCTAGTTCATCACCCACCATTGTGCTGTAACCTAAATATGGAGCAGCACAATATAATGATTGAGGTCACAATAGAGGTCATGAGTTTGTTTTTTTCCAAAATGATGGTCCACCTTTATGAATGTTGACACAAGTCACATATTTGGAGAATTTAATTACCATATATACTCAAGTAATAGTTGATGTCATGTAAAAGTTGACCTATCTCTGACCAAAAAATCTTGAATTTTCCATATAATCTCATGTCAAAGTCAACCCTAGTTCTTCACAGATAATAAATCAACATTTATGAGTCAGTCTGCCAGTGGTCCCGCTCACTCCGGGTTTTTAGAATTACTGTAACTTGTTTTATTTTCTTTAATTGTCCTGAGATAAATTGAGCTTCTGCTGATGATAAGGTATGAATTTTTACGGGCTTGAATTTCAGCCACTCACAAGTAGTATCGATGTAATAGTCAACGCCATAAATTTAACCTTAAAATGTAGTCAAACAAATTCAACTATTACTTGAGTTTTTATGGTATAAATTTCCAAAGATGCATATTTTTGTAAAATCTCTTACTTATTCTTCCTTGTGAAACAACTGCTGCTAGTAAAGCTGGCTTTTGTTGCCCATTCCTAATTGCTTTAAAGTTGGTGATGGTGAGCCATCTTCCACATGGTGTAGGCAGAACCATCAGAGAGATATTTGAAAGGGAGTTCCAGGATTTTGATGTGGAAATAGTGAAGGAATTATGACATAGTTCCAAGTCACACAACATTGTGACTTGTGGGGTATCTTGCAGGTAGTGATATTCGTATGCATTGCTGACCTTGTTCTTTCTAGAGCTCATGAGTTTGCGGCATTGGTGAATTTCCACAGGGCATTAGATATTTAAGACACTCTGGTGCTAATATGGTCAGTGTTGAGGGAACAAATGTTTAGATTGGTAAATGAAGTGCTGATCAATCAGGCTGCTTTATCCTGGATGATGTAAACATTTTTAATGTTGTTAGAGCCTCACTCATTCAAGACAAGAGGATGATGCAACACCACCATTATGATTGTCTTCAGAATGTGCTGTCAATATTGTTCTTTAGAATTGTAGCCTCTGAATTGTCCTGACAATATTTATACGTTCTTCTTCAATTATTCAATAACTTATTTCTCCTAACAATGGCATACACCTCAAGCAAAGATGTTTTCTCCCCTTAATATAATTTATGTGATTACACAGCACTATTACCCTTGATTACATTGCAATCTTCATGACATTAACTACCCTTTAATAGTACTTCACCAGATGTAAAGCATTTTGGGATATCTTGTGGTAATGGAAGACACCAGACAAATTTTGTTCAGTCTTTGCTTGACTGTGTTAGTGTGAACAATGAAGCTTGAGTAGAAGACGAGTTCGCCATAAAGTCTTCACTTAGGAATTTTCAGTTTACAAAAGTATTTTCTGCATCAGTGGACTAAATCATTTAGTTAGCCATTGCACTTTCCACATTGATCACAAAATATTGTGACTATGCTTTTATAATTGGGAACTATCACTTGTAGAATGGCTATATTGGTTTCCTGGTCATATCGTAAATACAGATCCCAAGCATATCCATATTCATCTGCTCTGTCTGTCTCAGCAGCTGCCTCTCAGCCAAATAATGTGAAGAGAAATAACTCAACCAGATGAATTCTCTACTTCTTGGGTTAATGGATCAATGTAATAAATGAGTTGTCCCTCCTATTAGAAAAGCAGTAATATAAAAGTAAAACTACATCAAGAAAACAATGGTACATCAGGTGACTGCTTTCCAAAGAACACCAGTGTTTAGACTGCAGGCATGACTCAGATTTGATTTGATTTCCACACCACTCTGACCTTTCTTATCCATGACTTGCCACAGTGTTCGAATGAAGTTCACACACTCAGGAAACAACACCTTATCTCCCCACTCGGCACGATCCAACATCCTCAGCATTGTATTCAACAACTTAAGGTGAGAATCTTTGCCTTCATGTTGAATATATGTTTTTTCTGTTGTGTTGCTGGGTTGGTCTTGCCTTGTTTCTTTCTTTATTCCTTCATATTACATTCAGATGGTCACATCAGATCTGGACACAATTTCTGATTCTTTACTACACCCATTCCCACTGTCTCTGGCTGGTGCATTTTGAAGTTTTTTGTTGTTTAATCCCTCGTTATCCACACTATCATGGGCCTTCTCTTTTGTTCTTCCAGCTACTATACAAACCTGCCATCCCAACCCCTTTCCATGTGCTTAAAACTCTAAAATGTATTTCTTTCTTCACTTTAATTAAAGGCTGTTTGACCTCAAATGTCAACCCTGTTTTTCAACACAGATGCTAGTTGATATATTATTTTCTGTTGTTTTTTTAAATTTAAATTGTCATGTACATGGTGAGGTTAGTGCAGGAGAGAGAGAAAAAGAAACCCACACTGCTAACTGACAGAGCAGTGAACCTGCACAGTTACTGCCTTTGCTGTTTGAATTCATGTATTGCTGGACATCGGAGTGCATCTGGGAAAATTAACAAACAGTGAAATTCACAATTGATCACGGAGGAACCTGTTTGGGAGAGGTCACAGCATAGAGTCAGAAAAGTGAATAGTTTTAAGTGTGGCCTTGGGGCCTTGCTGTAAGTCTGCAGGAGTGAATAGAATGGGTTCTTATTTGATTATATGTTTCATTGAGATATATCTCTTGATTAAATTTAAAAATATAAGCCATAAGTATTAAGGTAGCCTGGAGCAGTGTTTTGTAGAGGAATAAGATGGTGCTATTTTCTGGGTCTACAGATTGGAAGGAGCAAAAATGGCACTTAATAGAGTGATATGCTCTTCTTGTCAGATGTGGGAGTTTAGGGAGAGTTTATGTGTTACTGAGGATTATATCTGCAATAAATGCCATCGGTTGCGAATCCTATCAGATCAAATGGATCGGTTGGACAGCAGTTGGAGTTAATGAGGAATTTACAAGAGCAAGGGGGTGGGAGTGATGGCAGTTACACAAGGGGAGAAAAGTCACAGATACATTCACATAGATGGATGAACTCCAGGAAAGGTAAGAGAGGTAGGCAGGTAGTGCAGGAGTCTTCTGTGGCTATCCCCATTTCAAACAAGTATGCTGTTTGAGAAAATGTAGGGTGTGGTGGACTCTCTGGGGAATGTAGAATGAACAGCCAAGTTTCTGGTTTTAAGACCAGCTGTAATGCATTGAGGGGTATGTCAGGTTCCAAGAGATCGAATGTGTTAGGGGACTCTCTAGTCCGAGATGCAGACAGACGTTTCTGTAGCCAGCAACAAAAAAAACAAAATGGTGTGTTGCTTCCCTGGTGCCAGGATCAAGGATGTCTCAGAGAGGGTGCAGAATGTTCTCAAGGGGGAGAGGGCTCAGCAGGTGGTCATTGTACACATTGGAACTAATGACATAGGAAGGGAAAAGGATGAGATTCTGAAGGGAGAAAACAGAGAGTTACAGTAGGAATTTAAAATGGAGGTCCTCGAGAGTAGTAATATCTGGATTACTCCCTAGTGAGGGCAAAAATAGGAGGATAGAGCAGATGATTGCATAGCTGAGGAGTTGGTGTATGGGAAAAGGATTCATATTTTTGGATCATTGGAATCTCTTTTGGGGTAGATGAGACCTGGACAGGATTGCACCTAAATTGAAAGGGGACTAATATACTGGCAGGGGAGATTTGCTTGAGCTTCTTGGGAGGATTTAAACTAGTAAGGTGAGGGGGAGTGGAGTGGTGGGACCCAGGGAGATAGTGAGGAAAGAGGTCAATCTGAGACTGGTACAGTTGAGAAAAGAAGCGAGCCAAACAGTCAGGGAAGGCAGGACAAAGCAGAAAACAAAGTAGGACTGATAAATTAAACTGCATTTATTTCAATGCAAGGGGCCTAACAGGGAAGGCAGATGAACTCAGGGCATAATTAAGAACATGGGACTGGGATATCATAGTAATTACAGAAACATGGCTCAGGGATGAACAGGACTGGCAGCTTAATGTCCCAGGATACAAATGCTACAGGAAAGACAGAAAAGGAGGCAAGAGTGGAGGGGGGGGGTGGCGTTTTTGATAAGGAATAGCATTACAGCTATGCTGAGGGAGGATATTCCCGAAAATACACCCAGGGAAGTTATTTGGGTGGAACTGAGAAATAAGAAAGGGATGATCTCCTTATTGGGATTGTATTATAGCCCCCTGAAGAGTGAGAGGGAAATTGAGAAACAAATTTGTAAGGAGATTTCAGTTATTTGTAAGAATAATACGAAGGTTATGGTAGGGGATGTTAACTTTCCAAACATAGACTGGGACTGCCATAGTGTTATGGGATTAGATAGAGAGGAAATTGTTAGGCATGTATAAGAAAAGATTCTGATTCAGTATGTGGATGGACCTACTAGAGAAAGTGCAAAACTTGACCTACTCTTGGGAAATAAGGCAGGGCAGGTGACTGAGGTGTCAGTGAGGGAGCACTTTGGGGCCAGTGACCACAATTCTATTAGTTTTAAAATAAGAATAAAAAAAAAGACCAGACCTAAAAGTTGAAGTTCTAAATTGAAGAAAGGCCAATTTTGACGGTATTAGGCAAGAACTTTCAAAAGCTAATTGGGGGCAGATGTTCACAGGTAAAGGGACGGCTGGAAAATGGGAAGCCTTCAGAAATGAGATAACAAGAGTATAGAGACAGTATATTCCTGTTAAGGTGAAAGGAATGTTGGATGACTAAAGAAATTGAGGATTTGGTTAAGAAAAAGAAGAAAGCATATGTCAGGTATAGACAGGATAGATCAAGTGAATCCTTAGGAAAGTATAAAGGCAGTAGGAGTATACTTAAGAGGGAAATCAGAAGGGCAAAAATGGGACATGAGATAGCTTTGGCAAATAGAATTAAGGAGAATCAAAAGAGTTTTTACAAATACATTAAGGACAAAAGGGTATCTAGGGAGAGAATAGGGCCCTTGTGTGGAGCCGCAGAAAATGGGGGAGATACTAAATGAGTATTTTGCATCAGTATTTACTGTGGAAAGGGATATGGAAGATATAGACTGTAGGGAAATAGATGGTGACATCTTACAAAATGTCCTTATTACAGAGGAGGAAGTGCTTGAAACGGGTAAAGGTGGATAAATACCCAGTACTTAATCAGGTGTTCCCTAAAACTCTGTGGGAAGCTAGGGAAATGATTGCTGGGCCCTTTTCCTGAGATATTTGTATCATCGATAGTCACAGGTGAGGTGCAAGAAGACTGGAAGTTGCCTAACATGGTGCCACTATTTAAGAAACGTGGTAAGGAAACTAGACCATGTAAGCCTGACCTCGGTGGTGGGAAAGCTGTTGCAGGAAATCCTGAGGGACAGGATGTACATGTATTTGGAAAGGCAAGGACTGATTAGGGGTAGTCAACATGGCTTTGTGCATGGGAAATCATGTCTCACAAACTTGATTGAGTTTTGTGAAGAAGTAACAAAGAGGATTGATGAGGGCAGAGCGGTAGATGTGATCTATAAGGACTGAGGTAAAGCATTCGACAAGTTCCCCCATGCGGCTGTACAGGACATTGGTTAGGCCACTGTTGGAATATTGCGTGCAATTCTGGTCTCCTTCGTATTGGAAGGATGTTGTGAAACGTGAAAGAATTCATAAACGATTTACAAGGACGTTGCTAGGGTTGGAGGATTTGAGCTATCGGGAGAGGTTGAATAGGTTGGGCCTCTTTTGCTTGGAGCGTTGGAGGCTGAGGGAAGACCTTATAGAGGTTTATAAAACCATGAGGGGCATGGATAGGATAAATAGACAAGGTCTTTTCCCTGGGGCTTGGGAATCCAGAACTAGAGGGCATAGGTTTATGATGAGAGGGGAAAGGTATAAAAGAGACCTAAGGGGCAACGTTTTTATGCAGAGGGTAGCACGTGTGTGGAATGGGCTGCCAGAGGAAGTGGTGGAGGCTGGTACAATTGCAACATTTAAAAGACATCTGGATGGGTATATGAATAGGAAGGGTTTGGAGGGATATGGGCCGGGTGCTGGCAGGTGGGACTAGATTGGGTTGGGATATCTGGTCAGTATGGACAGGTTGGACCGAAGGGTCTGTTTCCATGCTGTATATCTCTATGACTCTAGTCTGATTCAGAGTATTAATATCACCAATGTACATAAACATGTCATCCAGAACTCTTGTTACAATGATATCCACTTGCCATTTGGATGTAGTAATGTTTTTCTCATTCCAGAAGAAAACCTCCCTGGCACAGCAAATACAGGCTGTAACTGGTCCTGCCAGTTAGAAAATTGTATTTAGTGTGGAGTTCTCAATTACTTTCTGCCCTACCCACTCAGCTGCCTAAACCCATCTCCATGCAAGGTTCTACTGATGAGTTTGTTGCAGTTATGTGCTTTTTAATAAATTGTTTTATATCACTAAAATCTAGTCTACATTAAGGCTTTGCACCATCAGCAATGCTCACAAATTCTGTGATAGCTGTATGACTTTTAAATCCCAAGAAGAATTGCAAGAGTGGGATGCCTCAACAAAAGAGGGACTGACCTGCTGGAGTTTCCACTTCAGCCAAATTACCATAAAGAGTGTGCCCTCAGTATCAGGAATGCCACTTTGGGAGTTTGCCAATGTGCATGGAAAATGTGCCTGTTTTTACAGGAGTTAGTAACAAGATTCCTATGCAATATCTTATTCAAAACCTTTTGAGAATCTTTTACAGCTTGTGTAGCATCAACTTCGTCAAAACCTTTTATTGTTTCCTTCAAAAATGCTTTCAATTTGTCAGTCATGACTTGCTTTTTTCTATAATTCTGCTTTAACTAATTACACTCTCACCAAATGAATATTAATTTTATCCTTTTAAATTACTTCAACAAGCATATCTATTAAGCCAGCCACTCTAAAGTCACCGTATTTATCACTTTCTTCCTTTTTGAATTAAGGTGTTAGATACTGCTAATCCTCCAGTTTTTCTGAAACAAGTTATTTGAAAGATTCTGCTCCAGGCCTTTGTTAAGTCCACTCTAAATTTCTCAGCATTTTATGCTGCATTCCAGCAGAAGATGTTTCACTATAGGTTGTTGTGAATATTTAATTCATGGTTCAAATATTTCGGAACATTTATTTTTTGTTTTAGGGATTAAAGTTAAATTGTAGAAAATGGGAGAAATGCAATTAAAACAAGCTCTGAGCCTCTTTACTTAGAAGATTGAGATAGCTGGTTTTGCAGAATGAAAAGAGCTAGAGATCAGATGTCTGCAATCCTGGTTCATCACCTACCACACTGAAAACATCACTGTGCTTGTAACCTAAATATGAAACAGCACAATATAATTAGATTACTTACAGTGTGGAAACAGGCCCTTCGGCCCAATAAGTCCACACCAACCCTCCCAGACCCATTCCCCTTCACCTAACACTACAGGCAATTTAGCATAGCCAATTCACCTAACCTGCATATTTTTCGATTGTGGGAGGAAACTGGAGCAAACCCATGGGGAGAATGTGCAAACACCACACAGACAATTGTCTGAGGCGGGAACTGAACCCAGGTCTCTGGCACTGTGAGGCAGCAGTGCTAACCACCGTGCCACCCCATAATTGAGATTACAACAGAGTTTGTTTTTTCCAAAATGATGATCCACATTTGTGAATTTTGACAGTATCACTTATTTGGAGAAATGTCTTGGGACTATATCCAATAAGTGTTCCTTATTGGTCTTCTCTGTTAGTAGCATGTCATCCAAATAAATGACCACCTGGGGTAGACCTCATAAAACGTTCTCCATCATCTGCTGAAAAATTGCACAGGCTGACAATATCCCAAACAGCTGTCTCGTACATTGGTACAAGCCCTCAGGGTATTCATTGTAGCATACTTTTGGGAATCCTCATCTGGGTGGCAGAGTAGCTCAGTGGTTAGCATTGCTGCCTCACAGCACCAGGGTCCCAGGTTTGATTCCAGCCTCAGGCGACTGTCTGTGTGGAGTTTGCACATTCTCCCCGTGTCAGTGTGGGTTTGCTCCGGTTTCATCCTGCAGGCCAGGTGAATTGGCCATGCTAAATTGCCCATCGTGTTAGGACCATAAGTCAGAGGGAAATGGGTCTGGGTAGGTTACTTTTGGAGGGTCAGTGTGGACTTGTTGGGCAGGCCTGTTTCCACACTGTAGGGAACCTAATCTAAAATCTGCAATTACAAGTACGCATGGCTCATGTCCAGCTTTGAAAAATGTGTTGCTGGAAAAGCGCAGCAGGTCAGGCAGCATCCAAGGAGCAGGAGAATCGATGTTTCGGGCATAAGCCCTTCTTCAGGAATGAGGAAGGTGTGCCAAGCAGGGTAAGATAAAAGGTAGGGAGGAGGGACTTGGGGGAGGGGCGTTGGGAATGCGATAGGTGGAAGGAGGTCAAGGTGAGGGTGATAGGCCAGAGAGGGGGTGGGGGCGGAGAGGTCGGGAAGAAGATTGCAGGTCAAGAAGGCAGTGCTGAATCTGAGGGTTGGGACTGAGATAAGGTGGGGGAGGAGAAATGAGGAAGCTGGAGAAATCTGCATTCATCCCTTGTGGTTGGAGGGTTCCTAGGTGGAAGATGGGGCACTCTTCCTCAAAGACTGAATTTCTCCTCAGACATGGTTGACGATGCTCTCCACCGCATCTCCTCCACTTCCCACTCCTCCGCCCTTGAACCCCGCCCCTCCAATCGCTACCAGGACAGAACCCCACTGGCCCTCACCTACCACCAGATACATCGTATCATCCTTTGCCATTTCCGCCACCTCCAAACAGACCCCACCACCAAAGATATATTTCCCTCCCCTCCCCTATCAGCATTCCGGAAAGACCACTCCCTCCGCGACTCCCTCGTCAGGTCCACACCTCCCACCAACCCAACCTCCACTCCCGGCACCTTCCCCTGCAACCGCAAGAAATGCAAAACTTGCACCCATACTTCCCCCTTCACTTCCCTCCAAGGCCCCAAGGGATCCTTCCATATCCGTCACAAATTCACCTGCACCTCCACACACATCATTTACTGCATCTGCTGCACACGATATGGCCTCCTCTATATTGGGGAGACAGGCCGCCTACTTGCGGAACATTTCAGAGAACACCCCTGGACACCCGCACCAACCAACCCAACCGCCCCGTGGCTGAACACTTTAACTCCCCCTCCAACTCCGCCAAGGACACGCAGGTCCTTGGCCTCCTCCATCGCCAGACCATGGCAACACGATGCCTGGAGGAAGAGCGCCTCATCTTCCGCCTAGGAACCCTCCAACCACAAGGGATGAATGCAGATTTCTCCAGCTTTCTCATTTCCCCTCCCCCCACCTTATCTCAGTCCCAACCCTGAGACTCAGCACCGCCTTCTTGACCTGCAATCTTCTTCCTGACCTCTCCGCCCCCACCCCCTCTTCGGCCTATCACTCTCACCTTAACCTCCTTCCATCTATTGCATTCCCAATGCCTCCTCCCCGAAGTCCCTCCTCCCTACCTTTTATCTTACCCTGCTTGGCACACCTTCCTCCTTCCTGAAGAAGGGCTTATGCCCGAAACGTCAATTCTCCTGCTCCTTGGATGCTGCCTGATCTGCTGCGCTTTTCCAGCAACACATTTTTCAGCTCTGATCTCCAGCATCTGCAGTCCTCACTTTCTCCTTCATGTCCAACTTTGTGAAGGTCAGCACCATCCTTGCCAGCTTTGCCTATAGATCCCCTATATGAGGAGCTGGGTATTTTTCCAGCTGAGAAAAGCAGTTTACTGTTTGTTCAAAATCCCCACAAAGGCAAACTGACCAGTCAGGTATGCTGACAAACTGGACTGCTTTCATGATTCCTTCACTTTCTCGCCCTCTGATTTCTGCCTCTACTTTTGCCCATGAGACAAATGGCACTGGCCAGGCCTTGCAGAAACTTAGAATTGCTTCCTGATCAATGTGAAAGGTGGCCTGGTCTCCTTTGATAGTCCCTAGACCTTCCTGAAAATCTTCTGGGTATTTAATTAGAGCTTTACTGAGGGAGCCATTTTCTAATTGAAAGATGTTGGACCAATCTAGGTGAACCTTTCTAGACAGTTACTTTAAACAATTTTCTTCATCCCTCTAATTGCCCTTACTCAAGTTGAGGATACTGATTTGAGACCTGAGTTGCTGTCCCTCAAACTGAACTAAAAATTCTACCATGTTTTCATTGCTTCCCCTAAAAGGATCCTGAACTACAAAATGTTTTTTATTAATCCTATCTCATTACACATTTCTGAATCTAAAATAGCTCGTGCCTGGGCAGGTTATGTAATTAGAGCTCTAAGAAACAATCCTTGATTCACTCTACAAATTTTTCTTCCATGTTACCCTTGCCTCCTGATTTGTCTCGTCAATATGCAGATTAAAATCACCATGACAATTATAGTGCCTTCTTAACTGCTTCCATTATTTTCTCATTTTGTCCTCCAGTGAGCCAACTCTTTGGGGGCCTGTAGAGCACTCCTATACATTTATTTCCTTTATTCTTTCCCTTGTTTTCCTTATGTCATCATAATCTATTGCACCTATATTGTTACTCACCAACTTTAATTAACAACACTACTGCACCTCCTTTTTTTTACTTATTTCTCTAGGAATGTCAAATACCCTTAAGTATTGAGTTCCCAGTCTTAATTTCTCTGCAACCACAACTCCATATTAGTTATCAAGTCATTTTCATTTATTTCTATTTGTGTTGTCAACTCATCTACCTTGTACTCTCCCCCCTCAGCACAGATACCTTTTGCCATCCATCACCAAGCATATAACAACTTATCCCAGTCCTGCTCACAGTTCTTCAGAGTCTTTGCCATGTGAAGCAAAATGGATCTTGCTCTACTCAAAATGATTAGATTTTGGTAATATAAATAACTTAGCAATTCTCTTACTTTTGACTGATTGATGATAGGTGACATCACTGGTGTTGACAACCTCAAATCAGAGACAAAAGAGTAACTGTTACTGGAATGAACATGCAGGAACAGCCAAGAATGGCCTAAGGTATGAGAAAGGTCATATCCCTCTAATCCTGCTGATAGAAGATTCAACTGCACTTTGAATAACCTTAATTTCTGAGGCTGGAAATTCCCTTGAATTTTCCCCATGTCCGGTGTGGCTTAATTCTGCCAGAACAGCAGTAACAAGTGTTTCCAATGCACTCCTGGTATGGGTGAAGGAGCAATGCCTCTAAGGATATTCTTGTCCCTGCCAAGTGTTCAACCACTTAAACGAATGGCAAGACACAAACTCTGAATCATTTTAGGTTGAGGTACCAACATCAAATTTGTAATAGGCTAGCAGGCACTTGCCACAACAAACATATAATTCCCACTTGCTCCACACAATCTGAAGATCTAGCATCTGCCAATTGCAGAATTAGAGAGAGAAGGCTGCTCAGCACCCTTACCAACAAGATCTCAACCGCATTCAAGGAGACTGGCCCAAAAAAAAATTTGGCCCATTATTTTGTTCCAAAATTAGACAATTTTTTTTTGAATAAAGTAAAAGCACATTTCAAAACACGGTCACTTGAAAACTACAGAATTTACCACTAAATTCAACATGTCTCCATTCTAAGATGCCTCAATTCAATTTCAAAATGCTTCATATTTACAATATATTTTCCATGTTAGGCGTACAGCCCAAGGACAAAACATTTTAAATTGAAAATTTCAGGAAGTGTGATTCAAATAAGCTTTTCTCTGTACACCAAGACCCATTACAAGATGCCTCAGTCCAATTTCAACACTCTGAATGTTCACAATACATGTTCCCAATCAGGCATACAGTGCAACAGATTCAATGGTTTTGAGCCCATCAGTATGCTATGGATGGGAACCCCCTTCCCCACAGTTTGGGTATCCAGGACCTTCCTTCTTCCTGGTGAACCCCACCTCCCAACAGCCAACTGGAGTCTACGGCATCTCGTTTTACTCAAGATAAGCGTCCTCAGCCCAATGCTGGGTCCCACCTGAGCCAGGGGAGTGGGATCTCTTGACATAGAGTGGAACTAGCATTGGCTCTGTCCTCTGAGAGCTGCCATACTCTTGACCATGCTTTACAAAACTCTGCTGTGGCCGCACTTGGAGTATTGTGAACACATCTGGACACTGCATTGTAAGATGGAAGTTGAAGCATTGGAAAGGGTGCAGAGGAGATTTACCAGGATATTGTCTGGTATTAAGGGAAGTTCTTATGAGGAAAGGCTGAGGGACTTGACGCTGTTTTCATAAGAAAAGAAAGTGAAGAGGTGACTTAATAGAGAGATACAAGATGATCAGAGGATCACATGGGATGGACAGTGAGAGCCTTTTTCCTCAGATGGGTAGCATGAAGGGACATGGCTTTAAATTGAGGGGTGATAGATATAGGATAGATGTCAGACGTAGGTTCTTTACTCAGAGAGTAGTAAGGGTGTGGAGCGCTCTGCCTGCGATAGCAGTAGACTTGCCAACTTTAAGGGCGTTTAAATGGTCATTGGATAAACATATGTATGATAATGGAATAGTGTAAGTTAGATGGATTTCAGATTGGTTTCACAAGTCAGCGCACTATCAAGGGCTGAAGGGCCTGTACTGTGCTGTAATGTTCTATGTTCAATGTTTTAAATGCTGAGTTCAAATGATGAGTCTCCGTCTTTGAGTTTTTACCATTATTCCTTATTCTAGATCTAAATTCTTCTATACTCTTCTGTTTATATTTTCCCACCTGCCATACTTGGATTATCGTTCATGCCTTCATTACTGTTACTATAAGGCAGTGAACCCTCCTGCTAATTAGACCAAACATCCAGAAAAGCTCACCTTGCCTCGTAAGCTGTTAAAATATGAGTGACAGAGAACTCCAAAATTCCACTATTTAAAGAAAATACTATCAATTTATTCTTTAACTTGAAAAGTTAACATTAACAACAACTATTCACAACTCTAAGCCTCCGTTTCTCTTAACTGCTTATTACCTGCTTCCGACTCTATAACAATATACAGTTCCAATAAAACACTTATTAAAATTACATCAACTTAATTTCAAAACCATACAGCAGCTGTAATCATTGGTGTCTTCCTTCTTCTGGCTGAGGATCTCCCTGGGTTATCTTTTTCTTTTACCTCGAATATGTTTCATACGAAAAGGTACCTTTGATAAAGAGTGTTTCAATGGCAGTTACTCTCTCAATGGCAGTTACTCTGGCTAACTTTCAAACTGTCTGCTTTTTTTGTATCTCCCCAACATCGGATCGTCTCATTGGTTCAATGTTGACAAAAACAATAAATTCAAACTTGATTGGGTTTTAGTATCCTGGGATATAATTTAAACTAATTGGTGACACTTGAATTGTTGTCAAAACAGCAACCAACTCAGGTAGCAATTTCACAGTCAAATGTTACATATTTTCAATTTTCCAATACACTCTGAGACTGCTAGTTAGTCATATAACAGGTGCTTGTCAACTCTCAGTTCAGAATAGCATTCACTCTCTTTTAAAGGAAAGGTACACACCTTCAACATCATATTACTACCCTGTACCATTGATCTCTTGTTTCTTTTCAATTTTTTTTTAAACATCCCTTCATTTGTACTCTTCCTCTACTAATTATTTTAAGGCCTATTTGTAACTCCAGTTATAAGATTCACCAGGACCCTTTTACAGCATGGTTCAAATGAAGCCCACTCCAATGGAACAGCTCTCTTTTTCCCCAATACTGATGCCAGTGCCCCATGAATCAGAATCTATTTCTCCCATGGCAATGTTTGATCCACTCACTTAACTCTAATTTTATTTGCCCTGTGCAAATTTACAAGTGACCCAGGTAGTAATCTTGAGATTATTACCTTTGTGCAGTTTTACTTTCTTAATTTAGCCCAAACTTCTTGTAATCCTTGAGCAAAACCTTTTTCCTGGTCCAAGTTATGTCATTGGTACCTATGAGGGCCGTGAAAACTGATTCCTTCTCCTCCCATCCAAGTTCATCTTGAGGCCAGGAGTGATATCCTGGATCTTGATACCAGCTAAGAGGGTAAATGAACATTTTACTTCTGAGAACACCTGAAGCTAAAGAGAATTCTTGAGAGGACTATGACATACTTTTGGGTGGTCTGTATCAAAATGATTAACTTTAAGACTAATGTATATTGTAAGAGAATTATTGTGGGAAGTAAAAAGTAGACCTGAGTATAAAACATATGGAGTTATAAGTCATGTTGTTGGGTTAATAATGCTTATTTTGTTTAATTGTCTTCATTGAATTTTGTTTTTAAAAAAACTTTGTGATGCAGTTATTGTGGTTAAAATCAAAAATTGTATTTCTCTCCGATCTGTGATCTGCTATGATATCCAGATCTGCAAAAATCATTTCCATCTTCACTCCTTCTGTCTGCAACTCCTCTGATAAACTGGTGGTTGTGCCTTGTCAGAACAATCTTGAAAGGCCACAATATTTTTATTTGCTTGTGGGATGTAGGTGTCGCTGGCTGCCCTTGAATTGAGTGGCTTACTAAGCCTTTTTAGAGGTCAATTGAGAGTTAACCACATTGCTGTGGGTGTAGAATCACATGTAGGCTTGATTTCGTTCCCTGAAGGACATTAGTGAGCCAGATGTGTTTTTCAACAATCTGTAAAGGTTTCATTGTTATCAATAGATTCTTAATTCAAGATCTTTTTAAATTGAATTCAAGTTCCATCATCTGCCAAGGCAGAATTCAAACATAGCTGAGTTTCTGGATTAATAGTCTAGCAATCGTGCTTTCCCTTTAAAATGTAGTCCTCCATCCTTTGTGACACTACTTGTTTTACTGATACTGCCTGGAAATGACTACTTCCTCTGGACTTTTTGTAAAGCATCAGACATTCAATCCAAAGGGGTGTCTTTTTCTGATAACTGAATGTCTGTTAAGACCATACACTTATCCATAGGTGATGTATTATCACAGTCCCACAAGTTAACCTTCTGATAGCCAAATGCTGAAGTAGAAAACCTGACACCAATCTTTTAATTAATACTAGAAGCTTTTTTCCAGAATGCAGTCAATGTCTGCCTCTTCCCAAACCAACATAATGACCCAAAAGACTTTCTTCACAAGTGTTCAAGATGCTTACAATAGCAGATCAGAGGCTGGGAATCAAGAAGTGAGTAACTCACTTCCTATGTTTCCAAAATCTGTCCACCAGCTATAGGATGTAGGGAAGGAGTGTGATGGAATACTCCCCACTTTCCTGGGTCAGTGCAGCTCCAACACTCAAGAAGATTAAAACCATCTAGAACAAAGCACTCCTCTGTTTGATTGGCACCATATCCACACACATTCACAGCCTTCATCACCAATACTCAGTCACAGCAGTGTGCACCATGTGCAGGATACGTAGCAGAATTCACCAAAGTTCCAACTATTTAGAAGGCAGCAGATACAGGGGAACATCACCAGCTCCAAATTCCCCACTAAGCCACTCACCATTCTGACTTGGAAATATATTGCAATTCCTTCCCTGTCACTGGGTCAAAGTCCTGGAACAATCTCCCTCTTGGCATTGTGGGTCTGCTTACAAAACACGGACTGCGGTGGTTCAAAAAGGCAGCCCACCATTACTTTGCCACTGTCGCCTGACCTTTACTTCTGCTGTGACTGCTTTCACCTTAGTTTGGGGCACCTATCAAACACCTAAAATCTCATGGAATTGTGCTATTCTTCAATAAAGAGCTCTTTGTATAGTTTATATTGTTACACTGTTTGGTAGTTTTGCATTAAGACAATAGTATACAGGTATCACAAACCAAATATTTTGGTCTCCAAACTTGTATTTTTTGCATTGGTCAAAAAATGGAGTAATCATGGACTGGCATAAAGAAATTGAGGCAGGAATGTGGATAATAAATTGGAAGAACTTGGGCGAACAATTGTAAGTAATCTAACAGCACATGGTCTACAGTGGTTTAAGAAGGCAGTTCATCACCATTCCCAATGGGAATTAGGGATTGACAATAAATGCAGGACTAACCAGTGATGTCAACATCCTGTGAAGAAGTTTTTAAAAAAGGCAAACTGTACTTGAGGTAAAGAAGCTCTTATATTCAATGATGGTTCCATTATTGTGCACACAGGGCAACATATGATGGGAAATTTAGAAAATTCCACAGCCTTCTGATATTTTTCGATATCACTGAAGAAAGTGTTCAATGTTTACTTGGCAAACAGTGCATCAATCATTTATTTGATACTCATACTCCCGATTGACTTCTATTGCTGACAATACTTTAAGTAGTATATATGGCACTAAATGCAAAAAGGTTCAGGGATATTATTATCTTCACTGCAATTGGTAGTTCTGTGTGTCTCCTGAAGGATGGTGGCAGGTCATCTTGCAATATGTGACACAAGTCTGGCACTGCCATCTTGGCAAAATGGAGCATCTACATTCCCCTTGAAATGTGCAGGAATATTTGAGAAGGTGAGAAAGGAATTAAGCAACCTTATAGCACCATCCTATAGCTTGAACAGCATCTGCTTTCCTCTTCTTTCTCCAAAATTCTCAATCAAAATCAGAATTCTCAATCAAAAGGTGAATCAAGCTGCTAGCTAAGGAGCCAAAATAACTACAGGCGAATTTTAATACTAACCCTTTTTATAAGGTTACCTGACGTAATAATATCCAATATTTCTGCA